>NW_028254152.1:75000-675000 GCF_964263255.1 Lissotriton vulgaris
AGCAGGTGCATTCATCAAGTTGTGTCATAGATTGAGCAACTCAAGGGAAGGAAGCCTGGACTCAGGCCATGTTGTGGCAAGAAATATCAGCCGGCCATTCTAGTCAAAAACATTGATGTTATCTTGAACACTCCTTGCAACTGCTTAAAGTCGTGGATTACTGGCGTACCAATCCGCCTCAGCAGGCATTAAAACTGTCTATTAAAAAGTGTTCAACTCTGGTCTTTCCATCGGGACAGGGCAATACTGCCGAAAAGAAAAGATGCCTGGTCCATAATCGCGGAGCTCAAACCCAGATCAGAGGTCCCCTATTTCTCAAGCACTTATGCAGCCGCCTGGAAGAAAAGATTCATGGTTCTGAGGATGGCTGAATGGCCTTTCTTCAAACATCTGTCAACCTCAAATGTAGGGGCTGCGGTCATTACTCAGGATCAATTGAGCACATGGTGTGTGTTTGCCCTGCATTTCTTTACGACAGAAGGAGCTTGTTGCGGGGAGAATGGATCAAACACAGAGTTTGATCATGTCGGCAAGCCATTATAGCAGCAATGAATCCTAATAACAGAATGCTTAACATCAGGTTCACAAAATTTGTCAATAAAACTGCAAAAAAACTTACATCTGCAGGTTTAGAATAACCATCGACGTAATTTGTACATCCATGAACAGACTGGGATTCCCGCATGCTTCTTCAGACATTTAATGATGGCCCTTTGCTTGTTTTAGTGGCAGTCAGGGCTGGATCGCACACCAATTGACAGGGTTATCATGTTTTAACATAATTTAGCTGATTCTTGCTCATTTTTAAATATTTTTTATCATTGCATCCTTTTAATATTTCTTAATTTTTCCTGCTGCATTTAAGATGAACAGTGTTTTCTTGCTTATTTTTATTCTAATTGTCATGATTTTGAATAATAAAACAATAAACAATACACATAAGTCTCCCTCCTAATTATTAAAAAAAATGCTGGCAGGCCCCGGGGGATGGGGTTCTGGGGCGAATACTGAATAATGGAAGTCGGGCATTTTTTTTTCTTTCAACTTTGGAGTCGCGACCCCCATGCAGCTCTCAGCGCAGCCCCATGTAACGAAGCGTTGGATTCACGAATTCACCTTACAGAAATAAGTAGTCTATAATTTAGAAGGTAGTGTTGTATTTGTGAATTTGTTTTAAAGATTTACTGTGATTGAAGTTAATGACAAGATTACAATTGATAGAGTTGTTAAAAATATGTAAAATTATAAATTAATATTTAAACTTGAAAATTGTATTGTGTTGTAGTACATTAAATTCATGCTTTTGCAGATTTGCGACGGTTGTGCAAATCCACAAAATGAAAAAAAAATGTATGTCTAAAAAAAAAAATATATTCACTATTATGTTATAGGGTGGCTCTAAAAAGAGCCCTTGTTTTCATCATGAGTTTGTTGTTGCTACATGTAAGTGCAGATGCACAGCTTTAGGTTGTTGAGAAAGACTCTGTTTCCTTGATCTGTGAAGTGTACTTCATCACCTCTGTACATGTCATCCATATCAAAACGTAAATTGTTGTTATATGTGGAGCCCATCCTATGGTCTCTGAGGTAAGCAGAAGCAGCTTTATTGACATTTTTTCTAGCTTTCTCAATCTGTGGACCTAATTGATTTGACCACTTCCATTTCTGTCTTTGCCATATATTAGAGTGTACAAAGACAGTTGTAGGTAAAAGCAACATAAATTGTGCAAAGGTGTCCTTCATTAGCATTTCCAGACCTACCCCAGTCAATGTTCTTAGGTCATTGCCAACACAGTGCACAATCATGAGGTCAGGGGGTTGGAGATGCAAAAAGGTTTTAACCAAAGGCATCAATTGGTGCCACTTTATTCCTCTCTGTGCAATCCAAGTAATATCCACATTTTGCAAAGCTAGGTCTTTGTCAATACCTCTGCGTTCAAAATACCTTTTACACCGGAAAAAATAGCTGTGTCCAACAATCTATACTGTAAGCATCTTGAGGGGATGTCTGGAAGTAATGAAAAGATGTCTGTGGATGAGGTAGTCAGCTGGTAGAATGAGAGGTGTCTAAAATGGTGGACAATATGCTGTTTTAAAAAAAAGTAGAGAATTGGTTGGCTGTTTAAGAACATTGTACACTCAAGTCAAGTCAACAAACTTTATTCAATTACTTTTTCAGGCAATCATAAAAGCATATAAAACCAATTGTTTCACTGGCCATGATAAAAGTGAGAAGAATATTAAATGTAATACATTATAAACGTTCAGTATTAAAAATATTAATATGCAAAAGCAATCGTTATGACCTCAATGATTACTATACAATAGATTTCCTGTGGCTGCGTACTTTTTTAAAGAACATTCCTATCCTCCTTCCTTCCTATGTATGTTGTCTAAAAGCTGCAACACAAGAAGTGCTGGGCGGCACTGTCTCATCCCCTACCCATTTAAAGTTGATACAATCCAAGCTTTCCTTAATGTACTATAAAATCTACAGAATATTTCAATTCAATTCAATTCAATTAATTTATATAGCGCGCTACATACCCAGAGGGTCTCAAGGCGCTTGGGGAAGGGTGGGCATTTACTTGTCGAATATCCAGGTTTTAAGTTGCTTTCTGAATGCTAGGTGGTTCTGATTGAGGCGAAGGTGAATGGGAAGTGAGTTCCAGGTTTTAGCTGCCAGGTAGGAGAAGGATCTTCCTCCCATGGTGCTTTTGTTGATGCGAGGTACAGCAGCAAGGGCTTGGTTGGAGGAGCGTAGCTGGCGGGAGGGGGAGTAGAAGGAGAGTCGTGTGTTGAGGCATTCGGGTCCAAGTTCGTAAAGTGCTTTGTGTGCGTGGGTTAGGAGGCGGAATGTTATCCTCTTATTGACGGGGAGCCAGTGGAGGTTTTTCAGGTGACCAGAAATGTGATCATTACGCGGGATGTCTAGTATGAGTCTGGCTGAAGCGTTCTGGATGCGTTGGAGTTTTTTCTGAAGTTTTGCGGTGGTACCGGCGTATAGGGTGTTTCCAGAGTCCAGTCGGCTTGTAACCAGTGCGTGGGTGACCGTTTTTCTAGTTTCGGTGGGGATCCAGCGAAATGTTTTTTTGAGCATGCGAAGAATGTTGAAGCAAGATGAAGAAACGGCGTTGACTTGTCTGGTCATCGAGAGTGAGGAGTCCAGAATGACGCCCAGGTTCCATGCGTGGTCTGTCGGGATGGGTGCTTTTCCAAGGGACTCTGGCCACCAAGAGTCGTCCCAGGCAGAGGGGGAGGTACCTAAGATAAGGACTTCTGTTTTGTCGGAATTCAGTTTCAGACGGCTGTGCTTCATCCACTCGGCTACTTCTTTCATTCCTTTATGTAGGTTGGTTTTGGCGGTGTTAGGGTCTTTGGTGAGTGAGAGGATCAGTTGAGTGTCATCAGCGTAGGAGATGATGTTGAGGTTGTGTTGGCGTGCGATGGCCGCGAGGGGGCTCATGTATGCGTTGAAGAGGGTGGGACTGAGTGAGGATCCTTGTGGCACGCCGCAAATGACTTCAGAGGCCTCTGACTTGAATGGTGGGAGGCGGACTCTCTGGGTTCTTCCGGCAAGGAACGAGGTGATCCATTCCAGTGCTTTTCCTTGGATTCCGATGTTTCTGAGGCGTTGTAGGAGGGTGCTATGACAGACTGTGTCGAAGGCTGCGGAGAGGTCGAGGAGGATGAGGGCAACTGTGTCTCCATTGTCTAGTAGAGTTCGAATGTCGTCTGTTGCTGCGATGAGTGCGGTCTCAGTGCTGTGTTTGGCTCGGAAGCCGGACTGTGAGGAGTCGAGGGATTTGTTGGTTTCGAGGAAGGCGGCGAGCTGGTTGTTGACAGCTTTCTCGATGACTTTGGCCGGGAATGGAAGGAGCGAGATGGGGCGGTAGATTTTGAGTTCGGTGGGGTCCGCTGTGGGTTTCTTCAGAAGGGCGCTCAGTTCGGCGTGTTTCCAGCTTTCCGGGAAGGTGGCGGAGTTGAGGGAGCAGTTGATGACGTCTCGGAGATGTGGTGCTATGATGGAATCTGCTTTGTTGAAGATGTGATGAGGGCATGGGTCTGTGGGGGATCCTGAATGGATGGAGTTCATCAGGCGGATGGTGTCCTCAGTGGAGATTGGGTTCCAGTCATTAAGGATGTTCAAGGGGGGTGAAGGTACGGCAGAAGGTTGGGTGGGTTGGTCTCCGGGTTGGTTGACAAAGCTGTTGTGGATGTCTGCGATTTTGTCGTGGAAGAACGAAGCTAGGGAGTCGCAGAGGGCTTGAGAGGGAGTGATGTCGTTGGAGTTGGCAGAGGGGTTGGTAAACTCTTTGACGATGTTGAATAATTTCTTGCTGTTGTGGGCGTTGTTGTCTAGTCGGTCTTTGAATGCGGCTTTCTTGGCAGTTTGGATTAGTTGGTGGTGTATGCGGGTGGCGTTTTTGAAGGCGTCCCTGGTGCTGGTGTTTGGGTCTTTTTTCCATGTCTTCTCAAGGGAGCGACAGAGTTTCTTGGATTTCTTAAGATCATCGTTGAACCAGGGGGCGTTTTTGCAGCCTAGTTTGATTTGACGTTTTTTCAAAGGTGCTAGGTTGTCGGCGCTGTTGGTTAGCCATTGAGTGAGGTTAATGGCTGCTTGGTTGGGGTTCGAAGAGTGGGTAAGGGGGATTTGAAGAAGCGATGAGGAGATCTGGTCGATGGTGATTTTGTTCCAGTTTCTTCGCAGAGTAGGTTGAGGGTGGTTGTGGGTTGTGGTCATTTTGTAGATAAAGTGGACGCAGCTGTGGTCTGTCCAGTGGAGAGCTGTGGTGTGACTGAAGGAGATATGTTTGCTGGAAGTGAAGATAGGGTCGAGTGTGTGACCTGCGTAGTGAGTGGGGGTATTTTTTAAAATCCTTTCCGGTAATCGACTGCATGGTGTTTGGGTCATCAAAATATTCTGGTTGACGCAGGTCGTACATAACATTTTTGACAAATCTCAAACAGGGAATCATTAGAGCTCCTTCCAGTTTCATACTGTCTGCTAAAATATCCTGGTTTAACTTTGTCTCAGTTTTTGTCCAAAATCTGTGCCATAGGAGAATAAGCTCAATTTTTATTAGGTCGGAAATATATGGTAAGCCAAACTCAGTGTGGCAGACATAGACTGCTCCGGATGGCTAAAATGTATTTTAAGAAAGCATTTTCCACAGTTTGCAGCAGATGATTGTCAGCAAAACACCACACCCCTGCTCCGTACATGGCGGTGGAGATACATTTTGCTTTGCATATGTGTATGAGCTCCACTGGCGTCTTCTGCCTAACTTACTTGAGAAATTAACAAGGCCACTGTTGATCTTGAAAATGCTATTTTTTTGCTAGTATAGCCTGTGTCCATGAAGCACAACGGTTAAAAAGTATACCAAGATATGCAAATTTTTTTGTGTGCCCTATTTTCTGCCCCCCACAAATATATCCATACACCTTTGACTCCCACGGCCACACCTCATTATAAATGTCTTTGAGATGTTTACCCTGAGATCCAACTGACCCATAAACTTAGTAATACTATCCACGACCCTCTGTAAGCCTACTTGGGTGCGGGACATTAGAACTGCATCGTACGAGTAAAGGAGGGCTGGTATTGGGCATCTGGCTATTTGTGGGAAGTCTTGTGTAGTGAGTAGGTCCACGCAAGAAGATTGTAATTAAGTAAGATTTATTTAAGCAGGTAACAAGTAGTATAACAAGAAGTTGAGTTCTGAAGGAGAGCCCCACCAGGAGCAGCCTGTCTGCTGCTCAGCCCATGCCCAACTGTCACTTCACCACTCTGTGTCCCAACATTCTGAGGCAGATCAGGACTCCAACATTCTATTGAGCACAGAGCACAGGCACTGGCTGAGCAGGAGGCGTTAAATACATTACATTACAAATTCAGAATACTACATCTCGGATGTCCTTGAGTAGCGCCTCACACAAGCCATTAATATGAAGATTAAAAAGAAAGGGGGCCAGGACACATCCTTGCCTGACCCCCCCTCCTAGTTGGAAATGGGGCCGCGCAGTCACCGCTCAGGCCGAATCGAACTTGCGCCTTAGCATCACTGTATAGACGTCTAAGGAAGTGGATAAGTTGTATATCTACCCCTGTCGTGTGAAGAATCTCCCACAGCTCTCCATGTCTCACGGAATCGAAGGCTGCAGTAAGATCCACAAATGCTAAAAACAGTCTAACTTTCTTCACCCTCGTATACTTCCAGACGAAAATAGCTACTTTCAAGCTCTGCTTAACTGTCCCTAAACCCTCACGGTAGCCATATTGGATGTTGGACAAGACTTTATTATCCTCTGCCCAATCTTGTAAATGTTCCAAAATTATCCGGCTGGCCACTTTGGTCAAGGAATCTAGTAATGAATCGGGCCTATAGCACCTAGGGTCCTGATAGTCCCCCTTTTTAAAAATTGGGACGATTGTGGATTCAACCCAAGTTGTCAAAAAGGGGCAGAACAGCTGGCTGTAATTATTTAGGTAATTATTGGCACCCGTAGGTTCATGTTTGATTTAAAGAAATCTACAGGGACCCCCTCTGGCACAGGAGCTGTTCCACCCAGACTTACAGAAAGCACACGGTTCACTTCCAACAGTGTAAACTGGAGATAAAAGTAGTGGGCCGGAGGGTCGGAAGGAGTTGCCCCATAAGCATTATTCAATCGCATATGAGAGTTTCCCTCGCAGTTGTATACCCCAGAAAAGTATTCAATCCACTGTTTCTCAGATATGGCAATTTCTATTGACGGGCCACCTCTGGGATTCAGGAAAGGTGCTTTTATCACCTTCCAAAAAATCAAGCTGTCTGCCCGTTGGGAGGCCGTTCACAAAGATTCCCAGGCTTCATTTCTTAATGCAGTTTTGCTTTCCCTAAGCACCGACCTATACCACCTTCTTGCCTTTCATATCTCATATGAGCTTTTAGGGGTCTTATGTAGTTCATTGTCTAGGTTTGAGTAAGGTTGCATACACTTTTTCAGTCAAACCATCCCTGGATTTTCTTTTTTTTCTCAGATTGGACAAATAATGACTCCCTTATAGCCTCTGATATTAATTGAAAAGAAGATAAAATGCTTTCTGTAGTAGCTGTTTCACACAAACAAATCTCAAAGGCCGGTTTACATTTAACTATCACTTGTTCAGTGATCGCTGCGGGGTCCACCATCGACCAACATAAACTATAACCATTTGTCCTATTGATAGAGATATTTGCTAAAACCTGGCCAATTTCGTCATACTGACCAACTTACTTGACGGTATTAAAACAGAGAGGCACAATGAGAAATGATCACTCAATGAGTTGTCATCTACATAGAAAGAGTCTCGCCTACAAGCCTGGCTATTTGAAATGAATATATAACCTATGGTTGTATATCTACCTCTGCCATTAAAAGTGTCGGGCATAGGGATAGGTTTATTACTTAACTCCTTAGCAAATCCCAAATCCAAACTAAAAACCATGTCATTATACAGCTCCCCCAGCGATGAATGTCAAAAATGGGTGCTACTGTTGTAAGGATTCTGTTCATACACAGAACTGTGTACAGAGACCCAGGACCTCAGTGAATTGTGGTGGATCAAAAACTCACCTCGGTACCTAGAACTCCAAACCGACTAGCATCAGTGTCTCATTAGCTCTTCGTCCTATAGCAAAGTTACCAATGATTAGACAACCAAGAACATGTGACTTAGGTTATTCTCAGGAATGGTGGGAATCAAGAACACTCTTTTCATTATATTCTCATACCAGTCCACAAAGTGAGTAAATAGAGACACAGAAAAGTTTAACATGTTTATTTTAACGACGTGCTCTAAGATGCAGTATTTTTGCTAACATAAGCAGGCATATGATTAAAAATAATACGATCAGCATTGTTACAATTCCATAAAATACAAAAGGAGAAAGCATATTATAATGCTAGTGGAAACAGCACTCAAAGGGCTTAGTGTTAAGCATGGGCGGAAAATCCGTTTCGCTCGCGGATTTTGCGGATTTTCGGTAAATTCGCAATCCGCGAGATTCGCGAATCTCCCGCAAAATCCGCAAATCCGCGAGCAGCGGATTTTATGGCTTGCTCGCACTGTTCGCGTGAGTTCGCGGCTTCCCAGTACAACTTCGCGCCCCGCGAATAAGCGCAAAATTGCAGAAATACGATCTTAGCAAAACTGAAACTACTTACCAGGTTCAAAAGTTCAGGCTCATCATTAGTAGCCATTTCCTGTAGTGCTTCCTGAGGGGCCCCTCCAGAGTTCAGTTGCCAGTTGCAACTATTATGTGACCCTGCTCTGAACCTCAGAATAGTTACACATATGCCACAAAGGTCCTGAATTACAGCTAAGGGAGACAAGCAGGAGCCAGGCTGGAAGTTCAAATCCATTAATCAGCCCCTAATTCATTATTGTCAGTTGGGGCAGGGCAGGTGTTGTAACTAATTTTGCAACAATGAAAGCACTTAGCAAGTGCAAAAGATCACTAATCAGGAAGCACTAAGGAAGCAGGTGCCAGCTAAAAAAATATTCTGTGACACATTAATCAGCCCCAAATTAATTCAGGTCACTTGAGGCAGGGAAGGTGTGCTTGCTTTGCCACAATAATGTACACTGACTGGACAACCAGAGGGTGCTGTGATGAAACAGAGGGTGGCATGGGTGGGCCAGAGGGTGGCATGAGTAGTCAGAGAGTGGCAGTGGTGACAGAGAGTGGCAGTGATGAAGAAGAGTGTCCCAAACAGGCTGGACACGTAGAAACAACAAGTTCGCGAAACTTGCGACCCGACAGGTAAGTTCGCGTTTGCGAAATTGTACAAAACCCTCGCGAACTGGCAGAAACCCGCGCAAACACACAAAAAAAAAAATCCGCAAATTCGCGAGAATTCGCGGATTTTGCGAATTGCGAGTTCGCAAATCCGCAAAATTCGCGAACGCGAGATTCGCAAAATTCGCCCATGCTTACTTAGTGTACCACCCTCCCTAGCTGGTAGCTATGTTTTATAATAACAGAAGGTCTCTTAGGCTTGAATGGGGAACCCCAGACCTCCAAGATCAGCAAAAGTGAAGCACATCAAATTATTACCCAGTTTCGTGACTACATCCCTGACTTTAGCTGGGGGAATATTATTATAAATGTTTGTCTCTACAATGCAATGCTTTCCATCGAAATGAATTTTAATCAGTTGATAATATATTTCCTCTGCATACAGCTCTATGTTTTTTTAATTTCAGCCTATTGGATATACACTTGACCCTTCAACAGGTGGAGTATGAAATGTTTTAAATCCATTAATATAAATGATCTCCTTTACCCACGTTTCCTGGAAACATAGTATGTTATAGGTTGATACAAATTCCCCATAGATAGGGTTATTCTGCTTTGAGAACAGACCAGCAGGGCTAGATGTCGCATTAATACTAACTAATGCACCATCCCTCACAAAAGTTACCTGTTCTAGGGTTGTATGGATGATAGATTCTGGAGTGTCGGCCAAGATCGGGTTAATAATGCCCAGTCCCACTTCCTCCTGATCGATGGAAATAGGGGGTTGCAGATGGTAAATAGAAAAGATTGGTCCTGATTGTGTATGATTATATATTGATGCGCTTTGTCCTATCGATGTCTATTTTGGACAGGCTCATTAGTTGGGGGAGTAACTATGGGAAAGATCAGTCAATCTAAGTCTTCTAATAAGTTAAAAATTCCATAATGGTTACTCACTTTGGACTGTATATCTAGGCCGTCCATTCCCTAAAAGTGTTCTCTCCATAAGGTTGTATCTCGAAGCTCTGGGGGGTTGATAAAATGCCCCAGTGGCAGAATATTTATACTCTGAGCCAAAATAGACCGGTTCCCAGCCATATCAAGGATAGACTGCACCAATCTTGGAGACCTAAAGGTTAGAACCACACAATCCCTCATCAGTGACTTAGTTGATTTACCTACCCAGGCTATTCTACGCACCATTTTAAACTCCAAAAAAAGGACATTGGTCATACCAGTCCTAACACTCAATAAGAGTAGCAACTTGTTTCTCAGAGTTGACCAATGTTCAGGAACATTAGGCGGTAGGGGCGCGATGTTTGCCAATACAATCATGTTGGCAGTAGCTTCGGGTGGGAGGTGCAGATTCAAATTTTCATTACTAAAATCTCCCTGGTTGGGTCTCTGTGAGTCCTGAGTTTTATAGCTCTTACCCCATCTACTAGTGGGTTACCCCTCATAGCAATTGGAGACCCATTTATAGAGTTTAAGCTCTGTGTGCTGATGGAATTCGAGCCTTCCAGTCGAGATGGAAGCCCTGAATGATCTAATGTGGGGGTATAGGTCTTTGAGAGAAGGGGTCAATTTGTGTTATATCTCCGACAATACTGACATACGAGCTAGAGCATTGTACTTGGCCTTGGCCACTTAATGGGTTGTTTAAAGATTGACTCGCCACTGTTCCCTTCCCCCCAGTAGGCAGCATATTGTCCCCTCTAGTTGTGTTCTGATCGGATCACTGAAATAATATCGAGGGACAAAATATCGACTTGCAAAAATATCGTGGACAAAATATCGACAGTCAAAATATCGAGTTTGTATCTACAAACAGGTAAGTACAAAAATATCGAGTACAAAATATCGTTTACAACAATATAGTTGTAAAAAATATCGACTTTATTAAAAACAGTGTTAAATTAAATTAATATTAAAATTTAATTACTAAAATATACTTAAAAATACTTAAATTAACTTATAATAATTAAATAATAAATGAAAATAATAAAAAAAATTTTTACAATCTTATTTGTTAAAACATATATATATAGTAACATACTATAATTAAATAAGATACTATTATATTACCGTACGATACCAGAAGTGTAAACAATACTATTCCCACTCCAAAGAGTGCAAGCGTAGGGAAAGCGTTGGATAGCGTAGGGGTTAAAATTACTATTCCCACTCCAGTGGGTGCAACAGTAGTGAAAACTGACCCTGAACACTAAAAATACCCCTTTACCCAAAAGCCCAAAACTGACCCTGAACCCTAAAAATACCCCTTTACCCAAAAACTGAAAACTGACCCTGAACCCGTGCACTCATGCAATCACACAGGCAGTACCCATGTACTATTCCAATTACCCAGGCACTATCCCTGTACTTATGGAATCACCCAGGCATTACCCATGTACTCCTTCAATCACTTAGGCAGTAACCATGCACTACTCCAATCACCCAGACATTACCCCTGCACTCATGCAATCACGCAGGCACTACCCATGCACTTCTTCAATCGCTCAGGCAGTACCCATACACTCCTCCAATCCCCCAGGCACTACCCATGCAGTGTTGCAATCACCCAGGCACTACCCATGCAGTATTGCAATCACCCAGGCATTACCCATGCACTTCTTCAATCACTCAGGCCTTACCCATGCACTCCTTTAATCGCTGAGGCAGCACCCCTGCACTCCTTCAATCACCCAGACATTACCCTTGCACTTATGCAATTACCCAGTGTTAGGAGTTAGAAGCCTTGACATGTGGGATTGCAGGTAGTTTGATATTTAGCCATTAACCCTAAACCTAATTTTCACTGCATTTGTTGACGCTCCCTAACGCAAGTAAAGAGGCGCGGCAGAACGTAGCCGTTGCTTGGCTTACTGTTCCGGTACCACGCCCCCCTCTCCACTTCCTGGTTCCTGCTCACGTCCTCCGTGGCGTCCTACAGATCCCTCCGGGTGTTCTTGGAGATCTTCCTGCCTGCCTTGAGCTGCCACCTCATCCTGCAGTATCCCGCTCTTCGTGTGCACTGTGAGAAAGTCCTTGCCGGTCTCCGGCATTTCTCTGTCTTTTGTGCGAGCAAGTGTGTGCGACTACCCTACCTTTCCCCACGCATTTTGCGGGCATTTTCTGCTTGTCTCATTTCATTTCCTCCCTCATTGTGGCTCTAAAACAACCTTTACCTTTCCTTGTTGTAAGATAACATTTTGAGAGTGAGCGCTCCGCCCTGGTCGTCCCTTGGGGCCGGGTGTCTCTCCTCCTGAGTGTGTACTGCTCCGCTGTTCATATCCCCTCACAGCCGGTCAGTGCACCTCACTCCCTATATTGTTTGTTCTGTATGTGTCTGGTGTGTGAGTCTTTCGTGAGTTCTGCACTTCCTGGCCTGTTTTTGGGTCTCCTGAATTCCCTCTTACCTGAACTCATCGATAAGGCGAGCCTGACCTTCAGTTGGGGTAAGGATACCTGGTATAATCACGCATGTCAATGTTTCATTAATTGCTGCCAGATCAAAAAGAGGGCATATCATATTTTTGTGACTTGGTTTTGTTTCCTAGCCTGGACCACCACCTGAGACTCCTTCTGCTACCAGCTGACCCCCTTGTATGAGGAGAGTGGTGGACACTCCTTGGGTTATTCCCTCATACTTTTAGGGGACAGTAGACAGGAGTGTGTTACATTTCGCATTCTTGCTTCTGTGTCCTGGAGGTGGAGGGATTCTTCTTCGTTCCCGTGGAAACTGGTCATTCTGCTAACACCCAGACATTAACCATGTACTTTTTCAATCACTCATGTAGTAACCATGCACTCTTCCAATCACTCAGACCCTACCCATGCACTCATGCAATCACCCAGGAATTACTCATCCACTTCTTCAACCATTCAGGCAGTACCCATGTACTCCTCCAATCATCAAGACATTTCTCCTGCACTCATGCAATCACCTAGGCATCACACATGTACTTCTTACATCACCCAGGCAGTACCCATGCACTCCTTCAGTCACCCAGACATTACTCCTTCACTCTTGGAATCACCCAGGCGCTACCCATGCACTCATGAAATCACTCTGGCACTGCTCATGCAGTCATACATGCACTCAGGCACTTCTGCAGCACTCATGCAATTACCCAAGCACTACCCATGCAGTCTTCTAATCATCCATGAACTACTCCTGCACTCATGCAATCACCCAGGCACTACTCATGCACTCCTCCAATCACCCAAGAACTACCCATGCAGTCCTACATGCTCCTATGCACTACCCACGCACGCTTGCATGCACCCAGGCTTTACCCATGCACTCATGCAATCACACAGGCATTACCCATGCAGTCCTTCAATCACTCAGGCACTACCCCTGCAGTCATGCAATCACCTTGGGACTACCTATGCACACATGGAACAACCCAGCCCTATCCTTGCACTCTTTCAGTATTCCAGGCACTATTTTGCCCTTCTCCAATCACCCAGCATCTACCCATGCTCCTATAAAATCATCCAGGTATTACCTATGCACTTGTCTAATCACCCAGGCACTACCCATGCACTCCTCCATTCATCCAGGCATTACCCCTGCATTCATGCAATCACCCAGGCACTACCCATGAATTCATGCATTAACTCAGGCACTACCCATGCAGTCATACATGCACTCAGGCACTTCTGTAGTACACATGCAATCGCCCATGCACTATCCATGCAGTCTTGCATTCATCCAGGCACTATTTCTGCATTCATGCAATCACCCTGGAACTACTTGTGCACTTGTTCAGTCACTCAAGAACTTTACATGCAGGTCTATGTGCACCCAGCCACTACCCATGCATTCTTCCATGTACCCAGGCATTACCCATGTACTCCTTCAATCACCCAAACATTACTCCGGCACTCATGATATCACCCAGGCACTACCCCTGCAGTCATGAAACCACCCAGGCACTACCTATGTACTCATGGAATAACCTAGGTAGTACACTTGCACTCCTCCAATCACCCAGCCACTACCCATGCACTTATAAAATCACCCAGACACTACCTATACACTCATCTAATCACTCTGACAGTACCCATGCCCTCCTCCATTCACCAAGACATTATTACCCCTGCATTCATGCAATCACCCAAGCACTACCCATGCACTCATGCAATCACTCATGCAATCACTCATGCACTACCCATACAGTCATACATGCACTCAGCCACTTCTACAGCACTCATGCAATCACCCAAGCACTACTCATGCAGTCTTCCGATCACCCAGACACTAATCCTGCACTAATGCAATCACCCACGTAGTACTCATGCACTCTACCAATCACCCAGAAATTACCCATGTAGTCCTACATGCACCCAGGCATTACCCATGCATTCTTCCATGCACCCATGCATTACTCATGCACACCTTCAATCACTCAGGGACTTCTGCTGCACTCATTCATTCCCTCAAACACTATGCATGCACTCATCCAATGAGTCAGGCAATACTGCTGCACTCATTCATTCACTGAGACAGTACTTATTCACTCATACAGTGACTCAGACATTACCCTTGCAGTCATTCATAGAACACAAACAAGTTTGTCTATTTTTAACCAAGTAGGCGGTTCTAAAAAGAACCATTTTTCCTTCTTTTTCTGTTTTATATTTGTTTCCTTCTTTTTTAAAAAGAAGGAAAAAAAATAATGGTGAACATGTGAAAGAAATGATGCAATTATGAACTCGTTGTATAGAAGAAAAAAAATTAACAATGGTGGTTCCTAATAGCAACCAGAATGGCATCCAGTGATTGCTCACCATAATGAAGATTTTTTTTACATTTGACACACTGCTGCTGATGATGTTAAAGCAGATGACGTGCTAGGACCAGCAGCATTGTTGTCAGTTGCCTGCCTCTGTTGTTCCCTTCGAAGCTGTTCCCTAGCAAAGCGTCTAGGATGCAGTGTCTGAAGATGTTTCAACATCGATGACGTCACGCACGAATATTTCTTTTCCGAACCTCGTGAGCGGACATTCTCACAAATAGTGCAGGTGACTTTTGGGCATTCAACTTTTTCTCCCCAGGTGGAATGGAGAAAAATGCTCACACAATATTTTCTTTTCTTCACAGCTTCCTCCAGGTTTTCTTCCTACTCAGGTGGAACTTGCTGAGGTTGATTGCTAGCTGTCATTTTTAGATGACTTAAAAAAACACCAAAAAAGGCAAACAAGAGGAGCAGAAGACAACAAGTGTGTCTGCTTAGATGCTCTTGAAAGAATGAAAAAAAATGGGTGGGGTCCTTTAAGTTATAGAATGAAAAGGTTCTTAACCAATAAAATTGTTTCTTTTGAAGTCACATGGAACTTGCGCACCCGGCGTGTACCCAGCACGCACCTGACGCGATTCCCCAAAAATATTTAACAATAATATATCTTTATTACAACTACAAATATATGATTTTTGTAATTAGATTAAATCATCTCTTGCTATAATATATATATATTAAAGTTATATATATATACTTTTAAAACCTAAACATTTTACGGTGGATTCGCGCACCTAAGCGACCCCCGGAAATACGTATGTGACGTTACGCGGTGCCGAGATCTGCGCACCACTCGCATACTGAAAGCGACTTATCCAATATGGCGGCAAAATTCTTGGATTTGCGCACCCACCGAGACAGGTACACAATCAGTACGCGAATCCACTTTAAAAATAAATACATTTAAAAAATGATATTTTTTTTATAGAAAAGAGAAAACAATACATTATTTTTATAACAATTAAAAAACTAAGAAAAAATATTTTGTGGACATTATAGGTACAAATTATCATTTAAAAACCTTTGAAATTCACTGAAAAAACCATAGGTTTCAGAGACGTTATAGTAGTAATTAGCATTTAAATAACTTTAGAAATTCACTAAAAAAACACAGGTTTCAGGGACGTTAAAATTAGAAATTATTCTTTGAAAAAACCTTTGAAATTCACTGAAACAACCGTAGGTTTCAGGGGCGTTATAGTTAATTGGACATTTCACTCGAAAAAAAACAGAGAAATTTGGCCGTTATAGTTACTTGAGCTAACTATAACTTGCGGCCCGCAATGCACTGCTGATGAGGTCACATATTACATCATTCATGACATGGTCAGTGACATCACTGATGACATCTCAAATGACATCACTAATGACATTATCCATGTGATAATCTGATGCACCTTCTCACACCTATCATTTGACACACCCCCTCTAAAATACGGACTACCATTTTCGAAACCATAGACACACCAATACCAATTACTACGTATCCACTCACTGATTCCTAGGTCTACAAACACATCCAATCATTCACCCATACAGTCACTCATTCATGCAGTCACTCATCAATAATGCACTATCATATGCACTCATACACCTATACACCTATACAGACACATACTGCCACTCATCCAGAGATTTATTCATACTCCTAGTCAGACATGCAAAGAATCAATCACAGTCCCATTTACTCACCTACACCGTTATACACACACCACCTCACTTATTCATACAGATACTAACACATACTTACTCATGTATACAATCACTGATACAAGCACACTCTCATCCATACAGCCACTCTCACAATCACTCTCTCACATATAGTCATTTATATACTCCAACACTTACATATACTGCATTTCACATATGTAGTTACTCACACATGTACCACTGAGACATCCATTCACTTACCAATATACCCATACATACACTCACCCACCCATGCAGCCCTTCACAGATTCACTCTTGAACCCACACACCCAGTGAATCACACACTCACAAATCTATGCACAGAGTCACACCACCCACACAGACACTCAGGCACCCATACAGATACTCAGACAACCAATCAATAACCCAAATAAACACTCATGTAGCTATTCACCAACCCATGCAGCCGCTAACACACCAACTGAAAGAATGATGCAGACATTCACACACGTTAGTCACTAACCCATATATTCAGTAAGACACATTTAATCACTCACTTATACAGTCAGTCATGCACCTACTAAATCATCCTAAATCAGACACTTATACACCCACTCATTTTTCAATACACCTTGGCATTATATATATAAAACAAATGTAAACTTTACAGAAACACACAGTCACTGGATGATGTCATCAGTGATGTCATTTGAGATGTCATGAATGATGTATATGTGACATCAGCAGTGAAGTGCGGAGGCGAGGGTTATAGTTAGCTCAACTAACTATAACGGCTGAATTTCTCTGGTTTTGTATGAGTGAAATGTCCAACTAACTATAACGTCCCTGAAACCTGTGTTTTTTTCAGTTAACTCCTAAGGTTTTTTTAAATGCTAATTTCTAACTATAACGTCTCTGAAACCTATATTTATTTCAGTGAATATATATATATATATATATATATATATATATATATATATATATATATATATATATATATATATATATATATATATATATATATATATATTACCTACTGGCTATTGCCAGTAGGTATATATAGTTAGGATTTTTTCTCTATGGGACTTTTGAAAATTCTATGTCTAATAACTTTGGCGTTTGTGGACGGAATCGGCTGAAATTTTGTTTCTGAGCAGCCCCTGAAAATTTGGGGGGGTTCGTCAAGGGGGGGCCGAGAAAAAAGGGGGGTCCCAAAACGCGTTTTTCCCATGTTAATTTCCATAGGGCGTTTGGCCTCACTTTTAGCTCGAACGGCTGAATGGATTTGCACGAAACTTGGCAAAATTGTAGGGACTGTTAGCCCGATGTGCCTTTGCTGCGTCTCAATATATGTGCTCCAGTGGATTTTGAGAAATTAACGTTTTAAAAAATTTATATATCTGTGACAGCGTCCCAGATAGCGCTCCAGATCGCGTACTTTTCGCGTCACGGAGCTTTGCGAAGCGATGCTGATTGGCTCTCTGGTGTCTGTCAACATTCTAAACAGTCCGGAGCGGCCGCCATCTTGTCACTCGGTAGGATCGAGAGACAAGAAGAGGTGAAAAACGAAGGGGGAATTTAATGAAAGGGGGCAAGGTAGACCCCTCTTGACTCCCTAGGAATGATGTTGGGGTTATTAAAGGGTCCCGTGGGGAAAATTAAAAAAAATTGATTTTTCACGGTAGAAGCGCTTCTCGGTTCGCAAATTAACGGCTGAATGGATTTGCACGAAACTTGGCAAAATTATAGGGACTGTTAGTCCGATGTGCCTTTGCTGGGTCTCAATATATGTGCTCCAGTGGATTTTGAGAAATGAACGTTTAAAAAACAGGTATATCTGTGACAGCGTCCCAGATAGCGCTCCAGATCGCGTACTTTTCGCGTAACGGAGCTTTGCGTAGCGAAGCTGATTGGCTCTCCGGTGTCTGTCAACATTCTAAACAGTCCGGTGCGGCCGCCATCTTGTCTGTCGGTAGGATCGAGAGACAAGAGGAGGAGAAAAACGAAGGGGGAATTTAATGAAAGGGGGCTAGGTAGACCTCTCTTGACCCCCTAGGAATGATGTTGGGGTTATTAAAGGGTCCCGTGGGGCAAATAATAAAAATTTGATTTTTCGCGGTAGAAGCGCTTCTCGGTTCGCAAACTGGTAGCGAAACGTGAATTCGCCATTTTGTGTTTCGATTTCATTAAATTACTAGGTATAAGGGGGTACGGGAGACGTATCCTGACCCCTTTTGTTTTCTGAGGGTGGCTGAGGAGGCTCATATATGTTGATACATGTCTTCCAGCGGCTGTGCGTGAGCGTTTTTTTGTTGTTGTTGCGTGACGTCTGTTAACGTTCGATTCGATGGAAATCATGAAGTGTTGACCGCCATTTTGTCACTGCGAGTAAATATTTTGTTTTAAATAATTGTTATAAATTAATCCTTATTGATAAACATTGTCTGCGCCATCTTGTCTTTTTTGCAATGCCACACTTTTGTTGAGCACGGCAGCCGTTTTAGATGCCTTGACCAGACCCACTCTCTGCACGCCGCCGATCCTCAGCATGGCTCCTCACCCTCGCAAGCATCTCCCCCACGCACTGGTCACCCCCGCTCTCTCTCTCATGCATGGGCCAGAAACCTCCTCCCATGTGCGCTGCTCTTCCCTGAGAATCACACCCTGTGCCCGCCCGACACCACCCTTTCACCCTATTCACTACCGCACCCTCTGACACTCCTCTTCCTCTGTGTCCGATCGTCCAGGCCGGTCCCAGGCTATCACCTAGCCCTGCAGATGTAGTTTATGGCCCCAGCTGTAGAGAATCACCCCTCTTCAAAGGAGTTACAGTAGATCAAGGCCCCCACCCGATGAGATCCGTCACACCACACGCGTTCCTACTATCTGATAACCATCCTGTATTGTGCTTGGGGAGGGGATTCTCACTGTGAGGGTGTGTGGGACCGAGCCTGAAGCGGAAGATTCCAGGGATGCCTCTTTGTACATCAAAGTTTTTACAATTATGTGTCACATTAAAAATATAAAGCACTCCAACAAAGTAGAAGGAAAATAACACTTTAATAACTTATAAATATATAGAACGCAACAAAAACAGTAAATACATTTAAACATTTTTAAAAAAAAGAAGCAACAATGGTCAGTAGCTGTGTTTTGTGCGAAAAGTCCCAAGGCAGCACAACGTGCTGAGTTCTGGACGGCACCCAGGTGATGTTACCTGGGTGCTGCACTTGTTTTTGGTATCCTACAATGCAGCTCCGAAAAACGGCGTGGGGCGTCCCGGGGGGTGCGCGGGGAGGCCTCGTCAGTAGCGGTCTGTTGTACGAATAGTCCCAAGGCAGCAGAACGCGCTGAGATGTGGATGGCACCCAGGTGATGTCCAGTAAGTTGTCGCACTGGTTTTGGCATCCTACAATGCTGCTCCGAAAAACGGCGTGGGGCGCCCCGGGGGGAGGGGGGGGGAGGCGGCGTGAACGGGTCTCTCCAGGTGGAGGCTCGTCGGCTGTACTGGGGCGCCCCTTTATTTATTTATTTATTTATGGTCTTGTAGCGTGCCTGAATCAGCCCCGAAGGGGTATCTCTGCGCGTAGCTTCTGCAAGAGTGGGCCAAATTGTAGTGATGGTGAGATAGAGAGAATGGCCGGATTATTATTGTGCGAACAAGTGAGTCTTTAGTTTTTTCCTGAAGGAAAAGAGGTTAGTGATCAGCCTCAGTTGGGGTGGAAGAGAGTTCCACAGCATGGGGCCTTTGAGGGAGGGTGCTCGCCCCCCCTGCCTAGCTTTAGTGACTTTGGGTACTTGCAGCAGCATAGTGTTACTGGAACGCAGAGCACGTCCAGGGGAATAGGGAAGAAAAATCTCTTTTAGGTATTTGGGACCCGACCCATATATGCACTTGTGCATGATGCAGCAAATTTTGAAGTCTATTCGTTGTTGCACCGGGAGCCAATGAAGGTGGGAAAGAAGGGGACGAGAAGGGGTGCGGGGAGGGGCATTCAGGATGAGTCTTGCTGCAGTATTCTGCACTACCTGCAGTTTGCGTAGTTGTTCCTGGTTGGCGGAAGTGAGTAGACTATTACAGTAGTCCACTCGTCCAAGAACTAGTGCCTGTACCAGTGTCTTCCTATGGGTGTTGGGTAGGAAAGGGAAGATACGCCGTAGAAGACCTATTGTACGGAAGCATATTCCCGTAACCTGACTGACATGATCTTTCATGATCAGGGCTTGGTCCAGGCGCACTCCCAGATTTTTAATGGTTAGTTTGGGCACTGGGACAGGTCCTAGCTCGAGTGGCCACCAATCCGGCGACCAGAGCCTGGTGGCCCCTCCAAACAACATGACTTCCGTCTTGGACACATTGCATTGGAGGAAGTTCCGGGCCATCCAACCCGCCACCGCTCTCATTCCATCTTGGAAGGATTTCAAAACTGCAGGTGTTATGGTCTGAAAGGGGAACAGCAGCTGAGTGTCGTCAGGGTAGGAGATTGGGAAGAACCCATATGATCTAATAATCTCTGCCAAAGGGGCCACGTATACGTTAAATAACGTGGGGCTCAGACATGAGCCCTGTGGTACACCCTTGGTAAGCTTCCTGCAGACAGATTTATGGGAGCCCAGTTTGACCCCTTGCTGTCTGTCTGCAAGAAAGCTTTCAAGCCACGCAAGGGCGGTCCCTTTTACTCCCACTGCCTTCAGACGGTCGAGGAGGATTTTGTGCGACACCGTGACGAAGGCAGCGGACAGATCCAATAGCACCAGAATCACTGAGCTCCCCCTGTCAAGAGACATTCTGATGTTATCTGTCACTGAGAGGAGGGCTGATTCGGTGCTATGGTTGGGCCTAAACCCAGATTGCGAGTGGTCTAGGCCGCCCGCTGCCTCGATGTAGCTGGACAGGTGTGTATTGACATGCTTCTCGGCCATCTTGCTGTAATAAGGCAGAAGGGAGATGGGACGGAGGTTGGAGAGCTCCGTCCACGGGAGCGCCGCATTCTTGCGGATGGGGTTCACTACTGCGTTTTTCCACTCAGCTGGTACTTTTCCCTCTTTTAGAGACTGATTGATTACATCCTGAATGTGGGGGGCTAGCAGGGTACGGAGGGAAGTTAGAGTCTTAACAGGAATAAGGTCGTTCGGTGATCCAGATTTTACTTGGGTCATTATTGTGTAAAGCTCTTCAGTATTGACAGGAGGGAATGTAGTTAGTGTGGAATTGGTATTTTCATTTGGGGAGGGGACATTCAGGATATCACTATTTGGTTGGGATACAAGAATTTTTTCGTAGATGGCTTCTATTTTGTTCTCGAAGTATGATGAAACTTCTTCACATAAACTTTGTGAGAAGTCATCTGGGCTTCTACAAGCCATGGGTTTTGTAAAAGTTTCAAGGATCCTATACAATTCTTTAGGAGAATTACCGGCTTCTATGAGTTGTTGAGCGATACTGTTTTTACGGGCAGCTTTGATATGTTTGTAATAGTTGTTTTGCGCTGCACGATGTGCCTTTTTGTTCTCCTCAGAGTGTGATTTCCTCCATCTTTTCTCTATCCTCCTGCATTCTTGCTTCTCTTTCCTAAGAGCCTCGGTGTACCATTTTTCCTGTTTGGCTACGGGGTGCTGTTTAAAAGTTTTCAGGGGGGCAATTTTATCCATGGCTATGGTGAGAGATTGCTGGAGCATGGTAAGCTTGTGTTCTACTTCTTCAGCATCACTGATCTCGGTTTTTTCCCACACCTTTTGTAGCATCTCCAGTGTAAGTTTGTGCCACTGTCTACGTGTGGTGGGGGGTAGAAGTTTCTTATGGGGACCTACGTTAGCTTTAAAAATAGTAAATTTTAATAAGAAATGATCTGACCAGTTGACTTGGGCGGGTTTATGACACAGTATGTTATCAAAGTTGGTGTAAATCAGGTCAATACAATGTCCACCTTCATGAGTGGGATCCTGATTTTTTTGTGTCAAACCGATGGTATCCATGTCAATAGACAGGCTTTTTGCTCCTATAGAGTCAGGTTGGTCAGTATGAATATTAAAATCTCCAAGAAGGAGAAAGTCCTCATTGGCCCGTAAATGAGGGCCTAACATCTCTAACAGAGATGTGGAAAAGGTAGGACCTGGAAGGGGTGGTCTGTATACGAGTGCGCCTTTACTGGTCTTTCTGTTTGAGGAAATAATTCGGAAAACCATTATTTCCATTTCCTTGCAGCATTGTTTGTCCAGAATGTCTAGTTTAAGGGACTCTTTATAAATTATGGCGATACCGCCACCAATTTTATCAGGGCGGTCAGAGTGGTAAAATTATATCCCAAAGGTATTCCCAATGTAATGGCAGATACCGTGTGGGGCTTCAACCAAGTTTCGGTAATGAAGCAGAGATCTGGGCTCAGAGAGTGTATTAGATCCCAGATTTCGATTTGGTGCTTGGGCATGGAGCGAACGTTAATAAGGATACAGTGCAAATCATGTGCTGACTTGCTAGGGTCATGAGAGTCAGTAAAAGGTATGGAGGAGTAGTGGCATTTTTTGCAAGAAAACGGTCCTTCGAAGCAAGGTCTACTATCCTCAGAGTGACATGGGGCAGTGTGTTGCTTTAAGGTTTTCAAATATGAAGCCTCATACCTGATTTGTTTATCAGCACGAAGGAGCGGCATGATGAAAGTGTTGCGCCCCGTCGCCCTTTACCGTTTCAGTTGCCATTCCGCCCGCTTTTGCTACACTGTGCCTCATCCTCCATTCAGCTGTTTATCGCCCGCTCTTGCGGCTACAGCGTCTCGCTCACCATGTAGTTGAGTTGCGCCCACTCTTGCGGTGCAGCGATAGGCGGCTGCCACAGGACTCTTAAAATGGCGGACGGCTCTTCGGATTTGGGCCTGGTCCACTAACATGGCCCTGGGACACCTTGGAACTCGGACGTCCCCTGAGCCTTGAAGATTTTACAAAAGTCTTGGGGGCTCCCGACTCCTGCAGGCTTCCGGTGGGGAGCGGCTGCCATGATTGCTCGCGGAATGACCACGACGGAGCCACGAGATGGTGGTGCTCTCAGGCTGACGCCAGCTTTAGTCTGAAACATCTAGAAACAAGGTGGGGCTTTCATCATTTGGGAAATTTTTTTTTTTAATCCAATGAAAAGTGATATTTTTAGGTCATATGATCAAGCCTTCCATCATTAGGAAACCAAAAGTAAAATGAACCAATGAAAAGTTTTATAAAGAAGTCACATGACCTGTTATGCTTACGTTACGCGCTGCTATAAAAAGCGTAGAAAATCCGTTGGCACGTGAGGCGGCGTCAGTAGCGGACCGATGTGCGAATAGGCCGAAGGCAGCACAACGCGCCGAGATCCGGATGGCACCGAGGTGGTGTCCAGCAAGTTGCACTGGTGTGGCCATCCTACAATGCTGCGCCGAAAGTCGGCGTGGGGTGCCTGGGGGGGGGGGGGAGGTGGCGCAAACTGGCCTCTCTCGCCTCCTCAGGTGGAGGCACCTGATGTGCAGTGCGGCGCCCCTTATCTTTTCACTCGCCGACCAGCAGAGTTGCGCCCGCACTTGCTGCTACAGTAGGCCGAAGGCAGCACAACGCGCCAAGATCTGGATGGCACCGAGGTGGTGTCCAGCAAATTGCCGCACTGGTGTGGTCATCCTACAATGCTGCGCCGAAATTCGGCGTGGGGCGCCCCGTTGGCCTGTGAGGTCGCGTCAGTCAGTGGGGGCTGTTTGAGAAAGCAATGTGATGCTGTGCGTCGCCCCCAAGATGGAGGTTCCTCGGCTGCAGTGGGGCGCCGCTTGGTGTTTCACTCGCTATCCAGCTGAGTTGCGTCCGCACTTGCGGCTACAGTAGGCCGAAGGAAGCACAACGCGCCGAGATCTGGATGGCACCGAGGTGGTGTCTAGCAAGTTGCCGCACTGGTGTGGCCATCCTACAATGCTGCGCTGAAAGTTCCATGGTCCGGCGGAACTTTTTTCCTTTTCCTTTCTGCATCTTGTCCCACAATCCGTTTAACCTTTAGACACGACCAGGTCCCTGAATGTGTGCAGGGGGACGCTATTGATTGAATCAAAATGGCGGCTTCACACAAAGCTGACTCAAGCGTTGCTGGTGATGCTATACAGACAAAAAATGGTTTTCAGTTTATACATTCTTCAGGATTTTTCCATCCAAGTCTGCTTGAGAGTTTGTAGAACAATGGCTTTAGATCTTGCCCTCCCCTCTTTTGACTGTTGGTCTTGTTGCCTATGTCTTCTGTTGTCATTTAACTGAACCTTTTTTGACTGCCGAAAGGGGTTCCGGTCCGACCGCTGGTTGGTGGAGATATTTTGACTATATCCTGGACCTGCCCGGCCTCGCCCAAAATGGCGCCGGTATAAATGGGACTCGTACCTCCTTGTTGTGTACTGGTTGCACAACCTTGATATCACGAGATACGTATGCAGTTTTGAAGCACATGGCGGGCGGGAATGAGAATTGATTGAATATTTCGACATCCCTATTGATATTAAGTTCTGATGTGTTATTGATTACTGTACTATTGAAAGTTCGAATTAACGTCACCCATGGTACTTGCCCGCAAATGTATATCTAGATAATTTTATTGTAAGTGGCCCTGTCGTATTTTAATTACAAAATGTACGTCCACCGATTCCGCAACTGTTAGACACCTTAGTTCTTGCAACCTAATGGCCCGCTCGTTGCGTTCCTCTACAGTGTAAATGTCTCCTCATCATATACGATTCCAGTTTGCTCCGTGGCCGGCCCACGTGGTTATAGGCCCGTATTTGTATACTGACATTTTCACAATAAAGGTTTTTAAAACAAAACATGGTAGTAGTATTTACATTGGTAAAGTTTTTAATTTTAGTCACTGTTATCGAATCAGTAAAAGGCAAGTGAAATAAAGCAGTCCAATTACATGACGGATAAAAGGTATAATACGGAGGAACGCAGTAAAGATAAATGGTCAAGGGCTGTTGTGTTTTTTACTCCTGCAACATAAAGTGATCGATAAGAATCTGATATTCGGGCGTATCGGCGACTAAGACAGCAGGCCGAGCATCTTTTGCTCAACGGCTCCGTCATGGGACGAAGAAACGCCCTTTTGCTAGAAAAAGGAATATATTTTACTTGCAGGACAGTTGTAAATTTTCCGGGAAAATACATTAGCCTGGAACATTATAACATATATGTTTAAGAAAAAATAATGTTCGAAAGCAATAAAAAGCGTAATTTGTAGGTCATATGACCAAGCCTTTCATCATTAGTATAACAAAAGTAAAATGAACCAATGAAAAGTTTTATTAACAAGTCACATGACCTGTTATGCTTACGTTACGCGCTGCGCGCCGCGCCCTGGATCCCTTCCGGGAAGCTGCGCTTCGCGCACTGGAGTACTTCCGGGTGCGCTAACGCGGCGTGTCATATAACGCATTACGCGACAACGTAGGTCCAGAATATAGTCAAAATGTCTCCACCAACCAGCGGTCAGAACACAACCCCTTTCAGCAGTTTAAAAAGTTCTGTTAAATGACAACAGAAGGGACAGGCAACAAGAACCATCAGTCAAAGAGGGGAGGGCAAGTTCTTCCCTACCGGGTCACGTTGGGGCGCTACCGGAACTGATCGAATTGGTAGTCTACAGTGTTTCTGGATGTTTCAGACTGAAGCTGGTGTTAGCATGAGAGCACCACCATCTCGTATCTCAGTCGTGGCCATTCCACGAGCAATCATGGCAGCCGCTCCCCACCAGAAGCCTGCGGGAGTCGGGGGCCCCCAAGACTTTTGTAGAATCTTCAAGGCTCAGTGGACGCTTTCGAGAATGGGGCCCAAGCCCTAGCAGACAAGCGTCCGAGTTCCAAGGTGTCCCATGGCCATTTTAGTGGACCACGCCCAAATCTGAAGAGGCGCCGCCATTTTGAGAGTCCTGTGGCAGCCGCCTATAGTTGCATCGCAAGAGCGGGAGCAACTCAACTACATGGTGAGCGAGACGCTGTAGTCGCAAGAGCGGGCAGTAAACAGCTGAATGGCGGAAGAGGCACAGTGTAGCAAAAGCGGGCGGAATGGCAACTGAAACGGTAAAGGGGCGCCCCACTACAGCGTGTCTTCAGGTCAAACGGATTGTGGGATAAGGTCCAGAATGGAAGAGTCATCAAAAGGCAAAAAGTTCCACCGGACCCCGGGAGCCGGCCGCCTATGTCGGGGGCGATCTTAGGCCACGCCAGGGCAACACGACTTGGGGAGGGGGCAGAAGTCAAGCGCACCCTCCCAGTCCGCGCCACCACACCGTATGTTGAAAATCTGAAGCCATCGTTCTACAAACTCTCAACCAGCCTTGGATGAAAAATCTTGAAGAATGTACAAACTGAAAACCAGTTTTTGTTTGCATAGCATCAGCAGCAACGCTTGCTATCAGAATGCATGAGTTTCATGCTCGATCGATTGAGCTAGCCGGATCAGGCAACAAAAAGTATAAAATAGTTATGTAAATAGTTATTTAATAAAATGTTTTACCCTGTTACTTTGCTGGTGTGTTGTATATATTTATAATATTTGCATAGAGTTTATCGTTATTTTGGGCGGGGTGGGTGGCGGAGCCGAGCTGTCTTGCAGCCATCATGGTGTGGAGCTCAGTTCATCTCACTAGTTTCGTATTTCTCATGAAGGGTTGTTCCTAATATTTCTATTTTAGCGAGGTCAAAAAGAGATCCCATTAGTGGTCTACTGATTTTGCTCGATTATTTTTTTTTTTAACACGATTTTTCACTATCTGCAAAGACTAAACAGAGTATTGCGGCTTTGTGCTTGTTAGTAAATAGAGAATGAACCAAAGAGAATAAATTCTAAAATAGTAAATGCTTGTATAACAATCAATCAAATGGAGAGACAAGCAGGCACGACGGATTACAACGGGGGCAAAGGCCTGCGTTAACTACCCTTCACTATCTGCAAAGAGAGAGTACTTCTAAGAGAAAAGAGGGGGGGGCAGCGTTTAAAGCACATCAGCGTGCATAAACACGAAAATGTTTTTACCTATCACGTACTTGACATTTGACAGCTTTTGATATTTGTTATTAAAAAACCATTGAAATTCAATGAAAACACCATAGGTTTTAGCCCATATATAGTTAGGGATTAGCATTTACAAAACCTTATTTTACTCGCATAAAACCATTGAAATTCGCATATATAGTTAGATGCGCTAACTATATATCGCGCACCCGCAATCCACTGCTGATGATGTCACATATTACATCATTCATGACATGCTCAGTGACATCACTGATGATATCACTGATGACATCTCAAATGACATCACTGATGACATCACTGATGACATCACTGAAGACATCCCAAATGACATCACTGATGACATCTCATTTGACATTTCATTTGACATTACTGAGCACATCACTAATGACATCATTCATGTGATAATACGATTAACCTCTTCAGACTCTAATATAACCTTAGATACACTCAGTGTAAACAAAAACTCACAGACTCACTCATCCATGGAGTTACTCACACACCTAGTCAGTCATGCAAAGAATCAATCACACCTCCATTTCAGTCATGCAAAGAATCAATCACACCTCCATTTCCTCAACTATACAGTTATACACATCTTACTTATTCAAACATATACTAACACATATTTACTCCCTTATACAATCCCTGATACAAGTTCACAATGATCCATACAGCCACTCACACATTCACTGGCTCTTATGCACAGTTATTTATATATGTCAACTCTCAAATGTACTGTGTTTTACATATGTACCTACTTTGACATGTAGCACTGAGATATCCATTCACTCACCAATACACTCATGCACACAGTCAACCGCCCATGCAGCTGTTTCCACATGCACTCTTGAACTCATACATCTAGTGAATCAACTGCTCACACATCTATGCACAGAGTCACACACCTCCCAGCCACCCCCACACACACTCAGTCTCCCATACAAATACTTGGGCAACCAATCAATAACCCATATAGTTACTCATATAGCTACTGATCAACACATGCAGCAGTTTACAGAACAACAGACATAATGATGCACAAATTAAGACAGTTTAGTCACTAACCCATGCACTCAGTGAGACACATTTAATCACTCACTTATACAGTCAGTCATGCACCTACTAAATCCTTCATCCAGACACTTATACATCCACTCATTCTTCAATATGTAATACATATTTTAACTTTACAGAAACATACAGTCACTGGATGTTGTCATCAGTGATGTCATCAGTGATGTCACTGAGCATGTCATGAATGATGTAATATGTGGCATCATCAGCAGTGGATTGCGGGTGCGCGATATATAGTTAGCGCATCTAACTATATATGCGAATTTCAATGGTTTTATGCGAGTAAAATAAGGTTTTGTAAATGCTAATCCCTAACTATATATGGGCTAAACCTATGGTTTTTTCTTTGAATATATATATATATATATATATATATATATATATATATATATATATATATATATATATATATATATATATACATATATGTATATATAAATAAATACATAAATATATAGATATATATGTATATATATAGATATATATATATATATATATATTACTTACTGGCGGTCGCCAGTAGGTATATATAGTTAGGATTTTTTCTGTATGGGATTTTTGAAAATTCTATGTCTAATAACTTTGGCGTTTGTGGACGGAATTGGCTGAAATTTTCAGGAAAATGGAACATTTTGTTTCTGAGCAGCCCCTGACAATTTGGGGGGGTTTCATCAAGGGGGGGCCGAGAACAAAGGGGGGTCCCAAAACGCGTTTTTCCCATGTTAATTTCCATAGGGCGGTTGGCCTCACTTTTAGCTCGAACGGCTGAATGGATTTGCACAAAACTTGGCATAATTGTAGGGACTGTTAGCCCGATGTGCTTTTGCTAGGTCTCAATATATGTGCTCCAGTGGATTTTGAGTAATTTAGGTTAAAAAAAAGATATATATCTGGGCGGAGCCTAACCACACATCTGATCTGATTGGCTGTCAGCACTTCATCCAAGAAGTGTTGGCAGCCATCTTGGGACCAATATACATGATAGCACCTCATTAAAAAGCATTGTAGTTATAGTTAATAGAGGGTTTTAGGACTTTAGTTACATTATAAATCATTTGTTGATGGTACCATACTCGTTTTAGGAATTGTGGTGGGTTCTAAGGTGATTTTACCATGTGAAAAAACCTTCTGCTGTGATATCATGAATATTGTTTGAAAGAAAACTAATATCTCATGATTTTCCCACAGTGGTTTGGAAGGGGATCTATAAGCTAAACTGAAAGCATATTTTCTGTAAATTCACATTATCTTTCTCAGTCATGTGAAAATGAAGTCTGACATTCTCAGTAAAACATGTACATCCAACAAGGACAGAGACTGTCAGTTGATTCCTTTGTGCTCTACTGCAGCCTCCTAAAGTGTTCTAAAGAACAACTAGAGCGCTAACAGTCCTACGTATTACAAAGGTATAGCACACCTGGAGCCATCATGATGGGAATAAAGTGGTAACTCTTAAAACATTTAATTTAAAAAGGAACAAAATGAGGGGGTATATTATGCAATAGAAGGCATTATTAGTGCTGCAGAAAGAAAAATTAGGGCACATTTTGAGTGACTTTTCAAATCCTCTTCTATTTCATTAAAAAATTCTGACATGCAGTCTCCCAAAATGGCCACCAGAGACAAAAGAGCCCAAATGTAGCCCAAATATCACCCAGATGTAGCCCAAGTATAGCCCAATGACAGAATGTCCCAGAGTGTTCTAAAGAACAACTAGAGCGCTAACAGTCCTACTTATTACAAAGGTATGGCACACCTGAAGCCATCTTGATTGGAATAAAGTGGTAACTCTTAAAACATTTAATTTAAAAAGGAACAAAATGAGGGGGTATATTTTGCCATATGAATTATGATTAGTGCTGCAGAAAGAAAAATTAGGGCACATTTTGAGTGACTTCTCAAACCCTCTTCAATTTCATTAAAAAATTCTGACATACAGTCTCCCAAGATGGCCAACAGAGACAAAAGAGCCTAAATGTAGCCCAAATATCACCCAGATGTAGCCCAAGTATAGCCCAATGACAGAATGTCCCAGAGTGTTCTAAAGAACAACTAGAGCGCTAACAGTCCTACTTATTACAAAGGTATGGCACACCTGAAGCCATCTTGATTGGAATAAAGTGGTAACTCTTAAAACATTTAATTTAAAAAGGAACAAAATGAGGGGGTATATTTTGCCATATGAATTATGATTAGTGCTGCAGAAAGAAAAATTAGGGCACATTTTGAGTGACTTCTCAAACCCTCTTCAATTTCATTAAAAAATTCTGACATACAGTCTCCCAAGATGGCCAACAGAGACAAAAGAGCCTAAATGTAGCCCAAATATCACCCAGATGTACCCCAAGTATAGCCCAATGACAGAATGTCCCAGAGTGTTCTAAAGAACAACTAGAGCGCTAACAGTCTTACTTATGACAAAAGTATGGCACACCAGAAGCCATCTTGATTGGAATGAAGTGGTAAGTCTGAAAACACTCAATTTAATAAGGAACAACATGAGGGGGTTAATTTTGCCATAGAAAGTATGATTAGTGCTTCAGAAAGAAAAATTAGGGATCATTTTGAGTGACTTCTCAAATCCTCTTCTATTTCATTAAAACAATTCTGACATGCAGACTGAAACATGCACTTTGAATACCAGCAGCAGACGTCCCTGGTGAGCAGTAGCTTTACTACAGTGATCTAATGTGCAACTAGAGTGCTAACATTCAGAATTTATGGCAAATGTGTGACACATCTGAATGCCTTCTTGATGGAACCAAAGTAAACAAGCATTGAAAATGCAATAGATCTCGCCCTCGTTTAAGTTAAAGCCATTCTGTTTGTAATGAGGTGGCTTTTTAGCTTTGCTTTTATTAGTGTTTTTTCAACTTTCATGTAAATAACATGCATCTGTATGCATATAAGTATATGTATGCATGCATTTATGTTTGTATTTATATAGATATACAGATGATATATGTTTATATATGTATGTATATATATATATTCACTGAAAAAACCATAGGTTATAGACCATATATAGTTAGGAATTAGCATTTACAAAACCTTGAAAATTCACTGAAAAAACCATAGGTTATAGACCATATATAGTTAGGAATTAGCATTTACAAAACCTTGAAAATTCACTGAAAAAACCATAGGTTATAGACCATATATAGTTAGGAATTCGCATTTACAAAACCTTATTTTACTCACACAAAACCATTGAAATTCCATATATAGTTAGTTGCACTAACTATATATCGCGCACCCGCAATCCACTGCTGATGATGTCACATATTACATCATTCATGACATGGTCAGTGACATCACTGATGACATCTCAAATGACATCACTGATGACATCACTGATGACAACATCCAGTGACTGTATGTTTCTGTAAAGTTAAAATATGTCTTACATATTGAAGAATGAGTGGATGTATAAGTGTCTGGATGAAGGATTTAGTAGGTGCATGACTGACTGTATGAGTGAGTGATTAAATGTGTCTCACTGAGTGCATGGGTTAGTGACTAAACTGTCTTAATTTGTGCATCATTATGTCTGTTGTTCTGTAAACTGTTGCATGTGTTGATAAGTAGCTATATGAGTAACTATATGGATTATTGATTGGTTGCCCAAGTATTTGTATGGGAGACTGAGTGTGTGTGTGGGTGGCTGGGAGGTGTATGACTCTGTGCATAGATGTGTGAGCAGTTGATTCACTAGATGTATGGTTTCAAAAGTGCATGTGGAAACAGCTGTATGGGCGGTTGACTGTGTGCATGAGTGTATTGGTGAGTGAATGGATATCTCAGTGCTACATGTCAAAGTAAGTACATATGTAAATCACAGTACATGTGAGAGTTGACATATATAAATAACTGTGCATAAGAGCCAGTGAATGTGTGAGTGGCTGTATGGATCATTGTGAACTTGTATCAGGGATTGTATAAGAGAGTAAATATGTGTTAGTATATGTTTGAATAAGTAAAGTTTGTATAACTGTATAGTTGAGGAAATGGAGGTGTGATTGATTCTTTGCATGACTGACTAGGTGTGTGAGTAACTCCATGGATGAGTGACAGTCTGTGAGTGTCTGTTTACACTGATTGTATCTAAGGTTATATTAGAGTCTGAAGAGGTTCATCGTATTATCACATGAATGATATCATCAGTGATGTGATCAGTAATGTCAAATGAGATGTCATCAGTGATGTCATCAGTGATGTCATTTGAGATGTCATCAGTGATGTCATTTGAGATGTCATCAGTGATGTCATCAGTGATGTCACTGACCATGTCATGAATGATGTAATATGTGACATCATCAGCAGTGGATTGCGGGTGCGCGATATATAGTTAGTGCAACTAACTATATATGGAATTTCAATGGTTTTGTGTGAGTAAAATAAGGTTTTGTAAATGCGAATTCCTAACTATATATGGTCTATAACCTATGGTTTTTTCAGTGAATATATATATATATATATATATTACGCTCAAACTTTTCACGGTCCAGAGAAAAGATACAGCATTCAAGGAGGGGTTATGAGTCATAGAAGGGTTTATTGCCGGGGAAAAATGCACAGACGCATTTCGGCGTAAGCCTTCGTCAGTGTATCAATCGTGACTCAGAAACAGTATGTTGATAAAGTTTCTTAACAATCATTGACAACAACAAAGGACTGAGCCCTCAAACATCACTATGGACGCCATCTTAGAATGTTGTTATTTCTAGCATTCATCTACATACGAGAAGCAGTTTAACATGTGCTAAGATTGTTCATATGTGTATAGAGAGGGTATACTAAGTATATTGGTATTCATAATGAATTTAACGGAAATAGAGCCTTGGATCGGCTAATGTCCTATGTACATGTTGTCTCATCATGATTAAAACTTTTTAAATGTACTGAAAAAATAATGATAAGTAAACACTGCAGTTCATCAAAGAATAATAACATCACAATTCATCAAGATCAATCATCATCAATTCAAAATGCGGAATGTTAGAAGTATCTTACTGTTAAATTTAGTGACATTCATAAAATCAATGTGTTCTTTTCGTACAGCTAGAGAGGTTGTGTTTCCTCAATATCTTAAACGAAGGATGTTTTCATGTCATTATACACCAAATTCGATTCAAATCGCAGTAACTTGGTTTTTCAATGGTATACTTATAGTCCTGCCATAACTACATAAGTGGTAAATAGATGTAGGGCAGATTCCAATGAAAACCAAAAGTACAGAACAGCAAGACAGAATAGCAATTCAGAATAACAGTTCATAATAGGGGGGCAGCACAGTGAGGGGTTAGTCCATTAAAACAGAGAATCAAGAGAAGAAATTACTATCTCTATTCTGTCTGTATATTTATATGTGATCATAGCAGTTCCCATCCTATTCCTTACCCAAGTTAGACTCTTAAATTAAAGATGTTACAAGTCGAAGAATGGAATGCTAGTGGAGATTCCCCTGTAATATCTTTAAAGGAAAGTAATTCCACAGACTAGACTAGTAGTATAGTATTATTTCCCTAGATGGAATGCCATTTCTTCTCCACTGTTGAGTCATCTTGGATGTTTGGTGGAAAGGTCAATGATGTACCTTGATTCTAACCTGCGTAATCTCCTCAGGCGATCGCCTCCTCTGGCATTAGCTGGGACAATGTCCAGCCCAAAAAACTGGAGTTTATTGCGATCTTTCCCATGTTCTTCATCAAAATGCCGTGCAACCGGGTAGGCGGGATCCGCTTTTTCGATTGCACGTAGATGTTCCAATATTCTCAGTTTGAGTTCCTTAATTGTACTGCCGATGTAGTGAAAGCCTCATGGGCAGAGCAAACAGTACACTACAAACTGAGAGCTGCAGGTTATGAATGTCTTAATGGGAAGAGTTCTCCCTGTGTCGGGTATGGTGTACGACTGCACTCTTCTGCTGCCTACACAAGCTTTACACCGCCCACAGGGGAAAAAACCTTTCATCTGTTTTAAGGTGTTTTGAATTTAGATATCGGTTTCTCCAAGTGACTGGAGACCAGTATATCGCCCAATGATCTTGCTCTACTAAAAGTTAGTAAAGGATGGGCAGGTAAATCTTCCTTCAGTATGTTGTCCGTTTGTAATATATGCCAGTTCTTATTAAGCATTGCTCTCAGGTCATTGGCACCTGACGAGTAAGGGGTAATCAATCGGAACTTCCCTTCAGTAGCGGCACCTTTTTTAACTCGGCCAACACCTTGATTTTTTGTGGTCAATAATGTTGCCCTCTGTATCCCTCTAACCTTCTTCAATGTTTTGTTAAGAAGTTTCTCACCATAGCCTCTAACAGAAAAGTGCGCTAAACATTCCGAGGCAGCCGCCTCAAAATCTGAATCCCTAGAGCAATTTCTTCGGAGCCTTAGGAGTTCTCCGTAAGGAATGATCTTTATGAGCTGGGGAGGATGGCTACTGCTGGCAAAGAGTGTAGAATTGCCAGCAGTTTCTTTCCTATAGAGGGCAGTATGCAGCTGGTCCCCCTCGACAAACACCTTCAGATCCAAGTAATCCGCTGCCACCGGACTAATTGAACCCGAGAAATGCAGATTTAGGTCATTGGTGCTAACTAAGTACCCTGATGTATTCTTCAGCTGTGTTTGTCTCACCGTTCCAGACGATAAATAGATCGTCGATGTAACGGTGCCAGCCTACAACCTCCCCTATATCTTGTCCAACTTTACAGCTCCTGGGCACATGCTCCTCCCACCAGCCCACGAACAAGTTCGCGTAGCTGGGAGGGAAGCATGTGCCCATCAACGTACCAGACCTTTGGATGTATAGTTGGTCCTCAAAGAGAAAGATATTATGAGTTAGACAAAATTCTGTGAATTCAACAATCATTTCATTGTGTTTAGCAAATCTCATCTGGCGCTGTTCTAAGGCGTGTCTGATTGCCTCCAGGCCATGCCCATGTTCTATACAAGTGTATAGGCTGGTAATATCCAGCACCATCAACAGATATCGTGGGCTCCATACTAGTTCCTGTATCTTGATTAAAAAATCTTTGGTGTCCTGTATATACGATTCCAATTTTACCACCAAAGGGAACAAGATATTGTCCACGAAACGAGACATGTTCTGCGTCAAGCTGCCAATGGATGAAACTATAGGGCGGCCTGGAGGACAGTCAATGTTTTTATGCAGCTTGGGGAGGTGGGTATCATCGGGTTATTGCTCCTTAGGAACAGGTGCTCGTCTTCTCCCAGCATCTGAAGACTGTACCACTTCTGGATTAGTGTCTCATATTCTGTGCTACTTTGTTGGTATATTGCAGTTGTGCATTTCTTGTAAAAATTTTCGTCTGCAAGTTGTCTCATTGCTTCTTTTTTATATTGTTCTCTACCCATTATGACCACATTCCCCCCTTTTTGGAGGGCTTGATCACAAGGGTTTTATTGTTCGTCAGGTTTGTCAATGCCAACCGCTGGCACTCAGTGATATTGCGCTTTACAGCTGAATGGTCCGCTTTCCTATATTGCATGAGATCGTTCATATATATATATATATATATATATATATATATATATATATATATATATATATATATATTACCTACTAGCGGTCGACCAGCAGGTAGTTATAGTTAAAACCTAGTTTCCATAGGAAATCTGCAACATTCTATCTGGAATAACTTTGGCGCCGGTGGACGAATCTTTGCGAATTTTTCCAAGAAAATGGCCTGCTCCTCTCTGCTCCTTCCCTGAAAGTTTGGGGGTGATTCATGAAGCGGGGGCCAAGAAAAAAGGGGGTCCCAAAATGTGTTTTCCCCATGCAATTTCCCATAGGACCTTTAGCCGGGGCTACAGCCCGAACCGCTGAACGGAATTACACCAAACTTGTCAAAAAGGTAGAGTTCTGTTCGCAGATCAATCTTTTTGTTGACTGGTGGAGATTCATTCAGTAGTTCGTGAGAAAATCATAAAAAAGTAGAATCATAAGTATATCTATAGAAGCTTATCATACTCTTTACTGTACTCTGTACAGTAAGCTTACGGTACACGTACCTTCCCGAGCACGAGCTGCATGCTAATTGTCTGTCAACACTCCAAGCCAGGAAGTGTTGGCAACCATCTTGTGCCTCAGTAGAACCAATTCACAAGAAAGCTGAAAACAAATGCGCAAAACACACAAAGGGGGCAGGGTAGACACACCCTGACCCCCTAGGCCTGCTCAGGGAGCCTTGGGGGTCTCACAAGGACCCCCAAGGCCCAAATTCATTTATTTTTTAATTGCGGGGTACGCGTACGGTACGCGTACCCTGTGAAAAAAAAAACGGTGTGCTTTTTTAAATATTAGCCCCCAGGGGGACTATATCCCGCGAGCATATTTTATAAAAAAGTGTGGGTGGGGGCCCAATCCCCCCCACACTGCCCCGGGGACCTCCACCCCGTCGCAAAGTTATTATGCTAGCGGGGGCATAGAGCCCTCTGCAGCCCGGGGACCGCCACCCCCCCGGGGCCCTGTTGTTAGTGATGGGGGCCTCTACGGCCCCCGAGCCCTGGGGGACCGCCACCCCCCTGGGCTTTTCTTCTAAGTATGCGAGGGGCTCATGGCCCCACCGCAGCCCCGGGGACTGCCACCCCCCGGGGCTTTCTTTTTAAGTATGCGGGGGGACTGACGGCCCCCCGCAGCCCCAGGGACCGCCACCCCTGGGGCTTCGTTTTCTGAAATAAACCCTTTATTTGGGGGTCTCAAGCCCCCCCCACATGCCCCGGGGACTTCCACCTCCCGGGGGCACTAAAATGCAAATAGGGGGTCCGTGATGGACCCCCAGCGACCACCACCCCCCGGGGCTTCGTACATGTTGGGAGGGGGGCCGCGCGGCCCCCCTCCTGGAGCCCTTGATGGCCCTAGGGACCGCCACCCCCCAGGGCTGGCTCCTGCAGTGTCCCGGGGGCCCACCCCTGGGACACTGCTGTTTGCTGTGGTAGGGCGGGAGCTTCGCTGCACCCACCCTACCACAGCAAACTTTGTGGCCCCCCTCCCAAAAAAAATGTATTAAAAAAGCCCGGCCCCGGGGGATGGGGTCCTCGGGACCTTAAAGGAGTATAGGAGGGGATCTATGAGGCCCCTCCGCAAAAAAAACAAATAAAGTTCGACATGCCCCTGGGGATGGGTCCGCGGGGCCGAAATAGGCCATGGGAGGGGGGCCACGTGGCCCCTTCCTGATCTTAAAAAAGAAAAAATAATAAAAATTGGGGGAAGGCCCTGGGGGATGGGGTCCCCAGGGCCCAAAAATAAAAGAAGGGGGGCTACACAGCCCCCCTTCTTCACGACAGGGGGCTACGTTGCAGAGAGGTGTAAAAAGGGGCGGGCCTCTTTACATGTCTCCGCAAGGCAAACCCCTGGCACGGTTGCAGATGGGGAAATAATTCCCCTTGAATACTGGGGGTCCATGGGGGCAACTAGACCACCGGGAACCTCCAGTATGCGCCAGGGGGCTGCGTTGCAGAGAGGTGTAAAAAAGGGCATGGCCTCTTTACACATCTCTGTAAGGCAGCCCCCTGGCGCATACTGGAGATTCCTAGTGGGCTACTTGGCCCCCAGGGACCCCCAGGATTCAAGGGGAATTATTGCCCCCTCTGCAAATGCGCCAGGGGGTGCGTTTGCAGAGTGGGGCCTTAATGTTTTTTTGGGGATCAGCAGAGTACGCGTACCCTATGCGTATCCTGGGATTTTTTTTAAATTAAAAACATTGGGGGGACCTTGGGGGTCCTTGTGGGACCCCTGAGCAGGCCTAGGGGGTCAGGAACCTCCAGTATGCGCCAGGGGGCTGCCTTGCAGATAGGTGTAAAAAGGGGGCATGGCCTCTTTGCACCTCTCTGCAATACGGCCCCCTGGCGCACACTGGAGGTTCCTGGGGGGCTAGTTGGCCCCCAGGGACCCCCAGTATGTGAGGGGAAATACTTCCCCCTCTGCAAACGCGCCAGGGGGCTGCGTTGCAGAGAGGTGTAAAAAGGGGCGTGGCCTCATTACAGCTCTCTGCAATGCAGCCCCCTGGCACATACTGGAGGTTCCTGGTGGGCTAGCTGGCCCCAGGGATCTCCAGTATGCAAGGGGAATTAGTTCTCCCTCTGCAAACGTGCCAGGGGGCGGCGTTGCAGAGGTGTAATGAGGCCACGCCCCTTTTTACACCTCTCTGCAACGCAGCCCCCTGACGCATACTGGAGGTTCCTGGTGTGCTAGTTGGCCCCCAGGGACCCCCAGTATGCAAGGGGACTCAATCCTACAACTTAGAACACGTTACGGGGCATGTTTGCACAGTGGTGAAGGTAGGGGGCGAGGCTTGAGGTGACATGTGTGCAAACACGCCCTGAGACGCGTTTTAGGTTGGGGAATATATACTTCTTCAATCCAGAGGTCCCCTAGGGGCCAACTAGTCCAACGGGTACCTCTAGTAAGTGCCACGGAGCTGCGTTGCAGAGTGTTGTAAAAAGGGGGCGTGCCCTCTGAACACCGCTCTACAATGTAGCTCTCTGGTGCAAATTGGAGGTACCTGATGGGCTAGTTGGCTCACAGGTGACCTCAGAATTGAAGAGGAATATATTCCCCAATCTAAAACGCGCCACCGGGCGTGTTTGCAGACATGTGTCCTCAGGCCCGCCCCCTTGGTTCACTATTGAGCGAAATATTCCTCTAAAATCAGCCGAAGTACGAATTCTGATTTACTCACCTGCTATCACGAGAGACGTCAGTGCTGCATCTTTGAGCCCAGGATGGACCCTGAAATGTAAATGTAACCATACTTACAGTAACTTGAATTTCCTTCCATAGGCTAACATTGACATGTTTTACTTGGAAATTCTTCTAAGTGTGGAGTTTAGGAACTTAAAAAAATTCCTCTAAAAACAGCCGAACTACGAATTCCGATTTACTCACCTGTTAGGAGAGACCTCTGTGCTGCATCTTTCAGCCCATTACTGGTCCTGAAAAGTAATTCTAATCGTAGTTACAGTAACTTGAATTTCCTTCCATAGGCTAACATTGACTGGTTTCACATGGAAATTTTTCTAAGTGTGGAGTTTTGGAAGTTTAAAAAATTCTTCTAAAATCAGCCGAAGTACAAATTCGGATTTACTCACCTGTTATCAGGAGAGACCTCATTGCTGCATCTTTTAGCCCACTACGAATCCTGAAAAGTAATTATAATCGTAGTTACAGTAACTTGAATTTCCTTCCATAGGCAAACATTGACATGTTTCACTTAGAAATATTTCTAAGTGCGGAGTTTTGGAACTTTAAAAAATGTCTCTAAAATCAGCCGAACTACGAATTCCGATTTACTCAGCTGTTTTGAGGAGAGACCGCAGTGCTGCAACTTTCAGCTCACTACTGTTCCTGAAAAGTACATTTAACTGTACTTACCAAAAACTTGAATTTTCTTCCATAGGATATCATTGCCTGCTATATAAAATATATATAAATTAAAAAATATATAAAATAAAAATAAAAATATTACAATTTCAATATTTTTAAAAACACTTATTTTTCAATTTTTATGCTAAATATGTAATGCAATTTAAAAAATAAAATATCTAAAAATAAATAAGTTAAAATAATGTAGTAAATCAGTATAAAAAAAATAACAATTAATACATTTATAAATTATCATTTACAAAACTTTTGAAATTTACTGAAAAAAAACATAAGTTTCAGCCACGTTATAGATAAAAATGAGCATTTAAAAAACCTTAGAAATTCACAGAAAAAACCATAGGTTTCACCCGTGTTATAGCTAAAAATTAGCATTTAAAAAACCCATGTCATGAGTGATGTAATATGTGACGTCATCAGCAGTGCATTGCGGGCACGCGAGTTATAGTTAACTATAACGGGGGAATTTCAATGGTTTTGTATGAGTGAAATGTCCAGCTAACTATAACACGTGTGAAACCTATGGTTTTTCAGTACATTTTTAAGGTTTTTTAAATGCTATGTTTTTAACTATAACGTGTGTGAAACTTATGGTTTTTTCAGTAAATTTCTAAGGTTTTTTAAATGCAAATTTTTAACTATAACGCGGGTGAAACCTATGGTTTTTTCAGTGAATTTCTAAGGTTTTTTAAATGCTCATTTTTAACTATACTGTGGCTTAAACCTATGTTTTTTTCAGTAAATATATATATTTACCAGGAAGACCGTCACCCAGGCCCTCGTCACCAGCCGACTGGACTACGGCAACGCCCTCTACGCCGGTACCACCGCCAAGCTCCAGAAGAGACTCCAGCGGATCCAGAACGCCTCAGCCAGACTCATCCTCGACATCCCACGAACCAGCCACATCTCCGGACATCTGAGAGACCTTCACTGGCTCCCCGTCAACAAAAGAATCACCTTCCGCCTCCTCACCCACGCACACAAAGCCCTACACGACCAAGGCCCGAGCTACCTCAACAGCCGAGTCAACTTCTACGCTCCCAAACGCCACCTCCGATCAGCCAACCACGCCCTCGCCGCCGTCCCCCGCATCCGAAGAGCGACTACAGGAGGAAGGTCCTTCTCCTACCTGGCCGCCAAGACCTGGAACTCCCTCCCGACCGACCTGCGCCTGACCCAAGACCACCTCTCCTTCAGGAAGAAGCTGAAGACCTGGCTGTTCGAGCAGTAGCGGCTCCCCCCCCCCCCCCCCCCACCCCCCCCCAGCGCCTTGAGACCCTACAGGTATGTAGCGCGCTTTATAAGTGTCACTGATTGATTGATATATATATATATATATATATATATATATATATATATATATATATATATATATTTTTTTTTTTTTCAGCAAATGTGGTCCAAACTGCGGCGCGCTCTCGCTGCTGGTGCGACATGTAGGGGAAAGACCACAAACCCCTTAATAAATCATGAGCAATGGAGAAATGATGCCGCACTCCCAGGAGTTCAATAAAAGCAGTTGTTTAATTGAAGACACCATATTTCAGCTTAGTATTGGAGCCCCATGATGCATTTCGACTTCCGTCTTCCTCAGATGGTGATTGCTCACAGCTGTTGCGCACGTTGTGCTTTAATGTCTTTTTGCAGAGCATACTGGTCAATGTCGTTTTCGCTAAGTGCGTTCCACGAATGCCCCTGTTGTTTCATGAAAATTGCTTTTCTCCTAGGCCCTTTCTCCCTTTTCTTTTCCCGGGCCGCATCGGTGCTTCGCAACTAAAGGTGAAAGCCTCGTCAGTACGATGAAGCTGTCCTTTTGAAACAAAGTCTCAGTTTGGACCACATTTGCTGAAAAAATAACTATACAGATGGCAGCGCCCGGTGTTCCAATACTTACAAAGTGGACGGGGAGATATGAATTTCCAGCGGAGTGCACTCAGCACATGAAAATCACCGGACCGGAGTGTCCATGACTTCAAATTCCGCCTAGCGAGACTTTGTTTCAAAAGGACAGCTTCAGCCTTGAATTAGTGTTGCTTTTACCACATCCACCTCAACAATTGTGTCATCAATTATTGGTGTAAATTTAATTTAGTCACACCTCAATATTAATCACACAGCGCGGGGGAAGAGGGTTAGAGTTTGATGAATGGGTGGGAAGGAGAATTTGAGGGAAAGGTTTGACAAAGATAAACACTACACATGGACAACACATTCATCTTGGCAGCTGACCATCATAAATCTGTTGAGGGAGAAAAAGGAAATGCATGCATGATGAGGAGTAGTACTAAACTATCACAGGGCAGTATGTTAATTATGCAATTGCCTTTCTGACCCCGAAGACACCCAAGTTACATACATACTGACATTATGTTTTGTTGAATCAGTCCTCCTTTCAAAGATAGCAAACAAAGGTAAAATATCTGTAGGAGTAAAATATAAGCAAACAAACAACACACACAGCCGTAATGATTGAAGAGTAAAAAATCAACCAAATGAAGAAATGTGTACTTGCATCTCTGCATTCCTCTTGGTCCTTCCTTGGACTGTCTGTCCATCAACTTTGGGTGCCTGGCAGGTAACCCTGGGTGTAGTTCGTGAAGTAGGGCTACGCGTAGCTAAGCAAGATGCACTTCGCACTACGCGAGGTACGCGTAGCACTACGCGAACTGTGTAGTAGCCTGTTCGCACTGTGCAAGATGCCGTTTTCAATGATTGCACAGTGCGGACAAGCACCCGGCACTTTGCAATCATTGAAAACGGCATCTTGCACAGTGCGAGCTGTAGTTTTCTGCCGCTCAAGTAGATTTTTATTCGAGCAGCAACTTTCTCAACGTGGACTGGTAGAGTCTCATCGAGAGCGGTCGCGAGCATACGCGAACACTCGCAATGAGAAACCTGACCTCCTGCATTGATAATCTCACCAGGAGGTTTATTTTCCACGCTCGCAATCGGCAACTTGATGTTGCTGATCACGAACGAGGAAAAAGTCTCACTGGGATGTCATTTTGCTTGCTCGGGGTCGCCAACTTGACGTTGAGGACCTCGAGCAAGCAAAAAATGACCGCTACGCTACACTACGCATGTTTGCACTGTGTTACGTCCAATTTGCGTAGTGCGAAGTAGCAGAAACTTCACAAACTAAGCAAGCGTAGCATAGTGTTTTGCCCAGGGTTACTGGCGGGTGCAGTTTTTGTAAGGTTAGTGTGAGTTATTTTTCCCACTATGGTGCAGGGTAAAGGGCCTGTAGATGAAAAAACAACAAAGATATTAAACAAATCAAGGAGAGAAGTTAAACTACATAATTAATGATGAGTGCAACAAGAAGACTTTCAGGGGCAGCATGGCTAGATCATGTCTGTTTCCAGCAGTTAGTTACCTCCAACAGGAACAGGCCCCTCGACCCAACCTCCACTTAGCCCTGAATTTGAGCTAGACAGCAGTAACACTGAGCACACACACACACACGCAGCAACATAGCATTTTCCAAATTAAGTAGAAAAATCAATGCACCACTGTCATTCACATCACCACCACTACTCAGGCATGTAGGTCTGGTCTGGTGTTGTTGTTTACCTTTAGGCCACATCACACCCTGAGTTATTTGTTCCATCAATCATCTCTGATCCTCTTGACTCTGACTGCGAGTGTGGTATGGTATCCAACTCTGTACCAACAGTGTCCTGACTCCCCAGTGAGTCATTCAGATTCCAGACTCGTCCAGACTCAAAAATACAATGGAACGGCCTGAAGTAGGACAATTTTGTTATTGAACAAGAAGGGAAAGATTGACTTGAGTCACTTTTTTGGGGGGATATTCAGAATAGTAGACATCATGCAGAACAAACAAAAACCATTAGGCATGCAATGCATGCCATCATTTACCTATTCTTCCAGGGCAGTCCCTCTAGGCGTGGAAAGGATATATATAGTCAGGGCCCTGGTTTGAAGGCAGGCATACATTTCAAATTTTTTGTGTTATCCATCCAATGTCTGAAATGTGAGGGAAATGGCTTTAGGAAGAGTCATGAGTGGACTGCTAGTTACTTTTTCACTGACTGCAGTTGCAACTCCAATTCTGCAATAAAAGAGTAAGACGGTCAGGATGGATTTATGAACCAGAAAGACAGTGACACACACACACACATAATAAAGTAAATGATGTTCCTCAGCCATATTTTTTTTGTGCTTCAAAAAGGAAGTAAGAAAGTAACTTGAGTCAACTCGAAAGCCTAGTTGTCATGGAAGTAGAGCTCGTCCTCAAACTCTGGTGGTTCGTCCTGAAGTAGGTCACCTAGCACACTACTTCCATGACCTGAGTCGACGTCCACATCTTCCTGCTGTGCTACCTCAGGTATGGTGTAATCCAGTGGTATAAAGTGCTGATTTATTTAGATCATGGTTAACCTCTCCACGGTTTGGGATGAGGGACTCGCCCTTCTCACTGTCAGAACGGCACCAGCAGCACTGAAAACATGTTCCGAAGAGACACTTGCAACAGGGCAAGCAAGATAGATTTTCGCCAGCCTGCTGTGCACTGGCTATTGGTGCCTTTTCCCATATCAATACAGCAATGGGTTTTGATCAAAGGAGACCACTGTTGGTTCATCCAGCTAGCCCTGGACCATCCACTTCTGGCTCATGGGCGCTCTGCTTTGCTCTGCCTCTTTTGCCTTTACCTCAACACTGGACATAATCCCTTGCTGTAGAAACAAATTATGTGCCGATTTTGGAGCTGATACTCCTGTTGTTGTTGTTGTTGATGTTGTTAATAGTGTTGTTGGTAGTTTTGGCTGTTGTGAGCCAACCGCATTGTCCTCAGGCTCTGAAGTTGAACTTGAAGCCGACTGCCCGACAGTTCTTGTTGTGCCATGGAGTAGTGGGACTCTAATTCCCGCCCGTTCTTTTTCCAGATGACTGGCTTCCACAGCTATCCAAGTTTTGTAGTTGGCAACATCCCCGTCTGAAAAAGAAATGAAAGTGTGCAGTAATGGTTTGTACAGGGATCCAGAATTGTGGCACAAATGTAATGGTTGGATGACACAATGCCTCTTTGCATCCTTGTATTTTCAGATAAGCGAAGGGTTAACCTCTCCACCAACTCATATGCTTCTTTTTTTCATCCACACCTGAGCACATTGCAGACACTGCCTCCAGCTCTTCCTATAGCATGTGCAGCAATGGGATAGTTTGGCCCATAGTACAGTCCTCCTTGCTGACTTCACCTCGAAACCTCAAAAGGAAGTAGCATCTTTGTCAGGCATTTAACTAGCCCCATTGGTCCATCTCAATGATCATGCCTTTCACAGTAGCATCCCCTCTTCGCATGACATATTCATTGATTTGGTCTGTACAGCTCAAACAGACGCTCAAGCATGTAATAAGTTGAGTTCCAATGAGTTGGTACCACCTAGATGAGTGTTTTAACTGGCATTCTATTATCACGTTGAATGATCCTCAGCTGCTTTCGGGCTTTAAAAAAATGGCTGAAATGTGTGCAGATTCTTCTTCAGGTGGTCAGTAAGCTGCTGTCTCTGTCTTTTTTTTCCAGAAAGTCTTGAACAATAATGTTAATGCAGGGTGCCAAACACAGGACACTGAAATAGCCACCACCGCTATGACCTTAACTATATCACTGCCATTGTCCGTGGCAACAAAACCAATGTTAAGCCCTCTTGGCCACAGCCATTCAAAGACAGAGCTGCCAAAGTCTTCCAAAATGTTTGCAGTAGTATGAGATTTCTCCATGGCGAACATGGCTACAGTTTTATGTTTCCGAGCAGCATTAACCCCTTCCATGCTGATGACGAACCCCAGCCGTCGTGCACTACGGTGCTCGTGTGCTGATGACGGCTGGGGTTCGTCACGGCCCGCCCCTGTTCGTGTTGTTTACAGCACACCAGGGGAATCGCGGCCGCATGGAAAGGGTTAAAAATCTCAGCAGCGTCAACAACTCCTGCTGCAGATATCTTTTCTCTAACCCCCACAAAAGTTTGCATTGATGCACATGTAATCAGTGGCTTGGCAACTGGTTTACATGTCTGTTGTCAGGTGGATATTGTGAACAGCATTCTGCTGCAAACCTTGTCCAAGCAATTCAAGCACGTCGTGATCTAGTGCTGGAACAGCAACTCTGGCGATATAGGAGAATCTGGGAACCTTCCATTTTGGGCAGATGGCTGCCACAAATTCAAGAAAACTCACCCCTTCCACAATAGAAAAAGGGAGGAGGTCCAGCGCTAATATTTTAACCAGCTTCGCGTTGTATAAAGGTGCCGTTGGATGGTTTCATTCGTACTGCCCCCTGACCTAAACATGCTGATAATGGTAGCCTGGATTTTTTTCTTTTCTGTTGCCACTGATGCAGGTGACTTCTTGATGCCAGATTTTGTTAGGCTCTATGCACGTTTATTTGTTGCGGTACTCTCATGCCTTGGACCCCTTGGTGTCTCAGCATGACTCTTGTGCCATTGCGATGTTGCTGATGAGGATGTGGGCCTTACCACTGCACAGCTGGGGACAGGGCTTTTTTGTGTACCAGAGAAAATGTCTCCCTCTTGTTTACCTTCCACCGTGGTCAGATCTTCTACTTCTTCCTCCCTTCAGACGACAATGGGTGCAGTTTTTTGGCCGCTAAGGTGCACCTCACAATGGATCAAGTGGTGTTTTCTCAGATATTTAATTACAGAGCACAACCACTATTAAGTTTCACTACTGAACTTGTTGTCAGTTATTGTAATATTAGACATAGCATCATTCTATGTATCTAACGAAAACAGTAGTCATTTGAGTACAGAACAAACAGGAAAACAAAAGTAATCTTGATTGTGTTGACACATAGTGAATGTTGTTGATACAGACAGCCGACACGTTGTTTGTGCATAAACAACTTCTTCAAGGCTTGAAAATATGTGAAAAATGTGTAGCCTCTGGATTCCTCAATAGTGTTGGATATACCACAGCAAAAGACGATGAACCAGGTGTTTTGATTTTTCCGTTATCAAGCTAGGACTTTGAAACACTTTCCAATGTCAAAAAGTGAAGATAAAATTAAAGTTAGCACATTAAAACTATGGGTAAAGCTCAGGATGTTCAGTTTAGAGTGTAAGCACTTATAATGCGCAGAGAGTCAAATGACAGAAATGCTTGTAGAAAAGTACAGCGAGCCCCAAGACTTCATTAGTGAAAACAATGGTGCAGCATCAAAGTTCCTGCCATACAAGTCCAAGTATATCGTAACGCATCTTATTTCAGTCAGAGAGATCTTCAAGTGTGTTTTCTCAGATGGATTGTTTGGCCTCCGCTACCATAGTTTGTACTAAGCTTACCCCGACTAACACCTTGCCCACAAATGGATTATATAGCAATGTTCACCTCCTTCTTGCTAACTGAAAAAAAGTCCCAAACTGGGGAGGTCAGTTTTCTGGTGCTGCTAGTGCCACTTGCAATGTCAGATGAACTGGTAGGTGGACATGATATTTGACTCCCTGCAGTACCTACTTCTACTGAGGTGGTTGAGGTGGATGTAGGTCGCTGCAGGTGAAATATGGAAACTGGAGATGGTGTTGGTGGTATCATCTGTGTTGCTGATATCTGTGATACATCCCTCACAGCAATTTGAGATGGGGCAATGTCGGTCTCCACTAGGGTGGGACTAATGTTCATGATGACTGGCTCGTAATCATCCTCCTCTTCTAGATCTACCTCCATAACTTTAGGCTTTCTTGTACCTTCCTTTTCCCTAGCCTTGTCTCATGGCGTGTCTCACTCTCAGACTGAGGTGGCTTTCAAGTGGGGTCTAGATCATCAGAAGGAGGGGTTTGCAGAGGAAGTTGATGGACTAACCCTCCTGTTCCTTGCTGGGGATCTGGAAGACAATGGATCTTCTGAAAGAGTGTCTTGCTCTTCTTTTTCCTCAGTAGGAAGCTCGATCTCCTAAACTGTCCCTACTTCGGGAGGAACAACTACTATTGGGGGCTGTTGTTGCCCACTTATCTAAATTTCCTGCATTCATTGGGTACTACTTTGTGAAAAGTAAATTTCAACATCACTGCTCTTCAGCATTGGACTCGTGATTGGACTGGCTTCCTCTGCGACAGACATGGGCCTGGGCCTAGGTTGGTGGGGTGGGTCCACTGATGCGGGGATGCTGCTCCCAGCTTGCTCCCCGGACACCGCTGCTGCATGCGCAATTTTTGGTTTCCCAAAAAAGGTCTTGGGCGACATACCGGTCTTGGTAAGTGGCAGTGCCTTCTTCTGATAGGAAACTTTCTTGGTTATGGACCTGGTACCTTTCTTTGGCACCATCTTCAAGATATCAGCAGCATGCAGTGGCACAAGTTGAAGAGATGTCTGTGGTCACACTGCACGTGACGTCGTGCGCAGCAGGACTTCAGTCTGGTAGTACAATGGGTGATGTTGTCTCCTCCTCTTTTGTGCACCTAAAAGCAAAGAGGCAAGTAGAACATCAGTGAAACCTAGCATTCAGTGTTGTGGTTCAATTGTTACTAGTACAAACAAATATAATATAAAACTTAGTGTGTGGTCACATTTGTTAGTGTTATTAATATTATTACATTTATTACCTCAGTTATTTAAAAAACATAACAATACAGTGTAGCTATCTGTGAGACTTTGACAACAAGGGCTTTCATGGTGTATTATATACTCAGGAAGGATAGGAAAGAAGAAGAACAACAACAAAAATACAAATGTAATGGAACTGGTTTGGCATTGTGCATCACGTGGGATGCAGCATTCAGGTAGCAGCAGCTGAAAATGGATGGAAGCAGTATGCCAAGAGGAACAAAGGAAAGACATGCAAGCCTATGGAAAACGCACACTAATTACCACCACACAAAGGCCACCAGCCACATGGTGACTCACAACAAGCAGGAGGCCTGGAAAACAATGAACTCACGCAGGCCTATATGGATGGACACAGACTTTGGCAAATGCTTAGCCACTATTACAAATGCGCTCACACACTGGCCAGCCAAAGGAGGCATGCTAAACAACACAGCTTTAATGCAACAATGCCAAAACAACAATATACAGGGCTAAATAATGTTTGCAAGTTACACAACAACCACAAGCGAAAAAAAGTGAAATACCAAAAACAAACACGTTTTTTCAATTCAAACCAATGCCAGCAATGCCTTAAATGATGTTTAAATTCAACAGCCACCACAGAAACAGTTTGCTTAATGCACCCATGAGTAGCTCTGGGCCTATTGGCTGGAAAACCTATTGGCAGACTAGGCCATATAGTGAATCAATTCACATAAAAAATATTACAAATTTATAAGAAAATGTAGTGAACTGTGTTGCATCTTTTGCTGGATAAAAGAAAGAATTGCATGCAAAACAACAACAAGGCATGGCCACCACAAAGAAGGCTTGCAGGCCTAACACAGAAGTTGGTAAAACACAAAAAGTCCCTAATTGTCTGGGAGTGTCCTCTGTCGTGGCCCTTTGTTCCTAAAAGGACCTAGCGTAACTCCAACACAATTGTTGTGTCACATCTGGTCCTGTCCTTCGACCTGGACCCCACTGACAGTTATGAGAACAAGACTTAACTACTCGAGGTCCTATAAACACATTAAAACTTGCAAAAAGACAGATATATTTCATGTGGCATTCAAAAAAAGTCTAACTGTATTTGTGTCATTAAAAATAAAAATTTATTAAAATCTCATTACTTTACAGTACATCACAGTTTGCATCATTATACGAAAACATTACAATAAAAACCAAAGAGTCGACGCAGCGTTTCGGTGTCTTGACCTGTGTGTCACACCTTCTTCAGGACCGGTTTAAAATTCACTTGAACATCAAGTAAAACAGATTTATGATAAAATCTCTGGGTTTGCCCTCTATTTCTCACTCTCATAGGGGTATGTTTTCCATATGACAAAAGAATATTTCACCTTAATCCAGAGGTGAGTATACTGGAAAGGTTTGCTGCACCAGGGATGACCACCGTGTTGATAGGTTCTATATACACTTATACTTTTTGTTGAAGTTTTAAGGTCACCTCATGGGGTCTAGAAGAGTATTTGATCACTTCTTCTCCTCTCCGAATTTGATTCTCGGTTCTGAACTTCTTATTTTCCTTCTTTAAAGTTCAAATTGTCTTATCCACGAACAGCGGCCTCCCTGTCATCTTACTCCTGGCGCAGCCTCAACGATCTAAAAAAGATCGTTGAGGCTGCGCCACATGAAATATATCTGTCTTTTTGCAAGTTTTAATGTGTTTATAGGACCTCGAGTAGTTAAGTCTTGTTCTCATAACTGTCAGTGGGGTCCAGGTCGAAGGACAGGACCAGATGTGACACAACAATTGTGTTGGAGTTACGCTAGGTCCTTTTAGGAACAAAGGGCCACGACAGAGGACACTCCCAGACAATTAGGGACTTTTTGTGTTTTACCATTATCCTACCCTGTCCCACATTGGCATATAGGGGATCTCCCTCTTTTTTTCTTGCTAACACAGAAGTTCACAGGCTGCCTTCCCAAAATGGCCACCAGCCACATGATCAGGCCACAACAACAAGAAAGGGAAGACAGACAATGCAGGCCTATGGCAAAAGCACACTGGCTGCCTCCACAAAATGGCCGACAGCCACATGGCCAGTCTACCACAACAAGAAGCAGTAAGCCAAGAGGAACAAAGGAAATACAAGCAGGCCTATGGCAAAAGCACACTAACTATCAGCCACATGGTCACTCACAACAAGCAGAAGACCTGGAAAACAATGAACTCAAGAAGGCCTATATGGATGGACGCAGACTTTCCAGAATGGCCCCTGGCCACACAGGGAGACTCAGCCAAGGCAAATGTTGGCCTACTATTACAAACACACTCACACACTATCCAGACAAAGGAGGCATGCTAAACAGCACAGCTTTGATGAAACAATACCAAAGCGAAAATCCACAGGGCTAAAAAATGTTTGCAAGTAACACAACAACCACACCTGAAAAAAAGTGAAATACCCCAAAAAACGTTTTGCAATTCAATCCAATGCCATCCATGCCCTAAATGATGTTTAAATTCAACAGACACCACAAAAACAGTTGTTTCATGCAACCAAAAGTAGCTCTGGGCCTATTGGCTGAAAGGTCTATTGGCAGACTACTGGGCTAGTGAATTAAATAAATATTGCAAATTGATTTCAAAAGTTGGAGAAAATGTATTTAACTGTTTCCTTTATAAAAGAAGAAACATAACTTACAAAGAAACAACTAGGCCTAACTGAAACGACACGCCACACACCACAATAAATAAAAAAAAGATGAAAAGTACAAAAAATCTACGTGCAATGCCCCAATGAAAGAAACAACACCAATTTCCCAACTTACTTGTGAAATCTCAAATTCAAAAGTTTTCAAATCCAATGATATATGATGCAGCAGACACAAAGAGGGATCCTTCCAGATCCAAATCCAAATCCAAATAAAAAGTTAACAGGAGATGGACAAAGCACTGGAAGGAACCTGCTGGACTCTGGGGCACTTCCTTCCTCTTAAAAAAAAGTAAAACAAGAAAATGGATTCCTTGCACAAAAAAGTACAGCCAAATGTCAATCTGAGGAATTTTTTTAATCCAAATCGACATTTCGAGAAGGTTTTGATGCTGCTCGGGAGAGAACCTTTACCAGATTGCAGATTCTGCATGTTCAGGATTGCGTTCTTCACATAACTTCCGCCGTAAGTCTGATGGCGCACTCGAATGACATGATTGTGATCGCACACTCTCGCTGGACCGTGCGGCCGACTACCAAATCTTGTGGTGCTTGCCAACAGATGGGAACTCTCATCGGTTATCGCAGGCACCCAGTAAGTCACTCAAGCAAAAATGCATTTTGGGCGCGCTAACAATAAAAAAACTCTGCTCCGTTGCAGAGTGCAGAGTTTTCTGGCAACTCTGCGCTCTATGCAGAAAGCGGAGTTGAAAAAAACAAAGCAAACTCCGTGAGCAGAGCAGAGTTTCACGCTCAGGGTTACTGATAACCATTGTCACTTTATCTTCACCATCAATGATGGTTTTACATTTTTGATCAAACAAGGTCTAATTTCTCGATTTCTCACTCATCCTTTGTTTTTTTTTTCCAATATCCATTTAGGATACCCATGTTCTTTAAATCTGGTAATCATCAGCTCTGTCTGAAAATTAACTTCATTGCTACAGTCACATTTAACATGAAGCAATTCCCTGTAAGCAATACACCACTTAAGAGAATATGGATGGCTACTCAGTGTATGCAGTGAACTGTTACCTACTGTGGACTTAGTTCCTATACAGTTTCAATATGAATTTTCCACCTGTCACCTCTATCATGGCATCAAGGAAAACAACGCTTTCCTTGCTGGTGTTACCTGCAAACATCAGATTTAAATCAGTTTGATTCAGCTTTGTGACAACATGTTCAGCAGCTGTCTCAATTGTTTTACAAATGATGAACAGATCATTTCTGAATCTGACTCACATTACAATCATTTCCATATCACTGTTAACCTGGGAGCCATATCACCTGTTCCGCCGACCAGCCCATCAAGAGATTGGCGTAGCTGCAGATAAAACATGTGCCCTGGGTGGTGCTGTGTGACTTTACAGCTTCCCATTAAAAGAAATATGTTATCAAGGCAGTAAGGGCCTGATTTTGATCTTGGCAGATAAGTTACTCTGTCACAACGGTGCTGTATATCCTCTGCAGAAATATAAATCTCTTAAGATATAATGGTATTTATATTTTGGAGGATGGACTATCCGCCACCGTTGTGACAGAGCAACCCATCTGCCAATATCTAAATCAGGCCCTTATTACCTTGATAACAACACCTTTCTGTTTAATGGGAAGCTGTACAGACAATATTTTGTGAGTCAAGATCTAAATCAGGCACTAAGTCATCATCTAAATTATCACCTTAGTGAGGGCAAACTAGCAGATGGGTCTTGCTCTTGAAGAAATGTTTATAAGCTGCTATTCCATCTTTGTGTTGTATACTAGTATATAGTGAGGTAACATCTAATGCCTTTAACACATAATTCTCCTCCCAGGTGATGTCTTCAATTGATTTCAGGATGCCTTTAATATCCCTTAGGTGTGAGGGCAAAGATGAGACTAAGGGTCTCAAGAAATGGCCGATGTAACTTGGTATGTTTTCAAAAATTAAATCATGGAAATACCAAACCCTAGCCTATCAGGTATGAAAGGCTTTTTTGTATTTGGAAAATGTAATAAACTGCAGATACAGCAAGAATGCCAAATGCTACTCTGTGCCATGTGGAAGAGATTAGAAAGTAATTCTACAATTCATAATATGTAATGTAATGTAATGTAATTTTATTTTTATAAAGCGCAACTTACACTCCACGGAGCATCTTGGCGCTAGTCACTCGTGTCCAAGAGGTGTTTAAAACCAGTGAGCCAGTGAGGTCTCAGTGGGAATAGTGTCTGGTATCTCTGGGGGTGGGGTTTTAGACTAGTGCTAAACAGGAAGTATCTGTGATTTTAAAAATCCATGTTTTTAGAGCCTTCCGAAAGAGGTTCTCTGATGGAATCTGACGCAATTGGAGTGGGAGTTTATTCCAGGCTCTAGCTCCTAGCACTCCAAGGGATTTTCCTCCTTTCGTAGCTAGTCTAAATTTGGGAGTCACCAGTAGGTTCAGGTTGGAGGATCTGAGTGAGCGAGAGGGCGCATATCTTCCAAACCTTTTAGACAGGTAGGTGGGGCCCAGCTGGTGGAAGGCCCTGAAGGTGATTAATAAGATTTTAAATAGCACCCTCTTGTGGATGGGCAGCCAGTGCAAGATCTTGAGTGCTGCTGATGCAGACGACTTCCTGGGCCATCTTAGCACAAGGCGGGCGGTGGCGTTCTGGACCATCTGCAGTTTGTGCAGTACAGCTTTGCTGGAGCCTGCGTATAGACTGTTGCAGTAGTCCAGACGAGAAGTAATGAGGGCCACCGCTACCGTCTTTCTGGCTGTCAGGGGGAGAAGGTCAAAGAACCTTCTGAGGCCCTTGATTATGTTAAAACAGGACCCCACCACAGTGCCTGCTTGTTGTCTAAATGACAGAGCCTCATCAAACCTAATCCCAAGGTTACGGGCCGTTGTGATGGTGTTTGGGGGGACTTCTGCATCTCAAGGCCACCATGATTTGGGGGAAAAAAGATTTTGTTGTCCAAATGGGAGGATTTCAGTCTTGCCCGAGTTGCATTTGAGATGGTGATTTCTCATCCAGTCAAATGTTGCGGCAAGACAATCTCTCAAATTTACCTCTGCCTTTGTTGTGTTGTTGTCCAAAACGAGGATGAGCTGAGTATCATCAGCATATGATTTCGTGCTGATGTGGAAAGATGTAATGAGCTCTCTCAAAGGGGTCATACAAAGGTTAAACAGTATTGGGCTCAGACTAGAGCCCTGTGGTACCCCTGTTTTTAATGCTTTTTCATCTGAGCAGTGGCTTCCTAGTATCATAACTTGCTTCCTGTGGCTGAGAAAGTTTTTTAGCCATTCAAGAGCAACTCCTGCTATTCCTGATTCTGCTAGGCGGCCAATTAATACGGGGTGTGAGACCGTATCAAAGGCCGCCAATAGATCTAGCAGAACCAGGACAGCCTTTTTACCCTGGTCCATAGCAGTCTTCAGTGTCTCCACCGTGTGTAGTAGTGCTGACTCCGTGGAGTGTTTGGCTCTGAAGCCGGCTTGGTTGGGGTGTAGGATGTCATTCTCCTCCAGATACCTATGCAGTACACCATACACAGCCTCTACATTTTGACATGCCCTTGTGGGTTAAGATAGGTTGGAAGTGCTATTCACCCTGTTCTTAAAGGAATATTTGAACATATGAGGACAAAAGACAATCATGATGAGCATTATCCTGCCATTAGACATTTCGAGGAAAATCACTTCAGTAACCGTCCCCTTGTGGAATACTGTGGTTTTGAGAGAAAATACACAGATCCATTGAGTGGCAATTGACTTCAAACGTTATGACTGAGAATCCTGCCTTATTATTGAGTTATAAATGAAATTCCCGTTGTTCATAATTCAGAGGAGGAACTGTCCATCCACCTGGGGTAGCATGTAAAATAGTGAGACATAAATATGAGAAGCTAGTACTTTTTTAGTTTGGCTTGCAGTTCCATTGCACTGTTGCAAATAAGGTTTAATGATGCTGCAACTATAAAAATGTGTTCAATCTATTCATGAGAGAAAGAAGAAAGGACTTTTAATATTATGTGATGGGGGTCAGTGGACAAGAGGTGATCTTGCCATTCCAACAGGGCCCCCAACCCTTTTCTTCTCAAAGTATTGGTGATAACACTACTTTTTACACTTACTTGATGATTTACATTATTGACTGTGAAGTTTACACAATACAGTCTGTGATCAGTCATTCCAAGCGGATAGGGACAGCTGATTATTAACTATTGTAGATCACAGCAATGTCATCAATTCTCTTCCTCCCTGATTGTCACATACCCAGTGGCAGCTTGGCTTTTTACCCCATAAATCATATACCTTGTGATGTGCCAACTTGGATGGTCATCTTTCTGCATACAGGTCCTGGCTACCTCCCATATTCCTTGGGAGGACTGGATACATGTTATTCAATGCCGATTTGGGCTGTATTTATATTCCATAACTCTCAGTTTAGAGGGTGTGTGCAGGGGTCTAACTAATTACCTCCCTTGATGCAAACAAGAATAACAGCAGGCAGAGAATGTGGTTTAAAATAAGTTAGATATTGTGTGTTTGAATATAATAACATGTTTGCTTTGATCAAACTTGCCGCAGATGTTTTGCACTGTTAAATGCATTGCTTTGACTGTATGCCTTTGGGGGACTGGATATGCATTACCAAATGCCCATTCGTAGGTATTTATGTTCTATCACCTTCAATTTAGAGTGTTTGTGCATGGGTTTCTACACATACAAGGATCAGGATTTATTCTCTGAACTATGACCAGTATGTAGGATGAGGTAGTCACACCAGTCTGCCTAGTTTGGGATTTGTCCCATTACCTTCCTCAACTTCAAAAAAGAAGTACAACAACAGGCAGGTCATGGGCTTTGGAACAAGTTCAATATTGGGCATTGACTATAATTACATGTTATGTTTTGACCAACTTGCCATTGATATTTTTTACTATCTAATGTATTGTTATAACCACTGGACTGGTATAAATGAAAAGTGGTGCCATGTAATTATTGGCAATTTGTACACATAAGCTAGGGCAACTGCAATTGGAATGACACATTTCAATATGATCTTGTGTTTGTCATAGTCCTCTTGTGATGTCCTATCACATAGCACATATACGTGAGGTATTTCTGTTGCCTCTTTGCTGCTGATTATTGCGGAAACATGTCAGAGAGCTGCTGGCTATTGAATAGAGGAGTTGCAACACCGTATCCTGAGTGACCCGTATCCTGAGTGAGCATATTGATTCTCTAACACATGAGAGTGGAGGCAGTGGCCGGGTTTTGCATCTGACAATAATCGACACCAAGAGGAGGCTGGGTAGCCAAAACCAGATCCTGCAATAACTATATATGACAGACGTGTCATGAGTGATGTAATATGTGACGTCATCACCAGTGCATTGCGGGCACGCAAGTTCTAGTTAGCTCAAGTAACTATAACAGGCGAATTTCTCTGGTTTTATATGAGTCAACTATAACGTCCCTGAAACCTAAAATTTTTTGTGCGAATTTCTAAGGTTTTTTAAATGCTAATTCCTAACTATAACGTCTGTAAAACCTATGGTTTTTTCAGTGAATATATATATATATATATATATATATATATCACCGAAAGTGCTCTGATCGATGAGCCTCACACCCTGCAGGGTGGGTCAGCGTTGTGGCACCGGATCCATCCGCACTCAAATCCACACACTACCACCCTTCTTCTCAGAAAGGCACGCCGACACCAGATGTATTTGGTACAAATGCTTTTATTCCATACGCGAAGCCAAACAGGTCATGTACATATATATTACCTACTGGCAGTCACCAGTAGGTAGTTATAGTTAGGACCTAGTTACCATAGGAAAATCACAACATTCTATTCCCAATAACTTTGGCGCCGATTGACGAATCTTCGCGAAATTTCTAAAACTTATGGCCCACTTCGGTCCGCTCCTATCTTGAAAGTTTCGGGGTGATTCGGCAAGCGGGGGCTGAGAAAAACAGGGGGTCCCAAAACATGTTTTCTACATGCAATTTTCCATAGGAAACTTTAGACATAGCTACAGCCCGAACTACTGAACAGAATTACACCAAATTTGGCAAAAAGGTAGCCCTTGGTTCAGAAAGAGCCCTTTTTGTTAAATGGTGTAAATCCGTTCAGTAGTTTTTAAAATAATAATGGAAAAATAAATATATATATCTGGGCGGAGCCTAACCACATATCTCATCGTGAGATCTGATTGGCTGTCATGATAGCACCTCATTGAAAAACATTGCAGTTAATAGAAAGTTTTAAGACTTTAGTTACATTATAATCACTGTTCCCATGAGGCACAGGGTCAGACTGATTTGCATATAGCCATGTCTGAACTGGGGTGCCAGAGTGGGCTAAAGAACGGTGATGGATTAAACCCAGATCTTTTGACTGGGTGTGAGTGTTTGATTGATTCAGATGCTCCGTCCATCACCACCCCCTTTTGTACCACTTTTGGCCGCCATAAGTGTGGCAGGGTATGCTCAGACGTGAGTCCCTTGCTCACTTTGCCACTGGATTCAAGCAAGACTGGCTGAAGACGGCTGGAATGCCAGAAACCGGTCCTTGGAAGCTTGTTTCCGGTCCAGGGAAGACATGGCTTGGCAGTTCTTGCTGGACTGTTCCCATGAGGCACAGGGTCAGACTGATTTGCATATAGCCATGTCTGAACTGAGGTGGCAGAGTGGGCTAAAGAACGGTGATGGATTAAACCCAGATGTTTTGACTGGGTGTGAGTGTTTGATTGATTCAGATGCTCCGTCCATCACCACCCCCTTTTGTACCGCGAAATGACATTGTGAGCATATTAATACTTGTTTTCTTATCTTTATTGTATCAATTCATGAATTTTCACATCGCGATCAGGCTAATATGGCCGCCAGGTTTTCAGATTAAAGTAATATGTAGTTCTTTGTTGATGTTGGCAACTTTAGGCATTTGTACATTTAAATAAGTATGCTACGATGGCGTCTTGTATTGTTATCAAGGTTCGAACGAGCCAAAATGCGTGGATCACGTCCTTTGAAGATTAAATACTTCCAAACTACAACCTGAGTGCTGATTCCTTCCTTGTAAGAGTGAGAGGAGATTAAATACATATATATAAAATTCACTGAAAAAAATACAAGTTTCAGGCACATTATAGTTAGAAATTAGCATTTAAAAAAGCTCAGAAATTCACTGAAAAAAACACAGGTTTCATGGACGTCATAGTTAGTTGGACATTTCACTCGTACAAAACAAGAGAAATTCGCCTGTTATAGTTAGTTGTACTAACTATAACTCGACCCCCTGCAATGCACTCCTGATGAGGTCACATATTACATCACTCATGACATGGTCAGTGACATCACTGATGACATCACTGATGATATCTCAAATGACATCACTGATGACATCATCCACATGATCATCTGATGCACCTCCTCACACCCTAAAATACAGACTACCATTCTCGAAACCATAGACACACCAATAGTAGTACAGCTACAATATTCTGTGAACTATGCATACAGACCTCTAACCAGCTCTTCTAAATATCCAGTATGTACCTATGCAGTCTAGCAATCCTTCTGTCTGTCTCATGCACTTCTCCATTCACCCATCCAGTACTATCTATATATCGTATCACTCCACCAATACCTAAGCACTTATAAATTCAGCACGTACTTTTTTGCAACACTGAAATTACTCCAGTTATTAGTCATATACTTAAGGAATGGCGTAGTCACTAACACAAGTGCAGGTACATGATTTTTGTACACTATGCTATTGATGCACTCTTCTAAATACCCAGTTAGTACCTATACAGTGTGGGAATCCTCCTGTCTGTCCCATGCATTTCTCCAATCACCCATCCAGCGCTATCTACTTATCCTATTACTCCACCAATACCTAAGCACTTATAAATTCACTGTACACTCTGTGATACTGTAATTATTCTAGATACTAGTCATGAACTTATGGAGTGGCCTAGCTACTAACACAAGTACAACTATAATATTTGGTGCACTATCGAAGCAGACCTCTAACTATCTACATACTGTTGATACACTCTTCTAAATACCCAGTTAGTACTCATGCAATGTAGGAATCGTCCAGTCTGTACCATGCACTTCTTTAATCACTTATCTACCACTATCTACTTATCCTATCACTCTACCAATATGTAAGCACTTATAAATTAAGTGTACACTCTGTTTGCAGCACTGTCATCATTCCAGTTACTTGTGGTATTCTTATAAAATGACCTAGGCACCAACACAAGTACACATAAAATATTCTGTGCATAATTCCTACAAATCTCTACGCAGATACATACTATTGGTCTTTAAATACTTTAAATACTGAAGTAGTACCCATGCAGCGTAGGATACATCCTGTCAGTCTCATACAATTTTTCAATCACGATCCAGCACTATGTTCCTATTGTATCAGTCTGCCAATACCTAAGCATTTATGGGGCAGATTTACAAGCACCCTGCGCCACTAGTATGTCACTTTTTGTAACGTAGTGACGGCGCCAGGCACTCCTTCATATTTACAAGGAGAGGAGAAGCCACCCTGCATGGTTTTTCCTCTCTTTGTAAATACGACCCCTTCATACACAGAACTTTGCGTTGAAGGGACATTCCATAGGTGATGCTGTGGGTGTTCCCACACAACACCTATAGAACAAGACACATCTCCAGATTTATGAGAAATCGTTTATCTGGAGATGTGTGTGAATGCTGCACCATCCTAGAGTTGGTGTAGCAAGGCGAAACAAGGAGAATTGTTTTCATTTCTCCTAATTTTTTCCTCTTTCAATGTATGCTGCATTCCACAGTATACATTGAAAGAGGAAAATGTCTTTACTGATTGTTTTTCTGCAGGAAGGTGTCCCTTCCTGCACAAAAACAATCTCTGCACGTCACAGACATCCTTGCACCATGGTGCAAGGGTGCCTGTGTCACTGCATGGCTGCAGTTTGTGCAGCAGTGCAGAGGGAAGCACAGAGTTGCAACATATTCATGTACATATGTCACATCCCTGTGCTTCAGAAGTGCCACAGTGCTGTGCAGCTAAAGAGCTTGCAGTATCACGCTGCAGTACTTCCTCATAAATCTTCACCTATAAATACACCATAAACTACTAATGCATTATTTCAGTCAATTATGCTGTGTACATATATTCAACCAAACTTTCATGCATTACCTTGCAATTATATTTCTTTCTTTAACCAGATAAGGTAGTTCTGATAAGAACTTCTTTTTTCTTTTGTAATTTTTTTTTTATTCTTTTGAAAAAGTTTGTATTTTTTTTGGTGTTTTTTCAAAAAATGAACAAAAATAAGAATGAATAAAACAGGAACCTCTTGGATTTATTTATCATTCCAAATACAACAACAAACAAATAATTAACAGAGATGGTTGCATTGCGCAGCACAAACTGCATCCACCGACTGCTCACCGAAGCATATAAGTTTCTTACACTTCATGCAGTGTTGCTCGAGAAAGGCAAATTCTTGCCTAATGTCCATTGCAGGTGTTCCTGAGGACGCTCCAGACATACTTGCCACAGCAGGTGAGGGGTTCAAAGCAGATAGCCTCATTTCCTCCTGAGCAAGATTGAGAGGATGTGTGGTGCGGAGATGCTTGTAAATAGAAACAGTGCCACAAGAGTATTTTGTTTCACTGCCTCTTGATAGGACTTGGTCACAAATGTTGCACGTCACCTTTCTCCCATTTACTTTCTTCCCTCCAGGTGAAAAAAAGTGAAGAATTTCCACACAACAGATTCAGGTCTCTGTGGACGTGGTGCCTTCTGCAGGAATTCTTCTTCAGAAGATACTTCCTCCTTCTGCTGTCCAGATGCCATTTTGTTTGATATTTTTTGAAAAACACAAAAAAACAAGCAAAAAGGGCTCTTGTAGGAAAAGAGATGTCTCTCTAAAGATGCTCCAGCAAGAATGATTAAAATGGGTGGGGTCCCTCAATAGTTACAGTGGGAAATGTTATGAACCAATGAAATCTTTTTTTTTAGGTCACATGAGATCCGCGCACTCTGCGCTTACGAAGCACGCACCTGACGCGACTTTGCAAAAATATATTTTTAAAAAAGATATGAGTTTATTATAAGTACAAATATATTATTTTTATGAATATCTTAGATAATCTCTTGCCCTAATATGTATATTAAAGACACATACGTATCATTTTAGAACATACATTTTTTTTGCGGAAGTCGCACACCTAGAGTGCCCCAACACGTATATGACGTCGCCAGGACTCACCACCACGAAAGCGTTGTGTACTGTAATGCGCATGTGTCGCGAATGCGCGGGAGCAGGAGTCGCGGACTGGCCGCACACCAATCATGCACATCACGTAATATTAAATGTATATGATGTAACTGAAAAAACACGCAGCCATCGCACACCGTACGGGGATCCTTCACAACTTTTCTAAAATGGCGGCTAGAATCTGCGCACCCACCGTGATGTGTACGCTTTGGCTGCGCAACTCCGAAAATTTTTTGGAAAATAATATAAATATATTAAAATAAAACCAAAAAATTAAACAATATTTCAGTTTAAATTTTTTTTACATTTTTTTGCAATTTTCAGAAAAATATATAATGTTATTTAATGAATAAAATATTTATAAATAAATTGTTTAAAAAACCGTACAAAATCAGTACAAAAAAATAGGTATAACTACTATTACACCTAAAAATTTGCATTTAAAAAACCTTTGAAATTCACTGAAAAAACCATAGGTTTCAGAGACGTTATAGTTAGAAATTAGCATTTAAAAAATCTTTGAAATTCACTGAAAAAACCATAGGTTTCAGAGACGTTATAGTTAGAAATTAGCATTTAAAAAACCTTAGAAATTCACAGTCAAGTCAAGTCAAAATGTATGTTTATTATGACCATAGTCTTTAAACAAATGCAATAATCGTAACACAGAATGGAATATTCACATCAAATACAATAAAACCTTTTTAAAAATGAATCCGATAAAAAGATCTTACGCACCATTATAAAAATACAAAACACCAGTAAAATTACATATGCCTTAAAACCTATATTTACATGTAAAAGCCCATTCCTTTCCTTTACCACAGGATGTATTTTTATTCGATTAAAATTTCATACAGTACTACAGATTATTCCTGATTTCTCAGTGCACTCAGAGCCACCTTTATAAATTTCCCAAGGGCAATTACAATATCAATGGAGGGGATTTCTGTTAGAAGGCTGGCCGCCTGCGCCCTTGTTCTTATATCATGTTTTAGGAATACAGGGCGCAGCCACAGTTTTCGCTGTTCTAATAGTGTCAAACAATCTAGCAGTATATGTAGCAGGTCTCCTTTAGTTCCCAGCTTACACCTGCAGTGCCCTTGCTGATCTAGCATTTTTGCTTTAAGGTCTCTGTTTATTAACCATGGGTTAATCCCAATCCGCAGCCTCAGAATCTCTTGCCTGTATCCGCGGTTGGGTAGGATGTCTAGATAGGGGAACCAGTTTTCGTTGGACCAAGCGTTTAGCATATGTGCTACTGATTTCTTCTTTGCTAAATGATCTATATCAATCAGTCTAGATACTTCCTTCCCATTTTGCTTCAGCTCACACTTGGTACCGAGAACTTGATACGTTTCCTGGTCCACATTGATCTTTAACCTATTACAGATTTCCACCAATGTTTCTCTACTGGCCTTTTCCCATTTTAGCTCACTTTTCTGTATTTCTTTCCGACACCAGTGGGCTACTTTTTGCCCATCTGGATCTTCCAGTCTTTTCCAAAATCTGATTACAGCCATCTGTGTTTGTATCACCCAGGCCTTTGTGCCTATTTCTGTTCGTATGGCTTGTATCATAGAAGATTGTGGAAGAGATAGGAGATTTTTTATGCATTTCCCCTCTACTGCGTCCCAGGATCCCTTACCGCTCAAATAAAGGATCTCCATTCTCCGCTCCGTACAGGACTTGGGGGGGAATCATTGCCTCAAAAGCTCTAAGCATTGGTCGATGTGACATCTCTCCATAATCCCTATTGAACCTTTTTAAACCACATATGGAAGAGTGTGCTTTTGCTTTTTGTGTTTCCAGATGGGCGTTCCAATTTAAAGACTTATCGAACCATATGCCTAGGTATCGATACTCATTGACTGTCTCCAGTTTGAGATCGCCTATATACCAACTGAATCTGCTTATCTTTTTCCCAAAGCATAAGGTTTTTGTTTTGTCTAGATTGATTGTTAGAAATTTGCTAGCACAGTATGTATTAAAGGCGTTAAGCTTTCTTTGGAGGCCTCTCTCGGTCTGGTCTACTATTACCAGATCGTCTGCGTAAAGTAAGCAGGATACCTTATTTCCATCAATTTTGGGGCTGGCACTACCCTCAACCTCTAGATGTGCTGGGAGGTCTGACAGGAATATAGAGAAAAGCTGAGGGGCCAACACACAGCCCTGTCTTAGTCCATTGGCAATGGGTATTTTTGGGGTCAAAGATCCCACGGTATCCTTAATGACTTGCCCCCAGTTTTCCCTGTGTAGTTCCTTTATTATGGTCAGGAGGTCTTTGGGAATATTTATCTTCGTTAGAGTATCCCATAAGCAGGCCCGGTCTACTGAATCGAAGGCTGCTCGTAAGTCGACGAAACAGCAGCATAGCTTGCCATTTTGTTCCGTCGACTTCTTTGCCATAGCCCATAAAGCAAATCCATGATCTATTGTAGAGTGACCCGCTCTAAATCCTCCCTGTTCTGTGGGTACTATTTAAAACTCTTTTACCCATGCGTTCAATTGGTTCAATACAATTTTTGAGAATACTTTCTCTCCTATGTCTAGGAGGTTGATCAGCCGGTAGTTTTGTTGAGCCTCCTTACTCCCTTTCTTGTGGATTGGCCTAATTATGGCACCCTTCCAAGTAGGTGGCATTTTGCCTTCTTTTAATATTACATGGAACACCTTGGCCAGAAATCTTGCCCACCATTTTACCTCCGACTTCAGTATTATTGCAGGGAGATTATCTGGTCCTGCCGCACGGGTTAGCTTAAGTTCTCTTATTGTAAGCTCTACTTGTTCTTCATTAAATTTAGATATTAAGTCTTCTGATATTTTTTGCTATATTTTGGTCTCTACATACTCTCTTGGAGCTCTTACCCCGTACAGTTCCCTTATGTACTCTTCCCATGCAGCCTCACTCACTACGCAGTTTAATTCTCCATCTGTTGTTCCGGCTGCTGCCTTTACCAATTTCCAAAATTGCCTTAAATGTTTTTCCTCTATTGCTTCTAACAGGTCTAACCAGCATTTCTCTTTATATGCCCTTTTTGCGTTATTTACCATTGATTTGAATTCTTTTTTCAGCTTGTTTATATGTTCCTGTCTCTCTTGTATGAAGTTCTTTTTTTGCCTTCTTTGTGCTGCCCGTATGTCCTTTTTTTTGGTTTGGCACTCCGCAGAAAACCCTTTACCTCGGTTTGACAGTTTTACCCTATTGAATTTATCCCTTTTTAGTTCTATTCTTAGGCACTGGACCACTTCTTCTAGCTTTCCTATGAACCATTCTAGATTTTTCTTCTCAAAATTTTCAGGTTTCATTTTCATTTGCATAGCCTTCAGTTTTTCCATGTATTCTTCAGTTAGTCGTGTCGTCACCCGTTTGGGGTACTCGACCTCCTGGTTAATCACTGTTTCTCTCTGCAATTTCCTTCCCCCAGATATTATTAGGTGAAGAAGCTTATGATCACTCACCTCTTTTTGTTCTAACATAAATCCCCTAACCTGGGGGAAATTCCAGGCTTGCATAAATTCAAGGAACATTCGGGAGCTTGCAGCCGGCATGGTCCCCACAGTGGTGGCCATCTCAGTTGGGTCCCCCCCCCAACCGGAAGCCAAGGTCCGCAATTTGGGAGTCACATTTGACAATAAGTTGACTTTCCTCCATCACGCCAACGCTGTGGTATCATCTGCCTTTTACACCCTAAAAAAAATAAAAAAAATACTTCCTTACTTACCACAGTCCGCGGGCAAAACACTTATCAGCACCTTAGGGTTCTCAAGAACCGATTATTGTAATTCCCTTCTTCTGAACGCTCAGGAAAAGGTACTCAATAAACTCCAGACGGTGCAAAACGCCGCGGCCAGAACCCTACTACCCATCCCTAAATTTACCTCAACTTCCCCTTATATTAAAGAGCTACACTGGCTCCCTATCAGGAGCCGAATCAAATTTAAGGCTCTGTGTATAGCCTACAAAACTCTGAACAACGCGGGACCACAGTTTCTAAAAGAAGCCCTCCGCCCAGTGGAACAACGTAGGACCTTACGATCGTCCTCAGCCTACCTGTTGAACGTCCCACGGACAAGAAAGGCCAGCTGGGGAGATAGATGTTTCACTATCGCCACTGCCAAACTGTGGAATACTCTACCACTCCACATCAAAACAGCCCCCACGCTTCTCAAGTTCAGAAAGAGCCTCAAAACATGGTTGTTCTCCTCCTAAATCCCCCCTCATCTCATGAAGTGAGTTCTGTAACGATAGCGCCGAGACACCCGTACGGGTATTTGCGCGCTTTAAAAACTGGCATAAAATAAATAAATAAATAAATAAACATATAGTCGATAGGGCAATTCTGTAGACCTAGCTTAAAAGTCTTCCCTGCTGGGCAGTCTGTCTCTATTCTACCATTTAAACAATGGAGACCCCTACCTCCTAGGGCGTATACTACTTTTGAGTCCTGTTTCGAGATCTCCCCAGTTGGAAAGCTAGCAGGGTTTATTCCCTACACCTCTAACAGTTCACTATTCCATTGAAATTCACAGAAAAGAACCATAAGTTCCAGGGGTGTTATAGTTAGCTGGACATTTCACTCATACAAAACCATAGAAATTCCTCGGTTATAGTTAGTTCTGCTAATTATAACTTGCGCACCCGCAATGCACTGCTGATGATGTCACATATTACATCATTCATGACATGGTCAGTGACATTACTGATGACATGGGGGATGGGGTCCCCAGGGCCCAAAAAAAAAGAAGAGGGGGCTACACAGCCCCCCTTCTTAAAAGTAAAGAAAAAAAAATGGGATCGGAAGGAGGCCACACCCCCTCCCTGCACCTCTCTGCAAACGCGCCCCCTGGCGCGTTTGCAGAGGGGGAACTAATTCCCCTTGCATACTGGGGGTCCCTGGGGGCCAACTAGCCCACCAGGAACCTCCAGTATGCGCCAGGGGGTTGCATATCAGAGAGGTGTAAAAAGTGGCGTGGCCTCAGAACACCTCTCTGCAACGCAAACCCCTGGCGCATACTGGAGGTTCCTGGTGGGCTAGTTGGCCCCCAGGGAGCCCCAGTATGCAAGGGGAATTAGTTCCCCCTCTGCAAACGCGCCAGGGGGCTGTGTTGCAGAGAGGTGTGAAAAGGGGCGAGGCCTCATTACACCTCTCTGCAACACAGCCCCCTGGCGCATACTGGAGGTTCCTGGTGGGCTAGTTGGCCCCCAGGGACCCTCAGTATGCAAGGGGAATTAGGTCCCCTCTGCAAACATGCTAGGGGGCTGCGTTGCAGAGAGGTGTAAAAAGGTGCGTAGCCTCATTACACCTCTCTGCAACACAGCCCTCTGGCGCATACTGGAGGTTCCTGGTGGGCTAGTTGGCCCCCAGGGACCCCCAGTATGCAAGAGGAATTAGTTCCCCCTCTGCAAACGTGCCAGGGGGCTACATTGCAGAGAGGTGTAATGAGGCCTTGCCCCTTTTTACACCTCTCTGCAACGCAGCCCCTGGTGCATACTGGAGGTTCCTGGTGGGCTAGGTGCCCCCCATGGACCCCCAGTATGCAAGGGGACTTAATCCCCTCCCTTAGAACGAGCTACGGGCGTGTTTGCACAGTGGTGAAGGTAGGGGGCGGGGCTCGAGGTGATATGTGTGCAAACATGCTCTGTGGCGCGTTTTAAGTTGGGGAATCAATTCCTCTTCAATCCAGAGATCCCCTAAGGGCCAACTAGTCCAACAGGTACCTCCAGTAAGCGCCATGGAGCTGCGTTGCAGAGTGTTGTAAAAAGGGGGCGTGCCCTCTGAAAACCTCACTGCAACGCAGCTCCCTGGTGCATACTGGAGGTACCTGGTGGGCTAGTTGGCTCACAGGGGCCTCAGGATTGAAGAGGAACTAATTACCCAACCTAAAACGCACCACAGGGCGTGTTTGCACACATGTCACCTCAGGCCCCGCCCCTTTCCTTCACTATTGAGCGAAATATTCCTCTAAAATCAGCCAAACTACGAATTCCGATTTACTCACCTGTAATCACGAGAGACGCCAGTGCTGCATCTTTGAGCCCAGTACGGACCCTGAAAAGTAAATCTAACCATACTTACAGTAATTTGAATTTCCGTCCATAGGCTAACATTGACTGGTTTCCCTTGGAAATTTTTTTTTAAGTGTGGAGTTTTGGAAGTGTAAAAAATTCCTCAAAAATCAGCCGAACTACAAATTCTGATTTACTCACCTGTTATGAGGAGAGACCTCAGTGCTCCATCTTTCACCCCACTACTGCTCCTGAAAAGTAATTCTAATCGTAGTTACCGTAACTTGAATTTCCTTCCATAGGCTAACATTGACTGGTTTCATTTGGAAATTTGGAGTTTTGGAAGTTTAAAAAGTTCCTCAAAAATCAACCGAACTACGAATTCTGATCTGCTCACCTGTTATCAGGAGAGACCTCAGTGCTGCATCTTTCAGCCCACTACTGATCCTGAAAAGTAATTCTAAGCATACTTACAGTAACTTGAATTTCCTTCTAAAGGCTAACATTGACTGGTTTCACTTGGAATTTTTTCTACGTGTGGAGTTTTGGAACTTTAAAAAATTTCTCAAAATCAGCCGAACTACGTGTTCCGATTTACTCACCTGTTATCAGGAGAGACCTCAGTGCTGCATACTACTGTTCCTGAAAAGTAATTTTAACTGTACTTACCAGTAACTTGAATTTTCTTCCATAGGATATCATTGCCTGCTATATAAAATATATATAAATTAAAAAAATATAAAAAAATAAAAAAATATTACAATTTCAATATTTTTAAAAAAACATTTTTTTTCAAAATATGTCATGTAATTTAAAAAATAAAAGATCTAAAAATAAATACTTTAAAACAATATAGTAAATCAGTATAAAAAATATAACAATTAATACATTTAAAAATTATCATTTACAAAACCTTTGAAATTCACTGAAAAACCCATAGGTTTCAGCCACATTATAGTTAGGAATTAGCATTTAAAAAACCTTAGAAATTCACTGAAAAAACCATAGGTTTCCGCCACATTATAGTTAGGAATTAGAATTTAAAAAACCTTAGAAATTCACTGAAAAAACGATAGGTTTCATACATGTTATAGTTAGCTGGACATTTTACTCATACAAAACCATTGAAATTCCCCCGTTATAGTTAGTTCAGCTAACTATAACTCGCGCACCCGCAATTCATTGCTGATGACATCACATATTGCATCACTCATGACATGGTCAGTGACATGGTCAGTGACATCACTCATGACATCACTCATGACATCATCCTTGTGAAAGAGTGGCAGACCTCCTCTCACCCTAATATTACTTTTGATACACACATTCAAAAATAGAAACTAACATTTTCAAAAAAATGGAGATACCAATACCAGTTACAGCAACCTATTCAGTAATTCCAACATCTAGATACACATCCACTCATTCACCAACAGTTCTATGTAGTCACTCATACATGTACACACTCCTGTTACACACCGATACTCATCCATAGAGTTACTCACACACATATTCACACATGCAAATAAACTATCAAACATCCATTTACTTGCATATACAGCTATACACACACACCACTACACTTGCTTACACAGAAACGTACACATACTTACTCTCTTAAACAATCACTTATAGAAACACATACTTATTTATACAGGAACTCTTTTAAGCTCTCACTCTCACATATACCCACTTATATACATCAATTCTCACATATACCAGTTTAAAACATATGTAGTTACTCATAAAGACACTATTGAGACAGTCATTCACTCACTAACACACCCATACACACACTCATCCACCCATGCAGTCCTGCACACATGCTGTCTTCAAAACACATACAAACAGTGAGTCACTCATTCAAGCATCTATACGCTAAGTAATATCCCCCACCGAACCATACAGACACTCATACTGATACTTAAAAAACAAACTAATAACCCATATACACAATCATGTAGCTACTCACCAACCCATGCAGCCACTTATACACAAAGTGAGACACTGATACAGATATTTAAATATTTAAACATTACTCATTAATACATGTATTCACTAAGACATACTTAATAAGTCAGTTATACAATCAATTGTACAAAATAAACATCCATTTAGACACTAATGTACCCATGTATTCTTCTATTGACCTTTAGATATACATACATAAAAAATATTTGTTTCAGAAAGACACACATTCACTCAATGATGTCATCAGTGATGTCATCATTGATGTCATTTGAGATGTCATCAGTGATATCATCAGTGATGTCACTGACCATGTCATGAGTGATGTAATATGTGACGCCATCAGCGATGCATTGCGGGCGCGCAAGTTATAGTTAGCTGAACTAACTATAACGGGGGAATTTCAATGGTTTTGTATGAGTGAAATGTCCAGCTAGCTATAACATGTGTGAAACCTATGGTTTTTTCAGTGAATTTCTAAGGTTTTTTAAATGCTAATTCCTAACTATAAAGTGGCTGAAACCTATGTTTTATTCAGTGAATATATATATATATATATATATTTTACGAGCAAATGTCCCAATAGTGAGAGGAGCTTCTGTAGCTGGTGCCGGCGGCGAGGTTCAGGACACCCTCGCAGGATACCTTTCAGCAAAACCGTTTCAATCAAGAAACACGCCGCACACTACTCCATAGGTTAAATGCTTGGGTTTATTTTCTGTAGGATCCGCACCTACGCGTTTCGGACAACAATCTGTCCCTGGTCACGGTACAAACATGTTTGTACCGTGACCAGGGACAGATTGTTGTCCGAAACGCGTAGGTGGGGATCCTACAGAAAATAAACCCAAGCATTTAACCTATGATGTAGTGTGCGGCGTGTTTCTTGATTGAAACGGTTTTGCTGAAAGATATATATATATATATACAATGGTTACTCTGCAATAATAACGGAAAATAGAAAATAGATATTATATTTTATGACCTCCTTCATGATTCTAATTCTTAATAAATAAATATCATCATGTTGTAATAAAAAACCAGAGACAACATAGCAGGCTAAGAAAATAAATAATGTTGAAATACCAAACTAGACTTATTGTAATATAAATCAATGTAATGGTATGTCTGTGATATTAGGAGCACTACTGTGTGAGAAATCACATAAAAACACCTCTATATATATACATGATGGGCCCCATTCACAGAACTAACTTAGGACAAAATCCTAAACCTACTACTTTTGGCATTCACAGAATGAACTTACTACTTTTGGGATTCACAGAATGCACTTATTACTTTTGGTATTCACAGAATGAATTTACTACCTTTGATATTCACAGAATGGATTTACGACTACTAACTTTACGTCCGTACTCGGGCTGGAATTTCCACACCCGGAGTGGGAATTCAGCTTACGAGCCGGAATCTCCGCTCTTGGCCGGAATCTCCGCTTACTGCCCGGACCTCCAATTTTTAGCTGTAATACACGCACTGTGGCTGTTGATCATTTTCCTCAAGGGTAAACACCTGTCCAAGTGCCTACCACCATGCATAAGCTGACACACTGCAGCCAATCCCAGCCCTGCAGCATGTATAAATGCAGAGCAGACACACACAAACCCTTTCAACATGTCGCTGAATGTGTTTGTTGCTCTGCCCCTTGCCATGCGGCAAAACTACTTGAGGAGGAGGAGGAGGAGAGCAGAGAGGATCTTCAGACACAGGATCAACCTATTTGGAATGTCCAGCCAAGATGTAAGGGCCAGGTACTGTTTCCCTCCAGAAGTCATCTTGGATATGGTATGTGAGTGGGAGCAGGAACTTGACTCTGTGACCTGCTGCTTCCATGCAATAGAAGCCTATCTCAAGATCCTTTCTGCTCTCCATTTCTTTCTCACTGGGTCTTTCCAAAGGGTCTACAGTGACCATGTGGGCATTTCCCAGGCAAGCCAGTCGCGGTGCCCGCATCAGGTACTGAGATGCATCAGTGCTAGAGCCCATAACCACGTACAAATGCCCCATACACTGGCCAGGAGACAAAGGGCAGCACAAGATTTCTATCTTATTGCTCACTTCCCAAGTGTGCTGGTTGCAATTGATTGTACTCATGTGGCCCTTCAGCCACCCAGTTGCATTGCACACATCTTCTGCAACAGACACCAATAGTATTCCATCAATGTGCAAGCTGTCTGTGATGCTAGTGGGAGATTAATTGATGTGCATGCAGTGTTCCCAGGCAGTACCCATGACAGCTTCGTATTCCGCATGTCACCTCTTGCCCGACGGATGGCTGCGGGAGAATTTTACAACATGTGGTTACTGGGTAAGTACCAAGCACTAAAAATGAGGGATATGTGTTATTGAAATGTCTGAATGCCACCCAACATTAACCATTGTACAATAAGAATCATAAAGCTACGTACATAGCCCAACAGACACTGTATGTACTAAAGTATAGATCAAGTCCTGTGCAAATCAAAGAGGGGAATGTAACCAACTGCCCTTTCTTTCCTCCTCCGGTGACGCTGGGCATGCACTCTCCCCACATCTCCTCATCCCTTACAGGCGTGCAAACACTGTACCTCAGCGTAGGTACAATAGGGCACACATACGGACTAGAGCCATCATAAAGCACACTTTTGGTCTGTTGAAGTCGCGATTCAGATGTCTTGACCGTACAGGGGGTGTGCTGCTGTACTCCCCTGAAGTTGTGTGCAAGATTAAGTTAGCCTGTTCTGTTTTGCACAACATTGTTTTAACGCATGGTTTACACATACCTCTGGAACCTCAGCTAGCTCTGAATCTGGGAAACCGGGCCATTGCACATAACCAAGATCAGGGTATGCAAGTCTGTGACCAGCTTGTTGCCACGTTTTTCACATGAGCGACCTGTAGTGTCATGGACAAAATGTGGTTTGCTGTCAGTTGTCAATGATGAAACTTGGATATACACGACTGTGTCAATAAATTTCATCCTGAGACTACTTTTCAAGCCACACTAACTGCATGTAAATCACTGGTGTTGAACAGTAGTCAAAAGGTTGAGCGTGCCTCAGGTCATGTGCCCATGTCAGCGATCAGTGTAGTGGATTTCCCTAAAAACTCTATTCACGCAGATGAAAAACTATACGTGTTCTGAGAGACCTACCTGGTCCTTATGAGGATAGGTCACTTAATCACAAAAGGCCATAACCATTGCATTCTCAGGCCTGTGCCCTCAACAGATTTAACACCCCCACAAATGATGGGCCCAAAACGTGAGTGATGATGTCATGGGTGAATCAGGCACCATGTGTCTGTGTGTGATATACAGCACTGCTCCACCCCAATGTTACGTAACACATCACACAACTCTTGTAATGACCACTCAATATGGGCTACATGTACCATAATGCAAAGTAGGAGAAAACAAAACTGGGGTTTGATGTTGTGTCACCCCCCTGTCCGCGCAGAAATGTCATTAAATGGTCTGTTCCCCCTTTTGTTACATGTTCATGATTCTCACCTGCACTGTCATTTTAGGTTTTTCCACAACAGAACAGCAGGATGGCAGTGGATTTGATTTGGGATGGATCAGGATGAATACAAAATGGCTGCCAACATTTTTCTGTGATGTAGTTCCTGTCTCCTACTTCTTGTATGACAGGTTATAGTTAGCAGACACACGTCTTACCCTCAGTGGCTTTTATGACATTTCACATGTACAGGTAGCTGTCAGAACGACCCACCACTGGTCACCGGTGTACTGTACTACCTCATCAGTCACCAAAGCCAATATGTGGCACAGGATTGTCAGATGTTGTGAGGGGACATTAAAAGGCTAGACTCACAATGTAGCAAAACAAAAAGCCCAGACCTATGTGGATGTGTGACCCACATTCAGCATTTTTCTAGTCCTACACAATGCTACACAGCAGATGACATTTGTCCAGATGTAAAAGAGCTGTAACTACATATCACTGTCCAATTTCGATTAAATCTGGACTCTCTCTGTTCTTCTTTGGTGGACTGGTTTTGGAACCTGCACATGTAGCAGTGGCAGGACACATAGATTACAAGAATGCCAAAGTTGAGGGTTGGCCAATACAGTTGTGTAAGCCACAAATATTCACGTGAGATGTCCATGTCAGACTCAATTCAGGAGATGACAGTGAACATAAACGTAACGTAAGCTCATAAACACTTACAACTGTATAGTGTTATCAGAGGAAAACAAAGTCTGACCTGGGCTCATCCATGTAAGTGTCTTGTCCTGAATAAAACAACCACTACATCATGATTTTGCTTACATTTCAGCGCGCACAGTTGGCCAAATAGCCGAACAGCAGGACCAGGTCCGGAGCGGTAGACCATCAGTGCGCTGGCAGCTATGACATCTTTCGACCAGTGAGGAAGAAGAGGATGAGGAGGCACCATCAACATCTGGAAGCAAGGAGATTGCGCCCACCGGGACTGACAAGTAACACAAATGTGGTGCTACAGCCCGGGTGGTGGCTCTGGACATTGAAGTGGGGGGGAGAACACAACACCTCTGGCCATGGGGTGGTGGAGAGCTACTCTTCCCCAGAGTATTCACCTGTGGGTTTGGTCGATGTGTCCTCAGGGCAGGCTAATAACCAACATGGGCCTGCCATCAGCCCCTCCCTACCTCCAGAGGCCCCCATCCCATAGGGGACTCCAGCTGCATCCCCTGCAACCAGTGCCCCTCATCGTAGCTGCCTGCTCAACCACAACATCGGCTCCGCACCTGAGGCACCACATTCCTCCACTCCCACCCAGGCACCTCCCTGTGATGTTCCTCCTGTGGCTGTCCCAGAGGACTTGAGGTGGATGTGTGAGGGTCAGCCAGACATGTCCACTCGCATCAAGCTGCAGGTGTGTCTGGAGATACGCATGATGCAAGCTGACCTTGTTGGAGCTCTGGCCACCCTCACCACCAGCGTCAATTCCCTGACCACAGACATATCGTCTGTTGTTTCCCAACTCCCTCCCCATTCCTCCGTCAATGTCTTCCCCTGTCAGTTGGCCCACACTGTTTCCCCCGTAACCCTTGTGTGTCCCAAACCCATGTGGTGCCTGTTCCTGCACCCGCCAGCTGTGTGCCTGCATCAGACTTGGAGGATCTGGGCATTGTGGTAGTAGAGGATGACCAGAAGGAGACTTGACTCTTTGACTGATACATCTTTGTGGACAACAATGTATTTTCCCCTTGTAAATAGACTGGTTTCCCCGACACTCCCTGACGTGTTATATTTTTGTTGCTCCACCCCAATCCAAGTTCCCCTCACCATCTGCTTTAAGATCATAATTTATTTTCCTTTCTCCCTTCCAAACTGACGGGTTACAAACATAAATACCTTTGAGGAATCCTACTTACTTTAACTTGTTTAACTTCATTGTGAATGTCTGGTACAGAAAACGGACACGTATCCGGTGAGTCATCTGCTATGCACATTATGGCTTGTTGCAATGATGGGTTGTAACTGTGTCACACACACACACATACCTCCTCACATCTCCAGGCCACCTATATTGTTATACAGGAGATGATACACAACAGAATCTTACTTGGGAAGATCTTTACTTTTTCTGTGCGCATAAATACAGTGGTCAATTTATTTTTGGGATGTTGTCAAGGCTATCGTGCTTGCGACATCACAATTTCGGATGTGATGATCGCTGTGAGGGATCAGGTCTGGCTTGTCGCCTACGTGTATGTGGGTGTTGTCCATGTGCCTGTAAAGGGTGACCTAAATGTGCAGGGACCGATGTTGTATGCACAGTTGGTGTTTGTACCTGGACAAGGGCTGGTTCTGCAGGTGGTGGGAGTGACTGTACAGGGGTTGGTGGTGGTTGTGCAGGGGTTGGGAGTGCCATACAGGGATTGCTGGTGGTTGTGCAGGTGGTGGGAGTGCCTGTACAGGGGTTACTGGTACTGGTGGCTGTGCAGTTAGTGGGAGTGCCTGTACAGGGGTTGCTGGTAATTGTGCAGGTGGTGGGCGTGTCTGTACAGGGGTTGCTGATGGTTGTGCAGGTGGTGGGAGTGCCTGTTCAGGGCGCCGGTGTGGATGTGTACCTTTGCTGTGGTCCTGGGCAGTTGGTGGTATAGGTGTGTGGATGTGCTGTCCTGCAGGCAGATATGATAGCTCCCCTCCCTGCATTGACCATGAAGGGAGACTTTGGATCACTTTCAGCATGCTCTCCATTATCTTCATGGCCAAGGCATGGTGTCTTGCACTTTTCTCTCTTTCGATTGATATCATGTCTCTCATATTCCTAGACATGTCCTACCAAGTTCTATCCATCCTATCCAAAACATGGCTCAGTCTGTCCACCTCCTGAGGGAATTGGACCATGTCCTGCAGGGACTCAGACATGTCTGACAGGGTAGCCTCTATGGCACGAATGTCCTGCCTCACATCTGTCTGCTTTTGGAAGAAGTACTGCACCCACTGGCCACCATAGCCAGGTGCTGGCCCTCTCTGCAGGTGTCTGACATGGATGGGACCAGCAGGTCCAACAGCAGGGGCAGGTGGCAGGTGGAAGCCTTTGGGCAGGAGAATGGGGCCCTGTGGATACCTGCCCCACAACAGGGTTGGTACTTCCCCTAGATGATGGAGAGGATGCCGGGGATACACTGTATAGGGAAGAGCGTGTATGGGAACCACCATGTCAGTCCTGGATGTGAGGGCTGTGAGGGAGTGATATCTGTGATGGGCGGCATGAGAGCCGAGGCTGGTTCGCTCTATGCTCGGGACAGGCAATTGTTTGTTTTGGAGGAGGCTGACAAAAGTTGATGGGCAGTGGATATGATGCTGTGAACGATTTTGAAATGTGGTACGATTGCTGTTGATAGCACCCTAATCGCCATCCCCGGAGTGGATGGACATATAGTCGACATCCTCTTCCAAGTCTTTGTCCTCAGTAACTTCCTCCTCCTCTTGCACAATACTTGCTGCCGACATTACTGCCTGGAGGATCAGTGAATTTTCCCCTCTGATTGCCTGTCGACCCACACTGGTTGTAGGTCTGTCATCCTCATCCTCTTTATCTCCTGAAACACAGAGTTTGCAACCATGTTAGTGATTGACCTGGGATTACATGTGGTGCAACACAAGGGTTGGATTAACTGTACTTTGCATCAACAGATGAGGATCATGTGACCTGGTTAGTGTACCACCACAAATGACAGCTCATACCATAGCACTGAGGTGTTAAACGGAGATGTATATTATACTAGCAAACTCATCAGCTCCAGCCACAACTTTCTGTCCCTTCACGATTACCCCTGGTCTTAACTGCTGAACCTGTCTGCTCATTGATGTCGTTGACATAGCTGTCCCCGATCCAGCAGCAGTAGAGGGAAGTGACAACATTCTCAATGATCTGCATTACTAATTGACAAACAGGCATATGTGACACTCATAATATGTATATCACTTTGTAAACAACAACTGCGGATTCCATACAGAGGGGGATCTTGATCTCTGTCATGGCTTTGTAATCTAAGCTAGTGGCACACTTTATGCCAGAATTACCTGATGGACAGGTACAAGAGGGTTTCACTGCTGAAGCCAGGATGTAGTGCATTCCCCGGGATGGTGTACGCTGCACTAGTGTCATCCTGTCAGCTGCTGTGATGAGACATACATGTCCATATTTCAGTACAACAGATTTTATCTATGAGCTAACATGTATGCTAATATGCAGGGATGCACCAGTCCTTGTAAATCTACCCCCTTGTATTGTCCCAATTCATTTGTCAGTTGATTTGCATATGCTCCACAGCCCCTTATATTTTTGACTGACTCAGACACATCTGGATGAGTAGAAAGGGCACTTTGTCAATTGCTACTTAGCAGGATTGGGTATATACAGGTGCAGTACTGTGTCCATGTTTTCAATAGTGGGAGAGGGATTTGCCATTTCTATTACATGAATTCTGGGACTTGTGGTGCAACATACAGAGGGTTACACATGAGTCTCTGACTGACTATATTTTTATATACACTTTGTACAACTTCCTTACTCACAACACCAGTGCAACACAGACAATCTTTTCATACAGTTTTTCTTGTCATCCCATTTACCCAAGGTACCGGACATCACTCACAGGCAGCCCATGGAGCATGTGGGGGTGGATTGTGGTCAGGATATCCTCCTCTAGTGGGGTGAGACGGAGGCCGGTTCCGGAGTGTGGGGCAGTTAGGATCCTATTCAATTTGATCCTGGAGTATTTATCCTTCACCCTCTGCTTTCCACCCTGCCACTTTTTCTTGCTGTCCTGAACTGTGCGCCTCTCCTTCCCCAATGCTGTGATAGCAGTGGCTAATTGCTGCCATAGAGCTGCCTTCTGTATGCCACTGGTGCAGTAAAGTGGGAGACCATATAGGCGATTGCGGTGCCTCACTATGTACTCTACAAGCATGGTGGTCTCCTCAGTGGTAAAGTTATTCTTCCTCCTCATTTGTTCCATTTTCCTCAGGTGATATACAGTGATTGTAAACAAGAACTCTCTGTGGCCAAACCTGTTCCTTTAATGTGTGCTGCTTTTATATGTTTGGTGGTGCTGGTCTTGCTTTTAGTGTTAATTGTCTTCAGCTGGAACGTGGTGGGGGGTGGTAGGCACTTGAAATGTTCATCAGGCCAAAATGGAGGTATTCCGGCAGAAAATCGGGAGTTCCTGCCCGGAAGCAGAGACTCTGGCCCAAAAGCGGAGATTCTGGCTCGGGAGTGGAATTCCCGCTCCAAGTGTGGGAATTTCTGCCCGAGTGCGGACGTAAGGTTAGTAGCCGTAAATCCATTCTGTGAATATCAAAAGTAGTACGTTCATTCTGAGAATACCAAAAGTAGTAAGCTCATTCTGTGAATTCCAAAAGTAGTAAGTGCATTTTGTGAATACCAAAAGTAGTAAGTGCATTCTGTGAATACCAAAATGGTAGTAATTTTTGGATTTTGTCTTAAGTTAGTTCTGTGAATCAGGCCCGATAAAATCATGTATAAACATTAAAATCCATGACTACACAGTACCAGTCAATATCAAAATAAAGTGCATGGTGCAAAGCAAATTTTTGTAAAATATTTTTATCTAAATACTTTATTATATAGTGCAAAAAGTGCCATGTGCAAAAAGTGCCGATATCCCTCAAACTTAGTGAGCTGTTAAAAAGTTGCAGCTTACACTAGGTTCCTCCCGGGCAAATCTGAGGATGTAAGATTTTAATTCAGGTAGTGTTAGCTTCAACATTCTACGAATAGAACAAATGTGATGTATTAACCCTTTCCGTGCTGCGAACGTCCAACGGTCGTCGCGTGCACTACCTCGCTGGTGCTGCGCACGACCGTTGGACGTCCGAATCCCGTTAGCGCGATCGAACGTCCGCACTGGGGCGGAATGTTCGACGCGCTAAACGGGTTAAAATGACTCTCAGTTAAACGAAAAAAACGTTATATCCAAACTTTTAGACTGCAGCAGTATGTGGTATGTGTTTAACATCACTGCCATGTGGTTAAATAGGTCAGACACAAACCATGGCTATTCTAGGTTGTAGTAACATTCAATGCTAATGTACATGTCAGAAATGCTGTACCTTGTAAATGCGAGGCGTAAAAGATACTAGGAAAATGGAGATGTCTAATCATCCGAAGATATTAGAATTGGTATCTCTGCTCTCTAGGGCTTAAAGAAAATTGTGAATATCCTCACCCTGATTCAGGCCATTGGGGATTCTTCAATCAAATTCCAATATAAATTTGGACTCAAGTTGTCAGAGAAGCTTTTCCCTGTTCCATCCAATTCTAGATGCACAGCCCCAATCACAAAATATTTCAGACACTCCAAATTGTTGTTATGAATAGCTTTGAAATGCCTGGCCAAAGGGTATATTGGATCAGAAATAACCAAGGCCCTGAGATGCTGCAGAATCCTGATATGGACCTGCAGCTCCCTACTCCTGCATATTGAAATCCACACGTACATGTTAGAACATTTACGGCGAACTCAGTCCTGCAGTTATGTATGTCAAGGCCTTGAATCCTCGGAGTCATACGATGCTCAAAGGGTTCCACCTCCTGATAGCCCCAGGGTCTGAATGAAACAACTTGATGAGGAGATCAAGTGAGGGAAGGAAAGGATGGGAACAGCAGGGAGGGAGATCTGTACGAAGAGAAATCCTCAATCAGTACAAAACACAAACCTCAGGATACACAAGGGTCTTTCTTTAAGAATGCTACGACTGGCAGTATTACCTGTAAAGGAAAATACGGTGTGACTTTTCATGAACAGGTTGTGCTAAACAAAATTCAGCCACTATGGCTCTAAAGATGAAACAAAGGGAATCATGTATCAAACCTAAGCATACGTCCTCTGTGTATAAAGGGGGTCGTCAAGCAAGCACACATACCAAAAAGACCCTTTAGTGGCATCTAACAGGGTGATGCGGAGCTGCCGCCTGCAAATGCTCTACACGCCGCTGCTGTGGAAAAGATGAATAAACAATCCAAGGTAATCACACAGTACGATTTCAGTATAGTTGTATCAAGCTCCAATGTATCTCATTTCAACTACTGCATTTACAGGCACATGCATCATTGTCATTTGCATTCGCAAACTGTGCGAATCGCACATATCGGCCGTTTGCGAATGCAATTGACAAAATTGGGATGCATCATGTTTTTCGCAATTTTAGAAATCGCAATTTGCGATTTCTTAAATGCAATGCAAGAACATTTTACATTTGCGAATTCGCAAATAGGGAGATGTAAATCACCATGAAGTTGACCTTCATGGTAATTTGTGAAAACTTTCAAAAATGCACAAAAGTGCATTTTTGAAAGTTTCTCACACATGCATGCCCTTAGGGCATGTGTGTGTGAAAAATGCACTTAAAGTTATATTTCAGGGGTGCAGGGAGGGTCCTTTGGACCCCCCCCCCTGCACCCTTGAAATTGCATTCTCAATTTGCGATTCGCAAATTGCAAATCGCAAATTGAGAATGACTTCCCATTCATTCCAATGGGCCTCTAGGCCCATAGGAATCAATGGGAAGGGATTCCTTAATTGCGATTCGCAAATTGTGAATCGCAATTAAGGAATTTTAAGAAATCGCAAAAAAATTGCGATTTCTTGGTGTATAACCATTTGCGATTTCTTAATTGCGATTAATTAATTTTCACAATTAAGAAATCGCAAACGGCAACAATGATGCATGCGGCCGAAAGTGTAATTTCTAATTTCTAATTTAAAACATTTGTAGAGCGCAGCGTATACCGTACGGTTTCTTGGCGCTAGAGGCTTCAATCCGTCTTGGACCCGTTGCTAATGATAATAATCCACATGAGCAATGTTCTCGAACGTACTGCATAGCTCACAGTACAACATGCTTTTGAACCAGGGGTTGATGAGAAAGTGTTTCTAACCCCGCCGCATAGCCGATATATCTTCTCGGCTATTGCGAGGTTGAAACAGCTCAGAGCTAAATCAATAAGTATACGTAAGAGCTTAAGCAGGGTTCCGGTTGCCGCAAACAACGCGTGCAACCGGTAAATGATGACAAGGTCTTGCTGTGTTCTGTTACCCCAAAGTACTTTCAGTTTAAGAGCGTTTTGATAAGAGAGCAAACCTCAAGTCACCAGACTAGCCCGCAAGAGCCGGGTCATTGTCTTCTCCAGCGTGGCTACCGAAGATAAGCTCAGCTCCTTATCGATAAGGAACTGCAGTTATCACTAGGGGAGTTCAAGAAAAAAGAAGGAGGTTGGTGGTGCACTATGCATCCCTATCAGTTCTCCTTGGGATCTTCGTAATGTAGGCTCGTCTCCTGGAATCAACGGCACCCGACTGGTGCTCCGGAAGCCCTCTTAATCGGCTGCCGGTAGCGTGGTGATGTCACAAGCGTCATTGACCCAGAGCCTCTTGGGAAGTGTGGTCCTTCCCCTTGGAATCCACAGAAGCGATGGCTGCGTGTTTCAGCAGTGTTCTCTGCTGACCCCCACGGTGCACGGTGACAGTATATCGCTTTCAATTGAATATGCTGCTGTTAAACACAGAGGTGTATTCAAAGGTGTTCTTGCCAAATTTACAGGCTCTTCATGAGCTACATTTACAGAACTCTTGTTTCAACGTTAGCCATTTTGCTTTGGCTGCCGGTGCATTTAATGGCAATTCTGGGCTTGTTCTCACTAAGGCCTTGTTCATTGACATAGCTCATCTGAACGTGAGAGTAGGTGTAGTAGGTAAATGTTCCCCAAAGATGGTGCCTGTCATGCCTATGGGCCAATTGTTATTTATGATGGACCTCACCTGTTTCTGTTGACACCTGTAAGTAGTTATGAGGCGATCCTTAGATTAGGTTTCACCTTCTCTTTCATCACTGATAGGTTTGCCATGACTAGACCGGGGTTCTGATTTTATGGGTAAAATATCGTCCCTTGGGATATTCCTCAATTTCTCTAATGCTGGTTCGTTTGTCATACCCTTGTTCATAAAATCTATTCTTCGCCTCTTCTATACAGCAATAAAAATCATGACCAGTACTGCATATCCTGCGCAACCTCAACAATTCTCCATACAGAAAACATTTTATCAAATGGTATGGATGAAAGCTGGTGGCATGCTTGGTAGTTTAGTCTGCCCTGTTCCCATGATGCACTGGGCCAGGGACAGACTGATTTGCATATAGCCAGGTTCTGAGCTGGGATGGGGCAGTGAGATAAATAACGGTGATGGATCAAGCCCTGATCTTTGGACTGGGTAAGAGTGGTCTGTTTAACTCAGACACTCTGTTCATCACCACCCCCTTTTTGTAAATCGTTTTTGGCCACTATAGGTGTGGCAGGGTATACTCAGACATGAGTCCCTTTCTCACTGCTCCATCAGGATTCAAGCAAGCCGGGCCGAAGAAGGCTGAAATGCCAGAAACCGGTCCCCGGTAGCTTGTCTCCTTTCTGGTGAAGAATTGGCTTGGTAGTTTAGTCTGCCCTGTTCCCATGATGCACTGGGCCAGGGACAGACTGATTTGCATATAGCCAGGTTCTGAGCTGGGATGGGGCAGTGAGATAAATAACGGTGATGGATCAAGCCCTGATCTTTGGACTGGGTAAGAGTGGTCTGTTTAACTCAGACACTCTGTTCATCACCACCCCCTTTTTGTAAATCGTTTTTGGCCACTATAGGTGTGGCAGGGTATACTCAGACATGAGTCCCTTTCTCACTGCTCCATCAGGATTCAAGCAAGCCGGGCCGAAGAAGGCTGAAATGCCAGAAACCGGTCCCCGGTAGCTTGTCTCCTTTCTGGTGAAGAATTGGCTTGGTAGTTTAGTCTGCCCTGTTCCCATGATGCACTGGGCCAGGGACAGACTGATTTGCATATAGCCAGGTTCTGAGCTGGGATGGGGCAGTGAGATAAATAACGGTGATGGATCAAGCCCTGATCTTTGGACTGGGTAAGAGTGGTCTGTTTAACTCAGACACTCTGTTCATCACCACCCCCTTTTTGTAAATCGTTTTTGGCCACTATAGGTGTGGCAGGGTATACTCAGACATGAGTCCCTTTCTCACTGCTCCATCAGGATTCAAGCAAGCCGGGCCGAAGAAGGCTGAAATGCCAGAAACCGGTCCCCGGTAGCTTGTCTCCTTTCTGGTGAAGAATTGGCTTGGTAGTTTAGTCTGCCCTGTTCCCATGATGCACTGGGCCAGGGACAGACTGATTTGCATATAGCCAGGTTCTGAGCTGGGATGGGGCAGTGAGATAAATAACGGTGATGGATCAAGCCCTGATCTTTGGACTGGGTAAGAGTGGTCTGTTTAACTCAGACACTCTGTTCATCACCACCCCCTTTTTGTAAATCGTTTTTGGCCACTATAGGTGTGGCAGGGTATACTCAGACATGAGTCCCTTTCTCACTGCTCCATCAGGATTCAAGCAAGCCGGGCCGAAGAAGGCTGAAATGCCAGAAACCGGTCCCCGGTAGCTTGTCTCCTTTCTGGTGAAGAATTGGCTTGGTAGTTTAGTCTGCCCTGTTCCCATGATGCACTGGGCCAGGGACAGACTGATTTGCATATAGCCAGGTTCTGAGCTGGGATGGGGCAGTGAGATAAATAACGGTGATGGATCAAGCCCTGATCTTTGGACTGGGTAAGAGTGGTCTGTTTAACTCAGACACTCTGTTCATCACCACCCCCTTTTTGTAAATCGTTTTTGGCCACTATAGGTGTGGCAGGGTATACTCAGACATGAGTCCCTTTCTCACTGCTCCATCAGGATTCAAGCAAGCCGGGCCGAAGAAGGCTGAAATGCCAGAAACCGGTCCCCGGTAGCTTGTCTCCTTTCTGGTGAAGAATTGGCTTGGTAGTTTAGTCTGCCCTGTTCCCATGATGCACTGGGCCAGGGACAGACTGATTTGCATATAGCCAGGTTCTGAGCTGGGATGGGGCAGTGAGATAAATAACGGTGATGGATCAAGCCCTGATCTTTGGACTGGGTAAGAGTGGTCTGTTTAACTCAGACACTCTGTTCATCACCACCCCCTTTTTGTAAATCGTTTTTGGCCACTATAGGTGTGGCAGGGTATACTCAGACATGAGTCCCTTTCTCACTGCTCCATCAGGATTCAAGCAAGCCGGGCCGAAGAAGGCTGAAATGCCAGAAACCGGTCCCCGGTAGCTTGTCTCCTTTCTGGTGAAGAATTGGCTTGGTAGTTTAGTCTGCCCTGTTCCCATGATGCACTGGGCCAGGGACAGACTGATTTGCATATAGCCAGGTTCTGAGCTGGGATGGGGCAGTGAGATAAATAACGGTGATGGATCAAGCCCTGATCTTTGGACTGGGTAAGAGTGGTCTGTTTAACTCAGACACTCTGTTCATCACCACCCCCTTTTTGTAAATCGTTTTTGGCCACTATAGGTGTGGCAGGGTATACTCAGACATGAGTCCCTTTCTCACTGCTCCATCAGGATTCAAGCAAGCCGGGCTGAAGAAGGCTGAAATGCCAGAAACCGGTCCCCGGTAGCTTGTCTCCTTTCTGGTGAAGAATTGGCTTGGTAGTTTAGTCTGCCCTGTTCCCATGATGCACTGGGCCAGGGACAGTCTGATTTGCATATAGCCAGGTTCTGAGCTGGGATGGGGCAGTGAGATAAATAACGGTGATGGATCAAGCCCTGATCTTTGGACTGGGTAAGAGTGGTCTGTTTAACTCAGACACTCTGTTCATCACCACCCCCTTTTTGTAAATCGTTTTTGGCCACTATAGGTGTGGCAGGGTATACTCAGACATGAGTCCCTTTCTCACTGCTCCATCAGGATTCAAGCAAGCCGGGCCGAAGAAGGCTGAAATGCCAGAAACCGGTCCCCGGTAGCTTGTCTCCTTTCTGGTGAAGAATTGGCTTGGTAGTTTAGTCTGCCCTGTTCCCATGATGCACTGGGCCAGGGACAGACTGATTTGCATATAGCCAGGTTCTGAGCTGGGATGGGGCAGTGAGATAAATAACAGTGATGGATCAAGCCCTGATCTTTGGACTGGGTAAGAGTGGTCTGTTTAACTCAGACACTCTGTTCATCACCACCCCCTTTTTGTAAATCGTTTTTGGCCACTATAGGTGTGGCAGGGTATACTCAGACATGAGCCCCTTTCTCACTGCTCCATCAGGATTCAAGCAAGCCGGGCCGAAGAAGGCTGAAATGCCAGAAACCGGTCCCCGGTAGCTTGTCTCCTTTCTGGTGAAGAATTGGCTTGGTAGTTTAGTCTGCCCTGTTCCCATGATGCACTGGGCCAGGGACAGACTGATTTGCATATAGCCAGGTTCTGAGCTGGGATGGGGCAGTGAGATAAATAACGGTGATGGATCAAGCCCTGATCTTTGGACTGGGTAAGAGTGGTCTGTTTAACTCAGACACTCTGTTCATCACCACCCCCTTTTTGTAAATCGTTTTTGGCCACTATAGGTGTGGCAGGGTATACTCAGACATGAGTCCCTTTCTCACTGCTCCATCAGGATTCAAGCAAGCCGGGCCGAAGAAGGCTGAAATGCCATAAACCGGTCCCCGGTAGCTTGTCTCCTTTCTGGTGAAGAATTGGCTTGGTAGTTTAGTCTGCCCTGTTCCCATGATGCACTGGGCCAGGGACAGACTGATTTGCATATAGCCAGGTTCTGAGCTGGGATGGGGCAGTGAGATAAATAACGGTGATGGATCAAGCCCTGATCTTTGGACTGGGTAAGAGTGGTCTGTTTAACTCAGACACTCTGTTCATCACCACCCCCTTTTTGTAAATCGTTTTTGGCCACTATAGGTGTGGCAGGGTATACTCAGACATGAGTCCCTTTCTCACTGCTCCATCAGGATTCAAGCAAGCCGGGCCGAAGAAGGCTGAAATGCCAGAAACCGGTCCCCGGTAGCTTGTCTCCTTTCTGGTGAAGAATTGGCTTGGTAGTTTAGTCTGCCCTGTTCCCATGATGCACTGGGCCAGGGACAGACTGATTTGCATATAGCCAGGTTCTGAGCTGGGATGGGGCAGTGAGATAAATAACGGTGATGGATCAAGCCCTGATCTTTGGACTGGGTAAGAGTGGTCTGTTTAACTCAGACACTCTGTTCATCACCACCCCCTTTTTGTAAATCGTTTTTGGCCACTATAGGTGTGGCAGGGTATACTCAGACATGAGTCCCTTTCTCACTGCTCCATCAGGATTCAAGCAAGCCGGGCCGAAGAAGGCTGAAATGCCAGAAACCGGTCCCCGGTAGCTTGTCTCCTTTCTGTTGAAGAATTGGCTTGGTAGTTTAGTCTGCCCTGTTCCCATGATGCACTGGGCCAGGGACAGACTGATTTGCATATAGCCAGGTTCTGAGCTGGGATGGGGCAGTGAGATAAATAACGGTGATGGATCAAGCCCTGATCTTTGGACTGGGTAAGAGTGGTCTGTTTAACTCAGACACTCTGTTCATCACCACCCCCTTTTTGTAAATCGTTTTTGGCCACTATAGGTGTGGCAGGGTATACTCAGACATGAGTCCCTTTCTCACTGCTCCATCAGGATTCAAGCAAGCCGGGCCGAAGAAGGCTGAAATGCCAGAAACCGGTCCCCGGTAGCTTGTCTCCTTTCTGGTGAAGAATTGGCTTGGTAGTTTAGTCTGCCCTGTTCCCATGATGCACTGGGCCAGGGACAGACTGATTTGCATATAGCCAGGTTCTGAGCTGGGATGGGGCAGTGAGATAAATAACGGTGATGGATCAAGCCCTGATCTTTGGACTGGGTAAGAGTGGTCTGTTTAACTCAGACACTCTGTTCATCACCACCCCCTTTTTGTAAATCGTTTTTGGCCACTATAGGTGTGGCAGGGTATACTCAGACATGAGTCCCTTTCTCACTGCTCCATCAGGATTCAAGCAAGCCGGGCCGAAGAAGGCTGAAATGCCATAAACCGGTCCCCGGTAGCTTGTCTCCTTTCTGGTGAAGAATTGGCTTGGTAGTTTAGTCTGCCCTGTTCCCATGATGCACTGGGCCAGGGACAGACTGATTTGCATATAGCCAGGTTCTGAGCTGGGATGGGGCAGTGAGATAAATAACGGTGATGGATCAAGCCCTGATCTTTGGACTGGGTAAGAGTGGTCTGTTTAACTCAGACACTCTGTTCATCACCACCCCCTTTTTGTAAATCGTTTTTGGCCACTATAGGTGTGGCAGGGTATACTCAGACATGAGTCCCTTTCTCACTGCTCCATCAGGATTCAAGCAAGCCGGGCCGAAGAAGGCTGAAATGCCAGAAACCGGTCCCCGGTAGCTTGTCTCCTTTCTGGTGAAGAATTGGCTTGGTAGTTTAGTCTGCCCTGTTCCCATGATGCACTGGGCCAGGGACAGACTGATTTGCATATAGCCAGGTTCTGAGCTGGGATGGGGCAGTGAGATAAATAACGGTGATGGATCAAGCCCTGATCTTTGGACTGGGTAAGAGTGGTCTGTTTAACTCAGACACTCTGTTCATCACCACCCCCTTTTTGTAAATCGTTTTTGGCCACTATAGGTGTGGCAGGGTATACTCAGACATGAGTCCCTTTCTCACTGCTCCATCAGGATTCAAGCAAGCCGGGCCGAAGAAGGCTGAAATGCCAGAAACCGGTCCCCGGTAGCTTGTCTCCTTTCTGTTGAAGAATTGGCTTGGTAGTTTAGTCTGCCCTGTTCCCATGATGCACTGGGCCAGGGACAGACTGATTTGCATATAGCCAGGTTCTGAGCTGGGATGGGGCAGTGAGATAAATAACGGTGATGGATCAAGCCCTGATCTTTGGACTGGGTAAGAGTGGTCTGTTTAACTCAGACACTCTGTTCATCACCACCCCCTTTTTGTAAATCGTTTTTGGCCACTATAGGTGTGGCAGGGTATACTCAGACATGAGTCCCTTTCTCACTGCTCCATCAGGATTCAAGCAAGCCGGGCCGAAGAAGGCTGAAATGCCAGAAACCGGTCCCCGGTAGCTTGTCTCCTTTCTGGTGAAGAATTGGCTTGGTAGTTTAGTCTGCCCTGTTCCCATGATGCACTGGGCCAGGGACAGACTGATTTGCATATAGCCAGGTTCTGAGCTGGGATGGGGCAGTGAGATAAATAACGGTGATGGATCAAGCCCTGATCTTTGGACTGGGTAAGAGTGGTCTGTTTAACTCAGACACTCTGTTCATCACCACCCCCTTTTTGTAAATCGTTTTTGGCCACTATAGGTGTGGCAGGGTATACTCAGACATGAGTCCCTTTCTCACTGCTCCATCAGGATTCAAGCAAGCCGGGCCGAAGAAGGCTGAAATGCCAGAAACCGGTCCCCGGTAGCTTGTCTCCTTTCTGGTGAAGAATTGGCTTGGTAGTTTAGTCTGCCCTGTTCCCATGATGCACTAGGCCAGGGACAGACTGATTTGCATATAGCCAGGTTCTGAGCTGGGATGGGGCAGTGAGATAAATAACGGTGATGGATCAAGCCCTGATCTTTGGACTGGGTAAGAGTGGTCTGTTTAACTCAGACACTCTGTTCATCACCACCCCCTTTTTGTAAATCGCCCTATCAATTTCAGCATTAAATTGTAGGTTAACATTATTCACATTGATCATGGCCACACATTCCTCTGCATCTTCTCTTGAACCATTCCACATGATAAAAATATTGCCAATATAGCGCATCCAGCTAACTATATGACTGCCAAATGCCTCCTTGTGTGCCACCTGAAGGTCCTGCTCCTCCCATAGCCCCATGTGTAAACACGCATAGCTCGGGAAGAAGCAAGCCCCCATAGGTACACCTCTTACTTGTTGATACACTTTATTGTTGAACATGAAATAGTTATTGTGAAGATAGAAACTAATCTTTTTTTAAATCATTATATTGTGTTTATAGCAATGGATGGGTAATTTGCTCAAATAGTGCTCTATAGCTCTAAGTCCATCAGCATGACTAATACTAGTATATAATGATGAAATATCTAATGTAATTGGTAAAAATGAATCCGACCAGGGAACCTTTTTTAATTTGCTCAAACAATGGCTAGCATCACGTATGTAAGAAGGCAATGTTCTTACAAAGTCTTGCAGAAAGGAGTCAACATATTGTGATACTGGTTGCAACAGTCCTCCTCTGGCTGAAATGATAGGTCTGCCTGGAATAGGAGTGACTTTTTTATGGATTTTGGGGATGAAATATATAACAGGGGTTATAGGAAAAGTATTACGCAAGAAGAAATGTTCATAATTGGAAATGAGCTCGTCCCTCTTCCATTTTATTAAATGTTTTCCAAAAGTCTCTTTGATTTTTTTCAGTTGTAAAATGTTAGACTTTTTATAACACTCTGAATCATCCAAATGTCTATGAGCTTTTAGTATATATTCATTCGTTGGCTACAGAACTACGTTCCCACCTTTGTCCGATTTGTTAATGATAATATTGTTTTTTTTTGTAAGTATTGGTGGAAAATTCGTTCCGCTCGCGGAATTAGCGAATTTTTGGCAATTTCATAATCCGCGATTTGAGTAAAATTGCCCAAAAATCCGCAATTCGCGAGTTGGCGGATTTGGTTTTTCTTGTTCGTGCTTCAAAAATACAATCTTGCGCGCGCTGCATTGACTTACCATGATTCTGCGTTCCCTGATGAGTTTTCCTCCCTGTTCGCGTGCGCTGCGAGATTTTGCTAGCTGGCCGAGCGACACCGCGATTGCGAACACGTCATTGCGACCCGAAACAGGAAATTGCGAACGTGAACACATCTTTGTGACCTGAAACAGGAAATTGCGAACACGAACACGTCATGCGACCCGAAGCAGGAAAAAGGCATCGCGAGCAGGCTGGTTAAGTGGAAACAACATGTTCATGACCGTTGCGACCGCATGCACAAGTTCTCGTTCTCAAACTGGTAAAAATATCTTGCGAACTCGCAAAAAAAAATTCTTGCAAATCGCAATTACGAATTCGCTAATTCTGCCCATGCTTATTTTTTTGTAGTTTCTTTATTAGTTCCTGATCTTTCTTGTCTTTGTATTTCATCTTACTTTTCTTTGGGTTTGCACTGCCAGTTTTTGGAGTGCCTCTGTAACAACATCATGGAAGATATCAATAGCATCTCGTGGCATGTTAGGAATAAATGTTGACACAGGTTTAAAAGGTTTTGAGGTCACTATGGATGGAGCAATGCCCACTTCAACAAGAGGGCTCTGGGTGGAAGATGTTGGATCTTCTTCTGTGTTATTGTTGGCCAAGGCATTCAAAGTTCTGAGGGCAGGTATATCAGATACCACTAGATTGGCTTGATTGGATGCAAGAACCCGTGATGTAGATGGTTGTGAATCTGCTGATTTTTTATTAGCGTATTATTTCGTTAATTTTAATTTTCTGATAAATTTGAACACGTCTACTCGAATTCGTACATAATCAAAATTACTTTCAGGGCAAAATGATAGCCCCAATAAAGTATTTAAGTCTCTGCTGCATCCAACGTAACCTCTGATAGGTTGATGACTGTGTTGTTACTCTTTATTGTTGCTTTTTCTTCCACTGATTGTTCTGCCTTTTGTTTCTTGAGTTTGATGCATTGCCTCCTTGCCCTCCTTCTTTGGTTATGTCTTTTTCTTGTGGCGACTGTGGATTCCGTCGCCTTAGCGTTTTGCGACACTACTGTGAATAAAGTTATTGGAATATTCTCTACCTGTTGTGGCTCTTCCATAAGGGGCAACTTTTTGACTGGATTTTAGCGGCTGGCTCTGGTCATGGAAGAAGCCCCGCTGCAAGCGCAACGTTCTTGAGGTGAGGCCATTGGGCGTCATTGCAAAGGGAGGGAGTCCTATCACGGAGGATTAAGAATGCAGCATGTTTTCAACAAAAAGTGCATCATCCCACTGGGGTTTTAAAGTGAACTTTAATTTCATGTTTTTCCGGATGGACCCACTGGAGTATTTATTTTGTGCACTACGAAAACCACAAGGCCAGAGTAGTGGCCACTCATACTGGGGCATTCCAAGTGAATTCAATTTGAGCTGCACGTTGCCGATCCTGTTCTACGTGTTGTTGCCAATGATTAAGAGTCAGGAAGACTCGAAACACGTCTGGCAGTTAATCTACGATGACATCTGTGGCAAAACCTGCATGCAGCCCTTGTGAATAAAGTTAATGGAATATATTCTACCTGTTGTGGCTCTTCCATAAGGGGCACCTTTTTGACTGGATTTTAGTGGCCGGCTCTGGTCGCTGAAGAAGCCCCGCTGCAAGCTTAGCTTTCCTGAGGTGAGGCCATTGGGCGTCACTGCAAAGGGCGGTAGTCCTATTACTGAGGATTAAGGATAGAGCATGTTTTCAACAAGACTGTACCTCACTGGGGTTTTAAAGTGAACTTTAATTTCATGTTTCTTAAGGATGGACTCACTGGAGTATTAATTTTGTGCACTTCGAAAACTACAAGGCCAGAGAAGTGGCAACACCCATTCATGGCAGTCCAAGTGAATTCAATTTGAGCTGCACATTGCCGATCCTGTTCTACATGTGGTTGCCAATGATTAGGAGTCAGGAAGACTCAAATCGCATCTGGCAGTTAGTCTACAGTGAATTCTGTGTCAAAACCTGCATGCAGCCCCTTGAAAGAAGTTATTGGAACATACTATACCTGTTGTGGTTCTTCCAAAAGGGGCACCTTTTTGACTGGATTTTAGCGGCCGGCTCCAGTCGCGGAAGAAGTCCGGCTGCATGTGCAGTGTTCCTGAGGTGAGGCCATTGGGCGTCATCGCAAAGGGAGGTAGTCCTATCACGGAGGACTAAGAATGCAGCGTGTTTTCAACAAGACTGTACATCATCCCACTAGGGTTTTAAAGTGAACTTTAATTTAATGTTTTTCAGGATGGACTCAGTGGAGTATTAAATTTGTGCACTACAAAATCCACAAGGCCATACAAGTGGCCACGCCCATTGGGGCGGTCCAAATGAATTAAATTTGAGCTGCACTTTGCCGATCCTGTTCCACATGTGGTTGCCAATGATTAAGAGTCAGGAAGACTCGAAACGCGTCTGGCAGTTAATCTACGATGAAGTCTGTGTCAAAACCTGCATGCATCCCTGTGAATAAAGTTATTGGAATATACTCTACCTGTTGTGGCTCTTCCATAAGGGGCACCTTTTAAACTGGATATATAAAAAAATACCCTTGCAGCACAGAGTGACGCATAAATTCTCCTGTATAGAGCACCCACAAAACCAGCAATACTGTAAATTTGCTCACCTCAAATGTCTGCTTTTGTATCAAAGTTTTTAAGCATAGGTGCATTATATTAAACCGATGGGCATGTGTTTTTGCTAATTTTCTTTTTTTAAAAAAAACATTTTATTAAAGCAAATTGACGCAAACCACAGTAATACAGCATACAGATTCTGATCATAGCGTCCAAGTAGGCAGATTCCAATCAGTTCCGGTAACATAAAGTGACGCTAGGAAAATAAACAGTTAGGTCGCATCATGGAGCATAACCAATGTCACAATAGTAACATTTTCTGATAAGCAACTGAAATGCAAAGCAAGCATAAACAATAGTCCAAAAACTCAAAAAAAAGAAAGAAAATTGCATCATACAGAAGTAACAGATTGCGAGACCAGCACATCAGTCCGTTCCGTATCACATTAGGAGGCATCGCAGACAATAACCACATTTCTATAACAGCAAACATCTAATCATCCCACCCGGGAGGAACAGGAGTAAAAACAGAAGGCCACAGATCGCCAAAATACCTGAGGGACCAAGAGTAGGGTAAAGCAGCGAGCAAACGGGATGGTCCAGCCCCATGTCACAGGAGAGCGGCGTGTAGTGGCAGAAGCTCTAACTAATGGAGTGCAGCGTGGGGTTCCTGAGGCCTAGCCCACCCCAGTAGGTAAATTGGGGTGTAGGGACTGAGCTGTGGCTTCCTTCGCCCTCCCCGCAATGTATTGGCGATATGGGTCCCAGATGTCAGTGGGGCGGGAGGTTGCCGGGAGTTGGCCAGAATATTCCACACTATTGACATTGCAATAAGCCACACTTCGCAGCCAAGCGGCAACTGTGGGAGCCCGTCTCGAGCACCAGTGCAGTGCAACCTCTCTCTTGGCCAGAAGGAAGCAGATCGATGCCAATTTACGTATCTTTCGGGGAAAGTTGGACATGTATCCCATCAGGGCAATCTCAGGTAAGACGGCCAGTGGAATGCCTATAATCGTACCCAGTGTATCATGTATAGCAACCCCAAAGGCGTGGAGCTTTGGGCACGTCCAGGAGAGATGGGCGAAGTCCGCATGTGGGGCAATGCACTTGGGACAGGTGTGGGGGCGCGCAGGGTCGATTCTGTTGGCCATCGCTGGGGTGTGGTATAGTCGGCGAAGGAATTTGAAATGAATGAGTTTGTGTCTGTTATTCATCGACACCTCTCTTGTCGTGGCACAACATGCGTCCCATTGATCGTCAGAGATCTGGGTGCCCAGATCCTTTTCCCAAGCGGCACGAACCGTCTCATCCGACGAAGGGAGTGAGGATAAGCATAATTTGTAAAGTTTGGATACCACGTGGGCCCCTGAAGTGTTCTGGATAATGGAAGTGAGTGCGAGAGTGTCGTCAGGTGGCAACGGGAAGGTGTGGAACGTGGCACGCAACAATGCCTTGAGTCTAGCCAGCACAAAGGTGTCCATGAAAGTGCGCTCCGAGAAGCGAGGGTCCTCGGAAATGGAAAGCGCGTGGCCGTCGGGGAACAAGTCACCGATCGTAGTCAGTTGGTATTTAGCTAGTGTACGACAGATCAATGTTTCGCCAGTTATGGGGAGCCAATGAGGGTTGGGTAGTGGGAGGGCCTGTGAGTACAGAGTGTCAACCCGTAGTAAGCGTCTAAGTTTGTCCCAGGCCCAATCCATAGTGGTAAGAGGAAGTATGTCATGTGGATCGTGAGGAAGGCCCTTAGGGAGCACATTGTCCAGAGATATAGGGAGTGCAGCGTCTGCCTCAGGTTTCAAGTGTTGAATCCTGGCGTCTGGATGGAACCAGGAATGGGCATACGAGCACTGGGCAACCAGGTAGTAGAGGTAGAAGTCCGGGACCCCAAAGCCCCCCCTTTCATATGGCAGTGTCAGCGCGCTCCAGGCCAGTCGTGGGCGCTTCCCACCCCAAACCAATCTCAGCAGGGCCGTGCGTAGTTGCGTGAAAAAAACCCGAGTGAGAGGGATGGGGATATTGTTGAATAGATATAAGAACCGGGGCAGTACCACCATTTTCACTATGGCAATGCGACCAGCCATTGACAAGGGAAGGTGGAGCCACCTTTCTGTGTTATCTTCCAAGAAATCGAGGGCGCGTCCATAGTTCATGCGAATGATAGCCACGGTGTCCATGTGGATGTGAATTCCTAGGTATTTAACGGAGTCCTCGCACCATTCCAATGGGAGGGCGCAAGGCCACCTCGAAGTGGCAAGGGTAAGGGGGAACAGTTGCGATTTGTGCCAATTAACCCTGAGGCCAGAGTAATCACCAAAACGTACAATCTCCGACAGCAAAGGCTGCAGGTTGGTTTCTGGGGTGCGGATGTACAGAACCATGTCATCCGCGTAGAGCGAGACAAGCAGAGGCCCCGTGCGGAACTGGAGTCCCCTGTGCAAGTGTTTCTCCTGAAAGTGACGGACCAGAGGATCCATAGCCAAAATAAAAAGTAAGGGGGATAAGGGGCATCCCTGACGTGTTCCTCTAGACAGAGTGAATCTGTCGGTGATAGTTCCATTGAGGCGAAGACGCGCCGTGGGAGCCGTATACAGCAATTCAACGGTTGCCACAAACATAGCCGGCATGCCCATCCTACGCATCACATCTAGAAAAAAGGGCCACTCCAAGGTGTCGAACGCCTTCTCGGTGTCCAGAAAGACCGCCGCCGCTGGGACGGTCGGGTCAATTCTATGTAGGACCGAGAAGACTGTGCGGAGATTCAGGGAAGTCGACCTTTGGGGCACGAAGCCAGATTGAACCGGTGAAATGATAGAATTCACTAGCAGCGCGAGCCGCATAGCGAGCACCTTGGCAAGGATTTTATAGTCTAGGTTTAGGAGTGATAGCGGGCGATAGGAACCGCAGACCGTTGGGTCTAGGCCAGGTTTGGGTAGCAAGACAATAACTGCCTCACGGAGCATAGGGGGGAGAACACCGGACTCCAGGGCCTCCGCGTACACCTCGACCAGGATAGGAACCAACTCCTCTTTGTATGTTTGGTAAAAATCGGCTGTGAAACCGTCCAGGCCTGGCGCCGAGGAACCCTTCAGCGAGTCTATTGCCTCTGCGATCAGTTCGGGAGTAATAGGGTGCGCCAGGAAGTCTTGCATGTACTTTTCTAAGAACACCATGGCTATCTCGTTGATGTAGGGACCTGGATCACGATTTTCCACCGTTAGAGCGGACTTGTAGAGCTGCTTGTAGTAAGACAAGAAAGTGTTACAAATGTCAGGAGTGGTGAAGTGAGATGTGCAATCTGCAGCCACAATCTGTGTGATGTACGCCGCCTGCCGGGGGGGGCGCAGCAATTGCGCCAATAACCGCCCCGGTCTGTCCCCCTCGCCGTATTGTCGGGCCGAATGGTACTTGCCTACGTATTTTAGTTCCCTGTCCGCCGTGTCTCTGAACTCTAACAGGAGCTCGATGCGTTTAGCGTCGTTGGCTGGGGAGGGGTCAGTCAGGATCCGAGATTCAATGGCCGATAGGTCAGTCTCAATGCGGGACAGGGTGGACCGCATTTCACGCAGCGCCCCTACATGCTTGGTGATGCAGACCCCCCTGATTGTTGCTTTGAATCCCTCCCATAGTGTGGCCCACGCCGTCACGGAGCCAGTGTTGAGGTCAAAATAGTCCTCAATCGCCGAGCGGATCTCCTCTGTGAAAACTGTGTCCGTCAGTGCGCGCCCAGGGAATCTCCACTGCCTCTCATAACCACCCAACCTGGGGATCGCAAGCGCCAGAACCACCGGAGAGTGGTCAGATATGGTGCGTGGCAGCGTGTGTAAATCAGTAACCCAACCCGCCAAGCCAGGGGATAACAGCCAGTAGTCAATCCTGGTGCTCGTGTTGTCGAAGCCAGAGTGGTGCGTGAAGGACGGGGAGGTAGAGTGACGGGTAGCCTCAATGTCCTGCAGTGCAAAGTGGGAACATAGATCCGCCATCGCAGCGCGGGATAGGGGTTTGCGGTCAGGGGAGGGGGACGTGCTGTCCCTGTCGGGGTTCATCAACAAGTTAAAGTCGCCCCCCAATGCCAGAAGATCAATATCTGCGTGTACTAGAGACATGTGTAGGTCCGCAAGGCAGGCTGGGAAATCGACATTAGGGCCATAAACCCCTACAATGGAAACCTTGTACCCAAACAGCAGCCCATGTAAAATCACATATCGTCCCTCCCCGTCCACCTTACTGTCGGTCAGGGCAAAGGGTAAGCGTTTGTGAATCAAGACCGCCACCCCCGAGCATACCTACTGAAGCATGAAAACACTCTGTTTGCGCCCCAGTTCCGTGCAAAGGAATGAAAGAAATGAAGTGTCTGAATGAACCATGTGTGTTTCCTGCAGTATTAGAATATCAACATTATGTCTTGCTGCATACTGTAAAACCTGTTTCCGTTTCCGGGTAGAGTTCAAGCCCCGGACATTCCAGGTCATCAACTTTAGAATAGAAGGGCCAGTCTGCAATCCTACTCGGGCCATGGAGTCAAGTCGAAAATCGTGGGCAAGAAGCGACCCGTGAACAAACCAGTGCCATGTGTCTCGCGATCAATATAAAGTAGAAGAAAACAACACAAAAAATACAAACAACCCCACCCCCCCCCGCCACCCAGCCTCCCAACACCCCGTGAGAGGCAGAACCCCCCCATTTGCAAATCTGAAAGGCAAAACAGCAAGTGCAATATAGGAAACACTGGCGTAAATGGTAACATTACACAAGCTAGAAACCCCCAGAATACGCAACGAAACATGTCAGCCCGCGCTAGGGGGGTAGGCAACGTTAGCCCGCGGGCGGGCAATCCAACTGAACATGGAGAATGTCATAACCGGAGAAGTATGAAGGAACATTAGCCACTCCCGCAACAAAGAAAAGAACCAAGACCAAAGTGGAGTGAGCAATCAACCCTGTCCAGCGTCCGTGAACAGGTCAGCGCTGACCTGCGTGTCTGACTGCGGGGGAGAAGTGGGCCTAGAGCCGGGGGCCGATCCAGTCCCAGACTTATAAGCGCGACAGAAGTCTTGAACCTCCGCTGGAGAGTCAAAAATGCGAAACCGGCCATTGAGGTCTACTTTCAGTCGGGCTGGGTAGAGCATATTATATTTTAGGCCCAGGTTTCGGAGAGCCGCCTTAACGCTGGTGTACTTTCTCCGGGCCTCTTGCACCATGACTGTATAGTCCGGGAAGAAGGACAGCTTGCTCCCTTGCCATCGTACCTCACCCATTTCTCGCGCCGCCCGAAGCGCGGCATCACGGTCTCTAAAGTTCATAATCCTGGCGATGATGGGTCGGGGCAACTGTCCCGAGCGCGGCTTAGGCCCCAAGGACCTATGTGCCCTCTCCACCACAAAACCTGCCGTGAACGTATCTTTGCCAAACAGTTCGATGAGGAGATTTTCCACAAAGGTGTCAAACCGGCCAGTGGCAGTCGTCTCCGCCACGCCAAGGATTCTGATGTTATTGCGCCTGCCACGCGCTTCTAAATCCTCGTTTTTAATGGCGACTTCCTTTAGAAGTTTCTCCACCCTCTCGGGTCTCTTTCGGGTTTTGGAGGAGTCGTCGTCAATGTCGGATATGCTAGACTCCGCCAAGTCCAGTCGCCTATCGTGGGCTTGTACGGTTGAATTGATGGCGGACAGCTTCTGCTCCAAGCTATCGAATCTAGTGTCCAGGGCTTTGAAGCCAGCCCGCATCTCCCCCATGATAGTGGCAATCATGGATGCCGCATCACCAGCAGGCTGTGTCGCCAGGGCTCCAGCAGAAGCACCCGGAGGGGGATCAGCGGCAGGGGGAGCCTTTTTGAAATTGAGGGTCTTTTGGGCTAGGTCCTTCTTCCCCATCGTGGGGGATGTGTGGCGTGGCCGCAGTCTCTGCGACAGCGGAGGTGAGCGGGGATCAATGGCAGAAGCAGGGCGGCCCCCAGTGACCGGCCACGTGGACAGGACAGCAAGCGAAGGCCCAAGCAGCAGTCAAGGTAGCAGGGATGCAGGCAGCCGGGGAGCTCAAAATGGCGCCACGAGGAGCAGTAGTAGGCCTCCCATCCAAGGCGCCAGCAGCAGCAGCCTCGCGGCGGCGACGGAGGGTGGCGCGGTGTGCAGGCGTACGGCGAAGCTGCCGCACATTATCAGGGAGCGCCCCCGGTCAGACCAGCAAGCTCGTACCCCCCTCCCCCCCCGGACCCCCGAACGCGCCCGCAGCACTCCTCTCTAACCCGGCCCGGGACCCAAATCCAGTCCCCGACTCCACCCCCCGAGTAGGCCGAATTAGCAGCCACACCCGTGAGCCCGGAACCAGGGGCAAGACGGGCCGAGCGGCCAGGGGGAAGCAGCGCGCGAAAGCGCCGGAGGCAGGGGATCAGAGGAGAGGCGGCGCGGCCGCCGTCCGCCGAGGCGCACTCACCCGGCTCTCCAGTGTTGCGGGGAAGATGGCGCCGGGCTCCGGAGGCCTCAGATCCCCTCCGTCGCGGCCGCCGCAAACAGCCGTCCCCGCTGCCCAGGAACGTCTCCAAGGCTGCTCCGGACCATCAGGCGGCTGGACGATGCAGTCAGGGATGGCAGGGATGTGGACTACATTCCTTAAAGTCCAAATTGGGCGCCCGCCCGGAGGAGCTTCACGGCAGAGCGGCCATTGCGGTTGCCGCCGTGGCCACGCCCCCGTTTTTACTAATTTTCCATGTCCTGACTGTAAAAACCCTGCAGTGTTCTTTTTACTGTGGAAAGATTAGTAGCCTCATTGGTGAAATAGGGAGGTACCGCTGACAACTCAGCAGGGCTAACTTCCGAATGGAACTATAAAACATGGTAGGTCAAGGACCAGGTATCAGGACCAGGTATCAGACAAATCATTACATTAAATTTGACCTATTGCTCAAGTCAATCTAATATTTGTATGAATGGCGACTATGGTAAGTTGCCACTTTATTGCCCAAAGTTCCCAGTAGCATTTTACTGTTGCACACAAACAGCTGACTTCGAGACAACCCTCTGCCCTCCAGAGGAGAGGTGAGAATGTCTCTCAGGAAGAAGAACAAAGGGCCTGTGGGGAAAAGGTGTGGCATCGTTCCAGCAGGATGGCCAAAGCAGATGTGAGCCCAAAAGGCGAGCTTCAAGGGCAAATCTGCGTTTGAAGGGCTAATGTTAGTCAAGAATGGAATGGGCTGCTCTTTTATTTTAACAGACAGACTGGCCTCTTGGGCAGAGAGGGAGAAGCTTTTGTAAAACCGATTTTACAAGAAGAGTGTAGCCCCCAGGTACCCACTAACCCTGGGGGGAGTTCGCAGAGTTGCACTACGCCGAACTCCGTGAAGTGCAAAAATACTACGCCGCACAACACGGAGCTCCGCAAGCGGCAGAGTACGATAGAAAAATGCAGTTTGCGGCGATTGCACAGTGCCAGATGCTTTTCTGCACTGTGCAATCATTGCGAATGGCACCATGCCGTCAAGTAGATTTTTACTCGAGCGGCAGCTTTCTCAACGCGAACGGGCAGTTTCTCAATGCGAGCTGTCGTGAGCATATGCGACCACTCGCAATCAGAACCCTGACCCCCCCTCATTGAGAAATCTTGCCGGGATGTTGATTTTTCACGCTCCCGCTTGCCAACTTGATGTTGACGATCGCGAATGAGGACAAATCTCGCTAGGAGATTGATTTTCCTCACTCGCGGTTGCCAACTTGACGTTGACGAACGCGAGCAAGAAAAAAACTCGGCTCCGCAACGCTGAGTTTTCAGAACTGCGCAATATCTGCGCAACGCGGAGTGCAGAAAACTCTGTAAACTTTGCGAGTGGAGCGGAGTTCACCACCCAATTAGTAGTACCCACATCTCTGGGTTTGAGCTAGGGAGCTCCACACACTGAAAAAAGGGTACTGCCATGTTGGGAATGGGCATGATAGTGCATTCTGGGCTACCTAACTACCACAAATCACAGGAAGTCATCATCATGCAGTTGGAGACCTGGGAGCCCATTGGCTAGTTAGTCATTGCATCCCGCTAGGGTTTTAGTGGGCATAAAAGTGACACACCGGGCACCCAAACCTCAGATCACGTCCGTGCTGGAGGGAGGATTGAAGAAGTACTGCCATGCTGGGAATGGGCATAATAGTGCATTCTGGGCTACCTAAATACCACAAATCACAGGAAGTCATCATCATGCAGTTGTAGACCTGGGAGCCCATTGGCTAGTTAGTCATTGCATCCCGCTAGGGTTTTAGTGGGCATATAAGTGACACATCGGGCACCCAAACCTCAGATCACGTCTGTGCTGGAGTGAGGATTGAAGAAGGACTATCTGCTGTTCCCTGGAGCCAGCAAAAAGATGCTTCAACAAAGACTGGACTTCACCTGCTGCATCTTGGGCTAGCAAATAAAGGACTATGCCTGTGGTTTCCTGCTGGTGGAAAAGTTGTCCCTGAACCCCAGACAGAGACGATGACTCGAAGAGTCAGTTTGCGAGTGTCTGTTACAGCTACATCGCCATAAAAGCTGAGAAGGCCGCACCATTGTAAGCCTAGTACCGAGAAACATGAATGCCTCTGGACACTGAGGTGCAGTCTGGGAGACCACGTCACGACCCTCAAAATTTGCATCTGAGGCTGCTGAACCTGGGGGAGTTGCTAAAGTGCAGTCATCCAGCACCAAAGTTACTGCAAGTTAAAGGGAACTTCTGGTTTTGCTGTAACCGGAGTTCAGTGACAACTGATTTTGTGATGGTTTTCACCCAGACTTCGTGGAACATCGAACCCTGAGGCCAAATTCGCCATTCTCTTGCTTGTGGACCAAAGTGGGGGGCATAGGAAGACCCATACATTGGCTTATCATCCTCAGCATTCTTGAGCATCCTTAGCATTCTGCATCCCTTGAACTAGGCCACTCCATGGGCTTCTAAAGGACCTGGAGCTGGACTGGTAACTGCTTAAAGCACATGGTAACTGTTCAACTGACGCCAGATGAACACTGCATCCGGACCTGGCATTACGCCCATAACTTGAGAATCCTTATTCATTTGACCTATTCCCGACGCTGAGAGTGAATATACAATTATCTACCCGCCCTGAGGAAGCCCCAGGCCGGATGGCCATGTAAAGGAGCGAAACACGTGTTGGCTGTTTTTTCCTTCACCCACTCTCACGAATAGAGTGAAATTAAACCTACAAACACCTCATGTGAAACCAATGCGTCATTGGAATTTTTTCCTGCATAAAATTATAGACAAGAGGAATCTTGCCCAGACAAATCAATTGTAACTGTTCAACTGGGCCTGACTGGTCCCTGTGACTGGCTGACTATTGAATTTAGTCCCCATAAGAGTAGCCATATAGCCATTTTCAAGTCACTTGTCATGGCTAACCCTAACCTGCAATTTGAATAGATTACAATGATTTATTGCATTGAGTTAAAAGCTGTGTTTTATTATTTGAAAATTCATATCTCCGGAACCCTCTAGTGGATGTTTGCCTTGGAGGGGTCTCTTTAGAGATACAAATGCAGCCTATTTTATACATTGCTGAGGGATGTTTATTGTGTTGCTTTTTCTTATTTTTCAACAGTTATGGTACTTCTTAATGCTTTACACTTGTTTCTTTGATAAAGCCTGACTACTCTGAGCCACAGCTACCAGGACTGAGCTATGGTTTTACAAACAAACCTGACTGGACCTGATACGAATTTGTGCCTTTATTAGACTGTGAGGTTGCACCACCACAGCATATATTAAACCCCTTTCCTCACAGAATTGTATTAATAATACTAACAACTTTTCATATCAAATATAACACTTTCTCAGAAATCAACCCATGCCAAGTGATTATTAAAACAACAGTGTCTAAACATATAGGAGTCATATGTACTCCCAGAGAAATTACTAACAATGCCTGTAATAATGTACTCTTCATTGCATCCTAATTTAATATTTAGGTAATGCAATACAAACATTCTGCATAAGTTGAATGGCCAAATAAGAATATGTGTCCCAGGTACACACCAATCACCTCAGGGAATTGTGCAATACAAAATAAATCAGTCTTGGTGGGGTTCAGTTGCTGCTCAGTGCTGTGAAAACAAATGCATACAATGATTGTTTTCAACATTGCAACAATGTATTGTCTCAAACACCTAGCGACAACACTTTTAGAAAACTCGCTTGCTGTGGCAACTATTTCTAGGTAACTACAGACCAGCCAATCACCCAAAAAAACTTACAGTGTGACATAAGGGAACCAGGAGGGGAGGTGGGTCCTGGTGAGGTGAAAGGGCCTTGATCCCAGTACCTCCCCAGCCATGAAAGGGCTTATGAGGGGGGTGGACTTTGGGTGGGGCAGGGCTTTGTGCAGGTGAATGCCTGTGAGGCACTCTATCCCACCATAAAAAACAAGTTGAGGCTTCCAAGTAAGCATGGGCGGAAAATCCGTTCCGCTCGCAGATTTTCGGTAAATTCGCAATCTGCGAGATTCGCGAATTTCCCGCAAAATCCGCGAGCGGAACGGATTGGGTCAAAAGTTCAAGCTGACTTTTGTAACTCTTTTAGAATGGCGCCGGCAAGCTGCCAGAGCCATTCTAAAATAGTTACAAAAGCCAGCTTCAACAGGAAGCTCTAATAGATAAAGTAAAGCAGGTGCTGCTCAAATTCAGTTACACAATCATTAATTACCCCAAACTTGGGGTGATTAATGATTGTGTAACTTAATTTGACCTTCAACTCAAGCACCTGCTTTACTTTATCTTTTAGTGCTTCCTGTTGAAGCTATTTGCAGCTATTTTAGAATGGCGCTGGCAGCTTGCCGGCGCCATTCTAAGTGGGGCTGAGGGCAGAAGGGCACAAAAGTGGGACAGAGGGCAGAAGGGGACAAAAAATTAGTGGGGCAGAGGGCAGAAGGGCACAGAAACGAGTGGTATGGAGGGCAGAAGGGCATAAAAAACGAGAGGGTGGCAGTGATTAACCAGGCAAAAAAAAAACCAGCGAAAACGCAAAGCGCCTCGCGAACACCCGCGAACACGCAAAGTGCCCTGCGAACACCAGCGAACTCGCAAAAATAAAAAAATTCGCACGAATTCCCGAATTTTCCGGATTGCAAATTCGCAAATCCGCAAATTTGCGGATTGCAAATTCGCAAAATTCGCCCATGCTTACTTCCAAGGATACTGCTGATATCCTGGAGAGGTTGTAAAACCCCAATGGACATCAGCTGTGCTCAGCCTCCAATTCTCTCTGCAGGGGTTTCCAAATCACATTGTCTGTGACTGTGTGATATCTACTCCTCACTATAAGACTGACGGAATGGAGCCAATATCGTGTGACACATGGTAGTGCCATGTGAGTTGGCAGGTCTGTAATGTCCTAAAGCCAAAAGATGCAGGGAACAAAAGACCTGAACATATCTAGGAACAGTTTTGCTTCTGTTTCTCTCCCTATATAGGCTTCAACTATGTGATAAGGGCACAAATCAGTTTCCTGTGTGCCGCCGCCGCCGCTGCCGTCTCTCGGTCCTCTTCACCCGCTCCCAGGACTCCAGGGCAGGAAGCACCTTGCTCCCAGGCTCCATATAGCCAATCACAAAGATGCAATGTTGCATTATGGTATGTTCTCTACACAGCCTGTAATGCAGCCTGAGTGGAGAACATATAAAGTGCGCATGGTGGCTTGGCCGGCCCCAGAAGGCCAGCCAAAGGCTCATAGGCACTTGGATTGGGCAAACCACTCTTCCCCTGCCCTGATCTGTGAGCAGAGCAGCCGCACCCCAACCCAGCTCAGCAAGGACGGAAAAATAAAATGATAATAGCAATGAGTTATTATCATTTTATTTTTTCCTTTTTGACCTGCTCAGTGGGGCGACGCTCCTCTGCCTTGGAGGAGGAACCTTCCTGGTGTTGTGTTCAAAGTGTGTGCATTATCAATGTCTCTGTCAGTTATGAACAATGGAACTATTTCATAGGCAAGATAATATGACTTTTGCAGAAACGAATGCTCATACAGAAGATCAGCAAAAGGGCAGAGAAAAAGCCGCTTTCAATTGCGGCTTTTTATTACTTTTTTATGAATGCCTAAACTCTAGGGACAGCTAAATCCATTTTATCCAGACTTAAAAACACTGCGTAGGTGTCTGTTTCAATTGTCCCTTTAAGTGATTGATCATTATTATATACGTTCAATGTAATAAATAGCTTATTTTGTTTTTAAAGCATACAAAGTACTATATACTTTGATGATTAAATATGTATGAAAAGCAAAACTAATAGCATATCTGCAGATTTGATTTTTACGTGAGCCATATGTAAGACACCTCTTTATTTTAGTGCACAGAAATACCAGAATACTATTGCAATTTGCTACTCATAAACTTATTATTTGCAGTATGGGCTTGGATTATTCTGATCCTGGGAATTAAAATGCACTAAGATAAAACCCTTCATCATCAGGTTCTTTTTGGAATGCAACACCAGTTACTAGCAAAGAGAAATAAAGGCATTTTGTTTATACAAAATAACATTTTGGGGCTTATTACAATGTCGGGCAGACGATTATTACTATATGCTGCGGACTTGTGCACGCCCAACACCATCATGGAAACAGGACTGACCAACCACCAGTCACATACTGCAATATCTCTATGGGAGCTTGTGTTACGTAGATCAATGGGAGATTGTGTTAGTCCCTGCACCCAGTGGCAGGTACCTAAAGGTGCCTGCCAGAAGGTGCAGAGATCAACAATGGTGCCCTGTAGGCCCCCAACCACAGACCGCAAACCGAGTAGGGCCCATCTAGGGGCCCCTAAACATGCTCCCCGACATGCTTTCCATGTTGGAAAGCCCGGCATGGAATGCCTGTCGGAAACCATGCATCATAATCCGGATGGCATTAAACACCGTCCATATGGATTATGGCCCGGTTTCAGACTGGCCAACGGCTCCTTGAACCCTCGAGTCCAGCCGGAATGACCGGCCGGTTTCAATTCTGACTGGCTGTATTGTAATCAGCTGGTTGGAATTGCAACCGATGATCTCAGTCAGAAAGCCTCCGACCAAAGGTCGGAGGCTTTCTGACCGAGATCGTATTCAGCCCCTTAGGATCTTCCCAGTTCCAGGTCCAAAAAGTATACCATGTACCATGATGAGCAATACCCGGAAAGTAGAAATATACATAGTTTTGGTGCAAGTAGTTCCTGTCTTTATTCATAGATCATTGGCATATATTTATTTTAAGACTGGGTTTAAAATAAGCCTTAGTGGTTAATTTGTTATTACAGATGGTTTATCCCATCACACAGCCACAGATTTCCTAACTACTGTAGGTAGGGCATTCTATACAATGAAAGCAATTTGTTGGAGTTGCCTATTTTTATTTGGCATAGAAGGCAGGCATTCGCAGAATACACTGGAAATTCATGTCAACTTGCAAGGTATAGACTTTCTGAGTCCAAAAGCCTCTTAAATAGGATTCTTCAACCAAATCGAAAGAAGGATTCTTCTTCTGGGCCCATATCCAGACCCACAAATTAGTCAAGGGATAGATTTTTACATTGTATTCCAATATTAGAGGTCGAACTAAATAATTCGTCATTCAGCAGCAATCTTTTTCCAAACCTGCCACAATTGTTTTAGACATATTTCTTTCTGAAATTAGAATCGATTCCATGTATGCTTTAAATCAGGTAATATAAGCAGGTTTTTATTCAGCAACCATTGCAGGTCAGGTTTTACATTCAGTTAAATTTCGATTGCTTTTCCCAAATCTCACAACTTTATTTATTACACAATTACAGATAGGGAATTAGCATCCGGGTAATACTTTGATCATGTCCCTGCAACCCTACAGAGGTTACAATCAGACAAATCGCTAAATACTTTCACTATTTAGCTTTTTTGATTGGTTCGGTTTGCAATGCAGATTTTGCAAATTCACAATTCTGTGATATCCTGTTTTTGCATTTGCAAATCAGTTTGTGTTGTACATGTTATGATGGTTATGGGGACACAAGGTCCTATTTCAGTATGTTTTCTATTTCTGTTATGCAGTGTCACGCCGCGTCACCATAGAATGTTCGCATTGTATATAGGTGACGTCACCGGTAGTTGGGTGACAGATGACAGCTGACTCCCTTTTGTGCTTGTTGTTTATCCCGCTACTGCGGGCCCTTGTTGTCTTAATAAATCATCATAAACAACACTTATATCTCCTGTCGTGTTGTATGCTACAATTGGCGACGAGGTTTCGTTCCGACAAGGGCCAGCAGAAATAATTGGAGGATCGGCAGATGATTTCAAGATCGAGATCACATCCATAAAGTATAATTGCGGGAAGAAACTTGAGGAAAACTATACGGAGTGAGTACGCTAAGGAAAAAAAAACGAGCGCTGACTGAAGAAAGCATCTTGAGGAAAATACTTAACGCTTAAAGATCGGCAGCGCGTAAATAGAATAAGCAGAAACTTTAATGTATCTTAGGATTGTGCGGAAGGATTGTGCAGCGTGAATAAGTAAGGCAAAGAAAGAGAGGCAACTCTGTCAGGCCGCGACGCTGAGGAGAACTCTTCTAGATGATTTAATAAACGGCGCGCTTCGTTGACAGATCTCAGCTGAGGCGTCAGTCAGTTACCTCAGCTGAGTCGCGTGAAGCATGCCGGTAGTGCTGTCTGATTGGTAGGAGGCAGTGCACGTCATCGCCGTAAACAGCGTGCGGCCATCTTTGATGTTGCCAACGATTGAACGTATGATATGCAAATAGCGCTCACAACGGAAAAATCGCGCACAAGATCAAATAAAACTCTGGGAAGAAGTTTTGAAGGAAAAAAATACAAGTAAGCCACAGAAGTTAAATCGGAAGTAAAATAAAGTAATCCTCAACCAGTCCTACTGAGTAAATAGTCGGCTGAGAAGAAATTAAGTTAAGTTAAGCATGGCAGAATGTAATAATATATGTGCTGCTCCTCGTTTTCTGGATGAGCCCGGGAAGCCCACTATGAAATGGAAGAAGTGGGTAAGGGCTTTCGAAAATTACATTGTATCTATAGATGGAAAAGCTTTTGATGCTGAAAGGAAGTGTTCTTTGTTGTTTGGGCTGTTAGGTAAAGCGGGACAGGACATTTTTGACAGCCTACCCGAATATGAGAGTCCACCAGGAACATTTGTACCAATGAATGAATATCAGGAAGCGTTGAAAAGATTGGAGAGGCAATTTGATGAGGAGAACAATATTATGGTTGCCAGGCATAAATTTGCTCAAAGGAAACAGCAAGAAGGGGAGTCTGTCGAAGACTATGTTGCATGTCTAAGGGTTTTAGCTGTAGAATGCGAATATGAGGAGATGACAGATGTATACATAAGAGATCAGATCGTATTTTACTGCTATACTAAGAAGGTGCAGGAGAGATTGTTAGCATGCAAAAGGCCAACCTTGCAGGAAGTTATAGATATTGCTAGAGGTATCGAAAGATCTTTAATTTCCACCAAAGAACTGTCTTCAACAGGAAATAACACTAATGTATTTTACTTACAGGAGAAGAAGAAGGGGGATGGTAGGACGTATGAAAAAAAATGTGAATGAAAGAAAGGTGGGAGGTAAGCAGTTATGCTGTTTCAGATGTGGCTCAAGTGAACACCTAGCTGATTTCAAAAACTGTCCTGCAGTAGGTAAAAAATGTATTAAATGCAAGAGATATGGTCATTATTCCACCTTGTGTAAAACCAAAAGAATTGGTAATAGTACGAGTATAAACACAGTAGGAAATTTTGATGAGGAAATGTGTGCCAATATAGTATTGTACATAGAAATGGAGGATGGAAAGATAAAGGGTCCCATTAGTGATGTAAAAATTGGTGAGGTCGATCTAAAATTTACTGCAGACTCAGGTGCCCCAATAACAACTATATCCGATACACTTTTTGAAGAAAAATGGAAAAATGTGCAGTTAACTGAATCTGATATGAACCTGAAAGCTTTTGGAGAGAAGGATATAAATATGGTGGGATATTTCATTGACACTGTGACTTTTAAGGGGAGAGTAATCGAGACAAAGGTCTATGTAGCAGAGAAGGGAAGAATACTAGTAGGATGGAGAGATTTGGCCCAACTGGGGGTGGTATTAGTGCCGGGGGCAAAAGACCCAGTGATATTAAGAGAAGAATGGATGAACAGTATTTGTGTGGAGAAAGAAGATGGTGATTTGAGTACTGTTTTAGAAAAACATAAAGATGTGTTTAAAAATGAAATTGGATGCGTAAAGGGGTTCAATCATGACATCAAACTAAAAGAGGGCGCAATTCCATGTAAGCACAAAGTAAGATCAGTGCCTTTGTCTATAAAAAATGAGTTAAGGGAAGTGCTTGAGAAGTTAAAGAAGGAAGGTGTGATTGAAGAAGCAGAAGAATCTGAATGGGTTTCTGCTATAGTAGTATCAAAGAAGAAAAAGACAGGGGACATTAGGTTGTGTGTAGACCTGAGGTCACTTAATAAAAACATTATTGTAAACTGTCACCCTCTGCCAAAAATTCAAGACATTCTTCAGTCAACGTCCGGGTCAAAATATTTTTCTCTCATTGACTTAAGGGCCGCTTATCATCAGGTGTGTTTGTCAGAAAGGTCTAAACAACTAACAACCTTCATCACGCCATTTGGAGCGTTCAGATATGTGAGACTTCCTTTTGGCCTAGCGTCGTCTTCAGGAGTTTTCCAGAAACTCATGGATGTTTTGTTTGGGAAAATGAAAGGGGTGGAAGCCTTTCAAGACGACATTCTTTTGCATTCTAAAACTGAAAATGAGCACATAAAATTGATTGGAACGGTTCTGGATGTATTGGAAAACAAAGGCATGACAGTCGCAAAGGACAAATGCAAATTCATGACAAAAGAGATTGAGTATTTAGGACATGTCCTAACTGCTGAAGGTATTTTGCCTAAGGATGATTTAGTTCGTGCAATAAGGGAGGCCCCTGAACCTAGAAATAAGGAGACCCTCAAATCGTTCCTTGGCCTCAGTGAATATTATGCGAAGTTTATCCAGAAATATGCAGAAATGGTGGAACCACTCAGGAGACTGCTAAAGAAAAATGTAACATATGAGTGGAGGGGTGAACAAGTTGAGGCATTCAAGTCAGTCAAGGAGGAAATAGCCAGAGCACCGGCACTAAAACCCTACGACCCGCAACTAGACAACATAGTGACTGTAGATGCAAGCAATGAAGGAATAGGTGCTGTGTTCTGCCAAAGGAAAGGAAAAGAAGAGAACACAATTGCATTTATTTCCAGGAAGCTAAATGACACAGAGATACATTACAGCACTATTGAACGGGAGACTTTAGCCTGTGTATGGGCTGTGCACAAACTCAAAGACTATCTGTGGGGCAAGAGTTTCACACTTGTAACCGACCATAAACCGCTAGTATATATGATGGACGGAAAGGGACGAGGCAATGGCAACGCAAGTTCTAGGCTGATTAGACTGATGTCAAAGCTTCAGGAATTTAATTTCAAAATTGAGCACATAAAAGGAGGAAAGAACAGTAGGGCGGATTGCTTATCCAGATTGCCGGTAAAGGAGAAAATTGATGAGGAACAAGATGACACCGAGTGCGTGGTTGCGCACATTGACGCCACAGTTATGTGCGAAGGATCCATAACTGATGAGGAATGGGAAGAGAGTACGAAGAAAGATACTGTCTTGGCCAAGGTGAAAGAGTATGTACAAACCAAATGGCCACATGTGAGAAATCTACCAAAGGAGCTAAAGAATTATCAGCAAGTAAGTGATGAATTAACTCTAGAAAATGGTTTCTTAAAAAGAGGTGAGGTCTTTGTGCCGCCATTTGAGCTCAGACAGAAGATAATTCAGATGGCTCACAGAGGGCATCCGGGCACCACGGCCACAAGGAACGTTCTAGGAATGCACTATTGGTGGCCAGGAGTGGACAGAGAAGTTAGGAGTCTTGTAGACAAATGTGAGCAATGCTTAAGATCAGACAAACATTGGAGAATTGAGAAAAATGTGTTGCAGATGGTGGAAATCCCTGATGGCCCCTGGGCCAAAGTAGCAATAGATTTTGCTGGACCCTTCAATCTCTTGCCAGATGGATGCAAATATTTAATAGTTTTAACGGACTACTACACTAAATGGGTATGTTACAAATTTGTAAAAATGGTTACAACAGAAGTGGTCATAACATTTCTTGAAAAAATCTTTGAAAGAGAAGGACAACCTAAAGTTATGGTGTCTGATAATGGATCACAACTGGTATCACGAGTGATGGTGGAGTTCTTAGAAAAACGTGGAATAATACAGGAGAAAACACCTCTGTACAGTCCCAAGAGCAATGGTCAAGTAGAGAGAATAAACAGATTCTTTAAAGAAGGAATCCAAATGGCTATTGCAAATGATATGGATGTAAAGGAGTTTATTAAGGTAAAAACCAATGCATATAACAATACGCCGAAAGAAGCCACGGGGTATACACCATTTTTCCTAATGAGAGGAAGAGCATGCAACAGTGTCATAACACCGAAAATAGGTGAATGGAAAAAAACAGCTGTTGAAACAAGACAAGTGTGTGAAAAAGAACTCAATGTGAGGGAGAACATAATGTGTAAACAAATGAAAAATAAGACATATTCTGATAAAGTGAACAGTGCTAAGGATAAAATCATTGCACCTGGAGATTGGGTGCTAGTAAAAAAGCCTGGTCTGGTGAGCAAGGGAGAGTCTAAGCTCAGCAAACCTATGAGAGTTGGCAGAGCGTCAGGTGGTGCTGTGTTTATTGAAGGTGAAGGATGGCGCAATAAAGACGATGTAGTAAAACTTAAACTTGGTCAAGAACAAATTATAATGGAGAAGGAAAAAGGAGAAGGAAGTCTTAATGATAGTGTCCTAGAATGGGACGATGTGTCTAGTAGCCCAGAACTGTTGCATCCCAATGTCAGTCAAAGATCATCTTTGGCTTCGGGAGATGGTTCTACTAGATATTCTTCTGGCCGCAAGGACACTGCGTTGGTTCAGGAGGATCCAATGATAGACAATGAAGTAGAGGAAAATGGAAATACTGTAACAGGCATGAGTGATGCTGATATCAATCTAACCGGGGGGCAGTCTTCAAGAACGGGCAGAGTTATCAACTTGCCTACCAGGTTTAAAGACTATGTTATGGAGTGAAACTCAGGTTAAGTTTCCTTGGAGGAAGGGAGATGTTGTACATGTTATGATGGTTATGGGGACACAGGTCCTATTTCAGTATGTTTTCTATTTCTGTTATGCAGTGTCACGCCACCTCACCATAGAATGTTCGCATTGTATATAGGTGACGTCACCGGTAGTTGGGTGACAGATGACAGCTGACTCCCTTTTGTGCTTGTTGTTTATCCCGCTACTGCGGGCCCTTGTTGTCTTAATAAATCATCATAACATGTACAACACTTATATCTCCTGTCGTGTTGTATGCTACAGTTTGCCACTGGTTTCTGAATGGCAAAACATTTGTATCTTGGGCCTGTCCTGTTTTAATCAGTTACGGCTCCTCCACTAAGGCATAGGAAACAAAAAAAATGATAATAACTCAGTTATCATTTTATTTGTTCCTTTTGGTGCAGTGCAGCTTTGCGAGGTGAGGCGGGCTGGCGGGGCTGCCACCATTCCCAAGTGCGCAACGACCATTTCGCCAGCCCTCTTGGGCCGGCCACACTAGTCATGTGCACTTTCTCTCTTCTCCACCCAGGCTACATTACAGCCAAGGTGGAGAACATGCCAAGGCCCTATGCCCTGTCTGAGCACGCTCGGACCAATCACAATGCTTGATTGCAGCGTTGTGATTGGCTCAGGGGAGCCTGGGTGCCACCAGGATGGTTCCTGTTCCGGCAAACAGGAGGAAGAGACACGTGACCAGGAGGAGCAGTACGGCGGACGCGGCAAGCAGGTAAGTTAAATTCTGTTTTTATTTAACCTCCCACCAACCCTCTGAGCTGCCCACCCTCTCCCACCCCTCCTCCCCCGATCGGTGCCGGCCGCTGCTGGTTCAGATTAGTAAAGTCGGTCAGTTAAGAGCAATATATCTATCTCATGGATAGGCTTCTGCAACTGCTGCTAAAATGAAAGCTCATAAAGGAAAAGATCAACAAGGGGCAGAGCCAACGTCCCTCCATCTATTGCTGCTTTTAATTTTTTTTGTGATTACATGATCCCTGGGAGTAACTATATTCGTTTTACCCAGTCCTAAAAATTCTGTGCATTCCTCTTTTTCTTTTGGCCCTTCAAATGATTGCTTGATATATAATAAATTCAACGTAATGAATAGTTTTCTTTAGTTTAAAAGCATAAATTGTACATCACACGTTGGAGATTATACATGTATAAAAATAAATACATATAACATACTTGCAGTTTTGATTTTCACAGTCTCTTTGTTTCGTCTTTGAATTTAGTATTGCTTCAGATGGATGGTGTGTTTCCTTAGATAGGTAATACCTACTTGCTGACCCTCTTTTACGAAGTCGATATTCTGTTCATTAAAAATACGCCTGTCTCTAAATGCTCCTGTCCCTGTAGTCCCGGTGCAGTATTTCGTGAACAAAAACACGTCGTCCTTGTAAAAGATGCCAAACATTTGGGATTTACCGTCTCTAGGAAATAGTAAAAAATTCAAATAAGAAACAAAGAGCTTAAATACAAATAGGCTTGAAGGCAACCATCCCTTCCTTCCCTGATAGTAGGGTACTTATGTCACAGTTTTACTAAGGATCTTCACTGCCGTAAATCTACCGTAGTGCAAGGGTGCCTGCATTTCAGGGAATAATTGTTTGTGTGCAAGAAGGTGTTACTTCCTGCAAGTAAACAATCAATAATGGAAATGTGTTACTTCTATACGTGCTGCGTTTTGCAACCCAAATAGAAGTAGCAGATCATCATTATTTAATGAATGTTTATGTGCAGGAGGGGACGCCTTCCTATTTATTTATTTATTTATTTTAGTGTTTTATAGAGCGCAAACTTGACCCGTTAGGGTTTACAGAGTCAAGAGTCATACAAGAGGCATGATAAAACAAGAGTATACTGTACATTAGGCTGGGGGGTGCTGATTACAAGAGGAATGGGAGTATACAAGGATAGACAAAATTACATTGCTGAAGACAGGCCCCCGGTTTCTTGGTGGGGCGAGGTCGAAGGAGGATGGCAAATAGTCTCTGAGGTGGATGTGGGACGGGGTTAGCTGAGGAATTTCCCCATGAGGAACGATTTAGCCTCTTTTTTGAAGCGTGCCAGAGAGGGTATTCTTCTGATGGCGGGTGGGAAGGAGTTCCATATTCTTGGTGCAGCCCCAGTGAACGCCTGATTATAGTTTGTTTTTTTCGAAATCCTGCAGGCTGGAGTAGGAGGGCATTGGCCGATCGTGAGTTTCTGCTACCTCCGGATATCACATGTTTCTGTGTAAGATACGCAGGAGAGTTTGAGTGTAGAGCCTTGTGCGTGATGCATGCCAGCTTGAGTTGAATTCTGGCCTCAAGAAGAAGCCAGTTCAAGGCTTTCAGATGAGGAGTGATGTGATCAAATTTGCTAATGCCGGTGAGTAGCCTAGCGGCTGCATTGAGGCAGGCTTTCAAGGGTGCTAGGGTGATCTTGGGTAGACCAGAGAGGGTGGAGCAGCCAAATTCCAGCCTAGAGATGACTAGTGCTTGGACTGCAAGTTTTAGGTCGGGAGCGTCAAGAAAGGATTTCAGTTTCCATAGGTAGCTCAGGTGGAATCTGGCAGATTTGGCCATTGAGTTGATGTGGTCTCGCATGTTTAGGTTGTGATCCAAGGTTATTCCCAGAGATTTGGCCGAGTCCACAATGGTCGGGGGACAGTTTAAGGCTGTGATAGCTTTGATCCATGTCTGGAGCTCAGAGTTGCTGTTTGGCGGGAAGATTAGAAGGAACTCAGTTTTCTTTGCATTGAGTTTAAATTGGTTGGAGGAGAGCCATTGGACAGTCAGCTTCAGGGCCTCATTCAGGGAGAGAGTCTCCTGGGAGATGAGATTTTTATGTAGATCTGAGTGTCGTCGGCGTACATATAGTAGGAGATATTTGCGGTGCAAAGGACTTTGGTAAGGGGTCTAAATAAAGGTATAAAAGGGTGGAGAACAACGTTGATCCTTGAGGGACTCCAACCGTGACCAAGGAGGGAGCGGACAGGTTACCAATGATTGGGAATCTCTGAGACCGGTTTTGGAGGAAGGATCTATAAACCAGTCAAGGATAGGGCGATCTAATCCCATCCTAAGTGTGAGGCGTTCAAGTAGCTTCACATGGTTGACCGTGTCGAAGGCCGAGGATAGATCTAGGATTAGGAGACAAGTTTTGCCTTGGTCAAGGTCTTGTAGGTCATCATCGACGATGTGGAGCATGGTGGTTTCAGTGCTGTGTTCAGGTTGGAAACCAGATTGGCAGTCATCGAGTAGGTGGAAGTGTTGATGTGGTGACTCAGCTTTCTATGTGTGCTGCAGAATGCAGCACACATCGAAAAAGCAAAAAACAAGAAGAAATTAAAGTATTTCTCACCGTTGCGCCATTCTAGCTCCAGCTATTGCGTGGCGTTTTTTTTTTTAGCTGCCTCAGATTTACACATCCTTGTAAATCTAGGGCAGCGTCAAAATGCAAATGGTGTTGCAGTGGAACGCCCACAGCAACACCCATTGCATTCCCTTTTCCCTCAAAGTGATGGTTGTAAAGAGGCCTTATTTACAAGGCGGCGTTAAGCCCCAGAAGGTTTAGCGCTGCTTTGTCAATATTGAGAAGATCATTGCGCCACCAGATGATTGCTAAAAGTGACGTCCTGGTGGTGAAATTCCTTTGTAGGTATACCTCTAAGTAGGGCCCCAGTGAGTGACATCAAGAGACAGGATGACAGAATCCTGACAATACCTTTGTCTGTTAATGTATAATTTATTTCTGCCCTTGTCACTGTATAGGAAATTTAAGCTATGGGATATATGTCTTACTGTTGGGTGCCTTTTTGATAACACACCACCAATAGTATGAAATAACACATCAGTTTCATTGGAAGATAATGTAATAATATGGAGGCATACTTTTTTCACAACATTTGGAGCAGACACCACTCTTAGCCTTTCTAGGACTTACATATGCCTGGACCTCCATCCAGGCAAGGCCCCTTTGCTCAATCTCACTAAGTTCTAGGCCAGGCTATAGCCCGACCTGCTGAGCGCCTGGGTATCCTCCATGGTGATAGAGCACTGTATAATTCATAACATAAAAGGCCACTTGGGTACTGATTATATGTGTCTTAGGAGAATCATGACCACAAGGGTGATAAAATAAAGCCAAAAACCTCAAATAAAGTGCCATGGAGAGAATAATGTTCCAGTTTAGCAAAGAGCTGGACCTGTCTTAATATTTTAGCACCATGCCGTCATGTTATTCCATTTGAAAGCAAATGAACATCTGATCAGGATACATAAACTAAGACATACAGAACAAATGCAATTACCTCTGCAGATAAATGCCCCTTTTGACCTTTATTTGTGTGGTCACCCCTAATTTTTTGCTGGATGTTTCTGCTGGTTGTTGGTCGCTGCACACTGAGACATAGCATTCCAGGGCCCAGTGTATATTAAAAGTGTACCGAGGGCCTGTATGTTAAATGTCACGAGTGAACTGCAGCACAGTTTGAGCCACCACTAAAGTGACAACACAAAGCATGCCTCTCAGTCTGTCCTTGCAGCCTGGGTGCAGTTTTAGAACTTTAAAAAAACATTGAACCAGGATTAAACCATCTTTTTTAATGCCTGTAAGTCAACCCTAAATTAGACCCTAAATATCCATAGGGCAGGGTGCATGGTATAGTATTTAAAAAGTAAAGCATGCGGACTTGTGTTTTACGTGCTCTGGCAGTGAATAATCTCCAAAGTCGTTTTACAGTTTGTTAAGGCTGGTTCTCCCATCGGAAAACACTGGAGAGTAGCTAGAAAAATGTTTCAATGACTCATTGTAATAGGATTTTAAAATCCAACTTGTTAGAACTGTCAACCTTAGGGTGATCTTCCCCTTAATTTTTAGCTTTCCTCCTCCAATCCTACTGATCTTATTTTTGCTGGCCTTAGGACTCTGGTCACTTTACCATAGCTAACCAGTGCTAATGTGCATGTTGTCACTCCTTAAAACATGGCATCATTGGCTTATCCCCAATTGACTTATTTAATGTACCTATAAATCCCTAGTAAAGTGGAACTGTGTACCCAGGGCGTGTACATTCAATTCTACTAGTGGGCCTGCAGCACTGGTTGTGCCACCCACTTAAGTCGCCCTTTAAATATGTCTTAGGCCTGACATTGCAGCCTGTGTGTGCAGTTTTAAACCAACCTGCCAAAATAAACCTTTTGCCTGGCGTAAACATTCCATATATATGTCACCCCTAAGGTTGGCCCGAAACAGCCGACAGAGCAGAGCACAATGTATTTAAAAAGTAGGACATGTACTTTTAAGTTTTATGAGGTCCTGATAGTGAAAAACTCTTAAATGTGTTTTTTACTATTGCAAGGCCTATCTCTCCACTTGGATAACATTGGAGTTACCTTATTATATTTACTAAGGTATAACTTCTAAATGGGAACAGAGGAATAGTTCATGTTTGGTATCTTTGTAATTCTAATGAAAAATCATGTTCATGGTATTGTCCCTTTCTCACTGCTCCATCAGGATTCAAGCAAGCCGGGCCGAAGAGGCTGAAATGCCAGAAACCGGTCCCCGGTAGCTTGTCTCCTTTCTGGTAAAGAATTGGCTTGGTAGTTTAGTCTGCCCTGTTCCCATGATGCACTGGGCCAGGGACAGACTGATTTGCATATAGCCAGGTTCTGAGCTGGGATGGGGCAGTGAGATAAATAACGGTGATGGATCAAGCCCTGATCTTTGGACTGGGTAAGAGTGGTCTGCTCAATTCAGACACTCTGTTCATCACCACCCCCTTTTGTAAATCGATTTTGGCCACTATAGGTGTGGCAGGGTATACTCAGACATGAGTCCCTTTCTCACTGCTCCATCAGGATTCAAGCAAGCCGGGCCGAAGAGGCTGAAATGCCAGAAACCGGTCCCCGGTAGCTTGTCTCCTTTCTGGTAAAGAATTGGCTTGGTAGTTTAGTCTGCCCTGTTCCCATGATGCACTGGGCCAGGGACAGACTGATTTGCATATAGCCAGGTTCTGAGCTGGGATGGGGCAGTGAGATAAATAACGGTGATGGATCAAGCCCTGATCTTTGGACTGGGTAAGAGTGGTCTGCTCAATTCAGACACTCTGTTCATCACCACCCCCTTTTGTAAATCGATTTTGGCCACTATAGGTGTGGCAGGGTATACTCAGACATGAGTCCCTTTCTCACTGCTCCATCAGGATTCAAGCAAGCCGGGCCGAAGAGGCTGAAATGCCAGAAACCGGTCCCCGGTAGCTTGTCTCCTTTCTGGTAAAGAATTGGCTTGGTAGTTTAGTCTGCCCTGTTCCCATGATGCACTGGGCCAGGGACAGACTGATTTGCATATAGCCAGGTTCTGAGCTGGGATGGGGCAGTGAGATAAATAACGGTGATGGATCAAGCCCTGATCTTTGGACTGGGTAAGAGTGGTCTGCTCAATTCAGACACTCTGTTCATCACCACCCCCTTTTGTAAATCGATTTTGGCCACTATAGGTGTGGCAGGGTATACTCAGACATGAGTACCTTTCTCACTGCTCCATCAGGATTCAAGCAAGCCGGGCCGAAGAGGCTGAAATGCCAGAAACCGGTCCCCGGTAGCTTGTCTCCTTTCTGGTAAAGAATTGGCTTGGTAGTTTAGTCTGCCCTGTTCCCATGATGCACTGGGCCAGGGACAGACTGATTTGCATATAGCCAGGTTCTGAGCTGGGATGGGGCAGTGAGATAAATAACGGTGATGGATCAAGCCCTGATCTTTGGACTGGGTAAGAGTGGTCTGCTCAATTCAGACACTCTGTTCATCACCACCCCCTTTTGTAAATCGATTTTGGCCACTATAGGTGTGGCAGGGTATACTCAGACATGAGTCCCTTTCTCACTGCTCCATCAGGATTCAAGCAAGCCGGGCCGAAGAGGCTGAAATGCCAGAAACCGGTCCCCGGTAGCTTGTCTCCTTTCTGGTAAAGAATTGGCTTGGTAGTTTAGTCTGCCCTGTTCCCATGATGCACTGGGCCAGGGACAGACTGATTTGCATATAGCCAGGTTCTGAGCTGGGATGGGGCAGTGAGATAAATAACGGTGATGGATCAAGCCCTGATCTTTGGACTGGGTAAGAGTGGTCTGCTCAATTCAGACACTCTGTTCATCACCACCCCCTTTTGTAAATCGATCATGGTATTGTTAAGTCAGATTTTCAATTTTGAAAATGCCACTTTTAGATAGTTGGCATTTTCTTACCGTAGCCATTTAGTGCATACAGCCTGTCTCTGGGTCACATGCTTGTGTGCAGCTAGAAGTTGGTCTTTGTGTATTCCACCTAGACAACCAAATACAACAGTGAGCTTAGGTGTGCCTGGATGGGCTAACAGAGGCGGGATGGGAGAGCGAAGCTAGGCACAGCTCCACTTATTCCTGAATACCCTGTGTCCTGCCGTCACACAAACAATTGCATGCCCCCTGTAGTTAGTGTAGAGCCAGGGCAGGGGAGGCAGGAAATCTGTGCACTGCTTAGGGAAACCTGTAGAAGCTTCTCACATTTTGAAGGAGCCTCCAGGTATAAATATAGGACCTCAGACACCAACTCTTCAGTTCACTTCTGGACCTGTGGAAGACTCTGCCACGAAGAAGGACTGCTGTGCTGCTGCAAGCACTTGCACTCCTCTGGAGCTGCCTGTCCAGTTGTGCTGACCTGCTGACCTCCTACCTGGGTGAAAAGGACGGGACCTGCAACCTGTATGCAGGACCACCAGAATGACTACAAGGGCCTAGTGTCTTGTAACTAGCAACTGGACTCTACAACTGTGAGTCCTACCCTACCAAATGGTGCCACCCTAGTCCTTGACTCTTGAAAGTGGGCCTGGGGGTGTTCTGCCACCCCATCTGTGGATCCAGCAGAATTAACGCAGTGCAAACCCCGAGCACAACTGACATATCGCCTCTGCTGTGTTTACTTTTCCCGGTGCCAGAACTCAGCATTGCAGCCCTGTACCTCCTCGGAATTGACAGATTTCATCCGCTGCACAATGCATCCTCGACACCAGACTTCACATCACAATCCCGTATCAACAAGATCCTTGACAATGATGCAGGACCTAACATCGCAGACCCACAGTTCCTTGGAACCGATGCATCACCTTGGCTGCGCTGAGCATCTTCAACACCAGACTTTGCATCACAAGCAGTTAGAAATTGTGTTTTTGTTTCTTAGAGATATGTACCCTGTCCAAGAAGGAACCACAAACCTAGTCCCACTAAATTAACCTGTTGTCACCCAATGATAGCTTGGCACAGAGCAGTCAGGCATTACTCAACAAGCAATGTGTAAAGCATTTGTGCAACTCTTACAACAGTAAAACAGTAACAACAACAACACAAAAATAAACCACACCTGGTTAGACACAAAGAGCTTAATCCATTAAATAAAACAAGAGCAAAATGTAAAAAATCAAATAATCAGGACTGGAGTAATGAATTTTTAAAGAATATCTTGAAAGATAAAATGCTTAGAAGCATAAAGCACCGACCGAGGCTATCTGGTCAAGCTTGACCGGAATAAATCCTAAAGTTTAGGCCAACCGTAATGGAGATTGGGTCAGATACAGGGAATAACAGTAGGGAAGGCATTTAACTCAGGAGAGGTACAATTTACTACTCCCACTGGACCTGCCGTGAGGGAAACGGCCAGTTTGCTTTAATTCTCCGGTTTGTTCTCTGTCTGGGGAGAAGGAGAAGCTGCCGCCTCGCTGCTTACCTGCCATTCTCACCACGAGGGTCACGGCACAGGTGCACTACAGCTCCCACGGGCCCACACCTTGGCGCAGGCTGCTAACGTCATCGGAGGGTGCCACAGGCCCTCATAGGTGGTGCGAAGCCCGGGCCAAGGGTGGGCCTGTCCGCACCAGTCAGAGGCCGAAAGAGGCCGGGCTGGGACTGCTCTCTTACTTAGAAACCCTGGGACCTGAAACTAAGGCACTGTTGACAATAACATTGGTCCGCTAAACTATTCCCGATATATTCGGTCTCTCACTGGAACATAGTTGGCTTAGTGCATATCACAGAAGTCCCCAGTTATAATAGCAGGACACACGTGTACCCAGAATTATTTGCCTGCCTTGATTATCTTAGTTAGTGCATTTATTTTGGTTTAGTTACAAAGCATAGGTTGAGCTGTGCATTTCTTGCTATATGGAATAGTGTGTGCTTGCATAAGATTTAAATCACAGAGTTAACGGGGAATTTAGCCACAGAGTTTTCAGAATGGGGAGACGAGCTTGTGTGGACAAGAAGCAGGTCCCGGCTAAGCCAACTTCAAAACCCACTTCCATTGATAGGATGCTGGAAAAGGCCCTAGGAGCCGTGACAACTGAAATTGAACGGACCGAGAGACGTTTGTCCCTGACCCCAAATTTAGAAATTGCTTCACCTGATCCCAGATCCTAACAAATTTCAGGGGCTTCATTATCTGAGCCTTCCAGCGACCAACTACTAATATCTGAAGTTGTTTGAAATACTCCCTTAGAGCCTGCAATGGCAGAACCCCTTCCGAAACCTCTAGTAGTTACAATTGTCACCGAAATGAACGTGGCTCTTTACTAGATTAAATTTTAATTGATTCCAAATCTTGGGAAATGGTCATAGATTTTAGGGTTGTCAGATGACTTGACAGTGATCACCATGCAATGGCATTGGAATTAAAAGCCTTCAATCAAGGGAGTGTTTCCGATATAGAAAACCCTATTAACCATAGGTTGACTATCTCCAATTGTAGGCGAAGAGTGAGATGGTCTGACCTTAGCTAATCTCAAGTCAAAATGAGCCCCCTATATGAAGCTCTGATTCCAGTGCTTCAGACAGCATCCAACTCAAAATGGGGATAGTATAGCTCTCGAGATGGTGAAGAAGAACCACACCAGATTAGAAGAAGCCACATTGTATTTCTTCTATCTCAAAAAAATCAGTAGGCCAAGTAAGAAGCCTCCCCACCCATGATATAACGATCAATGCCGTAAATCGAAAAGACCCCTGGTACTATCTATCAAGGTTAATGATCGTCCATTAATTAAATCTGCCGGGACGACATATAAAAAGGCAATTCTAGAAGCCAAGAAAGGGTGGGAAATGGTAAATGGGAGGCCCTGAGTAGCGCTTTAGGTGCAAGGGATATGAGGTCATTTTGGAGAGTTGTCAATTTGTATAGCTCTGGCCCTAGATTATCGGTAGATCCCAATCTGAGAGAGGAGGTTTGGCGGAAACATTTTGAATCCCTTTACTCCAAAGAAGAAACAGTGGTTGTCGACCCAGTTGAAGGCTGTCCTACGGGGACTGATCTTTCCCATAACCTAGGAGAATGTAAAGAAGTCTCTGACGTTAAAAGCAATATAATTATAAGCCTAAATGAAATTAAGGAAGCTTTAGCAAAAATAGCCCCCGGAAAAGCACCGGGTCTAGATAAAATCCCGGGGGATCTTTTTTGCAATGAACCCTCTGTATGGGCTCCATATTTTTGGGTCCTATTTAATGCGATACTACAGGGCATGAAGATCCCCCAGAGCTGGGCAGGAGCAGAAATAATCCCGATTTATAAAAAAGGCTCTCCACTCCTGCCAAACAATTATAGTCCAATTAGCCTGATTGATATTTCACAAAAGGTTTTGGCACGTGCAGTGCTCCTGAGGCTCCAATCCTGGATGGAGGAACAGAACATACTAACCTCCCTTCAGGCAGGGTTTAGGGAAAAAATGTCCACTGTTGACCAAATACTTAGGCTCCAGATGTTACATTGGAAAACCGTGTGCTTGGAGGGTGGCAGCCTCTGTTTAATATTTGTTGACCTCCGGTCAGCCTTTGACTTGGTTCCTAGGGAAAAACTGTGGACAGTCCTCCACAAGATGGGGGCTCCTGTATACCTAATCTATCTTATTAAGCTGCTACATGAGGAAAACTTTGCCCAAATCAGGTGTGGCAAGGACAGGAAGCTTACTGCACTGATATCAATCAAGCGCGGTGTACGTCAGGGGTGAGTGCTTGCCCCTACTCTCTTCAGCCTCTATATCAATGGTTTGATAGATTTTTTTATTAACAGAAAAAGACCTTGATGCCCCTAAACTAGCCTCTCGACCCATATCGGCAATGATGTTTGCAGATGATACTTTATTAGTATCAAAATCTCCCATGAGGATCCAGAGGGTACTTGATAAATGTGAACTTTACTGTAGCCAAAGAGGTCTGGAAATAAATCTATACAAAACTGAATTTTTGGCGTTCAATAGCCTTAAAAGTACAAGACCTAAGCCCACATTAAATGGTAAACCCCTTGAAAGAATTAACTCCTTCGATTATCTAGGGATAACAATTTCAGAAACATTGGATTGGGGGGCTCAAGCTAAAAAATCGACACTCAAACTAGCTCAATCCTCAGGCAGCAAATTTAGTCAGAAACTATTGAGCCCCGCTATTGAAATTTATACGGTCCAAGCACGGGGAGGGGCGTTATATGGTGCTGAACTTTGGGGGCATGCAAGCCAAGAGAACCTTACCCAAGTAGAGAATAATTTCCTTAGACAGTTGGTAAAACTCCCACGGAGTACTCCGCTAATTCCCCTATGATTAGATCTGGACCTTATGGCAATGGCGGATGTAACAAATTTGAAACCTTTATTATACTGGCATTGCCTGTGGGTTGCCCCCAAACTTTTACCATACAGGGAGGAACTAATGGAAATATTGAATCTGCGAGGGGCTGCTAAACTGCTGTGGCTTGTCCATATTAAACACTGGCTAGTTAGTCTCGGGTTGGATGAGCTTTGGAATTTTCCAGGGACCGCCTGTGCCACTATGCTCAGGAAATTATTGAAGGAGGAGTACAAATTATCTCAGCTTCATAGTTGCTCCCAAGCTGGCAGATTAACTATAGCCTTTTTAGAAATCAAAGGTAGGTTTAGCTTCAAGCCGATGTTAGACGAAATCAAACCGGCAGCGGCTAAAAAGCTATATCTCCATTTCAGGCATCGGACCCTCCCTCTTTCATGTTTTTCACATAAGTGGGGGGATATGCAAAGCGCAAACTGTCCGGCATGCGATTGTACTGAAGAGTCAGTACCTCACATTTTGTTTAGCTGCCCCGGCTATCACAAGGCAAGAAAACGATGACTGGTGCAGACCTGTAGGAACCTGGGAACCAGATGTTGCTCTGAGGGCTCCAGGATACTGAAGTATGATACTAGTATCCCGACAGTCTACTCAGTGGCAGGGTTCCTATTTTCTATGTGGTGCACTCGTCGGACATACTTGAAAGCACCAAGTTAGGAACCACAGGGTCTTTTTTGGTGGATATGAACCAATCAATTATATTCATCAATTAGTATTTGGAAAACAACTACAGTGCCTAATCCTGCCAGTCTTAAAACCAGGCCCTGTTTTTTTTTATTAAACAACTCAAGCTTGCTGTTGGCCCTCTAGCTATGCTATAATGAATTGGTGATTTTCTTATTTTAATCAATTCAAATATCTTTTGCAGACACAGCCTCTAGTATAGAGAGCTTTGAATCCTAGGTTACACTTATTTAGAATGATAGATTTTAGGTCATCCTTTTTAGTAAACCTGCCAGGTAAATGTTTTTAGGTAATTCATTTATTTATTAAGCAATTTTTTATGGAGTATTATAGACTGCCATGAAGTAACCTTTGCTCTTTATATTCTTCCACGATTAATTAGTTGATGTGTATCTTTCTTTTTAAAATGTGCTGTATAGAACTTTTTTATTATCAAATGTGTTTATTATTGTCATTGCTGTAAATTCAAATGCATTTGTTTGTCTTGTGATTGTACTTTTGAGGTCATATTCACCAAAATAAAGTCTTTTTGAAATGACTATTCCGACTCCAGTTTGTGGATCAGTAGGAAGAGCGTTGGCCTCAGAAGGGGTGCAATTTACTATTCCCACTCCAATCTGTGCAATCTGTGCAACAGTAGGGAAAGCATTGGACTCCGGAGGGGTACATTTTACTATCCCCACTCCAGTCTGTGGAACAGTAGGAAACGCATTGTACTTAGGTAGGGTCAAAATAACTATTACTACTGCAGTCTGAGCAACAGTAGAGAGAGAGTAGTTCACTTTAAACAAATAACATTTTTTAAAAACTCTTATAACTAACCAAAAATATTAAAGTCTAAATACAAAAATATTATGTCCAAATTTTTAAATGTTATCAAAAATTAAACACATATGCACAATTGTTACAATTTTTTATAAATATTATTAACTAAAAGAAATATTACTGATTTAATTACAATACCACACTATATTTCCACAAACATAACAGCCAACAATTAAAATGTAATTGAAATAAAAAAAGTCTAACACAATTAATATATAAAGTAATAAATAAAAACATGTAAGAGAATTAACTAATCATTTTTTATTTATTATTGCTTAAATATTTTCCCACCCTATTCCTCGACAAACTAAAGAACACACACCAATAAATATAACTTTACAAATATGATCATTTCACAATTTACATAATTATCGATTAAATAATTTATAATAAATTAATAATTATCAATACATTATTTCTTCATTAACTTTACACCCTGTAATTTAGATAATTAATTATCAATTGAATAATTAACATTAATTAAAAGATATTAATTAATTGAAATGAATGAACTTCCCACCCTTTACCCCTAGAAACCCTACAACCCACACCTACATTACAACCTAAAATACAAATTAATTACACGGTTGACATAATTATTAATTAAATTATTAAATCAAACGTATTAATTAATTAAAATAAATTAACTTCCCACCCTTTAAACCTTCAAACTTCACAGCCTGCACCTAAATTACAACTTATAAAACAAATGAATTACACAATTTACATAATTAATTATCAGTTAAATTATTAATATTAATGAAGAAATATTAATTAATTAAAATTAATTACCTTCCCACCCTTTACACCTCCAACCCCTAAATTACACCTTACAAATGTATTAATTACGCCTTAAAAATGTATTAATTACACAATGAACATAATTATCAATCAAATATTTAATAATAAATAAAATGAATGTTTAATTCATTATAATTATTTACTTCCCACCATATACCCCGGCAAACCCCACAGCCCACTACAACACTGACAATTACAATTAACAATTCAATTATACTTAGAAACAACTAAACCTTTACAATATATGTTTAAAAGCATTAACAAAAATGATACAAAATGTATAACATATGCAATTAAAACATGTAAAAAACAATATTCCATACAACAACATTTTTCTTAAACAATATTAACAACATGGATATTTTTAACATCAATATTAAAAATCGATATTTTTGTAAATGATATTCCAGCATCAAATTCAATATTTCTGTGCCTCGATATTTTATCTCAATATTTTGCTTGAATACCCTCTCCCAGATAAGAAGGGCAGCCAGCAGTAGTGCAAGCACAGCAAAACATGTGTCCAGAAAAGCGGCAGTCCTTTCCGGAGCATATCAGTCATTCTTGCTTGCAGAGTATCCACAGGTCGAGAAGTGTACTGAGTTGGTGGTGTCAGAGATCCTGTAGTTATACTCAGTTCTGCCTTTGAAGTGGGGGAGATTGCAAAGAGAGGCCTTTGAAGTGCACAGAGTCCCTGTCCTTCCTACCCTAGCTCCAAACTCACTACAGGGGGGTATTTAGCCCTTTGTGTGGGGACATGCACAGCGTATTCTGTTCTAAGTGTCAACTCCTCCCTTCCACCCAGCCCAGGGAGGCCCATCAGGATGTGGCTGGCCAATCAGTAATACCTAAACTCCATTTCTATGTGGCCGCCTGGAGGGAAGGCACAAAGCCCACCTGCCTGTCGCCCACCCTAGATGTGTATTTGGAGACAGACAGAAGGCACAAAACGGTAAAACTAAGAAAATGCCAGATTTTTAAAAAGTGTCATTTTCAGACTTATAGCTTAAAATCCAACTTTACCATATTTTATGATTTTAAATTGAGACACCAAACCTGAAAAGTCTATCTTTTTCCAATTGAAAATGACACTTTTAAATTGTAATAAGGTAATCCCAATGTTATCCTATGGGATAGATAGGCCTTGAATAGAAAAAATGAATTTTAGCAGTTTTTCACTAACAGGACATGTACAGCTTAAAAGTATATGTCCATCTTTTTAAAACACTGCACCCTGCCCTTGGGGCTGTCCATGGCCTACCTTAGGGGCAGCTTACATGATTTTAAAATGGAAGGTTTGGGCCTGGCAAAAGGGTTAATTTTCCAGGTCAACATGACAGTTAAAAACTGCACCCACAGGCTCTGCGATGGCAGGCTTGAGACATGTTTGAAGGACTACTGAAGTATGTGGCTTAATCAATTCTGCAGGCCCGCTAGTAGCATTTCATTTACAGGCCATGGGCACAGGAAGTGCACTTTACTAGGGACTAAGTAAATTAAATATGCCAATTGTGGATAATCCAATGTTACCATGTTTTAAGTTGAGAGCACATGATCTTTAGCACTGGTTAGCAGTGGTAAGTGCGTTGAGTCCTAAAGCCGTAAAAAACAAAGTCAGCAAAACAGGAGGTCAGAAGACAAATCAATCAGAGGAAATCACACCAAGAATGCCAAGTCTAACACAAGCTCTCATCAATGGGATCCTCTATAACAACTCAGGACCATGCATCGCAGCACTGCAGCTCGCCGGTAACTGACGCATCGCCTCAGCTGAGCAAGGGATCCTTGATGGGGACCTCACAATGCTCTGCTGCCCGGGTAAGGTACTCTTGTTCAATGGCCATTAGTGGGTCCCTGCAGTAGGCCCATGCTCCATTGCGATCGGCCTGAACTTGTGACTTTGAACCAGTCCGTCACTGTCAGATACTCACAGTTGGTGTTTGTGCTTTTTGTTGCTATTTTTTACTAAAATCTTTAAAATTGCATATCTCTTGTTTTACTGATTGGATATTTGTTGTTTTTGGTCTTATTTTATGTATTAAAATGGACTTTCTTTTTCTAATCTGGTGTGGTATCCTTACTAGTGGCATGTTTTCCCTTTGGTACCATTTGAAATGTTGCACAAATACTTTAAGACTTCATCCTTATAAGGACTGTGGTTCCTGCCTAAGTAGGGTTTCTACCCCTCCTCCCCAACCAGCAACCCAATTTCATGCACAACTTAGGGGCCTATTACGATGTTGGGCGTGCTCTGTATCGGGACCGACCGACTGACCTCCGTTCGGCGGTTCAGACCGTCTCATTATGTTATTCTTACATTTCCCTATGGGAGCATGAATTACGTAGTATATGCTCCCATGGGGAAATTTGAGGTGGTGTTAATCCTTTCACCCCGTTGCAGGCACCTCAGGATTACCAGGAGAGCACTCGGCCACCAATCGGAAAGGAAAGGGGGACCCTGCCAGGTGCCACCGAACACGTTTTCCGACTGGCTTTCCATGTCGGAAAGCCCAGCATGGAAACCCTTCCGGAAACCATGCATCATAATCCAGACAGCGTAAACCGTCATCCATTTGGATTATGGGCCGGTTTCTACTTGCCAACAGACTCTTTGAGCCTGTTGGAAGCCAGCTGGAATGACTGCCCGGTTTCAATTCTGACCAGCTGAATCATAATCAACCGGTTGGAAATGAAAACGACAATGTTGGTCTTAGGGCCTCTGACCTGAGGTCGTAGGTCTTACGACCAACATCGTAATAGGCCCCTTAATGTTCAAGTCAGATTTTATACTTCTATTTTATAAATGTCGCTTTTAGAAAGTTGGCAATTTACTGCCTGAGCCAAATGTGCATTTCTGCCACTATTCAGTGCCACCTGACTGTTGATGGCTCTCCTGTGGTAAAATGTGTATTGCTCCTAGAAAATGGACAAAGGGCCCGAGTGTGAGGAGATACTTTTTTCACTAACACAATGGCCCTCTGGGCTGTGCTTTGGAACTTAATTATCTTCAAAGGAAGCCTACCCTGTCAGCAGATATTTCTCACACCTGGCCCTCATCTCTCCATTACCCTTCTAGCCAGCAAAACTCTTTTCTTAGTGGGAGGGGAACTGTCCCAAAGCAGGCTTAAGTGACCACAGGTTGGGTCATTTCTCTAGCAACACCTCTAGGGTGGGCACAAAAACTCTGCACAAGACAAGAAAGAGTCTGCCATCTTGGTTTTAAGTAGAGAGGGGCACTGTGGGATAGGTGACAGTAAAACCCACAGGAAGTGCTAAAAGATTGGGCACGATCACCCCTGGGAACTTTTACCCCATTGATTCGGGAATGGCCAGGAGTTTCCCCCACTTGTAGGCTGGCACTAGGCATAGATTTGGCACCCCCTTTACCCTCTTCGGAACACCTCTGGACCTATGAAAAACAGAAGAAGACCTGCTTTACTGTTGGGCCTAATGAGGAGAACCCTGAGTGACTGGACCTGCTCCCACTTGGACCCAGGCCAAAGAATTGGACTTAAAGGGTCAATTGACTGACCTCCTGGTAAGCCCACATTCCTGAAGATCACAGCTGATCAGTTCCAGCTGGATCGTTCCAGGCCCCTGCTGGGGGCTTATATTGCAGTGAGTCCTGTCTTCTAAGTGGTGTCCATGACGTCCTGGGGTACTTAGATAAGTGTCAGAGTGCACTCCTTCTGCCTAACTCTAAAATCTGGGACTTAGAAACTTTTTCAAAGATATCTGCCCGGAGAACTGACAAAAGACTGGGACATACCTCAAAGCCAATCCATTGAGGGCTTGACTTAGTCCTAGCCCCTGCTACATTCTTCTGTGCAGCAGCAAATCCGATTCAGCTGCCTCGAAGCTGAGCAGGATCTGACAATCCTCCCCTGCTAAAGCCAGCAACCTTCCTCTGCCGAAGGAATCCAACTTCCGGAAAAGAGACTAGGAACCTTATTTATATATTGACTGAGAGGGTCTTCATCGCAATGACAACAGAGTTCCCTCCCCGCCAATAAAGTGGTCTCCCCGTCAAATTTAATTGTGGGCGGACCTTAACGTTAGCCATAGCATAGAATACTCTGTCTCCGCCATGACCTAACTTCCCTGCTGGCCCTAGGGAGCAAGGGCTGTCGCGCTCCAGATACTGTTTACTTGAGGTCATGTAACGGTCCTATACTTAGGCGTCCCAACTTATCATGGTTGTCGTTTCACTTTATTGAATTCTTTACGGTCCATGCTCGTGTGTTCAGCTATGAGAAACTGACCAGCATACAACTTCTGCTTTATTGTGCAGCTTGCGTACTAGCCGGGTCTTATGTGACCTTTGATACTGTTTCTTTGGACCGAAAGTTGCTGAAAGTTACCATACTTTGTTAATCTCTACCATTTACATTTAGCCTTGAAAAAGTCCTTGTGTAGGACGAAACACGTGTTGGTGATGTTTAATCCTGCTGGAATAATCTGTGCTTTGGAATCACAAGAATAAAGATTGAAAACAAAAACAAGTGGACTATATTCCAGAACTCTATCATTGCCATTGAATGTTACTTCATAACTTGTTTTCTTTGTGTTTACTCTACAAATATTAGAGTCCTACTTACTGGGGGCTACTTAATTTTGCTCCAAACCTTATAACTGTTACTTTATAGGAGTGCTATCCTCTTTACTTTAATTGGCTACATGTGTGCCTGCCCAATTTATATAGGCGAACATGTTGTCATTTTGTTCCTTACTGGTGATAAGGAACAATGAAAGCATCATAATGCTCCCCCTTGCCATGGGAGAAATCTCCCATGGTGAGGGGAGCATTGTATTTCTTCTTTAAAAAAAGAAAATCCAGATTTTCTGTAGTAGGTAAGCTATTGTGAGGCATCTACCCCCTCTCCAGTGCTCAAAGGGACCCCCTTCAATTGGGATAAAAGTTACAGTTGTAATACACCAGGGTATAGGGGGACGGAGGACATGAAGTTTCTGATCTTATCTGTCTCCTGCTTTGACCATCCTGCAATGATACTCAGATGGAATTTCTAATATACTTCTTAAAATCTGGCAGTGCCATTTCATCACTGTCTCTGGATTGCTGTAGTAGTTTCATAGGTATCCTCTGTCCAGACCCTTTCAATACAAACTTCATGATTATTTTGTATATGTGATCAAACATTCTGTGCTAAACCCTTAAAATGAGAGCCTGGAATAAATATAAAACCCTTGGAAGTACGTTCATCTTTGTATCCCCTAATTTCCCCGACAAAGACAACATGAAATTATGCCACCTTCCCAGGTCCCTGCGCATTTCAGTGAGTAATTGTAGGTAGCTAGCTGCATACAGTTGGTCAACCCTCTCAGTGATTTCTATCCCGAGGTACATTATTTGTTTAGTGGATTACCTAAAGGGAAGATCTGCTTTCAGGGTATCGACCTCCTGGAGGGAAAGTGTAAAATTCAGGAGCTCCGATTTTTCGAGATTTATTTTTAAACCTGATATCCACTTGTACCGGCTCAGCTGCTCCACTACAGCTGGCAGTGATGTCAATGTGTTAACCACAATTTTGGCATAGAGAGAATTCATATACTCCTCTTCCCAAATGGGGTGCCTGATATTGTTTTCTCAAATCAAATTCTCTCCGCAAGCGGCCCTATGCTTAAAGTTAATAGTATCAAGGACATCAAGCAGCCCACTCTCGTTCCCCTCTCTAGGTGTAATGCTTCTGACCAGGAACTAATTGATATTATTCTTGCTGTAAGGTAGCTATATGCTGCCACAGACATTGTCACAAGCTCTCCATCAAATCCCATTTTCCATAAACCAATCATCTCAGTCGACGACTTTCTCAGCATCCAAAGATACGAAAAGTTCTAGATCCCCATTTTCGCTTCTTTTTGGCCACGTAGGCCATGCATATTGTCATGTGTCTGCATAGACACTGAGAAGCCAGCCTGGTCCACATGGATGAGCATGGGCAGTACCTTCCCCATTCTCTCTGCCAGGAACTTGGAATATAATTGTATGTGTATTTATTTATTCATAGAGGCCTGTAAGAAGCGCAGAGTGTTTGATTCTGCCCTGCCTTATGAAACACCCACCAATTTCGATGCTTGCTTCTGCCATATCCCAGCGAACCCCTCCCTTCTGTGCAAAAGCATTAAAGAGCTTCTCCAACCATGGGTTTAGTAGGCCCTGAAGGGCCTTGTAAAAGGGGTTTTCGAATCCATCCAGCCCTGGGGTCTTATTAGCATTATGGAAATTGTAGGAAATTGGGTAATTCATTGTGTGGCCTGCACAAGTAATAGGTCCACAATTGTCCCTACTAGGAATCAAGCACCCATTGTAGGGGTTGACTCTCTCAGGGTAGCGAGGCAGCGCAGTCCAAAGGCTACTCAGGGGAGGTGGCGTTGGCTGGTACTCCCCATTCACTGGCACAGAATAATAACACTCACTAAATGATGGCCCAGTCAGTACTCTTTCTTTAGGAAAAGAGATGTACATTTATTACACACACACACTACTAAATAGCATGCAATAATTTACCAATATATTCATTGGCAGATGGAAAATACAATAGAGGACATTGGATACCTACTTTGGACCCTCTAAAGAGGTCACACACACATATTAAGTGAGTCCATTTGCTTTGTCAAGGTTCAAGATAAACAATCCACATGCTAAAAACATCATCTTACACATAAAATGCAATCAGCAATCACCAAAACAATACTCCTGTGTAAATGCATGTGTTAATGCTAATAAAACATATGATTACTGCTTACAGTATATCATTGTCAGCATTATGGGAACCTATAAAGCCTCCAGAATAAGTAAAATGTGTTTGTGCATTTTTTATTTATTTGCCAGCCAAAGGACTGAAATTGTAAAAGCAGGCCCTAGAGGGCATCACATTGTAAAGACATTGCATTACAATCATAAACGTGGTCCCTAGGGGCACTATTTACGTTATCCACATTTAGGCCTTTTTTGGTCATATCAACTGCGATCATAAACATAACCCCTTGAGAGTGCATCACTCCCAGCTGTCGAGCAAATGCTCCATCCTTGGGAGTGCTTCAAATGTATGAGAAATCATGGGGAAGTTATTCTTTTGGAGTTTTACTCAACTTAGAGTGGGGATTCCTCCAATCTTTTTGAGGGGAAGCTGCGCTGCTCCTGCAGCTTCCCCACACTTTAGACACTTATTGGTGGGGACTTCGTCATCCTTGGGCCACTACATAAGGAGAAAGCAGTACAAAAATAGCCAATCCCTGCAGGTTATTTTGGGGCACTCCTCAGAGCAGTGAATATCTGAGTAGCGGCTCTCCCACTGACCTGAGGACAGTCATGTTTTGTATTGCATGGTTTGGTATGCTTTTTGGCTCTTTGTTTGTGAGGGGGTGCACGGTCCAATCCGGGCACCCCAAACTCTGATTTGGTTGGAGGGGCAGTCCAAGGAACCCACTTAGCGGGCCCCACAAACTTCCCAACTGGGTAGCACACCTTAATGGTGTTGTGGGAGCTGGCAAGGTTCCCCTGACTTTCCGCTCCACTGGGCAGGCACTGCATTCTGTGGCAGCCTCCCACTTCCCCAGTCACAGGCACCAGTAGTGGGTACGCTGTACACGGCTGGGGGTGCACAACTGCTCTTCCGTCATCATTTGTGGCCTGCAGTGGTCTGAGATGGGGTCCTGGCCACCCTGGAAATGAGCATGCCCCCAATGGATGGGGTACCCAGGCCTTTAAAAGTGTAAAGGGAGTGGGCCTTACAAACCCCCCTCCCTGGAGGCAAAATGAGTTATCCCTAATGCCAACCCCCGGGCCCTGGCCAAACTTGGGGTATTTACCAGATGAGGTAGAGGAGCTCCACATGCTCTGTACGAGGAAAGGTCAAAGGTTGCTAAATTTAAAATTGCCATTCATCGGGTCCCGTTGGAACGGTTTGGCTCTATTGTGCTCATTTTAATCCTGGTGCCAAGCTCTAGCCACCAGGCCCAGCTGCAACCACCCTTCTCTCCAACAAAGCAGTGCAGTCCTCAAAGAGCTGGTTCTCCTGGCTCACTGCATACAAATGCCCAGGGCCTTCCCCCAACTGATCCTCGGGAGTGTAAAGGGGGACAACCACTGGTTCAGCTCGAACGACCTTTTACAAGTAGGGTTCCAATCAAACACCCCGACCCATCAGCCTGACATTACCAAAACTACCTGGATCTCGCCGGAGATAGCTAACAAAATCTTGGAAGAGGAGGCAAGGTTCCAGCAATGGGGAATTGCCTTGAAGCTGGAAAGGCAACCCCGCTACCCAACTCCGTTTTTAGCCTCCGTCCAACCTCAGCTTAAAAAAAACTCCACTTCAATATTAAAGGGAGCTAGGAGCTGCTCACCGGGGCAACGTTACCGACACACTAAAAGTCCCCAATGGGGCCAATATCGCAATCAAGATACGAACTTGTCATTATCGACAGACCCTAATTGGAGATGTATTCAGCACACTATCGCGACAACGACTGCTGATGTTTGACAGTATGGGCAAGCGGCCTTTAACCCCTTGGTGGTACGTAGGGCCACAAGAATCTGTTCATGGAACATCAATGGCTTAGTTAATAAAAAAAACGATCCGGAGCTCATACAATACTTAACATCATTCAATCTCCTGTTAATACAAGAAACTTGGGAAGATAAAGTATTTGATCTACAGGGGTTTACGTCACTCTGTATGCCAGCAATCAAAACTTCAACCTTCGGCCGCGGTTCAGGAGGACTGATGGTATTCGCCTCTATAACGTCAATAGGAGAAATTAGGGCTCTGTACTTTCACATAACCCCCTCAAGTGTCATACAGGTGGTAAAGCTCTCACTCCCTCTAACAAAGCAACACCAGGAAGTTATTATTATAAATACATACATTCACCCCAAATGGAAACAAAAATCGGTGGAAGAGCTGGGGCACGTTTTTAAAAAAATAAGGGACTCCGGGGAGTCAGACACCTTCATCCTGGCTGGTAACTTTAACATGTTTCTCATCAGCAATGAGCAAGGTACTGACCTCTCTTATGAATTAGACACAGCATGGGGCGTGCCGCCGCAAGGTCGAACAAAAAATAACAACTTAACGAAACATTCAAAAAACCTTCTTTGGCAATTGAATACCCATAACTTAAGGGCCCTAAATGGACGTTATGATGAAGATGACCCACCGGCAGCCACTTTCCACTCTAGCACACAATCCTCGCATTTGGATTATATGTTCATGTCTTTAGACATTTTCAGCTGGATAACTTCATTCAAAATAGACGTGAATGACTTCAGCGACCATCTGCCCTTGGTGGCTGAGATAAAAACCAATCTGGCAGAGGAAAAAGAACGCTACATTGGCACAGAAACAGAAGTCAGTGCAAACTTAAAAAGGATACGGTGCAATCTTGACAACATCGACCTTATTGGTTCAATCGCGAAAACCCTCTTCCACCAAATTAATTGCTCATCTAAGTTGGCGAACGTCTGGCATGACTTCATCATCACCATCGGGGAACAACTGGGTAGTACCAGGCCTTCCAATTCTTGCCTGGTGAGAGGACCCTTAAGCACGAGACAGATGCGGTTGGATATGAAAATACAAAAACGCTTGATAAACCAAACTCTGAGGAGGATACGAAAGGATCAGGGAAACCCTAGTCTGCAAGTAGTGCTGAGGGAAGCAAAAAAGCAACTCAAGCAGCTGAAATGGGTAAGTCAAAAACAAAGGAATGAAGAACTTTGGGGGAAACTTGTCCACAAAGGAAAGCAAAAAAACAGTTCCTGGTTCTGGCAAATGGTGAAAAGGATCCAGAACCCGGACCATCTGGGGCAAAATTCGCACATAGCAGAGCAAGTATGGACCAAATACTTATTGTCACACTTTAATAATGACAATATAGGAGATACGACAACAAAGGCTCCCTGCATGGAAATCATAAAGCTTGGTCGTGATGGTAACCCCAGCAATCAAAGCGGGACAAGCATGTGTGGACTGGGGGAGTTTGAGGGTATGACCTTACCACAATCAGAATCTTTAGAAGGGGAAGGAAGACCCATAAAGGACATGGAGACGGGGCTCACGGGATACACCCCAGTAGACATCGGGCGTCGAATTACCAAGGGACGACCGAATGGGGCCCCGGGACCGAATGGAATCCCCCCCATGTTGTACAAATCTGACGTAGCCTTTTGGAGTGCATCCTTGTGTCAGGTCTTTAACGAGGCCAGACTTACTTTATCCCTTCCGGACTCCTGGCATGGGTCCGTCATTAGCCCGATATATAAACATGGGAGCAAGAGTAATCCGAATAGCTACCGTCTCATTGCTTTGCTTGACATAGAAGCAAAATATTTCAGTGGTCTCATTCTGGAAGAACTATCGGCGTGGGCGTCCGAAAAAGCCATTATCCCTTCCAACCAAACAGGTTTCCGTAAAGGCCAAGGGACAACAACCAACATCATGGCCCTGTCCCTACTGATGGGCAAAGCAAAAACCACCAAGCTACCGCTTTTCCTTTCATTTATTGATTATACGGCGGCCTTCGACCATGTGGACCGAAACAAACTTTGGAAAAAACTATCCACTTGGGGCATTCCGAAACATCTCCTAGCTGTCCTAATACTGCTTCACTCTAACACCTGGGTTAAAATTAAACTTGGAACTGGCCAGCACCTCTCGAAGCAGATTAGGACAACTAAAGGACTAAAGCAGGGGTGCCTATTAGCGCCAATTCTATTCAATCTGTTTATTTCTGACTTACCGGAAGAACTTGACAAATGCCGTAATCATGCGCCCAAGCTAGGAAAAGCCACCCTCCCTAGTTTGTTATATGCGGACGATTTAGTGCTGATAAGTCAGTCGCCAATAGGCCTTCAGCATCTTTTGAATTGTACCCATGCCTTCTCGGTAAAGAATGCCCTAGAAATAAACCTCAATAAATCTAAGGTCATGACGGTAAACTACAGGAAGAAAAGGATCCCTTGTTGGTACCTGAACGGAGAAAAGCTCGAACGGGTAGCCACATACAAATACCTTGGCGTCGTGCTGGATTCTAAGAACAGGTCTAGGCCTCAGCTCCAGTCCATCCGAGGGAAGGCAATAATGACCCACCTCGCACTGAAATCACTAAAGACTAAACTCCCTGACCTCACCCTTAAACCCTTCCTTGAAATCCTCCGAGCGAAACTTCAACCAACGCTCACCTATGGGAGCGAATCGCTGCATGGGAAGGACGCTGCATTGTTAGACACAGTCATAGCCAATTGTTACAGGGCCATCTTCAACCTTCCCAAATACGCATCTCCGGCCCAAATTCGTTTAGAATTAGGGGTGGTCAAACAAACACTAGAAAGACGGAGTGCATATGTACCTAACTGGTGCAAGATCCGCGACGCAGACCCTGACTCCTTAAATGCCAGCGTCTGGTAAGAGCTACTCAGATGTCGAACTTCACTGCCTAGGGACTACCTATTTGGATCTCTTGATGTGCTAGGGTTATCCGATATTTGGGAAACTGCCATAGACCACCAGTCCTTCAAAAAGTTGGCAAAAAAATCTGCCCGAATAATCTCGGCAAAAGAAGATAAGAAAAACCTAGCCAACAGGGCGCATGGATTGATAACGGTGGGAGATTACGGCAAAATACGGCCACAAGCATATCTTAATATCGGGATGAAAATAAAAATCAAAGAAAAGTTCCTGAAATTGCGCCTTGGAGCTATCCCGATATTACCGCACTTGCCACCATGGGAGAGAACTCACGCCTCGGCCCTATGCCGCCTGTGTAAATCTGGCAAGGAGGACATCATCCATGTGATATGTATTTGCCCGAGACTAATGGACCTGAGGCTCAAGCTGTTACTACCTTTTTATAGATCACATGCCGTTCGGACCTGTAGGCAGGCAGTTAAACTTTGTTTTTCCTCCAGCGATATTAAACTGAATTGTCAGGTTGTGAAGTTCTTTGATTTAATGCAGGAAAGATTCAAGCACACTTGAAAGACTCATTGGGACTTAATAACAACCTTGAATTGACAATAGTAACTGCTGTATTTTAAATAATTTGTACTGTTATATGGCATTTTTAAATAATTTGTACTGTTATATGGCGTTTTATATTTTTGTAAAGATTTTAATTAATCATATACAAATAAATATATTACTTACTTACACTGGTCCAGTGATCAACTTGGCAGAGTCCGTAGTCCTACTGAGTGTCGGGGTTTCTTCCTGCCAGTTGTTGATGGCGGTCCCAGGGTCCAGCAGTGAAGTGCAGAAAAATCACGAGGCAAGAGATAGTCTTCCCCTTGTGCAAGATTTTTTTAATGGGAGAGGAAGGTTTCAGAAGGCAGGCACCCCTAGCCAATTCTAGGGTGCCATGTCACCTTTCAACCCCTGTCCCAACCCTCACTGCCAGGGTCCTGCACACCAAACATTCAAAGAGAACCGCCATCTGGGTAGACTCCAGTTGTCAGGGCCCTCTCCTTTGTTAAGTGGGCTTGGTCAGGCCCATCCGTGCTACTGCATGACAGCTTAGGGATTGATGTATATAATTTCGTCCCATCCCTTTCATCTTCAGGAGCTGGGCGAAGTACTGTTAATTGCTCCCTTTGTGTGGGAAGGTCTTTGTTTCTGCTGCCGGAGAGAAATGTAATTAACTGGGCACACTAAGGTGACAAAAGGCCTGAGCTCTGATACTGAGCTGAGCCTGAGATATATGACAATTCTGATTGACAGATACAATGGATAGATAAAATGTTGTTAATCACAGAATTGATTTCCCGCACAGGTTACACCCCAATTCAAGGAGTCAATGGTCTCTGTAAGTCAAAGGGAAGCAAAACGTAACTCTAAGGCAGTCCTTATGTGTACAATAAAGCATAACTATAAACTAAACAGTAAATTACACTGATTTTCTCTATGTGTGTGCACTAACATTATAAGGCCTACCCCATGTGAATAGCTAATCCTGCAGAGTCCCCATTGTGCCAGGCTTTCTGTGCACAGTTACCGGGCTGCGCATGACTGTGGTCTCCCGCATGTAGCACGCACATGTGAGCGCACACGTAGGCATGTGTAACCTTTGATGTGCCCTTACCCAGGCTGCCTTGCAGCAGCCTTATCTTAAAAGACAGATACTGGTGGTAAACACCAGTCTATTTGCCATGTGGTTACTGTGGGTGAGACACCTGCAGTGAGACTCAAACACAGTAAAAAGTCCAAAACGGAATGATCAAAAAAGCAAAAAATCCCGGCATACTGAATGGGCGGAGCCCAATTGCAACAGGAATTTATTGCTATTTTAATCGCTTCCAGTGAGATTCACATTTCCAATAGTGTTACTTAGCCCTCAGTCAAGCAGGGTAAAGACAGCTAATCCAGATAGCACTACTGGTTATCCACTGGAAGTCGGACGCTAGAGTAAAATTCCCAGAAGCCTCAAGCTTATCACTCTCAGCCTAAACTACCTCTCTCTCGATTTCCTGAGAATTTCATTTACATATTTCTTTTTCCTCTTTTCTCAGAGTTGCCTGGCTAGATAGGTACCTATCATATTTTCGGGCGTGTATGTGGCCCATTTCAGGTAGAGCATGAAACGTTCTGCTCTGTTTCTATGTAACATGGTAAGTTGTCCCCACAAACTATTGAGCTACCTTTATTTGGCTAACAAGGGGGACGTTTTATAACGTTTTTCCTTGTCTTCGATGTCAGCTTCCAGCTTCTCTGCTTCCTGACTCCTCAGCCTTGTAAAAGGAGCCATAACAGAGATATATTTACCTTGCACTCCTGGATTTTAAGCCCCCCCAAAGGCTCACTGGGCGAACCTCTCCCTTATTATTAAGTTTGAAAAATCTGTTCGCTTATACCTTTACTTAGAGTAGGATCTCTTTGACAACCTGGTGGCAGCTTGCAACTTGTAGAGCAAGGGGCCATTTCCTTCAGGTCCAAATCAACTTGTACCACAGCATGGTCTGAAAGACCAATCAATGCTGTGGAAACAACTTTTATAATGGTGATTAGGGGTTATTGATGAAAATAAGGTCAATCCTTGAATAATTTCAATGTATATAAGGTGAGAAAAGACCCTATGCTGGGTGTGCATCGTCCACCAAGCAACAATTAGGCCGAACTCCACAATCTTCTCTTACAAAGTCTTAGATGATGCTCCCACTGAAGGCGTGCCCTGAAGTCTCTCACTAGGTCCCTGACTGCACAATCCCCCATTGTCTTAAAAAAATAGCAAAATATTGCACACCGTAGTTAATGTAAGTGGTTTCTCTCCCAGTCTGCTGCATAATATGAGGTATTGTCCATATGTATTACATGAAGGAATCCATTCCTTATGAAGATCACCATTCCATTACGCTAGTTTATGGGCAGTTAGTGATACTTTGTGGGATAGTGCCTCTGGCACATAAGATGGATTTCTTGCATAGAAATACAATCATCCTGGGCAGTCTAAAGGAGTACCATACAACCCTTCTTTTGATGGAACCGTTTATTACTTTTACATTATAGGTTAATATTTTCACAATATGTATGTGTGTGTAATGTGCCCTTGCCTTTGTCCGCATAAGTTATCATGACCCACGTGTAGTCCTCATTTGAACTCAAAAACGAAAACCTCCCACATACTTATCCATGTAGAAGAAAGCACATTACCATCCCTTCTCAATAAATACTTCAGCAGCTAACATTGTGATCAGACAGTAAGTGTATCAGTATGTGGCCCAGATCACAGCTGGACCCACCAAGGGCCTGATGTATGATGCAATTTTAAATATGAACCTTCGCAACTGCAAAAGGACTTTTTCAAATGTACCAACCACAAATTGTGATTTGGAAACATGTTACCTAATCGCAATTTGGCTTTTCGTATCAATACAGAATTGGTTGTAGGAAGGGGTGTGTAAAGGGCATCTCTTCCAAATACTGATTTTTTAGCTTATGCATTATTGTTTTGTGACCGAAATCTAGTAGCAAAAAAATGTTTTTCTTCCACCAAATCAAATTTGGTGGTATCCATTAAAAAACAGAAAGGTGTCACCAATGGACCCCTAGACCTTTGTGAATGCTGACAACATTTTGTTTTATAAGCAGGTAGTGTTCTGCCTAGTTTACTCTGGTAGGCACTTGAAAATCTTTCATAGCATTCTCAGTCTTCAGCTGCATGTGCAGGTAACTGTGTTTACTTGAGATGTCATATCAAGCTTGTGGTCTAGAATATCTGGTGTGTGAGGTGGGAGTAGGTGAGGATCGAGGACTGTTGACCAATAAGTAGTGTCCAAATCTTATGTTTTTCTTCTGAAGTTCACCACATCAGTTGTGTTTTTTGAGTTTGAGGTAATTGTATTTCATGCATGTGGCTACCGTGGTCATGAAGGAGTTCAAGTTGTGTTTTGTTTTGGGGGTCTTCTCTGACAGGGAGAGTATCAGTTAGGTATTGTCAACATAGGAAAGTATATTGATGCTGTGTGATCCACTGAGGTCTACCAGCTTGGTCATGTAGATGTTGAATAAGGTCGGGCTGAGAGACAATCCTTGGGTAACTTCACAGATGACATCCTTGGCTTCCGACATGTAGGTTGGCAAGCTAATGTTTTGTGTAATTCCTGAGAGGAAGTAGCAGATACACTTGAGGAACAGTCATTGGTTGCCTGTTTTGTGTAGACTTTTGATTATGGGGAAGTGGGAGACCATATCAAAGGTGGCTTAGTGGTCGAGCAGTATGAAGGATGCTGGTTCTCCTTGGTTAAGGATAAACCTGATATAGTCTGTTGCTGTGAAGAGGGCAGTCATGGGGCACCCATTGGACCAGGCACCTTGCTGTGTGCTATCTAGGAGTTGGTAAGTTACTTGTTGATGACTTTTACGATGACCCTGCTGGGTAGGATAGAAGTCAGATTGGGCAGTCGTCAGTGGGGTCTGCTGAGGGTTTCTGTAATGGCGCATTGACCAGTGCGTGTTTCCAGGGATTTGTTGTTTATGTGATATACTGTACCACATTGAGTGTATTGATGAGGTTGAAGAGTGTCTCTCTTGTTTGTGTTATCTCCCACTAAGGGGAGATGAAGTATTACCTGCCTCCTGCCAACCCAGCTTTGGATTAGTGAGGAACATCTCTTACGGGAAGATGAGATTAGAAAATGCATAAAAGATCTCCCATATAGTAAAACTATCTAGAAAGATAGCCTGAGCAATGTAAGATATAGGACAGTGTTGGCTTTTGCGAGAATATAATGTCAAAGTCGATTTCTTGAAGAGTTTAAACAAATATACTTTTATTTTTTGTTGAAAATATATATTTATTTTTTGTTGAAAATAATGACTTTAGAGTCCGAATTTAACAGCTTTCTTCTTTTTCCTCTTTTTAGGACCACTGGAGTTCCCATCTTCCCACAATCCCAACAGGCCGGAGATGTCAGGTAAGTCACTGTTATGTGTGTTCTTACTTTTTCTTTTGTGGGAGGTTAGTTCAGTGATTCTTTTATGGGCTCTATGTGCAGAGGTTAGAAAGAAGGTGGTCAGAAATAATAGAGCTCTTTGAGAAGCTTAAAGAAAACAAACAAAATAATATTTGATGTGTAAATAAGAAACTAAGAGGTGTGTTCAGCCAAACTTTCATATTTTTATGAGGCTTTAAACGTAAGTATTACTTTGTTGGGTAGGTTCACCGACAGATTCTTTACCGGTTACGTAACCCTACCCGCCTCTTCTTAAACAAAAACACTTATCTTTCCAACCTTCTGTTTACAGTTTTCCCTCCCACTTTTCAGCTCAAGTTAAGAGCCGTCCCCACAACTGACTGAGCCATGTCTTTACTGGAGTGTGGCTGGAAGTTAGATTTGGCTGGCAAACATAACACGTAATGGCTTCGCTTGGACGCCCGTAGTCCAGCTCTCTTCTTCTCTCTCTCTCAGCCATAGACTCCACCTCCCTTTTTCTAGTGATGTGCAGGTCCCAAGGTTATTCTGGTCCCTCGCAGGTTGCCTGACTTCTTGTCTGTACCTGGGCCTGTAATAGAAGAAGGGTGCAGTTGGCTCCAGGAAGATAATGTATATCATCCTCAGACCAGGTTTGTGACAGACATATGTGGATGTAAGAGCTCCTGAACACTGCACAGTTTATAACAATATGTTATCACATGTGACATGCTTAGGCTCATTTAAGAAGGGCATTTGAATGTTTTTTTAGCCTTATTAGCTCGAACAATATTTTAATTTTTTTTTTATAAATGATCTTTTAGGATTAATCAGCAAATTGATGCTAGAGCACCACATCACTTGGTTCCAGATATTAGTTTTCCACTAATGAGGTATACTTGCACATACATTTGAAAAGATAAATTATGTTTATGTACAACAAATTCCTCCGGCAACAGGTATGTCAGACACTGACAAAATATTTCACCTCGTGAACTAGGACCTCACTTTGACTCTCCAACATATGATGCATTTTCCCTATCAGTTCATCTGCTTAATATAGTTACCCTGTGCTAGGACTAGGCTTGGGGGAAATTTACATATCACATCATCATAATCACATGCAATTTCTGGCATTTTACAGTATCGTTGTTATATCAAATTCTGTGTGGTTACGTAATTCAAGGCTGTGGACTTAAAAATCCTATTACAGGAGCAGAGCAATAACACAAAGGACCAGATTCTGAGCAGCTGTTGTTTGCACCACTTCTGTTTTTTGCACTACTTCATTTTTGTGAAATGCGTCTTTGTGTCCCAAATGGACGCAAGGACACATTTACATTACATTTTGACACACACACAGACATCGATATATTTGTAAAAAATATGAATTACTTCGGCAAGTCTTTGCCGTCACACCGCCGGCTTCATGGTTACCTCGTAATAGGGCGGTCTTTGGACTGTCATGGCCTTGGGCTGCTGACAGGAGCGGGTGCGGTCCTATGGCGGTGGGACCAAAAAAACTCATAATATGGGCCAAATCTAGTGCTAAATGCCAAGCGGAATCTCAGATCTGCATACATACTTCATATGGAATGAGGAATGAGCCAAGGCTAGCCTCGCCTTCTGATGTCGGTAACAATTTAGAATGAAACTCTTGCCAGTTTGTTCTCGACTAATGTGAAATAGTTGCCTCCATAGGATTAACTAGCATGGTAAAGATCTGCCCATACCTAGATGATGTAGCTCGAAATCTGAAAGCATGTTTTGTAAACAATACCATGTCCTAAAATATTTCTAAAATATTCAGTTACTACACTGAATGCCCAATGCACAAGGTTTTTTTCAAAGAGTAGGTGTGATTTTCAACTGTTTTGGAGCTGTTTCCGGATACGCCCTTAATCAAGGTAAAACCCAAATTGTGATTAATGACAATTTGTTTTTTTCTGACCCCAGAGTTACTCCAAACGCAACATATCTGGGGATTTCTATCACCACAAAACTAGAAGATCTGGTAGATATCAATGTAAAACCTGTTTTAAGGACAATGCAAAAGGATCTCCACCGACTAGATAACCTGCACCTTTCCCTGATTGGTAGAGTAAACGCCATTATTGCTGTATTTATTTAGAGCAATATTTCTAGAATTCCCGGACTCCTGTTTAAAATCAATGGAACACACTTTCTCAAAATGTATTTGGTCATATTCCCAACCAAGACGTGCATTAAAATTCCTTACTTTACCAAAGGAACGGGGGGGCCTAGGCTTACCAAATGTGCGGTTCTATTATTGGGCAGCAACCCTGATTAACAGTCAAGAACTTCTTCAAATTGAATTAGCAAATGTAGAATTACGGGGTGTGCAAACATCTATTTATAATCTATTGTTAGGTGAAAAAAACTCTGGATACCTATGGCGGCATCTACACGATAGCTATCACAAAAAAGTAAAATTTAAGCCGCTTCTACATTCTTTTAAAATATTGCAAAAAATAAGAAAACTAATTGATATTGGGCGAGTCTCATACTATACACTTTTTAAAGATAATCTAGATTTGCCAGCTACTTTAGGAAGCAGCCGGAATTACACACTTCGGCAATCTCTGTTCTTCTACGGGGCTTCACACATTTGAGGAACTAAGAATGAAATATCAAATTAACAACAGAGACTTCTTCAAATACCTACAAATACGGGACTACATAACAAAAAGAAATCTTTGTGAGATCATCAGCATTAAATGTGAGATATTTGAGACACTGTCATCCAGTAAAGTTAACATCATTAGTGAAATATATATCCTATTAAGTAACTCGGCACCTGATGATATAGGAAAGATAGCCTCAAAATGGGAAAACAAAATTGGTATACCTCCGGTTGAAATTGAAAGAACAATGGCAATGTAACAAACTTATTTGTTATCAACTAAACTAAAAACGCAATTTTATAAAACCCTCTTTATGTTATATTATACTCCTGACAAAATTGCAAAATGGGGCTCGGGTACAGGAACATGCTGTCCCCGGTGCCACTTTCCGAATGCAGACTGTATACATATTTTTGCTACCTGCGACGGTCTATCCCAACTGAAACTCAATATTGAGAGGTTTATATCAGCGGTTGTGAAAAATCCCATCACTTTGTCTATTGAAATGATGCTTCTAGGAGCGACTGACCCTAACTGGAATCGACAAGGGGCCGAATTTATATTTATGTCAATGGCTGTTTTTGGGATGTGTATTGCATCGGCCTGGTTAGATGAACTGGCACCCTCATTTCAGCAATGGCTCGCCAGATTACTAGCCGCATTTAAGTTGGAAATTGCAATCTATAAAGGGAAAGGTAGAAGGAAACGCACTGCTGGTCTGAAAATCTGGTCTCCGCTACAGGAATGGTGTGACAATCACGGCAATGTTAATAATAATAATAGGCAACTCCTTCAAACCTAACCTAGATCTATTGGTGCCACTCTTAGTAAAGTCTATATATGGGGTTTAACTATTAAACCAGGTAGTAACTGGACAGAGGAATTGGTAACTGCTCTTGTATTTGAATTAGAATTGGCAAAGGCCTCTGTATTCTTATTTGAAGATTTTTATGCTGTGATATTATTATATATGTGTCTAGTTTGATGTAGCTTGGTTTATTATTTTCAAATGCCAGCTTGGCACAGCACAGCACAGCACAGCACACAGTTATTATACGGGCCAAACGATGCATAATGTGGTATTCATATTGTACATTTTTCCTTCTTTATCTTCTCTTTTCTTATAGAAGTCTGCCAGACTACGGGGTGGGGGGAGCGTTAGGGGGGTATGATGAACTTTCTCAGTGTAAATTTATGTATTCTATGATTTTATACAAAAATCAATAAAAATCATTAAATAAAAAAGGAAATTCAAGAATAAATAAGGAGTATGTAAAGAGCCAGGCACCTCCCCTCATAGAAAAATCTATGTCAGTTAAACTCTAAGACTTTGAGGCCGTTTTGGTACATTCATAAAATAATAATTCCCTTGATGTGCTATGGAGCGGCAATCAGAAAGCTAACCCGTATATTTCGAAATTAGAATATCTAACAAGAGATACATTTCCATGTACCACAGGCGTGGTTCATGAGTAATAATTAGAATAAATCAGTTTCCACGCCTCAAGCATTGTTATGACGGATGTATAAATTGAAAAGACATATTTCGTTTGTCTATGTTAGTTTTATTTTCTTTTTTTATTGTGATTGTTTTGTAACAGGACTGCACAAAAGCTCTTTGTCTGTATTTATTGTGAGAGATCATGGGAATGAATCGTTTGTTCTATTTTTATGTGACTTTTTATGATCAATACATTTGTAAAACATTTTTTATCAATTTGTTTGCATTGTATATCTCCCGGTAATATATGGTTCAATCCTTCTCAGTACGGGTGAGTAAGTAAGGAAGGTGTGATACCAGACCTGTATGTATTGTGCTGATTGAGTAATGAGTGGATAATATTATTTCATCCAAAGGATCTCACTTTGCATTCATTGTGCAGTGCCCTACCTCTTTGGTTCTAAAGGGCCCCTCTCTTTTTACTAGGATATTATACAGTGCATTAAAGGGTGTCACATAGAACCTTATGTTATTTGGAACAACTCTGGCCAGTTGTTACATGTCCTTAGGTGGGTGCTTGTGCAGTTTTTCCTCTACATTTCTAAAACTTTGCTCTTCAACTCGGAACACTTTATTACTTCTATATGTTTACTTTTCAAGACACACACACCCTTTTGATCACACAAGTTACCAGAAAACATGGAGAAAGGGAATTATTCAAGTAGATACAATCACAAATAGAAAAGGTTTAATTGTAGGAGTACAAATACCCTGTATACTTAACTCTTCTTCTATGCCCTCTCTTAACAGATATTTCTCTTGGTTGATTGGCTCTGTCCCAGAGCAGGGTGCAACATGGGACCCTTTGTTTTCCTCCTTGTTTTCTCCCTTCTTTCCTGGGTTACTGTTGGTACTTTGAGTCAGTTGGGTACAATAGGTGACCAGGAGAGGTTGAGGACTTTTCATCATTACATGACGTTCCTGCAGAAACGTGAGTAGAACTTGACATCTGGTTGGCTAGGGTATACACCTAAGCTAGGCAGAATCCCCCGGTTTAGTCAGGGTAAGGGAGTTACACACCCAATATAACCCCTGCTCACCCCCTTGGTACCTTGGCAGAGCAGTCAGGCGTATCCAAGAGGAAATGTGTAAAGCGTTTGCGCAACCCACACACACTCCAGTGACACACTAGGCACACCACAAAAATAGACTCCACACAAGGTTATATAAAAATAGCCTTTTTATTAGTCATAAACACACATTAGACCACAATCACATCAATCATTGCGCCACTAGGCGATAGTCATGACAATACATAGATCATAAAATCACTTTGCCACTAGACAATAGTCATAAGCATTACAATTAGTGCAATCCAATTCATACTCATAGGTTGCACCCATTATAAACATATGCTGAGATCAACACCTTACACCGTTACTGCACATTTCCTGCAGCTTCTGAAATAGTGCTCAGTATTCTGGCCAGTAAAAGGCATCAAAACAAAAGTCATACACCCATTTCAGGACACTTATAATGCGGCAGGTAAGGTAGAAACACATGTAGCATCACAATTGTAAACCATTAGCAACCATCATACCATTCCTGAATATATTGGTTGTTACTCCAGCCAACATGAGGCCTACATTCTAACATAAGGGCATGAAAATGCGGCAGTTAGGTTAGGAGCAGGTTTTGAAAGTGACCCACTATCACTGAAAAGCGCCTGGGTGCACCTTTCCTGGCCACCTACTACTTTTGGTAGGATCATTTCACCTGCTCTCCTGCATGCCTTATGGTGCTTCCCTGGGGCTCTGCACCTGAGTCCCTTTGTGACATTGGCATTTTTGGCCTTAGGGGTAGGGACCCGAGCAGCTACTCACTGCTGCTTCCTCCGACCTACCATCAACATCACTGGGGTCGACAGCCACTGCCGCCCAGACCCTGAGGGTGCCCTTCTTTTTAAGGGAACTGACTACCGGGTGGCGCGTAAACGCAACCCGTCTTCAAATAGGGGGTTCGGTTGGCTGCCGTCAGGCTTCCATTGCCTCTAGGGGAAGAGTTCCCAGTGTGCTGCTATTGTCGGAGCCTTGCCTGAGGAGATTGTCACACGAGGTCCGATCCTGACCTCCAACCATGTGACACTGCACGTGATTCTGTGGAAAAAGGTAGGGCCGATGACCTTTTTCAGAGTTGCCCGGCGTTAACCGCCTCCATACCCACTCAAGTTACCAAACAAAGAGGCAGGCGCTGGAGACTGGAAGGCAGGAAACAGAAGTTTTATTCCGACGGAGCAGAACACATCAAATCAGACAACAGGGTATCTTCTCGAGGTGCTCTAACCGCATCTCTGAGGCCTGGCCTCTTATACACAGGTTTATGATCTTTATTGCATGTCGCACATTCTTGCAATGCTTTGAAGTATGAAAGGACATCCTCGGAATCCCCGCTTCAGGCCTGTTCCCACACACATTTACAGTTGAAGTCCCCACCCCGGTTACAACAGGTGACGATTGTCGCGCAGCTGGACATTCCGCCGATTCACGGAATGTAAGTGGTTGATCGGATCTCATGGGGTGGGGGCTTTGATCAACTCGTGGATCCTTTGATGGGAGAAGCTTCCTACTGTATAGGGGGCAATAAACAGTATCCGCAGGGCCAGGTGGCGGCCTGGGAACGAGTAAGACAAACGGGCACAGAGGAAAAGGGGGTTTTATTAAAGGACCCGGGATCATGTCCACCTAAACTGTGGAAATTAATGTCTGAGGCAATCGCAGTTCCCCTCTTACACATATGGAACACGTCCATTGCAACGGGCACGTTCCCGGACTGTTGGAAACAGGCCACTCTTCTCCCGCTGAAAAAAAAACCCCAAGGCGCACCGGATGATCTGAGCAATCTCCGACCCATCTCTCTCCTTGCAGCCCCCGGCAAAATGCTCAAAAAACTGATCCAACGGCAGCTAAACAACTTTATTGAAGAAAGCGGTGCCCTACATGAAACTCAGTCTGGCTTTAGGGCCGGCTTTAGCACCGAGACGGCCCTCATTGAGGTTGCTGAGTCAATCAGGTGGTCTTTAGATTCAGGGGCATCAGCTATGCTGGTGCTCCTGGATCTATCCGCTGCTTTTGATACTGTAGATCATAGCAGACTGTTGACTCGGCTTAAGGACATTGGCCTTGGAGACAAAGCACTTAACTGGCTACACTCCTATCTCACTAATCGCTCCCAGAAAGTGGCCCTGGGCCCCTTCTCTTCTATACCTAAAAGCCTCTGGTGTGGTGTCCCACAGGGGTCCGCACTCAGCCCTCTGCTGTTCAATGTCTATTTGGCCCCGCTTTTCACCTTGATTGCTAAATGGGGGGTCAAGGCAATATCATATGCAGACGACACTCAATTGGTCTTCCCATATACAGACACGTCAGAGGCAGCTTTTAGCAAAATCAGGGGCTGTCTTCAAGACGTGGCCAAATGGATGAACACTAATAAGCTCAAAATGAATGCGAGCAAAACGGAGGTGCTATTCTTCGGAAATCTCAAACATCCCCCTTCGGACCTGTGGTGGCCAACGGAAATGGGCCCTGCCCCATCTCCCGGAACCCATGCAAAAAATCTAGGAGTAAGATGGGATGAGAACCTGTCTTTCTTGCCGCATATACAACAGCTCACCGCTGGCTGCCTGCACAAACTCAGAAATTTGCGGAAATTTCTGCCTCTGCTATCAGTCGAGTGTCGAAAAATGGTTGTTCACACAACAATCACATCTCGACTTGACTATTCAAATGGCCTCTATCTTGGTCTGCCCAAATATGCGGTGCAACGCTTACAGATCGTGCAGAATGCGGCTGCGAGATTGATAAAACGTGTCCCTTTCAGGCAGCACATCTCTCCGCATCTGCACGAGCTGCATTGGTTGCCAGTGGCAAGCAGAATTAAGTTCAAGGTGCTTACCCTGGCTTTTAGAGCGCTAAAAGGCACGTGTCCCAATTATCTAAAGCTTCGACTCCCCCGCTACCACCAAAAACGAGAGCTGCGCTCAAACTCCCTGCTCAAGTTAACTGTTCCGCGCGTGAGGAAAGCTAGACTTGGAGGCAGGTCCTTATCGGCCGGCACGGCGAAACTTTGGAATACCCTGCCCCCTGCCATCCAATCCGCCACGACAGAAGCTAGCTTTAGGAAGCTCCTAAAAACTTGGCTTTTTATGTAATAATCCTGATCTTCCTTCTGACTACTCGCTCTTTGCTGCAGGACTCGCTAGCGCCGGGACACCTCCCCAGAGGTAGCTGTTCGCGCTCTACAAGTATCTGTATTATTATTATTATCATGAAAGGAATGAAGGGAGGTGTCGCGCTGGGAACAGGATGGGGTTCCGAGGCAGAGTTGTGCTGAAGAGGGGTTTATGGCCCAAGGCATGTGAGAGCGGGGGGTTGTCAGCGTGCAGGGGATGCCTGCGAGGTCAGGAGTGAGAGAGAAAGACACGCTGGCTGTCGGCGGTGGGCAGAGAGGCCATGGTATTAAAAATGGCTTGCACTTACGCGCACGAATGGGCTCGAAAAAGGGGGCAAGATGGCGCCGATAATGTTGACACTGCAGTCTAGGTTTTAACAGTCCTCCCTTTTCAACATATCTAGCCAGCTTGTCTACTCAATGTCAATCTGCATTAAATTCCTAACCTCGGCATCATATAATGCTCCCATGCGTTCCATTCCAAAGTCCACAGTCTTAGGGCAAATACAATTCGCACATAACGAACACAGAGGCGGCAGGCATTGAATTCCTAAGCATAACCCACATATTACAACTACAGGAATCAGGATAATGGTAAACAGTCTCCAGCCCCAGTTCTTAACAGTACTCCAGAACCATCCACCAAGCGACCATTCTTCCTGCTCCTGGTGAACTTCTGAGGAGAGTCTGTGGAGGTGTTCGATGGCCTTGTACACTGAGGGTGAATTGTCCGGTATATAGGTACAGCAGCTAGACCCAATAATGCGGCATGCTCCACCACGATCCGCTAGAACCACATCTAGAACAAGGCGGTTCTGGAGAGCCACCAGGCGGACCGCTTGAAGCTCGGCTGTGTTGTTTGCAAGGATACCAGCTGTGATGTTCATTGTTGTCTCGACTGCCTGAGTCAGATATCGGATGGCACGGCTGTTTGCCATCGGGCCCCAGAGTGGAACAAGTCCCTTCATTGCATCAAGGAACTGTGCTCCTGTAGAGTCGGCTTGTTCAATGTCCTTGGCTCGTTTCTGTCTATGATGATTCGCTGGAGCCACATAGATCGGAGGAAGGATGAAGGAGATAAAACAAGTGCCCCCCCCAGCCTTTGGGGAGCCAGGTGTAAGCCTTTGTGCCGCAAACGAAGTACATGTTTGGAGAGGATACAAAGGAAGGTGGATCGGTAGAGTCCAAAGTTCTGGTGAAACGGCAAGCACTGCGGCCTACCAGCTGTGTCCCAAGCCCTTCTATGCACATATGGCCTGTGACGTTGATGACAGATAGAGCCACAGTCAGAGTGGCAGCTGTTCGCTTCCGTAGGTAGGAGAAGGTGGGTCTGGTTGGATTGTTGAACACCTGCATTTCAATTCGTTCTTTAGCAGGGATGTCCATGTGGATAGAGTCGTTGGAGGTCTGCGGGCAGAAATGTGTCTTTGTTTTGTTTCGCCAGACCTCATGGAAGAAATGTGTCATGGTTTTGCTGGAGGTGGCATTGTCCTTATAGCTCTCTTGCAGGAGGATCAGCCAAGCAAAGCAGGAGCCGTGAATTGAGAAGGGTGAAGGGATGAAAGGTATCGAATGTCCAGTGGCGTGGGGTAGCAACCCACAGATCCAGCAGTTGGTGGCATTGGTGGCAAGATTGTGTTGGTGCAGCAGCTGCACAAAGGAGTTGTTCCAAAACTCCTTTCGCCTTTCTCTGAGTTGAGGAGAGAGCGAGATCAAATAATGTTCCTTTATGGTAGTAGGCTGCACAGTGGTTAGGAATGTTTCATGAGCAGGTGCATTTTCTTCCACAATCCAGAGCGTGGTCATGAGGAGAAAGCAGAAAAGGATTGTGATGAAAAGTGCAATTGTCTTTGAACTGTGGATTCTGTCTGTCTTTGGGTTTCTGTAGCGAATTTTCGGATGTCCGGTTGCTTCCATCACCTTCTTATCGGGCGCTTCCATCACCTTCTTATCGGGCGCTTCCATCACCTTCAAGGGAGCTCGGTAGCGGGCAGAACCAAAGACCTCGTCTGGCTTTCTCTCCTGACAGCCCTTGTTGTGTTAGGCCACCGATCTGAGAATTATGACTTAGTCAATGGTCTGCTTAGCCGAAACTCTCTCCTTTCGACACAGGTTATGCCCTTCTTTGGATGGCACGGTAGGGTCAGGAATCTTTGCAAGTTCAAGTGTTTCTGTGTCTGGGTAGCAATTCAGCGATGGTCGGTCTTTGTTCAGGAGCTCTTCCTGGGTGGTCACGTCTTCAGTTGTCATCAGAGTCGGGGGAATCCTCTTACAATGGTGCGCATGCACCCAGGTCCGCTTTCCTTCCACTCGAAGAGCTGTTCGGGTGGCTAGTAGGACTTGCCAGGGGCCCGTCCACCGGGGTTCCAGACTCTTGGCGCGCTGGAAATTCTTGATCAAGATGTAATCCCCGGGTTGCAGGTTGTGTCCGGGGCCCCTGGAAGCGTCAGGGATGGCATGCAGCACCTGTTGGTGAATGACAGACAGAGTTTCAGTCAATTTATGCAAGTAATCAGACATTAGGACGTCTGGGACGTCATGAATGGAAGTCGGTTTTGGTGCAGACCAGACGCTCATGGGTCGGCCAAAAACGACCTCGTAAGGTGTCAAGTGGTGTTTGGTGGGGGTGGAACGCATCGATAGCAATGCCAGTGGGAGAGTGTCTGGCCATTTTAGTCCTGTGGTAGCCACTATCTTGGCTAGCTTTAGTTTTAGTGTGGCATTGTGTCGCTCGACAAGTCCAGCAGACTGGGGGTGGAAGACTGCGTGGAACTTCTGCTTGATACCCAGCCCCTTTAAGATGAGCTGGATGACTTCGGCTACGAAGTGGGGGCCATTGTCGCTCCATAAAATTCCACAAAGGCCGTAGCGAGGGAAGAATTCTTTTAACAGTACTTTTGCAGTGGCCATAGCAGTGTTATCACGGGTTGGGTATGCTTCCACCCATTTGCTAAATGCGCACACCACGACAAGTACGTATTTCAGGCCTTGGCACCTGTCTAGTTGGATGTAGTCCATCTGCAGGACTTCAAACGGGTGATTGGGAACCCCAAACCCTCCCCGGGGTACCACAGTTCCTTTCCCGGGGTTATGTTGCAGGCATATCAAGCATTGTTGGACCAGACGTTTGGCGGAGTCTGTGATTTTGTCGTTGTGCCAAACTCTGGAGACAAGTTCAATCATGGGGGCTGATCCTATGTGAGCAGGGGAGTGTGCCATAGTCAGTATGGGAATCAGGTATGAGTCAGGTAGCAACCATTTGTTCGTGTCCTTTGTCCGCCAGCAGCCTTCATCGTCTTTCAATCCCACCCGTGCCAATTCAGTCAATTCGTGTTGTGTGCTAGCCATTTGAATGTCCCTAATAGTGTCCCTAGCGTCGGTCCATTTCTCTGCTTGTGACCTGGTCACGTACATGCGTGTCGTCGTCCTATTTTCAGCGGTGGTTCGAGCAGTGACATCGGCTAGTGCATTTCCCTGTCCAATAATGTCTGTCACTTTCTTGTGTGCCTGGCATTTGATAACCGCAAGTCTTTTGGGAAGAAGGACAGCTTCGATCAGGGCGGAGACTAAATCTCCATGTAAGATAGGGGTGCCGTGCGAGGTCAAGAATCCCCTTTCCTTCCAAAGGAGCCCAAAATGGTGAACCACCCCGAAGGCATACTGGCTGTCGGTGTAAATGTTCGCTGTGGTTCCTGCTGCTAGGATGCATGCTCGTGTCAGGGCAATCAGTTCCGCTGCCTGTGCAGATCGTTGCGTGATACGGGCTGTCTCGATTACAGTTCGGGCCGTGGTAACTGCATAGGCAGCTGAAGTGGTGCCATCGGGGAGTTTGATGCAAGAGCCGTCCACCCACAGCTCTCCGTCAGGGTCAGGAAAAGCCGTGTCTCTGAGGTCAACCCTACTTCTAGTCTGTTCATCCGTGAGGGTCACACAGTCGTGTACAGGGGGCACATTGGGATCGTTCTCTGGTAGGGGTAACAAAGTTGCCGGGTTCAGAGTGGTGCATCTTTTCAGGGTGGTGTGGGGTGCGAGCAGAGTCAGTTCGTACCCAGTCAGTTGTGCGCTCGTTAGGTGTTGCGTCTTGGTTTGGTTCAGGAGGGTGTCAACTGCATGGGGTACTAATACCGTGAGGGAATTCGAGAGCACGATCCCCTCACTCTGTCGGATAGAGATAGCAGCGGCAGCTACAGCTCGAAGGCAGGCAGGTAAGGCTCTAGCTACGGGGTCAAGAGTGGCAGAGAAGTAAGCGCATGGTCATTGCTTTGGGCCAATGGACTGGGTCAAGACAGATAAAGCACACCCCTCCCTTTCGTGAGTGTAGAGGGAGAAGGGCTTTGTGTAATCGGGGGTACCTAGGACAGGGGCTGAACAGAGGGCATCTCGTAGCTCTATGAAGGAGGATTGGCATTCAGGGGTCCAAGGGAGGGGGAAGGGGACATCTTTAGCTAGCAGAGATAGCAGCGGTTTCACAATGAGGCTGAAGTTTGGCAACCACTGCCGACAGAAGGAGGTGAGGCCTAGTAGGGAGCGGACCTGTTTCTGAGTCTTTGGGACAGGGGTTTCAAGAATGGTTTGGATCCGGTCGGGGGTAAGTTTCCTTCCGTCTTTGGACAGAAGGTGGCCTAAGTAAGTGACCTGGGGTTGGCAGAACTGCAACTTCTTTTTGGAGACCTTGTGGCCATTTTTCGCAAGGAAGTGCAGGAGTTGAATGGTGGCTGTGGCTGCTAGTGGAGTGGTGTCGGCCGCCAAAAGGATGTCATCGACGTATTGTATCAACACCACTCCATCGGGTAACCGGACTTCATCCAGTTGTCTCTTGAGGGCCTGACTGTAGATGCTGGGGCTTTCAGTGTAGCCCTGGGGTGCTCGACAGAATCTATATGAGCGGGCTTTTAGGGTGAAGCCGAAGAGATATCGGCTGTCTGGGTGGATGGGGATAGAGAAAAATGCGTTTTTGAGGTCAATGACAGTGAAGGTGATGGCAGTAGAAGGAAACAAAGTCAGGATAGTGGTGATGTCTGAGCTCACGTGGTACTGGGGTACAACCACTTTGTTGATCTCTCGAAGGTCGATGATGAAGCGGTATGCTTTCTCATCCCCCTCTCCTTGTTTCTTGATGATCGGCAAGATAGGGCTGTTGCAAACGTTGCTAACCACTTCCTCTACCACTCCTGCGTCTATCAGTGACTGAATAATCTTTACCAATGCCTTCTCGTCTTCGGGCGATATCCGATATTGTGGAAGTTTTGGGAGTATTGCGTCCGGTCGAACAGTGATGTGCACTGGGTCAATCATCATGCGTCCTACGTCCGAATCTGTCTTGGCCCACAGATACGGAGGCAGAGTGTCAAGCAGAGACATGTCAGCGTCATTGATAGAAAACATGCGTCGGGAAGGGCAATGTCTGAGCAGAATGGGGTTGTCATACAGGAAAACTCGAACTCCGTCTTGGGAACATCTAATAGTCGCTCGGAAGTGCTTCAGTAAGTCAAGTCCCATAAGGCATCAGGAGTATTAGCGGAAAGCAAAAACGTTGTGTCAGTGGTATTGTTCTCTAAGTCGAAGGGGATCGGAGTGGACAGAGGGTTAGTGGAGGGCATTCCATCGAAACCTATCGATGTCACAAGTGAGCCAGACAAGGGTGCCCTTGGAATCAGTCGTTTAGATAACGCATTACGTGTTGCGCCAGTGTCTACCAGAAATGGAGACTTTGTACCCAGGACCTCAGCAGTGACATAAGGACCTTGCTGGTCAACATAGAGCTCGACTGGATCCCTCCCTTGCCCTTGGCAGTCCTATGCGAAGTCGTGGGCATCGTCGCAGTCAGACTGTTGGTACTGATTCTGTCTGGGTCGGTCAAATGTATTTGGTCTGTTTGATTTATCATTAGTCGTGTCATTTGCGGGCCCTCGTTGCTGTCCTCTATTTCTCGGTCCACCCGCTACGTCCTTGGGGTCCCTATTTCTGATCATCTCCAACAGGACCGGGCACTGGGATTTCCAATGGCCGAATCCTTTACAGAAGGCACACTGGTCCTCGCTAATGTCTGTACGTCCAATGCGGGGTGTCGGGGTGCGGTCTTTAGGAGGTGCGTTCCTAGGGACATTTGTCTGGTAGTTTCCTTTGTATTGCTCTCGTCCTATAGTCACCCCTTGCAATTGTGCAATCATCACCCTCTCTTTTAAGTCTTTCTTCTTTTTCTCTGTTGCTCTATCGTTTTCATTTTTCTGGTGTTCGTAATATTGGGCCATCTGAAGGATAGCCGCAGGTTTGGAGGCCGCCCAACTACTCTCGCTGGCCTGCAGTTTCTGGGAGACCTCCGGTGACAAACCCTTAACATAATTCTGGACAAACAGATGGTGTCCGGTTGCAGTGGTCATGTCCTGGCCGCTGTAATCGGAGAACACTGTTTCAAACCGGGAGAAGTAGTCCGATACATCTTCCTGGGGTTTCTGACGACAAGCCGTTACTATCGACCAGTCCACTTTCTTTTCTGGAATCAGGGTTTTCAATTTCTGTACAATTTTATCTGGGAGGTCTAAAATGGGTTTCAAAGGTTTCTGTCCAGGTTCTCGTTGTCTATCTATGCCATCGAGTTGTGACCAGGTATGTCCAAACAGCTCAAGGTGGTCGACTTTCCGGATTTGCTTCCACACATCAGCGGGTAGACATAACCCGAAAAACAAGTCGATGTCAGCCAGGGTCATAATCGTTGAACCTAGGGTTGTACCTAATTCAGTATAGAAGGCAGTGGGGTTTTTACGTAAATCAGGCAGAGATTTCCGGAACGTCAGAATATCTTGCCGATCCCATGGCTGGTAGACCCAGTTGTACACTACCCTCCCTCTTGCATCTTGGTGGTTGACGTCATCGTGAGTTCCTTGACCTCGTGGAGGAAGCCAGTAGGGGGCAGCCTCTCTTATTGGCATCATGGCGCTAGCTCGCTCAGTTTGTGGTTCGGTTGCTACGGGTGTCGTGGGTTTAGCTTCCGATTCCTGTTCAGTGAGGTGGCGGAAAACCTCAAGCGTACGCGTAAGGAGGTCCGTCACATCACACTCGCCCTCATCCCCGATATCGACCTTCCTGTACAGAGTCGTTAGGCTCTCGGGACCTTTGTCTCGATATCGGTCCTCGTACGCATTCAAGACATGATAACACAGTCGTACGGCAAAATGTCGTCTGTGGCTCCCTGCATATGAGTTGAACATATCCGTGATGTGCCCTTCACTTTCCTTTCTTTCTACCAATGTCCTTACTATCTTGTCAATCCCTGCTCGCTCATCCTTGCCTAATCTGTTTGTTCTTGCGGAATCAGCCTTTCGGGTCTCAGGGTCATCTAACGCTGTCACTTGTGCTGTATCTAATACAAGGGGTTCGGCCATGGGGGCCGAAGCTCTGGTACTACTTTCGTCTGTGCTTGGGGGTAGCGGGTGCTGTGCTAAGGGTTGGGAAGGGGCATATGGAGGGGGCATGTAGATGATCAGGGGACCTAACAAAAGATCATCGTTGGTTCGCTGTTTCAAGGGTAATTCAGGATAGAGCGTAGAGGGCGTTCTAACCGGACACTGGCTTGATGTTTCTACCTCTAGCTTTTGTTTGGCTTCCTCTCTTTCCTTAATCTCTTCTTCTAATTTCTTAGCAGCTAGGTGGGCTGCCTTTCGCAGCTCTTTTCCCAACCTACTCTCATTTCTCTTTTTACGCTGTTCGGTTTCTTTGCGCCACATGCCGAGACTATCAAGCATAGTGGGAGTTGTCTTGTGCTTCCCAAGGGCTGTTTCTAGCGTGCTTATTTTATCCTCATCGAAGGATCCTATCAGTGGCCACTGACTTTCTCGATCCTTTCTCCTGTATTTATGCCACAGCTTGCTATAAGCTATAGCGATCAATCCATGCTTCATGAACACGTCCTTATTAGGGGTGCCTTCCAGTGGAGCCGGATGGTTCATCTCTAATAAGTGGTCCGGGCTAAACAGGCTACCAATCAGTGGGGAGAAGATAGGCATGACGGATTACAACGGGGACAAAAGTCTGCACTACCTATCTTATCACTGCGTGCAAAGACTAGACAGAATATTTCTATTCTTCGTTGTTTGCAGGCGGTGAATACCTCAAAAAGAACCAATATCGAACAGTCAATGTTCGGTCAATCAAACAATCAATGGGGAGAATAAGTAGGCACGACGGGTTACAACGGGGACAAAAGTCTGCGTTACCTACCCTTTCACTACCTGCAAAGAGAGAACCTGTTCTTCCCTGTTTGCAGACAGAGAATCTCCAAACAAATCAACAAAAGAGTAATACTAGTATTATCCAAATCAAACAATCATTTCGCAATTTGTCGCGTTTACACGACCTTACCCGGACCGCATGGACAGTTTCTTGTCTTCCGAATCCAGTGCCCGATCGTCCTCTATTCTTCGTGATCTTCGCGGCACTCCTGATGGTTCCCAGTCAGGACAGTAGATCACTCGAGAGAGGTCTGTTCGGAACCAGTGAAGTTCGGATGATCGGCTGTCAGACGAGGGTCTATCGGGCAGGAGCTCTCCCGATCGTTGCAGTCGTTCACTCTGTCATCAGGACCTCTCCCACTAGATCCACGAATCGCTGATGGGCCCCACGTTTGGGACGCCAATTGTGGAAAAAGGTAGGGCCGATGACCTTTTTCAGAGTTGCCGGGCGTTAACCGCCTCTATACCCACTCAAGTTACCAAACAAAGAGGCAGGCGCTGGAGACTGGAAGGCAGGAAACAGAAGTTTTATTCCGACGGAGCAGAACACATCAAATCAGACAACAGGGTATCTTCTCGAGGTGCTCTAACCGCATCTCTGAGGCCTGGCCTCTTATACACAGGTTTATGATCTTTATTGCATGTTGCACATTCTTGCAATGCTTTGAAGTATGAAAGGACATCCTCGGAATCCCCGCTTCAGGCCCGTTCCCACACACATTTACAGTTGAAGTCCCCACCCCGGTTACAACAGGTGATGATTGTCGCGCAGCTGGACATTCCGCCGATTCACGGAATGTAAGTGGTTGATCGGATCTCATGGGGTGGGGGCTTTGATCAACTCGTGGATCCTTTGATGGGAGAAGCTTCCTACTGTATAGGGGGCAATAAACAGTATCCGCAGGGCCAGGTGGCGGCCTGGGAACGAGTAAGACAAACGGGCACAGAGGAAAAGGGGGTTTTATTAAAGGACCCGGGATCATGAAAGGAATGAAGGGAGGTGTCGTGCTGGGAACAGGATGGGGTTCCGAGGCAGAGTTGTGCTGAAGAGGGGTTTATGGCCCAAGGCATGTGAGAGCGGGGGGTTGTCAGCGCGCGGGGGATGCCTGCGAGGTCAGGAGTGAGAGAGAAAGACGCGCTGGCTGTCGGCGGTGGGCAGAGAGGCCATGGTATTAAAAATGGCTGCCGCTTACGCGCACAAATGGGCTCGAAAAAGGGGGCAAGATGGCGCCGATAATGTTGACACTGCAGTCTAGGTTTTAACAATTCCTCCGGCGGATGAAAGGACACTCTTGATTGGCCAGCAACTCTCCCATGGGGGCAATCATCATTCAGGAGCACTGCGCTGGGAGGGGAAGCTGTCCTGGGCTCAGGCACATTGCTCTCCCTCCGGGAATCAATCACTGGTGCTGGTTGTCACGCTGAGGTCCTTCGAGCAGGGCTTCGCGATAGGCCCCGCGGCTTTCCCCATTTCAGATCCAATAGCGCGGCTTCTGCAAAGCCTCTGGTGGTTCTTCTGACCTTGCCCAAGCCCGGGGAGGATAAAAGAAAAAATAAAGGCATCAGCAAAGCATGGGGAAGTTCAGAATAAATGTCAGGAAATTCCCCCTTAGACAAAATCTCCAGCACTCCACACTCACTTTTCAGGGGAACAAGTTTAAAGTGAAAAATTGAAGCGCTCACTACGCACTGAGAACACTGGTGGTGCACAACGCAAGCAGGCAGACCAGCACATCCAAGCAGGTAGAAGGCATGGATGTCAGTTTTTCCTCACATCACCACAGTGCCTTATGGAATCCAAAGTCAGGGAGCCTCTGGCAGCAGGTCAACAAGCAGGAAAACAATCCAGATTCTTTTAGCCACCCAGCCAGTAGCAGTTAGCAGGGCAACAGCAGAAGAGCAAGCAGTCCAGTTGAGTCCTTTGTGCAGTGGTTCAGTCCCAGTTCCAAAAGTGCTCCAAAAATGTGAGGTCAGAGCCCCTGTACTTATGGTCAGAATGTCTTTGTTCTGGGGGGCACTTCACCCACTGTATAGAAGTGCACAACACCCCCATTTGCATCCCAGGCATTGACCCCAGACACACCGCAGGGGCGGGGACAGCATTGTAGAAGGCGGGCACAGCCCTATTCAGGTAGATCAAGCCTTTGCAGAGGCAAAGGAAACTCCTCCTGCTACTCAAAATGCAGGCAAGTTCTACTCAGCCTAGAACTGAGTCACCCAGGAAAGGCAGGACACACCTCAACCCCCCTTTTGACTGTCTAGAGTGAATGAACATCCTCTCTCTCCTGTCAGTCAATACCAGATGGTGAATACACATACAGGCAAGGCACAAAGATACATAAACACACAGAAATGCCCACTTCTATAAGTGCAGTTTCTAAAATAGTAATGACAAATCTGCTTAGACCAATAAGCAGGATTTATCACTACTATTCCAAACATACCAAACATGGCCACGCTACCCCTCTCATATAAGAAATGACCACTTCAGCACATATCAGGGAATCCCCAATGCAAATCTATGAGAGGGCAGCCTCACAGCAGTGAGAAGCCAAATAAGCTGTTTGTCACTAACAGGACATGCCACACAGTTAAGGCACATGTCCTAAATTTTACCTAGAGAGCACTCTGCCCAAAGGGCTACCTAGGGCCTATCTTAGGGGTGACTTATATGTAGCATAAGGGGATTTTCAGACGTGGCAACCACTTTACATGCCACATCACTGCTGCAGTAAACTGCGCATGCAGGCGTGCAGCGGCAGAGGTCTAAGACAGGTTTGCAATGCTACTTCGGTGGGTGGCGCAAGCAGCGCTGAAAGCCCACTAGTAGCATTTAATTTACAGTCCCTGGGTATATTCGATATTACTGTACAAGGGGCTTACAGATACATTAAATATGCCAAACAGGTGTAGACCAATCGTACCATGTTTACAAGGGAGAGCAAATGCACTTTAGCACCGATCAGCAGTTGTAAAGTGCCGAGAGTCCTAAACCCAACAAAAACAGGTCGGAAAAAATACAGGAGGACAGAAAAAGTTTCTGGGATGACCCTGCAAAAAAGGGCCAAGTCCAACAGTTTCATTGCCTCAATTCTTATTTTTTTTACACTGTTATAAATCTCACTCCATTCCGTAAAATGTTCTGCTTGTATTAACCCCTTCCCTACTCATGATGGAACCACGCCGTCATGAGCCACGGGCGGCGTGTGCTCACGATGGCGTGGTTCCATCATGCTTAGGCTCCTCCCCCCACGCGGCACTGATTCCCCGCCTGTGTGGGCGAATTAGTGAGTGGGCGGAGTCATGACGGAACCACGCCGACATGTGCACTGTTCGACTGTGGCTCATGACGTTGTGGTTCCATCACATGCATGGCGGCACCGCGCTCACCCCCCAGCGCTGCGGCGGAATTACTGCTGCAGCCAAGGGGTTAAGACGACGGAATATTTACACAGCTTTATTCAACACTGAACGTACCTTGTTCTTATCTCTCTGTCATTATTATTCATACACTATTCATCTATCTATTGTATCTGGAGTGAAATTTACAACAATATTCACTGTAGATTGCGGTGGGTAAAATATGTCTCAGAATGTCATGAACAACACGCCTGTCTATAGAACTGTCCTAATATAATTACAAACGCTTGTACTAAAATGCTTTTTCCAGTCATAGACTTTTGTTTGGATCTTATGAGTTTCGATAGTGAGTAAAAATATGTGAGTATTTCACATTTCATTTCTACATAACACATGCGTGAGTTTATGTTCATTTCCTTTTTCTAAATGTACTGCACCCTGTAATTTCCCTTTTTCATCATCCCATTGTTCCACCAGCATGAGCCAGCTTTTGTTTTCGTTTTGCTCACTCCCTCTGTGTCAGGTGTGAGCTCATAATTGCCGGCTACACTGTATTTAGTTATTTGTTTGCATTTGTATAATTTTAATTGGTGACTTCCTTCATAGACCGTAATAAATACTCTGCATACTAACCAGAATGTGCCCTGTGTTTTTCACTGTACAGTTATTAATTTTGTATTCTAATTGGTACAATATATACAACTCATAGTTGTGGTGTGGCTAGTTCTATTCTAATTTATACCAACGCCCAAAAATCCCAACAGAGAATGCAACAATGAAGTTGATACATTAGCCCTGAAGCAAGGTGATGCCAGGCAAAGCAAACAAAGCCACACCTTACTTTACAATTACAGATTGGTGATAACATAGGGAACAAGCAAGTGAGACTGCTTCTTTCGGTGTGATGATTAAGGCCATGGATTTGAGAGGATAAAACACTAATATTGCATTTGATAGCATTTCAAATGGCTTGATGAAATAATCAGATAAAGCATCACACATGTACAGTAGTAAATTGTATTTTACCTCTGATCAAACAAGTATTCGTTTGTACACTATGTTCGTCCAATCTCTTTTGTGCCTAAACAAAGCTCTACAATTATGTTATGGCATGACTCCCTCCTCTCCTCCCGCTTCGTATTTCAGGGTCCGATTTAGACTTTGGCGGTGCTGTGCCGGCTCTGTGCCAGCTCAGCAGCTTCAAAGCCATGCAAGGACCGCCGACCACATTACAAGTACAACTCGTGTCTGGCGTGCTTTTTTGGTCCTTTGTTTTGCGTTCCCACTGCTGTGCCGTGAAAACAGGCACCACAAAGGGAAGGCAAAAGAAGTTCCAGCACGGCATGCTGTGCTGGAACTCGGGGTGCAAGCAAACAGAGAGCACATGCTATGCACCACTGAATGCATCCCCATGGTGGCGGGGGCATTAGGGACCTGTAGGGCCCCCTTTGTTTCCTCTCCACCAGCCATTTTAATGTGGATGAGCCCACCATGAAATGGCTGGTGGTGGGGAAACTGATAATATGATCGGCTGGCCATAGCGTCCCAGCCCTGTAGAGTATATAGCTCTCTGTGCTGCGCCACCGCCAGGGAATGGCGGTTCCCTGGTGCAGCCAGCACAGCAATGGACGGTCCAAATGGCTGCCTCATATTAGGGCAGTCGCGGGACCATTACTGTGAGTCTGGCGGTCTTTGACCGCCAGACTAAAAATAGGGCCCTAAGCTCGCCTATTCCTGTTCTTCACAAAAATAATTTTTAAACTCTTGCCCTATTTCGATATATTCATTATTTTATTTAGTTCTTTTAAAGTGCTCATGCTACCACATCAAGCTACCTGGAGGCTGGTAGGAGGTACTTCATGTTGATTAAAGGTATTTAGAAACAAATGCATGGCAGAAGTGGTGGCTCTTCAGTTGTTTGCTGAAGGATGTTGGTTCCATGAATAAGAGGAAGAGATAAATATTTCCAGAGGAAGAAACCTTTGTGGTGCCGAGATCTGCCCCCAATCAATATCAGTCTTGATGGACATATTAATAGACAGAGGCGTAGGCATCTGTTCGTGCTTTGCAGAATGAAAACATTGAAAAAGATAGCATTGAGTTGTGCCATGCAAGGCTTATGTACCTAGTAGAGGATGTCTTTTAATGATGTAATTGGAGCCCTTCAAGTTAAAAAAAAGTCGAGCATGAAGTTTGGTGCTCCCTGCAGTTTACTTAAGCTTGCTTGAAATGTTGCTTCGTAGTCCACAATAGACTCTGTTACAGTAGATTATATTTGAGAGGGTCACAGCTATGATGAGAGTTATTCAGTTGTGAATTTGCAGTCGGTGAAGAATGAATGAGAAATTGACAACCAATCCAGTAATTACTTTTAGATGAAATACAAGGATTTCAGATAGGCAGATAGCATAATTACAGACAAGCATTAGAAAACGCAAAGCACAAAACCTCCAGAAGGGGCAAGATAAAGATAGAAAGAAAGCAAAGGAAAGGAGAAGATGGTGTTTGGATAAAATATTGAATACAAAAATGTTGTGATGCAAAAATATGGGGTTAAGAATATTGGGATGTCAAAAATATTGTATACAGAAATATTAAAGATAAGAATATTATTTTAATAGTTGTTTTTATTATCATTGTAAAAAATACTATTTTTGTAACCCCTTCGCTTCCAGGCCTCCCCCCTGCAAAGCCTTTTTTTGGATATTTGGGGTAGTTTGTGCTTAGGCCACTGTAAATGTTTGTCTTTATAAGGTATCCACCCCAAATTTGCGTCCTTTTCTTCCAGCATCTTGTGGATTCTCAAAGTATCCAGGGTTTGTGGATTCTCCTGGAGGGGACCGAGGAATTGGCCAAAATACAGCTCATTGGAAAAAGGTGCTGCAAAATAAAGCGTCTGTTTTTTTCCCTGAAAAAGGTATCAACAAAGAGTTTGTGTTACTAAAATAACTATCTTCCTAGCTTTCAGGAACAGGCAGACTTTTGTCAGAAAACCAAAATTCTTTACACAGTTTTGGCATTTTAATTGGGACATAGCCTATTTTTCCAATTTTTTTGTGCTTTCAACCTCCTTCCAGTTAGTAGTAGAAATGGGTGTGAAAGCAATATTGGATCCGAGAGAACTACACAAATCTGAAAAGTATACACAATTCCGAATTTAGCAATGGTCATTTGTGTAGATCCTTCAAGTTTTTTTTAATAGAAACTGACAATTGAAATAAAATAATATTGAAATTGCGTTGGAAACAACAGCCATCTGTGGCAACGTTTTCACCTGTAACTTATTTGAAGTATGGCATATTTTCAAAAGCAATACAACGTTACGTCTGTTGGGCACTTCTGGTTGCGGATATATACAGGACTTGTAGGTTCACCAAGAACCTGAGGTACCCAGAGCCAATAACCGAGCTGCGTCTTGCAATGTTTTTAAATTATGTGCGGGTATATAGCCATTTATTTGGTAAAATATAAAGAGTGAAAAATAGGCGCCAAGGAAACCTATATATTTACGAAGAGGGATCAAAATACAGAGTTTAGAAGCAGTGGTTAGTTGCACATCTCTGAATTTGTGGGTACCCATTGAGGACATTTTTCCAAATGACTTCTTCTTTACACATTGTCCTACATTTGGAAGGCAGAAATGCAAAGAAAGTCAATTGGTAATAACACTTGTTCTACAATTCTGTGTTTCCATATGTCTCCCAATAAAAATGGTACCTTACTTGTGTGGGTAGGCTGAGTGCCTGCGAAAGGAAACAGCCCAACATGCAAAGTGGACACACACAATTTTCCAGTGAAAACTGACCCTTTTTTGGCAATGCTCCTAGCTGTGGATTCTGGACCCTAGCTCAGCCAGCACCTAGGAAAACCTATCAAACCTATTCATTTTTTTTAACAAGACACACAGGGGAATTCTGTGTGGCTCTTATTAGGTTCTGTCACACAATCCAGGATAGGATGACATGTGTGGCTCGCCCCAGGTTATGTTACCCAGAATGTCTACAAAACCTCAACCTTTGTAAAAAAAAATACAAAACCATATTTTCCTCACATTTCTGTGATGGAAAAATCTGGAATCTGTATGGATCCACAAAATTCCACCCACTCCATATTCCCCAAGGTCTCCCAATAGAAAAGGCACATCTCTTTTGTGGGTAGACCTAGTGCCCATGACAGGAAATGGACCAAAATGCAACATGGACACATCACATTTTTCCACAGAAAACTGACACTTTTTTGTAATGTGCCTAGCTCATCATTTTGGGCTCTATCTCAACCGGCACCTAGAGAAACCTAGCAAACAGGTACATTTTTGAAAAGTAGACACCCAACACCCAGGGAAATCATGGATGGGGTGAATTGTGTGGCTTTAACCAGGTTCTGTTACCCGGAATCCCTTGCAAAGCTCAAACATTGTAAAAAAACATATTTTCCTCACATTTCTGTAAAGGAAAGTTCTGGAATATGCAGAAATCCACAAACTTTCACCCAGCCAGAAGTTCTCCAAGTCTCCCAATAAAAATGGTACATCGTTTGTGTGGGTAGAGCTAGTATCCGTAACAGCAAACGACCCAAAATGCAACGTGGACACATCACATTTTTCCACTGAAAACTGACCCTTTATTTGCAATGTGCCTAGCTGTAGTTTTGAGCTCTAGCTCAGCCGGCAACTAGGGAAAACTAGCAAACCTATACATTTTTTGGAAACTAGACATCCAGGGGACTCCTGGATGGGGTGACTTGTGTGGCTTTCACCAGGTTCTGTTACCCAGGCTCCCTTGAAAACCTCACACATTGTAAAAAAAAAAAACATATTTCCTCTGTGATGGAAAGTTCTGGACTCTGGTGGATCCACAAACTCCACTCACTCAGCATTTCCCTAAGACTCCCAATAGAAATAGTACCTCACTTGTGTTAGTAGGGCTAATGTCCGTGACAGGAAATGGCCCAAAATGCAATGTGGACACATAACATTTTTCCACAGAAAACTGACCCTTTATTTGCAATGTGCCTAGCTGTAGACATTGGGCTCAAGCTCAGCTGACACCTAGGGAAATATAGCAAACCTATATATTGTTTAAAACAAGAAATCCAGGGGAATCCAAGATGAAGTGACGTGTGGGGCTCTCATCAGGTTCTGTTACCCAGAATCCCTTGCAAAGCCCAAATTTAAAAAAAAGACAAAAACAAATTTTCCTCAAATTTCTGTGATGGAAAGTTCTGGAATCTGGAGGGGGCCACAAACTTCCATCCACCCAGCAGTCCTCCAAGTCTCCCGATAAATATGGTACCTTACTCATGTGGTAGGCCTAGTATCCGCAACAGGAAACAGCCCAAAACGCAATGTGGACACATCACATTTTTCTACAGAAAACTGACACTTTATTTGCAATGTGCCTAGCTGTAGATTTTGAGCTCTAGCACAGCCGATACCTATGGAAACCAAGCAAACCTATATATTTTGGAAACTAGAAATCCAAGGTAATCCAGGATCAGGTGACTTGTGTGGCTCTCACCAGGTTCTGTTACCCAGAATTCATTGCAAACCTCAAACTTTGTTAAAAAAACAACACATTTTCCTCATATTTTTGTGATGGAAAGTTCTGGAATTTGTGGGGAGCCACACACTTACATCCACCCAGTCGTCCTCCAAGTCTCCCGATAATAATGGTACCTCACTTGTGTGGATAGGTCTTGTGCCGGCGACCAGAAACGGCCCAAAACATACTGTGAAAACGTCAAAATTATCGATTACAAAAAGACCTTGTTTTGCACGGGTGTCTCCTGCGTTTTTGATCCCGGGCTCGGCGTCTATCTAGGGAAACTTATCAATCCCATATATTTCTGAAAACTAGACACCCGGGGGGAGTCAAGGGAGGTGGATGCCCCAACGTTTTTCTACCCAGAATCCCCTGCAAACCTCAAATTTAGCTGAAACAATCAATTATTTTTCACATTTCTGTGTAGGAAAGTTGTGGGATCACCGGACTGACACAAACTTCCTACCACCCAGCGTTCCCCCAGGTCACCTGAGCCTGTATTCCATTAGGGAGGTTTGAGGCAGTGCTCTATGCCCACCCCAGCCCACATGAAAAGTTTATGAAGAAAAAAGGCCAAAACGTGTATTTTATGTCACAATTTCTACATACATTGTCTAGGAATCCAGGAATTCTGAAGGAATACTGTGGCAAATTCACTATTTCTGCACAGTCTCTTCAGATGTTTTGGCCTTCTCCTGGCACTATTTTGCTGGTATTAGGACTCGGTGCACTGAGACACTGCTATTCACGACAGTGAGTGTGCTGTGACCTAAAAATGGTATTGGTAAAACTGGATTCACCCAGTTCGCCTATTTAACTTTGATGTTAGACATTAGTAGATGGCGCCAAAAAATTATACTAATGTCATGGGAATAAAAATTCAGATGAGGGCTGCAGTTTGTATTTACACCAACCACATAAAATTAGATGGCTGCCGGGGGCATCACTGTGCTCTGGCTGGGCTACAGTTTAAAGACATTGTTGTAGCACATGGAAAAGAAAAGTGCCTTTGCAATGTAGGAAAACCTATTTTTATATATTACTAAGTTTACCTATTGTTAGATCTGGCATCCTTGATGTGGTGTTCCCACCAACATTTTCCCTTCATCCCTCCTGTTTTTCTAAATTCGTTATTGTTGGAATTAGGACTCTGAGCACTTCACCACTGCTAAACAATTCTGAAGTGCTTGTTCTCTCTCCCTAAAACATGGTAAAATTGGCCTACGCCTGATTGGCACATTTAATTTATTTATAAGTCCCTAGTAAATGGTACAACAAGTACCCATGGCCTGTAAAATATATGCTACTAGTGAGACTGCAGCACTCATTGTGCTACTCCTAAAATAGCATTTCAAAACTTGACTCAGGCCAGTCACTCAGCCTGTAGTGATAGTTGGCATTTTTTTGTCCTAACTAATTGGGGCCTTTTGTAACATTTAAAAGAGGTAAAATGACTCTTTAGTTGCTGTGTCCAAGGGGTAGAATTATTGATTATATGAAATTACAAGGTGGACAGGTACAGCATGTAATGTAGATGGTAAGTTCTATCGCAGGCCCCACCGGGAGCAGCCATCTTGCTGCTCATCCTCAGGAATAACTGACAGTACACTTTAACATACACAACTAGGACAGGGCATGACCTCGCAGAGACTGCCTGAGCAACAGAGTACAAGACACTCAGAAAGGACAAGGAAAGAGGAAGAGCAGGATGCAACACATTCTGCAAATGTCCTGGGTAACATGATTGTGAATAGCTCTGCTGCTGGGCCTGGTGTATTCCCTCCAAACAGTGGCATAAAAGGGGACTTGCATGTGCCGGATGGATCATCTTGCTGGGTTGGCTGGGGTGGAGCTGTTCTCTGCCCCACTTCCACTTAAGCGGGCTTGCCTGCTGAACAAGAAAAGGAACCTGACACTAAACTTTTTCACATAGACTTCTTAAAAACTTGACAGGGGAAGGGAAAAACTTTTGAGAGGCAGGTTGTTCCCCCACACAAAATGCTTGCACCAGGTATAAGTATTGGATCCTCAGAAGAACTCTTTAGAAAATCCTGGACCTTTGGGAATTACAGAAGAATTACTGATCTGCTGCGAGAGGACTGCCCTGCTGCTTGAGGACTGCCTAGCTGTCGGAAAAGGAAGACTGGACCTGCTTTCTTTCATCCCAGGCTAACCTGAGTGACTCCAAGGGTCAGCTGATCTTCTGTGTGAGCTACAGGGACACAACAAACTCCAGAGGCCTCCTTACAATTGTCCAGCTGACCTGCTGCACTGGACCTTTCTGAGCCTTGCTGGACTCTGCTGAAGTAAGTCCTGATCCTGACAAGGCGCTCTACAGGTCCCGCGCCCTTGGCTGGCATCACAGTGTACTCCTCCCTGCCTAACTGTGTGTTCCATCAGAACCAATGCAGAACCAATGCATTTGTGTCATGTTGACACAAATCAACATGATCAGCTGCGGCTCCTCGCTATGGCGGAGGAACGTTGCCCGCCCCAAAAATGCCAGGAAAGGAAAAATAACACAATAATTATCAGGTTTACAAATAGCTTTATTCGACAGATGAGTCATAAAAGCACAATATACATACAAACATACAGGTTAAAAAGCATAAATAATCCAGACCTAAAAACATTTTAAGAAAATATTAAACATTCGATAACTGTCGAATAAGGAGAATCATAACAATATATTAATAATTCCTTAAAAACTAATTCATATAGAAACACAACATAGGCCGTTCTCATTTCATAACTCCAGTTCATTACTAATCGTTCGGGGTGACATTAATCGTTAGCATTACGGGGGGCCTTGGAAAATGTCCTAGATCGAATACACCAGGCCCAACCCAAAAACTTGGCCATAGCTACTGTTCTGACCGACTTTTTCGGCCCTCCTTTGAGGGAGGATGATTGGAAGTGACTCCAGTCTATTATCGTTCTAGTGCAAGGATTAGAACCATAGACAGGGCCTATTCATAGGGCACAGTAATGCACTTTCGTACCCTTTTCTTTAGATCAGGGCTTATAAACTTATGTTAGGGGATAGATTCATTAGTATTAGTGATAATCCGTCCTTTTGCAAGAGTGTTAGTATACCTTCTATGGAGTTATGCTTATTTCGGGCCTTGTAGGCCTCAAACGGGAGAGACTCCATCTTGCTTTCTGCCCCGGCAGCTTGGGATGCTTCTAGGTCAAGTGTAATGTTTTAGTTTCGAAGTGTTGTTCGCTTGGAGAGAACCGGCTCAGGCTGGCCCTTATCGAAAGACTGTATTTTTCTCCACTCCGAAGACACAACATCAGGCCGGCCGGCTGGGAACGTGCCCTTGGTACGGGGAGGTACAAGAATTTGGTGGGCGGCAGGTTACTGGCCGTAACTTTCCATGAAAGGACAAGCTTCCATATTAGCGAAAGCATGAGGCAGTGAGTTAGTCAGTCTGTAGGCGGCAGCTAGCCGTTAGCATCAATGTCATTAATTATTTCCAGGCAGACAGTCGCCATTTTGAAGTCCGAGAAAGATCAAGAAGCTGATACTCTCTTAGAAAGATCGAAGTTATTTCAGTTGGAGCAGCTGGCGAGCTTTGACCTATAAGATCAGAGCATTCCGAATGAAGCAGTTAGTCAGGAGAACGAATACCAGAGTGGCTGAAACTGATTTATAAGATCGAAGCCGAGAAGTGAAGACTGTCCGTGATTGAGAGGAGAGAGGAGTAGCGCAGAACAGCCAGAGAGAAAGCAGCTAATGAAAGGAAGGTTCCAGTGACTTGGAGGGAAGCAGAGAAGACAGAGCATAGCGGTGCAGACATGTACCCGTGACTGCCGAAGTGTGACTTTAAGACAATTCAAGGCACAGACGAGAAGGGAACCTAGATGAGTGCTGAATCCAGACTTCACATTACTCAGGTGACGTCGACCTTTTTTCCATAGTGTGCACATTCTAACCTTTCACTTTCCTTTGCAGGATATATGTCATGGTGTAGTATTGTGTTTTTATGATCATTGTAATAAAGTACCCCAGTTCTTAGTGAACCAGCATGTGCCTCGTATTCTTGTTCAATCAGGGTAACCTGTTCTTCTAGTCAGGCATTGTTTTCATGAACGGATGTAATTCCCGGTCAGGTAAGAAGTGACTGAGAAAGGAGGGAGAGAGGGACCCCTTGATGTGAAGAATAGTTTGCACATCCTCTAATTTGGTAAGTTGTTGTATAATTCATAATATTGTAGTATAATATCCCGAGTAGCCAATGAGAGATTCCTTCCAAAGGTATTCATAGGAAAGTGATCGTCGTTGGTAAGCGGCGTTAATGAGAACACCAGGCGGGATACTGGTGCGTAGATCCGCCGGATTGTGGATCGGAATGTGAGTGAGAAAACACCAGGGAGGATACTGGTGCGTAGATCCGCCGGATTGTGGATCGGGCTGTGAGTGAGAGAACACCAGGGAGGATACTGGTGCGTAGGCACGCAGGATTGCGGTTTGCCGAGCGGGCACTGACTGTGGTCAGTGTGTAATGGTAACTAATCAGAACTGCCCTAGGGTAGACTAGTCTGGGCCTAAGTCGCCGCGAGACTAACTGGTATGAGTGGGATATTGTAGAAAACCTATGCATGTATATTGCTAATTCCCCATCCTTAGGTACAAGGCATATACCTACCTATTGTAAATACGTCCTAAGGAGGGAGGTGATTACGTTCTGGCTGGGTTGGAGGTGCTCTGAGGAGCTGATCCCATCTGGTCCGAGAATCCGGCCGTTACACCTACTGACATTAATAGCGTTAGATCAGTTGAGAGGACTCTCAGCGCCTTCTCATGCCTTCTAAAACCTAACAGCTTACAAGTAGGTATAAACACAGTAAAAAGCAATAGATAGAAGGTTATGTGCTTGCGCTCTATTGTCAACAGTAATGGGTAGAACTTATTAGGGCTGCTACTAGGGATAACAATGACGTCTATCTATCATCATAAATAATGTAGTAAAACCACATCAACAAAATGAATGCAATATATTCCGAGCAATGTCAAACTATATACAAAACATCTATCAAATAAAGCATCATGTTCCAAAACAGGTGTCAGTCTTCTTCTTTAATGTTCATTACAGCATCTCTTTGATTGCTAGTCAATCTCTATTTTTCTACCTTGGTTTGGAATTTTTCTTGTATTGTGTTTTCATTTTATTACTTTTTGTGTGCAGTATGAATATTTTGCACATTACCACTAAGCTAAGCCTGACTGCTTTGTGCAAGATAGCATTGGGTTAAGCACAAGTTAAATTAGTGATGTTTGTGGTTCACCTTGACCAGTATTGTGCTTGTTGCTTGAGTGAACCCCCCAAGCCAATACCCCAATTTCTTACACCCTTAAGGGTGCCTTATACATTCTCAAAGCAAAAGTAAAACAATACATATTTAAAAAGTGTGCCCTCACAGCGACTGAAGGAATACGTTATTTCACTATGTAGATCCAGATACGTTTTCATAGGAGAGGCTTCAATGTGATTAAAATATTTCATTTTGCTTTTCCCTCTGGGAAAATTCTAGAAAAGCCATTCAAATGTATTTTCTGCTCAATTTTCATAATATGATTTAACAATGAAATCACATTTCTAATAATATTGTGGTGGTAGTGTTTCTCAAAATGAGAAAACGTCAGCACCTTGAAGTAATAAAAATCTCTAAACACGTCTACGTGTATTGTTACTCTTAAACAGTTCTTAGTGTGAGGTGCACTATTAACCTGTAACTGACAGCAGTGGAGGTGGTGCGGTGACGCTGCGACTGACGAGGGACTTATCATGGTCTTCTGTCAATGTTAAGAATACTTGAACTCACCTTCACGAAGCATGATTTCTGAGTAACTAAGTCTATTTCTCCTTACGCACTACCATTGCTTTGGATGCCAGTTCGTGTCCACTAGGAATATACACCAGGATACCGGATTATAAAGATTGTGTACCTAGGAAATCTTACCTTTAGGAACAACACTTTTGGTGTGACCGTAGAACTTGGCCTCCTCGACCTTTGAGAACAAGAATCGTGATGCCCAATACCACTGCACTCTTCTCATCCTTTTGGCCTTGAAAAAGTCTCAAAGGAGACGAAACACGTGTCGGCAGGACAAGCTGGAAATAATTTTAAATGATTATGAAATAAAAGATTTGAAGTCTAACGCCTGACTCTGGATCCATATTTTGGAAAATATATCTCTTATTGATGAACTTTATTCTACAAACTTATGATCATTATTTGGACCTTTACACAACTCGTGAGGGTGCTTGATTTATGCCTGTTTTCTACTTGACACATTTCTAATAATGTAAGAAAAAGTATTTTGGGGTGCCTGAACCTGAACTGGCTTAAATCCACTTCACCATTCAGAGCTGCAATAGAAATCCTTGACTTTGAAGGTTAACAACCTTGGCTCATAATAAAAAACAAGCCTCTAAACTTAAGAAGGATAGGGCAGTGTTAACTGCTGACCACTTAGCAGGGAATGGCTATCTGGGAGTCTACAGTTACAGCTGGCAGAACAACGGACCACCATTGCATTCTTTTGACTTGGAGATTCCAGAGAGGATTTCTCCTATTCATTCCTGGACCTTCCTAGACAGCCAGGCACCAGTCAGAGTGGGGCAAGAACCAGTTTGGGTCCTGGCAGGTGAGAGATCATTTATAAAAAGGAATTGCTAAGGAGCTGTTGACAGCCCTACCTGGTGTCAGGAGGGTTCTGCTGGGTTGTACAATAAGACAAAGAGGGAGTGCTGCAAAAATAAGTAAGTGACTGCAAGGTAGCAGGATTTGGTGGCAGCATTTCTACAGTCACTCATTATTGCACATGATACATCTGGCACCTCAACCACAAACTGCTCAGAACATTCCTGGACCTGATAATACTACACCCGAAGAAGCCTTTGCTAAAAGAAGACTTCTGAACCCTGGTGAAGAAAAGGACTCACTCAAGGACTCCTGATTCCTGCTACCACTCAGGGATTGGAACTCCTCTACAAGTGTCAAGAGACTGGCCTGATGTTTCCTTGCTTCAGTTACGCAAACTCAGAAACTACTGACTCCAAGAGGTCCCACCTGACTGCAGAGGGCTGGACTCTACAAGAGGTTTGGCTGGAAATAAACCTGATACCTAGAAGTCTACCCTGAACAGCTAGGTGTTGTGTGCCTGACATAAGAAACATTCCTAGCATCTGAAGCATTTGAATTGAGCTTAGTTATTTTTTCCACCTTCAGGGGTCTGGGAAAAGGTGCTGATGCTTGCCTAGGAAGGTTGCACCATAGACAGGCCAGTGGAGAAATGTGGCTCAATGGTTAGAGCGGCAGACCCTGATGCAGAGGTCTAGACCGGGACCAGGGTTCAATTCCCCGACTTGGCGGGTCTTGGGCTAAAAAATTCCACGGACCTGATAATTCTCACCTCAGTGCCTATTCCAATCATGGAGTCCCACTCTGCAACTCTGGGCAATAGCTTGTTTAATCTCCACAACGGCCCCCTCAATGCTAAGGATGCCTGGCCTCCACCTTGGGGGTGCCCAGGAGTGTACACCTCACAGGGAAAGCCAGGATGGGTTCCACAGCGGTATTCCTACAAGCGCCTTCAGAGTAGTGCGCTATACAAGTATCAATTTACAAGTATCAATTTATCAATTTTACAATTTTTACAGGCAAGACAACCAGGCCCATCCTCCCCTGAGGTTTGTGTTGCAGTGTCAACAGGCTCAGCAGAACCTCACAGTAAAAGTATCCAGCCTTGTGGAGATCTGCCTCGCAACAACTTCTAGCCTTGTCCAACTAAAGGAGTGACTTCTAAAAAATTACTATGTTTGAAGGTAAAACCTGAGACCATGGTGAGTCGACAAATGTATCTGATCGGTGAAACACCCTTGATGGCAAAACAATCCAGCTTTGTTCTGCTTAGAGCATTTGGCACTAACAACAACCACTTTAGTGGCAGCTTGAGGACAATGTCTGACATCGAGGTAACCTAGCCAGCAACAGCTTTCGACCTTGCCCCACTGGAAGATTTTTACTTCCACTTCATAGACTAAGTCTGAGGGTAAAAACTCAGACCAGGATGAACTGCTCGGTGCATCCAACTCCTGCTCCTTAATGGCCAGACTGAAATTGTGCCTAGGTCATAGTCAACCATGAACTTTGATTTCCAGTGGTGCTTTACTTTTCCTTGGTGATTTATGACTTAACATTGTAAATATCTATAGTTATCCTTTTTCCTATTTTAATGATCCTGGTGTTGATTGCTCATTACGTTGTTTTCTGTTTTGTCTACATTGGTTGAGGAATGTTATTTTGTTTTGTTCTTTACTTTAAAATAGTTGGTATTGATTCACCATAACACATACTTCTTTAGTGATTGCCTGATGCTTGTGACAAAGCTACTAAGGTGTGGGCAGGGATATCTCAAAACTCTATTTTGCTCTAACCGGACTATGTTGAATAAGGTGGTAGGGGTCACTTCCCCCAATTTAATAACTCAATTTCTGGCAGATACTAATAAAACTCTCTAACATATTGTGGTACCAAGCAAGCTTTACCCTCCCCAGTGCTGTTGAGGTCCTCCTACTTAAGAAAAAGTTGAAAAAATAATGTCAATGCAATGGATTTCGCGACTTAATTTTCCTAAATATCAGCAAAAACTTATATGTATTATTTATGAAAAATCTAGTTATACTATGTCACAGAGACCTATCATTTTTTAGAACCTATGAAGCATCTTTCTTAACTTAAGTTTTCTACTCTGCCTCCTTAAGTAGTTTCTTAGTTATTGTTCTGACAGAGTATATACTTTGTAGAGGTAGGTAAGGTTAGAACAAAAGGTTATGCAAATCTCACAATCACAGACTGTAGATAGCAGGTTAGTCACATAAAGCCTTGTAAAGTAATGTGCCTAATAAATTATGTAGAGATTACAGGATCAGGCATTAGAATGGTTACACCACTATTACATGCTTAGACCTCAGGCAGTAGTACTAATATGGTTACAGGAAGCTTTACAATGTAGAAGATTAAATACCTCCAAACAAATCAAAGTCTGGCACTAAATGATCACTGGTACCAAGGAACTATGAAGAAAGAAAATCCTCCCAAACTCAGCATGCATTATTACTCAAATGTAGGCTTCAAATATGCATTCATTTTGCCTGAAACACCAGCTTTCCAGTTGACGAAAATACAGATACTGCACTATACAAATACACAATACAGCAATTTGCATGAATAAGTTAACTCCCCTAAACAGAAGCTTGTCATGTTCCTGCTAAGATCAGCATTTATGTCTTAAATAATATATTTGATTTTCTTTGTTCCCTAAACATCAGCATGCCAATTTCACCAAACACTTACTAGCTACTGTCGTGCATAAATAGATTATTTCATGTCAATTTACCACGGTTATCAAATCCGAAGGTGGGGATTGTCACCACCCTTATGCAGGGGATAGTCATGATTATGTGTAGAATGCTCCCAATAATTCACAGCTGAGCACCTTTGTACAATACCACCCATTGCATGTCAGGGATAGCCATAGTGCTGTCAAGAATTACCACATTATGTCAAAGATGGGCCACTAGTATGCCAGGCATGGCAATATAAATTAAAGTTCTCTTGTCACAAAGAAGCCACCACTATTCTAATTATGGTTCACCTACATAGCTGCCTAGGTAGTGGATTGCTATGTGTGACATTTTCTTAATTTCAGTGTAATTATCAGTGATATTTCAAGGATTATAAGTGACACTTTCTTGCGAGCAAACTCAAGCAGTGAAGATGAGGGCAACATAAATATCAGAAATTAAACCCATGTGAGCAACAAGGATCTCTAATATGAGTCACATCATAAGCCACAACCTAAATTACTTTGTTGTGCGCCCGGTCCTGCATGCTGCCCACTACCTCCGAAGTGAAACCATCAAACCAGTCGCAGTCTGTCATACAAAGCTACACATCAGGCTCTTCTGACTCAGTGATGCTTGGCGAGCTGATAAGTGTTGTTAGCAAGCACCACAGTGCCTCTTGGAGTCACCTGACCCAAAACAAGTTAGTGCAAGCGACTACTAACACAGCTTACTGTGAGTAAGAAGACAGACTGCTGTGTGATGTACAGTTCGCAGCTGTAACACGACAGACAGGGCAGCTCAGAAGATGATCATGACTGTGACGCAAAAATAACGACTTTTAATTAAATGCAGATCCATTTGCATTATTAAAATCCACACAACATCCCTTTGCATTTTCCCCTTTTCCATACGCTTATTCTTCCCTTTTTAGCATACAATACTGCTTTACTATCTTATATACCCATATACATCCACTTTTGCACTTCTTTTTTAATTGTTTCTCATATACTTTTTCCCGCATTACCACAAACTAACACTTTACCATGCCTCCCTCCCTACCTCCCTATTTCTTAAGTCCCTTCTGCTTTAACTACATGCCACTCCTATTTCCTTTCCATCTTCCAAGCTCCTAACCTGTAGTTTCTCCATCAGGACACTACTGTTTTTTTTTTATAATACACCATCCCATTCGCGCACAATACTACCTTACTCTTGCCCAGCTGCTACTCGATCGCTGTCTCCCTCCCTCTCTCTACCTCCTTATTTCTAAACCCCTACTGACTTTACTAAATTCGATTCTTCTCTTTCTTTAAGGCCCCTTCTGCTTTACCTACATACCACTACTATTTCCTTTTTCCCTTGGCTCTTTATTGCTCCCCATGTTCAATGTAAAATATTTATATGATACATACACAGACCTCTAATAAATCAATGTTAAACATGTATTTTACACAATGATTTCAATTAAAGCCTAGGCTGCTCCAACAACAAACATCGGGCATTTTAACATACAAAAACTGCAGTCTTTCCCTAACATAAGGTCTGCTTGTATATGTACTTTCAAGTGTCCCTTACCATACCCATTATCTAATCACAACACCATTTTACAAGTCAGTGACGATAGTTGTGGTAGGGGGAGAAAGCATCACATTATAGCACATTACTTCAATTGGTTCAGTGCCACACCACCACATTTAACATCACTCCGCTCTAAAATACTCTATCACACTCCACTCTCAACCCTATACCACTCTACCACTCCACTGTATCACACTCAATCGGACTCCACTTAATGCTACTCTTCTACACTATACTCTAAGCCACTCAACGCTCCAACACTCTACTCTATAACAGTCTACTCAACAACAATCTATACCACTCTTCGTGACTCTAATACAATACATGCCACTTTACTAAACTCTACACCACTCAACACTACACTACTCAAATCCACTCTATAAACTTTCCTCCACTTTACTCAAATCACCACCACTCCACGCTGAACTACTTCACTCCACTCCACTCTATAAAAATTTCCTCTACTCTATACTACACCACTTCATTGTACCACACTACACTCCAAAAATTCGAGCTAGCTGTGTTGCATTAATATTTGCTACTTCAAAAACTCAAACTTTTACTAATGCGAGTCCTATTGCAATGCAATTGCTTGTTTCTAATTCCGAGAACTGATCTTTTGCCGTCAGGACAGGCGGTTGTCTCCAGTGATGTAGGATGCACAGTTCCAACAGACCTGTCGCTGTCTACCATTTTCTACATTTTAAAAGGATCAAATTCCCTTTATTTAATAGCACCAGGGGTATCAATGGAATGATTCAGACATCCTCCAGCCTCATGAGAACAGACCACACCTCCATCCAGTATCCAGAGAGCCTGGGGCAACCCCACAGAATATGATAAATGGCACCGCTGATTTCCGCACATCTCTAGCAGGTGTTGTGTGGCAGTAGAATTACCCTATACAGTTTAGCTGGGACCAGTACCAGTTGCATAATAGATTAAATTAAGAAAGTGTCAGCATGGCCTGACAAAAGAGAGAATCATGTGCTTCCATCAGTGATGACAAGTGGTGCCCGTAATAAGTATGTGTGTCCCAGTATCGTTTGCCAGTAAAGTCTAGTACAATCAAGGATGGTAGGTGAGCATATGAGTGTATAAGGAGGACTGTAATGGTAATGGTCAATCCCATAATTTATCTCTAAGACAGTGTCTCATTTAGGTATACTGCCATTTTTGTGACTGATGAATGTTGTATTCTAGGCTCAGGTTCTCAAAGGATACAAATACGTCCTCCAAGATGGGCTGGTCAACTGTCTGTATGCCATGTTCCTTCCATCTAGATCAGTTTCCTTTAGACCCTCCCATCTATATCCACACATTATTCCAAATGGGAGCTGGTGCATGGAACCACGGGTGAATTTTCAAGGCAGGATGTGCCTGTGTCCAGATTTCCTGCATATGCCTCACAATAGTATTATTTATACATTGTATTTTTGACTGTGATTTATATAAAGCCCCTAATTTGGCTGTGCATTCCAGAATAATTTTCCCAATCAGTGTCCATAACAGAGGATCTCATATTGTTGAGGAACAATGCACTGCAAATGAGACAGTCAAAGTCCCCTGCCTCTGTGCTAGTGTAAAATTTGGACATGTGTAGTCAAGGTTTATGTCCGCAAAACGCAAAGCACTTTACAGCGGAATTGATGTCCTGTATCAATGAGAGTGATATAGGCAGAGGAGCATCCCTACAATGTAATTAAACCTTGGTGTTGTCATCATTTTCAATGCCTGTACTCTCCAGCACAGTGATAACTGAGGTCATAGGGGACAAAATGGGTCACAGGAGGGATAAGGCACCTAATTCTACTAATAAACAGAGGTCAGACACACATAGGTGAAGAAAACATCAAGCCTTAATTAACCAAGATGCGGTCTGACTTTTCTAAATGGTCTGGCAACGTTGCTTGCAATAATATCTAACCCCACGGGCACTCCATACAGGGGGACAATATCTCTCCAGGTGCGGTCTTCCAAGTCATTTATCGTCCTCTGTAGCCTGACTGCATCTATGCCCCAATCTCATTGGAGGCTAAACTTACTTCATTTACAAATTATCTTGTGGCTTGTCAGAAGTATCCAATTAGAGGTGTATGTGCATGAGGTCAGGATTGAGAGATTTAGGGTGTGATTTAGCTCTTGGCAGTTCTACCGTCGTCCCACCTCAGCGGCAGTCTTCTCTGCTGGCTAACAGTACTCTGTCATTATCATGCCGGTGGGTTTCTGCTGAGCTGATTTAAATGTTCCCATTGTGGTCGCAGTGTCCTGGCAGAGGTGTCCGGACTGAGTGAGGTCATCGTGATGTGGAGACAGATAAATACTACTTAGTATCAGCTCAACGCACATACATGCTGTGAATTTGTCAATAGGTATATATATATATATGTGACACTGACGAAGGCAAGTGCTGAAACGCGTCTGAGTTTTCATTGTTTGCGCTAAATAAACCTTATCTGGTTTAATCTCTGCTGTGAGTGCCGATTTGTTGCTGGTTTCAGGCCGGCGGAGCTTCAATATATATATATATATATATAATTTTTTAGGCGTAATGAACAAAAGGTTTGCTATATATATATATATATAGCTAGTCAGTGATGTAATAGATTTACTGCTATTTTAGCAATAACTTAATTGACTTTTACCTGCCTTGCTTTTATACTATTTATGTGTACCCACATGTTACTGTACGAAAAACAGTTTAATAGTAATATTGTTTATGCCTTCAATTTATGGCGAGTTGCTAGACAATAGTCATTTTTTTTATGTCTATGAGGACGTTATCAAAACGTAACTGCATTGTCACTTTAAATATTTGAATTGCACTCCAAAACGCGTCATGTGATCAAGGGCCAAGTAGGCCCGAAACGCGTCATGGCTTAGGTGTGGGGTTTCATGCACGAATAAAATTGCACCTTGAAAATTTGGGTCCGCTGTCGTATTTTTGGAAACATTTCCGAGTCGACTTGTCAATCTATATATATATATATATAAATATATATATATATATATATATATATATATATATATATATATATATATATATATATATATATGTAATGTGTACTGCACATTTATTTACATATAGCATTGCACACCAACACCGTACACACCCTATTGAATGTACACGCAGACTGACCTCAAAAGCCTACCTCAGATCCAGGTGAAAATGGGGTGGCTGAGCGTCGTGGTCAAGTAGCAGCAGCACAGGATGGACCTAGACAATGGCATTCAAACCACATGGTCATCCCCTATTAGACTAAAATAAGTAATGAATCACTAGCCCAAGGATCTTTTCCTGACTGTCTAAAAACAGGGCAGGTCATCCCTCTCTTAAAAAAACCTACAGAGAATCCCTCGGACCCAAACAACTTTCGGCCGGTAACAACCATTCCCCAAAGTACTAAAAAAATGTGCGCAACAACTGAGTCAACATATTACATAATTTATCATACTAAACGACTGCTAATAGGGGTTCATATCAGATCACAGTACCGAAACAGCAATTCTGCACATAGTAGATGACGCTCTGCTTGCTCTCGACTGCAGCAAAACCTGTCTCCTGGTACTTCTTGACCTATCATCTGCATTTGACACCGTAAACCATCCCAAATTATTAAACCACCTGGAGAATAGGATGGGCTTATAGGGAACAGTCCTGAAATGGTTTTATTCCATCATAGAGAACAGATTACAGAGATTCCTGGTGAACAACAAGCTATCCCCACAATCCCCGATTCAAATTGGTAGTCCACAAAGATCAACTCTATACCTTTCACTATTCATTCTGTACATCGAACCATTAACAGAAGTATCACAACAGGCTAACATTTTCTTCTACATGTATGAAGACGATACTCAGCTGTATATGAAGATTGCTTCACCAGAAGAGATCAGCATAATGAACTAAGCACTTCAAAGAACCATTGAATGGCTAGCTGGCAATCATCGTAAGCTTAACTCACAGAAAACAGAATTCCTTCTCATCTCCCCTCCTAAAAGTTCCTCCAGGGCTAAGGAATGGACCAAGATGATCACTGTGCTAAACAGTACCCCGATTCTAGTGGATTCAACTAAGTCTCTTGGATTCAAGTTGGATAATGAGTTAAACAAGCAAACCCTCATCAAGACAATGGCGAAAAACACCTGTTTTCATCTGAGTTTCCTCAGAAAATTAAGGCCGTTCATCGATTCAGATGATCTTAAATGGCAGTCCTGGCGCTCGTCACATCAAGAACTGAGTATGGATTCGCAACTCTTTGGGGGCTTCCTAAGATTTCAACAGCTTCCCTAAAAGCTTGTCTCAATGTAGCAGCTAGATTTTAATGGACTCCAAAAAATTTAACCACATAACTCCACATTTGAAAGCGATCAATTGTCTACCGTACGAGGCAAGAATACAGCTAAAGATTGCATGTATTACACACAAAACTCCACGTCACCTGGCCCAGAAAATGACGATGTCTGGAGGCACTAGATCTTCTAGGGGATTCGAAGATTTTTTACTGAAACCAGCATTCATCCGTAAGAAGAGAGTTTATGATAGAGAGTTCATGGGAGCTGCACCAAGAATTTGGAATTCGTTCCCACCGAATATTAGAAGAATCACATACGCTCCATGATTCAAAAAGGAGGCTAAGGGGTCTATTAGGATGGCAGACGGACTTTGTCCGCCCACCATCCTCCCGTGGAATGGGACCACCCACAATAAGTGGGGGTCCTGTTACAGAGATCAGGATGCGCCCGCTGCAATGCAGCAATGCAATGTCAATTTACAAAAGGGGGGTGGTGATGAACAGAGTGTCTGAATTGAGCAGACCACTCTTACCCAGTCCAAAGATCAGGGCTTGATCCATCACCGTTATTTATCTCACTGCCCCATCCCAGCTCAGAACCTGGCTATATGCAAATCAGTCTGTCCCTGGCCCAGTGCATCATGGGAACAGGGCAGACTAAACTACCAAGCCAATTCTTTACCAGAAAGGAGACAAGCTACCGGGGACCGGTTTCTGGCATTTCAGCCTCTTCGGCCCGGCTTGCTTGAATCCTGATGGAGCAGTGAGAAAGGGACTCATGTCTGAGTATACCCTGCCACACCTATAGTGGCCAAAATCGATTTACAAAAGGGGGGTGGTGATGAACAGAGTGTCTGAATTGAGCAGACCACTCTTACCCAGTCCAAAGATCAGGGCTTGATCCATCACCGTTATTTATCTCACTGCCCCATCCCAGCTCAGAACCTGGGTATTCTGTTTAATTCAGAGACTCTGTCCCTCACCACCCCTTGTTGTAAATATTTTTGTCCACCCTAAGCGTGGAAGGGTATACTCAGATGTGAGTCCCTTGCTCATTGCACCATCAGGATTCAAGCAAGCCGGGCCGAAGAGGCTGAAATGCCAGAAACCGGTCCCCGGTAGCTTGTTTCCTTCCCAGTGTAAGAATTGGCTTTTGTAGTTTGGTTTGCCCTGTTCCCATCATGCACTGGGACAGGAACAGACTAATTTGCATACAGCCAGGTTCTGAAACTGGGATGGTGCAGTGAGGTAAAAAAAGGTGTTGGATCTAGCCCTGATCTCTTGACTGGGTGAGAGTATTCTGTTTAATTCAGAGACTCTGTCCCTCACCACCCCTTGTTGTAAATATTTTTGTCCACCCTAAGCGTGGAAGGGTATACTCAGATGTGAGTCCCTTGCTCATTGCACCATCAGGATTCAAGCAAGCCGGGCCGAAGAGGCTGAAATGCCAGAAACCGGTCCCCGGTAGCTTGTTTCCTTCCCAGTGTAAGAATTGGCTTTTGTAGTTTGGTTTGCCCTGTTCCCATCATGCACTGGGACAGGAACAGACTAATTTGCATACAGCCAGGTTCTGAAACTGGGATGGTGCAGTGAGCTAAAAAACGGTGTTGGATCTAGCCCTGATCTCTTGACTGGGTGAGAGTATTCTGTTTAATTCAGAGACTCTGTCCCTCACCACCCCTTGTTGTAAATATTTTTGTCCACCCTAAGCGTGGAAGGGTATACTCAGATGTGAGTCCCTTGCTCATTGCACCATCAGGATTCAAGCAAGCCGGGCCGAAGAGGCTGAAATGCCAGAAACCGGTCCCCGGTAGCTTGTTTCCTTCCCAGTGTAAGAATTGGCTTTTGTAGTTTGGTTTGCCCTGTTCCCATCATGCACTGGGACAGGAACAGACTAATTTGCATACAGCCAGGTTCTGAAACTGGGATGGTGCAGTGAGCTAAAAAACGGTGTTGGATCTAGCCCTGATCTCTTGAGTGGGTGAGAGTATTCTGTTTAATTCAGAGACTCTGTCCCTCACCACCCCTTGTTGTAAATATTTTTGTCCACCCTAAGCGTGGAAGGGTATACTCAGATGTGAGTCCCTTGCTCATTGCACCATCAGGATTCAAGCAAGCCGGGCCGAAGAGGCTGAAATGCCAGAAACCGGTCCCCGGTAGCTTGTTTCCTTCCCAGTGTAAGAATTGGCTTTTGTAGTTTGGTTTGCCCTGTTCCCATCATGCACTGGGACAGGAACAGACTAATTTGCATACAGCCAGGTTCTGAAACTGGGATGGTGCAGTGAGCTAAAAAACGGTGTTGGATCTAGCCCTGATCTCTTGACTGGGTGAGAGTATTCTGTTTAATTCAGAGACTCTGTCCCTCACCACCCCTTGTTGTAAATATGCAATGCAATGTCAGGCACCACGCAGTGCTTGCCATGTTGTGCATGGAACTGCAGGGGGGTTCCATAGGTACACCCATGTGCACCCCCATCCCCCGGAGTCCCAGGGGGCCACAACGGTCCCCTGCAGGCAGACTCCGCATGCCTTTCCATGGCAGCAATGCCGCCAAGGATAGGTATGTCCCAGCACACTTCCAAATAAGGCTGGCGGTGTCTACAGACACCGCCACCATATTGAGCCTTTTTTCCACCCGGTCGAATTATCGACTGGGCGGAAAAGCGGCGCATGGTCTTTCCGTCTGCTGCGGACCCTCCAGCCATTATAATATGGCGGGGGTCTTTGCTGAGAGGATGGTGGATGGATCACACCCGCCGGGCCGGCATTGACTACCGCCGGCCCGGCGGGGGCAATCTGCCCGCCATCCTAATGGGGCCCAATGTCCTTTCTAATGAGTAAATTTCTCCCATAACAAAGAACAAGGGATACTCAGACTTTTTCTGAAAACAGCAGACAACCTGATGATCTACATTCAGCTGTTCAAGTAGGTAACTGTAAGCAGGATTAAAGTCCTTCCAATTGCAGAACAAAGAATCTGGTCATTGCACAAACCAATTTACTTTTATTGATTGGGCTCTATAGTCTATATTCAGCTAGGTTGGATACATTTAGTTCCATTCAACTGTCACCGGGGATGTTGTCTATGAACATGTGACTCGAGCAACCTACATGTATTTTCGATTATACTAGCAATACTATAACCAATGTGGATATCTAGGATCTCCAGTAGTGGTAGTATTTTGAATTTTAAGTATGATATAGCATGTTTTACTGTAATCTAGTGATTTCTAGTATTCTTCATTTTGTGTGATATGTGTAATGGACGAGCACGTGCTCTGAAGGCCTCTAGGCTTTGGACATGTGAGTGATACCGACTGCGCCCAAGAGAGCAACCAGACTAGTAGCCTGTCTGTCCTGGCACAGGAGTCGGTGCCCAACGCAGTTGCATACCTCGCAGTGAGCACCGCATCGGATATCTGGGTCACCAGTGAGTGGGGGTCTGCCCGCCATTAGCGATCTTGCCTGGGGCGGGACCTGGCTTAGCAACGACTGCTACGCTGGCCTAGCATTCACTTTGGGGGAATACCCAGCTGACCAACGAGATTTCCTCCCCGACCGCCCCCCGCCGCTGAAAGGGGGAAAAGTCTGAGGGTCCGTTATCTGTACAGGAGGGAGATCTGAACTGATGCTGGAGATGGGGGCAACGAATCTCTAGTGTGACTTACGAAAGACCGCGTGACCCTCAACGCTCCTCAGTCTACGATTACACCAGGCCCCTCATTCGACTGCCAGCATGAGCTGATCTAGGGCTCCCCACGGATGCACATGTGTGTGTGTGTGCACCTGTGCGTGTATGAAAGACTATGTTCACATTTGTGTTTGCTTGTGCATGTCTGTGCGTGTGATGGTGTTGACATGTATTTGGGTGTTTTTGTATTATAGCATGTGATTCTATGTGTGCTTGTGTTTTTGCGCGCAGATGTTTATGTATGTGTGCTAATGTCTGTGCGTGTGATGGTGTGTGAATGTATTTGAGTGTTTTTGTATTAGAGCATGGGATTTTATGTGTGCTTGTGCATGTGGATGTTTCTGTATGTGCGCCCTCTGTTCGTGTATGAGTGTGCGCACACATTTGTTGTGTGCTTGTGCATGTCTGGGAGTGTGATGGTGTGTGTGTGTGCATGTATTTGTGTGTATGTCCTTGGATATTTTTGTTCTAGAGCATGATAGTTTCTGTATGTGCGTTTGTGCGTGTCTGCGTGTATAGGAGAGTAAGCACATTTGTGTGTGCTTCTGCATGTCTGTGCATGTGATGGTGTTTGCATGTGCATGTATTCGGGTGTTTTTGTATTACAGCATGGGATTTTATGTGTGTTTGTGTTCTTGGATGTTTCTGGCTATGTGCTCGTCTGTGTGCGTCAGTGCGCATATGAGAGTGTATGCTTATGCATGTCTGTGCGTGTGATGGTGTGTGCACGCTGGACTTGTTATTTTCGGACGGCCGCTGTCCGGTATATTGACTTTAACTGCCTGATGCCTAACCTTAGGATGGCCACCAGTATACCATGTCCCCTGCCTGACCCCAAGATGGCTTCCATAGTGGCATAGTGGTCCCCTACACGTTGTTTTACTTCCTTGGGACAACAATTGGACATTGACCAGACCTGGAACCTATCCTCTAGCCTGCCTACACACCAGCACTTTGAACCTGCAGAACATACCCTTTACTGTGGAGACCTGTGCGATTTGGCTGATGCCCGGTGGAGCTACCATATAGTTAAAGAGAAGATGGGTTGTGGACTCCCGCTCCCTGCCGTCACCTACCCAGCCGGACCTTGGGCAGATTTTCCCCTCGTTTCTACATCCTGTCTTCCTCCTACTCCTTTACCCTATCCCCTTACCATTCCTGCTCCATTCACCTTGTCCCCTATGTTCTTTAAATGCTTTTCTTGAAACTTATGTAACTTTTAAATGATGTAATTTGCAACATTATTGTCCCTCATGTAAAGCGCTCTGATTCCATCGGGTCTAGCCAGAGCTATATAATAACTCATTAATTAAATATGTTCCCATTTAGTACTCTTTCTCCCTTTGTCTACCTCCCTAGCTCCTATCAACTCTCCCCTGAATCTCTCACCTTGCCTGCTAGTCTGCCTAGCCCCCTGTCCTTTGTGCCCTTTGACTAAGCACTCCTTCTCCCCTTGTCGGGGAAAGAGCCAATATTTATACTCTGGAGTCTCATTGTACCCGCTGAGAGAGTCCACTGTGCCAAGGGAGCCACTCACAGTTGAGGTATGGTATGGCACTTCTTGCCAAAGCACTCCCTCTCCCCTTTTGGGGAAGGATCCAGTATGTAGGCCTTGGAGTCTCAGAGACCCCTCTGAGAGAGTCCACTGTGTAAAGGGAGCCTCCCGCAACAGAGATAGGGAAGTGATACCACTGCCCCTGGGATCACAGCTTACTGGACTTTGGACATTGCATTGACTCGTCTACCGGTTTGTGTCCCCATCGCCCTTCCCCTCCTCTTTCCATGCAATGTCCTTCACCTTCCCCGCCTTCATTACCTATCTACTTCCCCAGCTCCTTCCCCCTCCCCTGAATCTTTCCCCTTGCCTGCTTTTCCCCTTACGTATTTGTTCTTATTGTTTATCTTGACCTTACAAGTAACTTTGTTGCCATGCTCTAATGACTGTGTAACCTTTGTAACTATGTACCCTGTAACTATGATCTGATGCTCACGTAAAGCGCTCTGATACCTCCGGGTCTAGCCAGCGCTACATTAAACCTTTATAATAAAAAAATAAAAAATAAAGAAATATGCCAATGTTGGATTACGTATACATTGTACTTGCCATTAAAGAATTGGACATCTGATGATTTTAAATGTGGTTGTAATGCCAAGAGCTCTGACACCCACATTTTGGGTCTTGTTCGCTCTATAAAAAAACATGGAATAAATAAACAAATAAATCAGCGGTGGGACCCTGAAAAAAATTGGGTTTTCACTTCTTTTTCTTCCATTCCCCCAACTTGAGCTTGGAGGTTCCCCACCACATTTGCCTCAATGGAAAGGTGCATCGTAATCTGGATGGTGAGGTTCTTGACGGGGCTCCCTTTGTCAGTAACTTCAGCCTCGGATGCAGTCGATGCGGAAGAAAGATTCTGGCAGAGGTGAGAGGACCACAGCTGTCTTCCCTCAAGTGACCAGTCAACATCTGAACTGCCCGGCAGACCGCCAAGGCAGCGGGCAGGAAGACTGCTGAAAAAGAGACTTCAGGACCAGTCCCACCAAGATCTAAATCAGGCCCTTAGTTTCTATTGCAATTTTTTTTATAATTTTATCATTGAAAGCAATGATTTTCGAGCCCATGGTTGTAACTTCCTTAAGGATCTGTCTAGTGTGGTGTCGGCCATTGCACTAGTCTTACTGGTTCATTGGGATGCCCCCTTGACAATGCTTTGTGAAAGACAATTGTCTGGATGGTTTGGAGTTTGGCACAAATGTGAACGTGACGTATCAACCTATTAAGAAAAAAGATCTACTGGCAAAATGTCCCACATGTTAAAGTCAGACCCTTTTTCTAGGTGAGCACAAAGGGACAGTACCATTGTCCCTATGCATTTTTGCTTCTTATAGCAATAAGCTGTTCTCTGTTAACATTGCCTGGCTGGCGTTTTGTTAGAAAGATTCAATCCTCGTGCTGATTGTGAGACTTTACTCTGCCTGATGTCAGGTCTCCTCTTTAGAGCAGTTTCTATAGCAGAAAACACCAATTTGTATTTTTCAGCCCCACTAAACATCCCCTTTGAATTCTCAATTTTTTTACATAGAAAATGGTGCTTTGTTGCTATGCTGTCCCTTCTCTCTGTGTGGGCCTCTGCCGCTCTTGCACAGTACTCCATGGTTTTAAAGGGCTCAGGTTAACTATGGCAGTTCAGTTTTTTACCCCTGGGATGAACAGTCAGTGTGTGTTACCCTTTAGGCCCTATGATATGTGTATAAGGCAAGGAATAGGAGGTTTTGACCTCTACCACCCGAGAAGCATATGCTCAGGGCTGTATGAGTATTCATTGTTGCCTTAGAAAGGTGAGGCTTGCTCTCAATAACATGATGGTATAAAATATTATAGCCCATACCATCAGGGAGCGCTAACGTTATGTGAGTCTTGGTAGTCATAGAGATATGTGAATGCATGAATGTGAACAGTGGGAAGAGTGACATATATACCTGGATAATCATGGGGGAGTAGGATTTGCGTTGTGGGTGACATGATCCATGTCATATAATACTGCTATGGGACTATTACATTGGGGATGTTATATATTGTGTGAGCACTAATTTGTGCAACTTGGGTTTTTTTTTTTTTTTAATTATCTTTATTGTACAGTTTTATCAATTAGCCACCCCCCTGGAACCCCCCCATACAGACTGTTTTAAATTATTAAACACGTATATACATCATCTTGATGAATCAAATCAAAGTTGAAATTTGTTAGTTTAGAAACAAAGTAAGTTCAGCTGAAGATGTGTCATACAGAACAACAGAGAGCAAAAACATGAAGCAGGACGATGAAAGATCTAGACTGGAAAAGTGGAAGAGGAGGGAAAAAAGGCACAAGTTTATCATGTTTAAACAATATCACAATATCGATCTCCCCATTGATTGTGTAAGCGGGTGCCATATTTCAAGCCCTTTCTTTTTCCTTTTCATTCCCTTCCTGCTGAATATGGCTATTTCCACATTATATGCAGCTAGTAGTCGTGCCCGCCATTGGTGAAATGAAGGTGGATATGGGTCTAACCAAGTGGATGTCAAGCAAATTCTTAGAATGGCCATTGAGAACTTGGGTTGTAATGAAATATAAACTTTACCATTGAGAGTCCAGAAAAGGACATTATGTGTTAGGTTTTTTGAACGTCAGGATAGTCTATTTGAATCTATGTCATTTTTATTTTTAATTGATTGTTATTTGTGTTTTATTTTGACAGGTTTTTAATTGATCATATGTGTTTCATTTTTATATATATTTGGTTGGGACTCTACAAAAGTTTTTGTCTTGAAAAAGATGGTGTTATAAGAGTCCATTGAAACGTGTCGACACCTCTCTGAAAAGTACACAATCTGTCAAATGGCTAGACCAAAGAGTATTTTAATAATTGGATGATACCCGGCACTAGCCCTGAAAGTTTTTCTTTATGGATGTGTACGCTACTTATGACATAGGGTTGTGTGTCTAGTGATATGTACTCTCTCTTTTTTATTTTTACTATATTGGTTTTTATAATATGCAATTATGTTTGTTTAAATGTTTTGTCACAATTGTGTGTTATATAGTGATGATATTATGTATTATTGTCTTTAGGATTATTTGTGTATTTTAACTGTTTCTTAATCAATACATTGACTTTGTGTATATATCTATAAGCGGGACACGGTGCGCACACGGGCGTGCACCGTCCTTGCACTGTCGTTGCACGTGCGTGGACCTTAGCTTGCGCGCGCGGAATTCTGATTGGCTGTTGGACGTCTGTCAACATTCCAGTCAGTCGAAATGAGGAAGTGTTGTCTGCCATCTTGTTTTTGTGGCAGATGCTAGTGGTTGTAAACAGAAGTGTAATAGTTGACAAGGAGGCAGGGAAGAGATTCCTGAGCCCCCAAGGTTTTATCATGGGGTCTGTAAAGGACCCCGAAGGTTGAAAAAATAAAAAAAGAAATTTTTTTAGAATTGCGGGGTCTGCGCACCGTGCGCTGACTGCGGCTCAAAAAGATGAAAAAGAAATACATTAAAATAACAAGTTTCAGTGTTTAGATGTTGGTTGAGTGCAACATTGAGTGATGACTCTTTCACCTTTGGGTTTAGGTATGTGTTTTGTGGAGAGTTAGTATGGTAATTGGTAGAGAGCATTGGGGTTAGGTTGAAGATTATGTGAGTTTGAAAGTGTTGATAATTTGAACCAATTAAAATGTTACTTTGGTTTTGATTTTGTGTGTGATAAAATTTGATTGGCTGGGTATCTAAATATGTATGAGAAATGAGAGGGAAACACAGCCATTTTGAGATGTTAGTGTTTGAGGTATACTTCTGAGGTGTGAGATTGAGACAGAATTTACTGTTCAACAGTTTTCTAGAAGGTGAGTTGTTAATTTGTAAGGAGAACTCTGTCGTTCACTTTAAGTTTATAGGAAAAAAGTTTTCTGTTAGTTATTTAATGTTTTTCTTTTATACTTATGGATTGAGTAGGACAACATCAGATGCAGTGGTTTATATTTTTAATTCTTGCTTGATACTATACACTGTCCAGGGAAACACGGCCATTTTGTGACTATATTGTCTGAGGTAGTTTTGTGAGGAAATTTTGGTGTTCAATTTCTGGTGTGAGATTTACACAGTAGTGACTCTTCTAATAGAATTTAATAGTTTTTCTCTACCCTATCTCACTCTTCCCCTGCACCATCTCACTGTCTTTCTGTTTCTTTTAATAGTACACTAACATCAATAATGGCTGAAAATGAAGAGTCATTTGACATCGTTATAGAAATTTTTGTGACTGTTATTGAGGATGATCATGCAGTAAGCGATGTTTCTCTTTCTTTTAATGGTACACTAACATAAAATGATGAATGAAAATGAGGAGCCTACCAACATCTTCTTTGAAATAACAGCAACGTTTATTGAGGCAACTTGTTCTGTGGTGTTTATTGATCCTATAGATGAAACAAATCATGAAGAACATGAAGGAGATACCGTGGCAGATTTTTTTGATGAAACACTAGATATGGAATTAATGGAATGTGTAGACATTGTTGAGTTTGACAAATCATTTTCAGACACTTTGACGGCTGAAATTCCTGATGAAGAAATGCTTTTAGATTATGAAAATTCCGAAAAATACATGTTAATTTAGTAAAGAAAAATTGTTTTGAAAATTTTACTTATTTAAGTTTAATTTGTGAGGTAGTAGCAAAGTGATACAATTTTCTGTTCTTCATGTCTTGCATCCTTTCTCTCACTGACTGTCTCTGATGCATTAGTTTACAACATAAGTATATAGAACAGCAAGTGTGTTTCACCAGAGTAGGAACTCATGACTCCCTACGCCAATTCTGACCACACATTGAGAAAGGAAGGAATCATGTGAACAAATCTGTTTCTGCTTTCCTGAAAGACTACAGTATGGATTCAATATACCACAATACCTTGCATTACAACATACAAGGTATCTACAGAGGAGACGATGTCCCTTTCCATTTAGTTCTATTTAAAAAAAAAAAATCTAATAGATCCGCGCACCGTGAGTGCTCGGTGAGTGCTCAGTGCGCGGACCTCGGTAAAAATTAATAAAAAAAATAAAATTAAAAATCATATTTGAGTGTTTACATGTTAGTTGGCTCTAAAAAGAGCCGTTGTGTTCATTGTGGTTTTTTTGGTACCTACAAGTAAGTACCAATGCAGAGTCTGATGTTACAGAGATAGACTCTGTTCCCTTCATCAGTGAAATGTACACCATCTGTCCTATAGATGCCTTGCATGTTGTAACGCAAGTTGTTGTGGTATATACAACCCATTCCATAGTCTCTCATGTATGCAGAAACAGATTTATTTACATGTTTCCTTGCTTTCTCAATCTGCAGACAAAATTGTTTGGACCAATTCCATTTTTGCCTTTGGCATATATTGGAATAGACAAAGGCAGGTTGAGGAAAAAGTGACATCAATTGTCCAAAGATGTCCTTCAATAGCATTTCCAGACCAACCCCAGTCAAAGTGCATAAGTCATTTCCATCACAGTGCACAATTATGAGGTCAGGGTGTGGGAGATGCATGAATGGTATCAATTGGTGACATCTCAATCCTCTCTGGCCAATCCATAAAATATCCACATTTGGTAAATCAAGGTTTAAAATTCCTCTGTTTGTTGCATACCTTTTTGACCAGAATACAAAGCTGTGCCCTACAAATCAAACTGAAAGCCTGTTCAAGGCAGATCTGGTTGTACTCAGATGAGGGATGTAAATGAAATGGCAGTTGGAAAGTTTAGAAAAAAAAGAGGAGGACATTCACTGCACTTGAAGCTTAAGAAATGATTGGTGCTTTCTGAAAATGCAAAAGAGCATATTAGGGTGCATAGTTTTGTTTTTTAAAAGAAGCAATTCTAATGGTTCAAAAAGGTCATTGAAAGGAACATTGCACATGATTAGCTGTTATATTGAAAGCTCTAAAAACCTTGCTGGATTCATTTGCAACATAGTATGATGAACTTTTAAACTCTGTTCTTCCTTAGTTAGGGGTTACCATGGTAATAGGTTGAATGAGCAGTAGGGGGATGGGTGAATATTATGTGAGTTTGAAAGTGTGGAAATGTAGAACCGATTGAAATGTTAGTTTAGTTTTGAAATAGTGTGGGAAGACATTTCATTTGTTATGAGCTGAAATAAGTGAGAAGAATGAGTGGGAAACTGTGCCATTTCTGTTTCCAGTGTCTGAGCTGCAGTTTAGGGATTCTGCTTAAGAAAATCTGGTGTGTGTTTCACACTGTTCTACATTTTCAAAAGTGATTTTAAAGGTGAGTAATATAAAGAGAGTGCTGTTTGCAGTATTAGGAAGCAAAACAAGCATATTGGGCTTCGTTACTGTTGTATTTTGAAAATGAGTCAAGTTTCTGCATTGTAGTGTAGTGCTCATTTAAATGGGTTGTGCTCTGTGTGTAAAATGATTTACCATGCTAAATGTTTTTTGATAAAATGTGTGGCTTAAAGATTTTTGACAAGGATCACAGTGAGTGTCTGTGTGAATTAAGGACTTATATTTTCACCTTTTTTCATAATGTTAACTGTATTTTCTGACAGTTTGCATCTCTTAGCTAATAGGGTATTGTTTTAATTTGGATTTTGTCTTATGTTATGTATATGCCAATGAAACAATTACACTATCTCTATACCAGCATTAATGTTAAACATTGCGCGAGGGGCTTGTAAATATGCCTTTCTTTTTTGTATATTCTATCTCAATTTATTCTATTAGTAAAATCCTTTACGCATCTCTCACACCATTTCATATTCTTGTCTGTGAGCCAATTTCATTACTCTACATGCATTTTCTGCTTGTACCCATGTCAAACATTGCGCAAGGGGCTTGTAAATATGCCTTTCTTTTTTGTATATTCTATCTCGATTTATGCCATTAGTAAAATCCTTTACGCATCTCTCCAGGCATTTCATATTCTTGTCTGTGTGCCAATTTTATTACTCTGCATGCATTTACTGCTTGTACCCATGTTAAACATTGTGCAAGGGGCTTGTAAATATGCCCCTCTTTATCTTATATTCTATCTCAATTTATGCCATAAGTAAAATCCTTTACGCATCTCTCAAGGCATTTCATATTCTTGTCTGTGTGCCAATTTTAATACTCTGCATGCATTTACTGCGTGTACCCATGTTAAACATTGTGCAAGGGGCTTGTAAATATGCCCCTCTTTATCTTATATTCTATCTCAATTTATGCCATTAGTAAAATCCTTTACGCATCTCTCAAGGCATTTCATATTCTTGTCTGTGTGCCAATTTTAATACTCTGCATGCATTTTCTGGTTGCACCCATGTGAAATATTGTGCAAGGGGCTTGTAAATATGCCTCTCTTTTTTGTATATTCTATCTCAATTTATGCCAATAGTAAAATCCTCTACGCATCTCTCAAGGCATTTCATATTCTTGTCTGTGTGCCAATTTTATTACTCTGCATGCATTTTCTGCTTGCACCCATGTGAAACATTGCGCAAGGGGCTTGTAAATATGCCCCTCTCTATCTTATATTCTTTCTCAATTTATGCCATTAGTATAATCCTTTACGCATCTCTCAAGGCATTTCATATTCTTGTCTCTGTGCCAATTTTAATACTCTGCATGCATTTACTGCTTGTACCCAAGTTAAACATTGTGCAAGGGGCTTGTAAATATGCCCCTCTTTATCTTATATTCTATCTCAATTTATGCCATTAGTAAAATCCTTTACACATCTCTCAACGAATTTCATATTCTTGTCTGTGTGCCAATTTTAACACTCTGCATGCATTTACTGCTTGTACACATGTTAAACATTGCGCAAAGGGCTTGTAAATATGCCTTTCTTTATGGTATATTCTATCTCAATTTATGCCATTAGTAAAATCCTTTACGCATCTCTCACACCATTTCATATTCTTGTCTGTGTGCCAATTTCATTACTCTGCATGCATTTTCTACTTGCACCCATGTGAAACATTGCGCAAGGGGCTTGTAAATATGCCCCTCTTTATCTTATATTCTATCTCAATTTATGCCATTAGTAAAATCCTTTACGCATCTCTCAAGGCATTTCATATTCTTGTCTGTGTGCCAATTTTAACACTCTGCATGCATTTTTGGCTTGCACCCATGTGAAACATTGCGCAAGGGGCTTGTAAATAGGCTTTTCTTTTATGTATATTCTATCTCAATTTATGCCATTAGTAAAATCCTTTACGCATCTCTCACACCATTTCATATTCTTGTCTGTGTGCCAATTTTAACACTCTGCATGCATTTACTGCTTGTACCCATGTTAAACATTGCGCAAGGGGCTTGTAAATATGCCTTTCTTTTTTGTATTTTCTATCTCAATTTATGCCATTAGTAAAATCCCTTACGCATCTCTCACACCATTTCATATTCTTGTCTGTGTGCCAATTTCATTACTCTGCATGCATTTTCTGCTTGTACCCATGTCAAACATTGCGCAAGGGGCTTGTAAATATGCCTTTATATTCTATCTTAACTTATGCCATTAGGAAAATCCTTTACGCATCTCTCACACCATTTCATATTCTTGTCTGTGTGCCAATGTTAACACTCTGCATGCATTTACTGCTTGTACCCATGTTAAACATTGCGCAAGGGGCTTGTAAATATGCCCCTCTTTATCTTATATTCTATCTCAATTTATGCCATTAGTAAAATCCTTTACGCATCTCTCAAGGCATTTCATATTCTTGTCTGTGTGCCAATTTTAATACTCTGCATGCATTTTCTGGTTGCACTCATGTGAAACATTGCGCAAGGGGCTTGTAAATATGCCTCTCTTTTTTTTGTATATTCTATCTCAATTGATGCCATTAGTAAAATCCTTTATGCATCTCCCACACCATTTCATATTTTTTTCTATCTGCTATTCCCATCCCTCTCCATATATTCACTGCTTGCACCCATGTTCAAGGTTGCGCAAGGCACTTGTAAAAAAGGAGCATATTTATAAGCCAAATTAAACTATTAGCACTATCTCTATACCAGCATTGATTTCAAGCAAGAGAAACACTTTAAAAAGAAGTGTACCATGTAAGCTAAAAGATACAAACTGTGTGCACACACAGCAAATATTATGGAAACAAGATGAAAATATACTTCCTTAATTCACATACACACTCAGTGTGTTCCTTGTCAAAAAACCTAAAGCCAGACATTTCAATCAAAAAACATTTAGAATGGTAAATCATTTTAGACACAGAGAGTGAGAAGAGACACACACACACAAACAGACAGATGGTGTAGGCAGAGATTGAGATGACACACACATACAAATAGAGAGATGTTGGAAGGAGAGAGTGAGATGATGCATACAAAGAGGGAGATTGTGCAGGCAGAGAGTGATATGAGACACACAAAGAGAGATGTGAACTAGTGTTTATATTGTTTAGTTAATGTAATTGCTATGTGCTATGTTAGTAGTGATCTATAATATGCCATATTTTTCTTTTCAACAGATTGTAAATATCTACAAAGTCATAATAGATTATGCCTACCAAAAACTACAAACAAAGAGTTTATAAGCAAACTTTATCAATCAAGAGGACTGAATTAGAAGATTCATCCAGAAGACAATCTTCAGAGAAAAGAAAAAATGCTCCTGGTAATGCACCTCTTGTGCAAAGGTTATTAGTTTCTGGCAACGAATGGATTGCATCATGAAATTCTTAAGTTCAGGTTGGATATTTGCAACCATTGATGCTTGCATTGGTGGTGCTGTTACTTTAGAAGAAGTGCTGGGAGCAGAGCCCTGCTCCTCTGATGATCTTTTTATTACAGCTTTACTCCAATTGTTTGGGTGTATATTCCGGACATGGCATTCCATGCTATAAGTTCCAAAGCTGTACTGTTTCTGTAGATTCCCTCTTGAAAGTACTGTGTGACAGGTTTTACATGTGACAAAAGGCGCATTCACCTTTTTCTCTCTTTCTGTTTTTTTTTCAATTTCCGTACTATGGACTCTCTCTGTGTTCTAGGGGTTTCAGGAACAAACTTTTCTGAAGATGAAGTAGAAGAATTAACTTTTTACACAAAACAATTGTTGCATCTGTGGTTCCTGTTCTTCTGCAAAATTACAATGGACTGTTGTCCGAAGGCTACTAATTTATTGCAATGTATGCATTGCATCATTAAATTTTTCAGTTCTGGCTGAATGTTCGCCGCCATTGAAGATGGCATTGGTGGTACTCCCGTTCTTGCTGTAGATGTACTAGGAGAAGAGTCCTGCTCCTGAGATCTTTGCACCACAGCTCTACTCCAATTGTTGGGGTGTATATTTTTTACATGGCGTTCCATGCTGTGGGTTCTGAATGAATATTTCTTATTAGGATTTCCTCTAGATAACACTATGTCACAGATCTTGCAGATGACCAGTGGTGCATTTACCTTCTTCTGATGTTCTGGAAAGCTGAAAAACTTACAGACTATGGACTCCTTCTTCTTACTTGGGTGAGGATCCTCTTCAACAAAGTCTTCATTGGAAGAATGGTCAGACTCTGGATGTTCAGCCATTTTGAAGTATTTTTCTGTAGCTAGGAGCTGTAGAAAAAAGGTGTTGCTTCTTTGAAAGCCAAAGAAGAATGATGAACATGGGAGGGGTCTTTTAACAATTGGAGTAGGAAGTATTATAAACCAATTAAATCTTTTGTTTTAAGGTCACATGGTTGTACGTAAGCTTACGGAGCGCTTACGGAGCGTTTACGGAGCGCTTACATAAGCTTAAGTTGCGTTTACGTTTTATTTACGGAGTGCTTACGTCATCTTATGATGTGCTTACGTGGTACGCACCCTTGTGATATTTATAATTGTTTAAATAAAGTTATATTTGTTGATTAAAAGTTTAAAATAAAGATGTTCTTTATTATCCCAGTTAATATGTTCCTTTATATTGTGCAATGAACATGTAGATATAATGATTTAGCACCCTCGTGAGATTTATAGTTGTTTAAATAAAGCTATATATGTTGTTTAAAAGTTTAAAATAAACATGTTCTTTATTATCCCAGGTAATGTGTTCCTTTATATTGTTCAATGAATACGTAGATATAACAATTTAAAGTATATAAAACTTTCGGAGGTAAATAATGAATTCCTGTGTACATTTATATCTGTGCATGTACATTTGTGCCATGTGGCACACATACATGCCCTAAAACCATGTATGTGTGTGACATGGCACACAAATCAGAATCAAGGGTGCTAAAGGGTGTCAAAGTGACAACCTGTCTCCCTTGACAATTCAGTAATTTTACCGATTAGGTATTTACTGATTCAGTAATTGCCATTGATTCCTATAGGTCTCAAGATTTATAGGAATCAATGGCATTTACCAAATCGGTAAATACCGATTCGGTAAAATGACTGAATTATACAGAATCAGTAATTTCAAAAGAGAAATCACCTACATTCGAATTACCTACTCTTAAATATTGAAGTGGTATGATTTGGTATTTATGAGTAGGTAAATTGAGATTACGTCAATCTGGCCTATTGAGTTGTAACATATTTATATACATATGTTACATTTCAGTGCTTTGGAAGTAGTACAGTATACTATAGGTAAACACCTTATAGCTTTATGCTGTACCACATTTTTATAGTTTTGCACTTTGACATTCAGTATGACAAACTTTTACATACAAACATAGAAATTTATGTTGTTTAAAAGTTGCTTAAATACATTATATATGTTGTTTAAAAGTTTAAAATAAACATGTTCTTTATTATCCCAGATAATGTTTACTTTTGTGGAGAAGTGTGGCTCACTGGGTGGAGAAGTGTGGCTCACTGGTTAGAGCAGGCAGACCCTGAAGCAGAGGTCTGACCCGGGACCAGGGTTCAATTCCGGACGCGGCAGGGTCTTGAGCGCAAATGTCCACGGACTCGATAATTCTCGCTTCGGTGCCTGACCTAATCATGGGTTCACACTCTGCAACTCTGGGCATTAAGCTTGCTTAATCTCCACAACGGCCCCCCGCAGCGGGATGCCTGGCTTTCACCTTGGGGATGCCCGTTAGGGGCTATCTCACAGGGAAAAGCCAGGACGGGTTCCCAAGGCAAGCGCCGAGATGCCTCCGGGTAGTCGAGCGCTATATAAGAACATACAAAAAAAAACAAAAAAAAAACTTTTATATTGTACAATGAATATGTAGATAAAACTTTCGGGGGTAAATAATGAATTCATGTGTACATGCACATCTGTGCATGTACATTTGTGCCATGTGGCACACATACATGTCGTAAGACCATATATGTGTGTGACATGGCACACAAGTCAGAATCAGGAGGGCAACAGGCTGTCAAAGTGACAACCTGTCCTCCTTGACAATTCGGTTATTTTACCGAATCGGTATTTACTCATTCGGTAATTGCCATTGATTCCTATTGGTCTCAAGGCCCATAGAAATCAATGGCAATTACCGAATCGGTAAATACCGATTCAGTAAAATGACTGAATTATACAGATTCAATAATTTCAAAAGAGAAATCACCTACATCCCATTTACCTACTCTTAAATATTGAAGTGGTATGATTTGGGTCATTTGAGATGTCATCAGTGATGTCATTGGTGATGTCACTGACCATGTCATGAATGATGTAATATGTGACATCATCAGCAGTGGATTGCGGGTGCGCGAAATATAGTTAGTACAACTAACTATATAGGAGCAATTTCAATGGTTTTTTAAATGCTAATTCCTAACTATATATGACCTGAAACCTATGGTTCTTTCAGTGAATATATATATATTCACTGAAAAAACCATAGGTTTGACACCAGTTATAGTTAGCTGGAAATTTTACTGACATAAAACCATTGAAATTCCCACGTTATAGTTAGTTTGACTCAATATAACTTGCGCGCCTGCAATGCACTGCTGATGACGTCACATATTACATCACTCATGACATGGTCAGTGACATCACTGGACAGCATTGGACACTTACATTGGGTACACACCATATTATGATCAGCTGCTTTAACTAGATTATTAAAAGACACTGATTTGCAGTCTGGTAAAGTCAAATATATGAATCTTTCAGTGTCTATTCTAGTACTACTTGATAAACTACAATTATCGCAGTCATGCTGCCATTGATAAGAAAGGCTAAAAAGACTTTCTACATCTACACCTTCATCCTCCAATACACCAAACATATACATTAAAAATTCCTGACAATCCTGCTGAATGTTCTGTGAATTTTTTTTTGACCAGAACATGTCTAAAAGATTTCGAATTTCTGAAGCACTTTCTATTTTTGCTCTATCACTGCTACATTTCTCAAACACAGAATTCAAAAAACCGCAGAATCTTTGATCCCGAGTTTCAACTATCTGTTCTTGTAAAGTTTGAAGAAAAAAAAAAACATTAACCACTACAGTAGCATAGCAGTTGACACCAGAACTGTTTTCAAACTGAATTTCAACAACATCTTCAACAGAATCCTGTATTCTTTAACACAATCTAGATCTGCACAAATCTTTGTCTTATCACACTTAATCAAGTACAATCCTTATAAAGTTCCGACTCGTGATAATGCCACATATGCCATACCCTCTTTAAACTCAGAACTTCCAATGTTCACCAAAGCACTAGCTACACTTAAACCTTGAGATTTATGAATTGTCACCGCATATGCCAAACAAACAGGAAACTGTTTTCAGCGAACATAAAGGTCTTTTACAAGCAAAAATCTAGCAGAACAACGACTGATTTGTTGTACTTGCTCAATGCCATCAAATTAAGATTTTAAAAATTAAATTCCATCATTATTTGTAAAATTCACAAAATCAACAACATGACCCATTGCTCCATTTACCAGACCTCTTTCAACATTTAAATTCCTTCTCAAAATGATACGACAATTTAAACACACATTCAGAGTCTTTTCAAAACCAGCAGTTTTAGATATAGTCTTCTCTAATGAATACAATTTTGTTTTCAAATTTTCTGACAAAATAATTGTTGCTCCCATATGCTCTATTTTATCTATAGCTTCCAGTTTCACAATCTCTTCTTTTTCTAATTGTAACATTTTGATGTTGAAAATGAAACATTCTTGTAGAGTTGGCATCAAACATATCCCAGATTTGTTCTCAGTAATTTTCTTAAAAATATTCTCTGGAAGAATGTTTTCATTTGGATACAAATTTGAAATTAATCGTGCATGTAAAGCTGCTTTCCCATGCTCACTTAGTTTTCCGATTCTTAAATCTTGTAGAATATTTTTATAATCTTCATCCTTTGCCTGTTGTATATTTTGAAGCAGTTTTGCATATTTGAAATATAACCATATATTAATGTTTCCAATGCTTCCTAGGGACTTCCTGGTATCTTCATGCGTGAGCATTTTAAACACTGGTTGTCCTTTCACTGGAGTCAACTGCAGTAGATCTCCAAAAACAATAATGTGTTTCCCTCCGAATAACACATCATACTCTGTTCTAAGAATTTCTTGCATTCTCAAATGCACAAAAGCAAGCATTGGATTTGAGACCATGCTTACTTCATCAATGATAAGAAGTTTCATTTTCTTCAGGTCTCTGGAAACTTCAGAACACGCATCTCCAGATAGCTTGTTGTATTGCAATTTATTATCATGCTCAACTGGTAGCATCAGTAAACGATGTAGAGTAATCCCTTTAATGGTATGTGCTACCACCCCAGTTGGAGCGGTTACAACACAAGACAGCGTTGATTGAGTCCTTTTCTGCAAATAAGTTGTAATTGCTTTAACCCCTTCGATGCTCATGACGAGCTCAGCTCGTCATGAGGCACGGTTGAGCTGTGCTGATGACGAGCTGAGCTCGTCATGAACACACCCATAATCATTGACCCTCAGCACAGGAGGGGAATACCATCAGCAGCGATGGTGTTAATCAGAAAACTTTTTCCAGTTCCCGCTTCTCCACTCACGTACAGTCGGACAGGCTTAAATGATGTACATGAGCACTCTTTTTTCTCATGACTGAATCCATGTTCAATCTGTTCTGTGACTTCGTCATATATCTGTTTTTGCTCAACGTTTAGTTGTTTCACCAAATCTTCTAAGTTAACTACATCCTCTTGAGCTTGTTCCATAGCTCTTTCTACCTCATCCATGGCAGTGGCAGCTTCATTTTAGATAATTGGTCCTCCTAGTGGATCCTGACTCAATGAAGTAGAACTCTGACTGTCTTGGGAACTGTCTCTAGCAATCTCTGCAGCAATTGTGTCTTCTTGCTCTATTTCTTTGTTCAACATTTGCAGATAATTTGGAAAAACAGGATATTCTATGGTATCCTTGGTTGCATTAAAAGAATCTTCTTAACAGAGAAAATCTCCAAGTAGTTCCTCTTCTGTACGCCATGGCTTAAAGAGTTACAAAAGAGCTAAATGGTAAAATTTCCTTTTGTCTGGAGATTCGCAACTCAATTTTCGATGATTAATCAAATGGCCTTTTCTCTGCTTCACTAGACATCCTTCACACCCAATGACAGCATATTTTCCATTATTGATATCTTCTGTGATGTTCCTCTTATAACTATAGTTTTGCAGAACTTCATACAAACAAGTGTTCTCAAGATGACTACTTCTATTTGGATAGTATGTATCCAACATGTTTGTCTTCAAAATATCTGTACTGTTTGGTTCTTTCAAGACCTGGACTCACCCAAATGATTGTTCTAGATTTGGCATAGAGACTTGCTGATGATAACCGATCAGAACATTCATATATATCCAATTTCTCGATGCAACAACATCTTCAGACTAAAACTGTATAATTTTTTACTTATACTCTTTTCATGTGAAATGTCCTCCCACATTTCCTTGAGTTCTGTCTTTTCTTTTTTTTTGATGTAAGACGTCACATATCGAGCCACAGCAATAGAGTTGTCAGCAACAAACTGAATATCCATGTTAGCATTCCACATGGACAAAATCACTGGGTTGTAGTCGTTGATGTACTTGGACTCTTCGTTTCTTTTTAAATTGTATGTATTTTTTGGTGATTTCCTCGTCACAGTATGTCGCAACGAAGACATCAAATTATTTACTCTTCCTTTAGAAATCACTGGTCTTGGAAACGCGAAACGACATTTTGTATAGAACTTGTCCTTGTTTCTGAATTTTCGACGACAGTACTTTCCACAACGATGGGATTGAAAGCGTAAAACTTGTTGCCTTAAACGGTTTTCTTCGATAGTTTTCGGAACAGCACATGTTGAATATTCTTCAAGGAAACTCATCACTGTGTTATCCGAATCAGTTCCAAATTTGGGTGCATCTTTAATCCATAACAACATATGTATGTGAGGAGCACCTCTCGCTTGATACTCCTTTCTCCAAAAGAAATCCAAAACCTCTCCAAGGGGAGGATTTTTTTGTTGGTAATAAAAGACATCATAGCTTCAAATCTATGATTGAAATATCTGCATACATTCACTGGATCCAAGAACACAGTTCTCCATGTGTTTTGAATTCTATATTTTGTATGTTTCCATTTGCCTCTCGTAGAAATTGAAGTGAGTCGTCCCATGCATACTCAGCACAGCTAAGAGTGAGGAACCATGTAGGAGTTCCCAAGTTTCTTAGCATACATTTCAATTCCCCATGACGACGGAACCAATACTCGTTTGTACCACGCGGACATGCCATGAGATTGATTAGCTGAGATTCCAAAATACTGTCTTGCAGATTGACTTTCTCCATAAAGTCCCTCGCCGAAACATTTTGCAGATGTGCTCCACTTTTCAGTATATGGTTCACTGCATAAGAAAGCCCAGACAAGTCCCTTTCATACAGTAGATGAAACAAATACGGAATGCATTGACGAAACCTTGGATCTTCAGCATATAATCTTAAAGTCAGGTATTCAGCTGCTGGTATTTGAACTGGTCGATCGTCATATCGTCCACCTCGACCTGTTGGAAATAACTGTGGAAAACAACGAGCTTCCAAACTTTCTTCCCATACACTAATGGGACTTCCTTTTGCTGCTTTCATTTGAAACAAGTCAATTGCATTCCCCATTACTTCTTTGGAATGCAAAGAATGAACAGTATAATGTTCATATATTTCTTCACTTCTAGACACATCAACTTTTTCAATTTGGCCGACTGAACAATCACTGTCTTCTTCTGTCGCTGTTTCCTCTGCTCCAACACATACATGTTTGTAGTACTCATTGTTTTTGACCAAATACAACATTGCCTTTTTGACTTTCCTAACATCCACTAAATCTTGCCAGATTTTCTTACTCTTTGTCGGAACCCCAATAACTAGAATAACCAGAGGTTCCTCTTCCACTCTTTCTACACCAATTGTATCAATATTTTTCTTAAAATCTAGAGGCAAATAAACAACTCTTCCCTTTAATCCTCTCTGTAAATCTGAAGAAGGCAATTTCCCTATCTTAGGCTCCATGCGAAGAATAGCCTGAAAAGGATGGACACATTGAATCAAAATAGATTCATAGGTATTCAAATCCATCAATTCAGAAGGAATGTCTACCAACTCAAGATCATTATGAACAGCTCTAGCAGGCATTCTGTTTTCATTAAATTTTTTAAAACAATAATTACAAATACGCTGATCAGAACTCAAATCAAAAGAATTCTCTACCAACAAATAAGTTGCAAAATTCTTCCATTCACTATTATTTTCCATTTCACTTTTTGCAAATAAATCAACTAACCTAGTCTGACTCTTATAATGAGTCCGTCGACAACACACACAAGTAAAATTAGGCCTTTCACTTGATTTCACCTTAAACTTGGTAATTTTTCTGTACTTGAAATCTGTACATTGTCTACCATATTACCTTCTATTACTGTGTCAATTTCTACACTGTCCTCTTTTTCACCAAAATAACAAAACTCAATTTCTTCACAAATGTTCTTCACATCTAATTCAGATCCATGCAAAAGAGCACTGTTTAGGCTTAACTGCTGGACTTTTTACATAATACAACCTTCTCACTAATTTCCTTATTTTATTATGATGCACTGCTAACATCCTAAAATGATGAAAAACACTCTGACATACTTTTCTAGAAAGACAAGCCAGCGAATGCCCATGCAAACCTGTGTTTTCTCTCACTCTGCAAGGATCTAAGTCTTGCAATATCTTCATTTTCTGTTTTAGACTTTTCTTACTATATGTACGTAAGAAATTACAAAGCAAATCGATTGAATCCTGTCGCACACTACAAATACTACTACACTTCCAAGTGTAGACTGGACCCTTAGTGCGTCTCCCTAAAACTTCATCAGCTAACACCTCTTCTGCATCTCTAGACACAAGTTTCTCTTTTTCCATTGACAACCGTCTTTCACCTCATATGCTCGACCATTGGTGTCAACTGCATGCACCAAAACATTCTCCTGGAAGTAACTCTCCTCATTAAAAAATGGCTCAGAACTTGAACTATGCATCCATTCTCCAGAAAAAACTTCACAAAAATTAGTCAGACTAATTATTCTTTTCCATCTACTATTCGATTTGAAAACATCAATTGCCTTGTTAAGTATCCTAATTCTATTGATTACTAAAATAAATAATTTTTTCTTAACTTCAAAAGCCGGATCAACAATCTTCTCTACACTTTTTTTTCTTGTAAAAAGCAGCTCTCTGTTTACCTTTCTTAACATTTTTTAACAAATTTAAAACTACCTTATTGCGAAACATTCGTCTACAAATGTCCCTAAATTGGTTTTGCCTTCTATTCCTATACATACTGTTCTCTCCTGCTCCAGTAGTAACATTTTTGGGAGGCCTCTCCTTCCTTTTCAAATCTGATCTCTCCTTCTGTATATTCACATTCCCATTAACATTTTTTTTTATCTACATATGTTCCGAAAAAAGACTTAGTTGTCTTCCCAGGAGCTTTTTTTTGTGTTTTTTGAAGTACTTGGAGTAGGGGAGTGCTTTAATTCCGTTGCTGTTTTTGATTGTTTCCGCTTGGCATCTTTCCTTCTCCTCTGCCTTAAGGGCATATTTCCTTACTTCTGAAATGTTGATTTCAATCTGTGGTAAAGAAAAAATAACACTTTATAGACCACTATTAGCAAACAACAAAGCAATGACAATAAGCAAACGATATAAACACAAGTTTACAACATATCTAAGTTTATTCCACAGCAACTATATAACTAGGAGTAAGACAGAGAAAAGAGATAGAGGGAGTAACACAAAGAGACAGAGAGAGTCAGACAAAGAAACAGGTAGAGGGAGTAAACCTTAGAGAAGGAATAAGACAGAGAGAGTGTATAATATGTTGTATGACAGAGAAAGGATGTAATAGGGAGAGGGAGTAAGTAAAAAAAAGGGAGAAAAAGAGTAAGTCAGAAAAAGGGTGTAACAGGGTGTAAGACAGAGAGAGGGTGTTAGAGGATGTTAGACAGAGAGAGGGTATTAGAAGGGAAGATCATGTAAAAGAGAATAAAACAGAGAGAGCCTGTAAAAGGGAGAGAGAGAGAGTAAGTTTGAGATAGGGTGTGAGAGGAAGTAAATCAGAGAGAGGATATAACAAGAAGTAGGTCAGACAGAGGGTGTAACAGAAAGAGAGGAATAGAATAAAAAAGTCAGAAAGAGAGAGAGAGGGTGTATAACAGACGAAAGGTATAATAGGAAGTAAGTCAGGGAGAGAATGTTACAAAGAGAAAGGTTATAAGACGAAGTAAATCAGGAAGTGGATGTAAGAGAGAGTATGACTAAATTGCTGTAAAAAGAGAGAGAGGGAATAAATCAGAGACAGGGTGTAAGAGAAAGTAAGTCAAAGAGAGAGTGTAAGAGAGTGTAACACAGAGTCAGGATGTAAAAAGGAATAAGTCAGAGAGAGGGTGTTAGAAGGGGACAGGTGAAAAAATAATAATAATGCTTGGTAAAGAAATGTTGGTGCATAAAGGAATTGTATTTTGTAAATGAGTGAGGTTTCAGTAGTGTAATGAAATGCTTGTACATATGACCCGTGCTCAGTTTTTTTAATGTTAATTTAAAAACGATTAAGGGGCAAATGAAAGGCTTTAGCATTTTTCAGAAGTATTAGAAAGTGTCTGCATGAATAAATAAATATATTTGCACTTTTCACAAACATGTCAGCTGTGTTTCCTAAGATTAGGAAGCAGATTCAGCTTTTTGATTCTTCCTTTGTGTCATATTTCTTGATAATACTTGGTACAGAAATGTTAGTGCATGGAGGAATTGTATTTTTTTTAAAAGTGAGGTTTCAGTAGTGTAATGAAATGCTTGTACATATGACCTGCGCTCTGTTTTTTAAATGTTAATTAGAAATCGATTTAGAGCACATGATTTGGTTTTACATTATTCACAAGGTTTAGATAGTGTCTGCATGATTAAATCAATATATTTGCATGTTTCACCTGTGTTTCCTCAGATTAGGAAGCAGATTGTGCAGATGGGGTGAGGCATGTCCAGGGGTGCAGAGGAGGTGAGGCCTGTCCAGCGGTCAGAGGAGATCAGTCCTGTTCAAGGTTGTAGAGGATGTGAGGCCTGTGTTCAAGAGTGTAGTGGGGGAGAGGCTTGTCCAAGGGTGTAAATGAGGTGAGGCCTGTCCAGAGGTGCAGAGGAGGTGAGGCCTGTCCAGGGAAGCAGAGGTGGTGAGGCCTGTGTCTAAGAGTGCAGTAGACTGGACTTCATGAAGCCTCTCCCCCACTGCACTCTTAGACACAGGCCTCACCTCCTTTGCACCCCTGGACAGGCCTCTCTCCCACTACACTCTTGAACACAGGCCTCGCCTCCTCTGCACCCCTGTACAAGCCTCAACTCATCTGCAACCCTGAACAGACCTCACCTCATCTGCACCCCTGGAAAGGCCTCACCTCATCTACACCCCTGGACAGGCCTCACCTCATATGCACAATCTACTTCCTAATCTGACGAAACACAGGTGACATGATTGTGAAAGGTTCAAATATATTTATTTAATCTTACAGACACTATTTATTCTTTTTAAAAAATGTAAAAGCCATTCATTTGGCCCAAAATCGTTTTTTAAATAACATTTTAGAAACAGAGCGCTGGTCCTATGTACAAGCATTCAATTTCACTACTGAAACCTCACTGTTTCACAAAATACAATTCCTCTATCTTGCATATGTTGATATCAAGCATTATCAAAAAACATGACACAAACCAACAAGAAAGAAGCTCAATCTGCATCCTAATTTGAGGTAACGCAGGTGACATCATTGTGAAAGGTTCAAATATATTTATTTAATCTTACAGACTCTATTTATTCCTTCTCAAAAATGTAAAAGCCATTCATTTGGCCCAAAATCGTTTTTTAAATAACATTTTAGAAACACAGCACAGGTCCTATGTACAAGCATTCCATGTCACTACTGAAATTTCTCAATTTTACAAAATACAATTCCTCTATGCAGCAAACTCTTTTTACCAAGCATTATCAAAAAACAAGACACAAAGCAACATTAAAAAAACCACAATCTGCTTCCAAATCTTCTCCATAGAGTATACAAGTCTCTATCTATATTAAATGAATCATTGCTCACCTTTACAAATGCTTTGGGAGATTGAGAACAGTGTCAGACACACACACCAATTTTCCTTTAGCAGAGCAAAAGGTATGCACTCCAGACACTGCAACCATGACTGGCACAGACAACCTCTAATTCTACACACATATGCCTCAAGTCAACCAATAAAAACTCTACCCTGACTGTTTTCAAACCAACACCCTTCCCCCCTCGGCCCTTTCTACCTGTTACCATAGCAACTCCCTCCTCACTGAACTTTCAGGTTTAAAGGTTTATTCTACAATGTTGCAAATCAACTCAGCAAGAATGTTTGACCTCTCAATACACCAGCTTATCCGGTGCAATGTTTCTTTAAATGACTTTTTCTTAACCATTCAAATGACTTCTTTCCCAGAACACAACCATGCACCCTAACTTTCAGTTTTCAACTATCTGAAACCACCAATCATTGCTTGTGATTCAAGAGCAGTGAAACTCCACAGTTATTTTTTTGTAAACTCCTACTGTTCCAACTGCCATTTCATTCCCACACTTCATCTGACTGTACCAGAACCTTCTCTCACCATGTATTCTGTCTGGATTATTGGACATAGCTACATCCATTGGGCTCAAAGGTATGCAGCTATCAGAAATTTTCCCAACCTTGATTTACCAAATGTGGACATCAAGTGGATTGGCCAGAGAGGATTGAGATGTCACCAATTGATACCATTGGTGAAATACTTTTTGCATCTGCCACACCCTGACCTCTTAATTGTGCACTGTGGTGTAAAAGACTTGGGCACTTTGACTGGGGTAGGTCTGGAAATGCTTTTAAAGGACACCTTTGGTCAATTGATGGCACTTTTTCCACAAACTGCCTTGGTATATTCCAATATATGTCAAAGACAGAAATGGAAGTGGTCCAACCAATTTTGTCCACAATTTGAGAAAGCACGGAAACATGTGAATAAATCTGTTTCTGCTTACATGAGAGACTATGGAATGGGTTCAATATACAACAATAACTTGCGTTACAACATGCAAGATATCTACAGAGGAGATGGTGTGCACTTCTCAGATGAGGGGAATAGAACATTCCTCCTGAATTTAAAACTGTGCATTGGAACCTACTTGTAGGTACCTAAATCAGCCACAGAACCCAAAAGCTCTTTTCAGGGCTACCCTACCTCTGATCACTGAAAATGATTATCTTACTCTAACTTTTTTCACTATTTTTCACCAAAGTACGCTCCCCGGTACGCTCCCCGGTACGCTCCCCGGTGCGCTCCCCGGTGCGCGTACAGGGCGCTCCCCACGTGAAATTAAAAAAAAAATGGGTTTTTTGGCCCATATGGGCCTCCTAAACCCCCCTCAGAAAACCTAGAGGGTCAGGCGGTGTCTACTGTGCCCCCTTTTACCCATTCCCAACGTTGTTTGTCCTCCATCTTGTGTCTCAATTCTACAGAAACACAAAATGACGGACTCCCGTAGCGCTCCCGGTGCGCGTACCGGAGCGCGCACCGGTAAGCGCTCCACAAAATTTTTGGAAGTTAATTTACATAAAAACCACAGCAGACACTTTCACCAAATATAGAATAGGCCCTACTACATACCAGTCCCTACCATTTTCACAAATTTGGTGGAATTCCATTGAGCCATTTGGGCTGTAGCCCTGTCTAAATATCCTGAGGTAAATTACTTGCCAAAAACACATATGAAAGTGTTAGAATTTTCAACCAATTAAAATGTTACTTTCGTTTTGTACTTTTATGTGCTGGCATTTGATTGGTTATGTACATGAATATATATGAAAAATGAGAGGGAAACACAGCCATTTTGACTAGTACTACCTGAGGTACATTTTGAAAGGATTTTCACTGAAAACTACAACTGCTTTAACAAAGGTAAGATGTTAATTTGGAAGGGGAACTATGTTGTGCACTTTAAGTTAATTTGGGAAAACATTTTCTGATAGTTATATACTGTCCCTCTGTAATAGTTATTGATTGAGATAGGCTTCTCTGTTATATTTATGGATTGAGTTAGGCTTCTCTGGTATAATTATGAATTTACTTAGGCTTCATCACATGCACTTTTTAATAGTTCTACTTCCTGCCTGAAACCATACATTGCCCAAACATTACTTCACTGTTAAAAACTCAGAAGTACCTGTCTGAACTTAAACCCTACACTTCCCTAATTCTACTGATATAGTTATTTTTATGCAATTTACAGAAAGAAAATGGAAGGAAAAGAACAATTCAATATTATTTCTTTCGAAGTAAAGGTTGAGAACAATCCAGAAGAAAAAAAAGATGACTTGGATTTCATGGATGACTCTCTGGACCAACAATTAATTGACTGTTTGGAAAAAATAGATTCATTCAATGAAAATTATGAGGAAATTCCAGACAATATAATGTTGGAAGTAAATTATGAAAAATCAGAAGAATATATTTATATTTAATAATCAAAAATAGTTTGAGACATTATTCATTTTTATATGTAATTCATGAAGTAGTACCAAAATGATTATAATATAAAGTGAAAGTGAGACTTATAGTATACTGTGCAACTTTTTGGTGTTACATAGTAAGTTTGCTCATAGTTACTTCCTTTCTCCCACTATATTATCTCCAATGTGTATTTTACATCTCTTTATCATCATAAGGGAGCAGGCTAGACTACCCATGATCCCCTAGGCCTTCTCAGGGAGTGCTTAAAGTATCTGTTTCTGCTTTCCTGACATACTATGGTATATATTCCATGTACCACAATAACTTCTGTAACAACATGCAAGATATCTACAGAGAAGACGGTGTACATTCAATTTAAGACTCTGCATTGGTACCTACATGTTGGTACTTAAATCACCCACACAACACTATTCAGAGCTACCCTATATCTAAGCACTTTAAATTATTATTTCACTGTTTCACTGGGTTTTACTCATTGTACGCGCCCCAGTACGCTCCCCGGTGCGTGTACCGGGCGCTCCCCCCGTGAAAATCGAAATTCTTTTAAAATAAAAATATATATATTACATAATTATACAATATAAAATTCGTAATAAAAAATATTACATTTCATACCTATAGAGATTTGCTATTAAAAAACCTATGAAATTCACTAAAAAAAACCATAGGTTTCACACCAGTTATAGTTAGGAATTAGCATTTAAAAAACCTATTAAATTCACTAAAAAAAACGTAGGTTTCACACCAGTTATAGTTAGCTGGAAATTGTACTCGCATAAAACCATTGAAATTCCCACGTTATAGTTAGTTGGACTCACTATAACTTTTGCGTGCAATGCACTGCTGATGACGTCACATATTACATCACTCATGACATGGTCAGTGACATCACTCATGACATCACTGATGACACCATCCTTGTGATACTGTGACAGACCTCCTTTCACTGTAATGTAACCCTTAAAACACATATTCAAAAATAGAAACTAAAATTTTCAAAAAAAATGGAGATACCCATACCAGTAACAACAACCAATTCAATAATTCCCCCATCTATATACACATCCACTCATTCACCAACAGTTCTATATAATCACTCATACTTATACTCACTCATCAAATATAATGATACACATATATATCCTGTTACACACCGACAGTCATCCAAAAGATATTCTCACACATACTCACACATGCAAATAAACTATTGAACATCCATTTATTTGCATATACAGCTATACACACACTACCACCTTACTTCTAAGGAACCTTACACATACTTACTCTCTTAAACAATCACTTATAGAAACACATACTTATTTAAACAGGAACTCTTACAATCCCTTAGTCTCACATATACTCACTTATATACATCAATATTCACATATACTATGTTAAAACATATGTAGTTACTATTAAAGACACTAGTGAGACAGTCATTCACTCACTAACATACACATATACACACTCATCCACCCATAGAGTCCTGCACATATGCTGTCTTCAAAACACATACAAAGAGAGAGTCAGTCATTCATGCATCTATGTGCTAAGTAATACCCCCACCAAACCATATAAACACTCATACTGATACTAAGAAAAACATCTAATAAGCCATATACCTACACATGTAGCTACTCACCAACCCATGCAGCCACTTATACACAAAGTGAAACACTAACACATATATTTAAATATTTAAACATTACTCTCTAATATATGTATTGACTTATTGACTAACAAACACTCAATAAACCAGTTAACCAATCAATTTTTTTTTTAAATAAGCATCCATGTAAACACTTATTTAAACATTTATTCTTCCATCAACTTTTACATATACATATATAACACATATATTTTTTTTTAAAGACACACATTCACTGGATGGTGTCATCAGTGATGTCACTGACCATGTCATGAGTGATGTAATATGTGACATCATCATGTATCATGATGACTTCTTGTACATGTGCATACATAATGTGCATTTAAATTCATCAATAGACAATAATAATATGCTCATCAGCATAAAACAAATCCTAAGGATGTTGTGATACCCTAACTCTATACCACTTCATATTAATTCATAGTCAATACAAATTTCTTCATGATGAATTCTTAGTATGTATGCATGAATGATATATGATGTATATAATATAGGATGAATATTAGTTTCACCTCATCATTATACAGTAATCAACTGAGATAATACAAGACTCGACTATGTGTGAATACAATAATAATGTTGAATACAAAACCAGCAAATAAATATAAAGTGCAAAGTGCAATTCCAAAGACTGATGATCACCTAACGGTTGTATCGTTCATATGAAATCAAATTACATATAACTAGATGTCACTCTGATCTCCACCCCTGTAACCATGGGGTTAATAGTTACTGTAAGAACTACAATAGATACAGATAGTGGCTGAAAATGCTATCCAATTGACCAGTGCCCCAGTGATCCCCATAATTACTTTGAATGCCACAATAGATTCAAGTAGTAAGTTGAACATTATCGAATCAGGCCAGTGCCCCAATTTGTCCCCCAAAGAAAATCACTATCTGATCTGAACAGTATTCTAAAGGACCAATGAGCGGAGAAAAGGGTATTCTATCTAAATATAAAGGACAAAATACATCTAAAAGGACCGTAATATACAAATATTCAAGATAATCCACATTATGTAAATTAAACTAGTGAAAGAATATCAAAAAGAAGGAATATATAAATGAAACATGGTGCGTGAAGGAAGGACTAGTGTTCCACAACTATATATGAAATTAAACCTTTCCAAAATGTTAACGGGAATAGACAGGAACTTTCTAATACCAATGATTGGGCTGACAAATTTTTACAAGAAATCATCTGATTCACATCACATATTATATATTGGTAAGTACTTTATCCAGACAATAATTGGAATAGAATGTTACATCCTATTAAACTACATGCAGCTATGGGGTATATAGTGTCCGTATATCATTGATACAAGATATCATGTGGTTAAGCAATCAGAATATAAAGTATGCATTGACCGAAAGTATTAGAGAATAGTGAAAGATCATAATAATCAAGTACCAATGTGTACAGATAATTATACATTGCTGTTCAAACCAACGGGACTTTTGGTATTTACATCAATGATGTGGCGTGTTTCTAAAATCTGTATCTGCTTCTCACGATCTCTGCCTCTAGTTGGCTTAGAAATTAAGGGGCATATTAGCAAGAACCTCATTAAAATTATCGCAGTTTTAGCAGCTGGAAACTGCAGCTAAAACTGAGATAATGGGCTCGCTAATATGCGTTATAGAATTCCAGTAGAAGCCCAGATTAGATGTGCAGGACATCTAACCTGGTATTCTATCGGAATTCTATAACGCATATTAGCAAGCCCATTATCGCCGTTTTAGCGGCAGTTTCCTGCCGCTAAAACTGCGATAACTTTAACGAGGTTCTTGATAATATGCCCCTCAGTCCATACCACAAAAATGTAATAGATCACTATTACTATCATGCTTCTGTAAGAAATGATTTGACACAGATTAGGATTCATCAACATTTCAAATGGCACACATATGCTCTAGGATTTCTTTGTGTAACGGTCATTTAATGATCCCAATGTATGCTAATTTACAGAGACTTTGCAAAGCATAAGGGACAAAATCTGATGTAAATGTGATATATTTTTATATTTTCTTAATGTTACTAGTGGGCTAAATACAACGATCTTGATTTCTGCTGTATTTGACTTTTTAGGAGCCGCACCTGAAAAATTCTAGACACCTGCTCTGTGCCAGGATACCTTCAGGGGTGATAGTGCACTCTACAAATGCACATAGCATAACATAACGTTACATGACATAACATTACATACCATACCACAACATAAGATAACATAACAGGTACCGGAAATTTTAAGTAATCCTGAGACTATCATTATAAAAAGCATATGTGTTCCTGAGAGAATAATTACCTAGTTGTCAATATATTGGGCATAGACATACCTCCTTAGTACACCATTCATTCTTCTAGGAACCTATATAGTTGGGGGTTGTACCTTCTGATTGTATAGGTATATGTTGCATGGCTACAACTTTCATAAAACGTACAATTACCAAACACTGGTGAGATATAAATCCTCTGGATTAATGGTTGCAACAGATATGCAGTACATTTGAAACTGAGGGGGGTCATTTATATCTTGGTGGGTGACCTTCCGTTATGCTATGGAGACAGAGTAAATGCCTCCATCTTCATGACAAAGGGATCACCCATCAAATGTATAAAGCAGGAGGTCATTTATAAGGCATTGGCAGGACCTCTTCACATCGGTTCCTGTTAATGCAACCAGCTGTTTCGCGCTGGACTACATCAGCATGACGCAACCCTGCACCAAACGTTTCCTTTTTTATTTTCAAAAAGTAAATCCCAAAACTTTATTTTCTTTTGGAAAATAATATAAGTAATATTCCTCTCGCCAAGGGAGTCAGCCTAAGAAATCTAATTACTACTTAATCATAGGGCTTCATCTACCTGTTACAACTGCTTAGAAGTCCGATTTTGCCATTAGAACACTGATAGAACATAGATTCTAGAGCAGAGTCATTGACTAGAGTCAGAGGGTGAGATGATTGTTCCATTATAAAGTATATCTGACAATGTGGTTGAATCTGGTCAGAGAGCCAGTCACTCCTCTGAGGGCTTACGGCTGTGCGGCTGTAAGAAATTCAATCTTTTAGTGCTGTGCTCTCCTTAGCTCTGTATATCTCACCCTGCCTCTGTCCTCAACACCCATTTGCCTCATTGTTCTTCTATTCCCAGCCACTCTTTCTCACCCCTCTGAATCATCACAGCGCTGCTTCCATCCTTATGCTCGGGTGTTTTACTCACAATTTCTCCTCAGTCACCCTCTGTCTCATCCTGTGGACCTCTGAGTCCTCCCCAGCATTGAATCACTTTGCAAATGTCTATCTCCTTGTCCCCCTTCTGTCTTACCATCCTATTCTCCCTCCTTTCCATGAGGCCGTCGAGCATTGTGAAAAGTGTCTCATTCCATATTGATGGCAAGTCACTGATGAGCAGTGTGCCAGGGACGCTAACACTGGAAAAAATATTTTCAGTTGGCACGCATTCTCTAACTGATCTCTCCACATCTTTATTTAACCCTGGCTAACAATATTCCATCCATATTTTCCTCTTGGTAGCACTCATACCAGTGTGACCTTCATGTGCTAACTTGAGTATGTGGTTCCTTAATGCTACTGGCACAACCAACAATTCACCTCTCAAAATCACCTCCCTTACCCAAATTCTCCTTGAAGACTTCTGTATATTTCTCCACCCACTTATTTTTGTCTGTGTTCACTCCTGACTTTGCACCTACATCTTGGTCAGGATGGTAGGGATCCAGTCTGATTAACAGATCCCTCTGCTGAGGTCACCCCAGAACACTAGACCCATCCCTGTCAATATATACTTTGGAGTAGTTTTGACACCCTGAAATTCCAATGACCCTTTACAATACCCCACCAGATCAATTGGTTTGTTCACATAAGCCATCAATTTTATGTCTGGGGTACACAACTGGAGACCTGGAAACTTCTGCACTACTTCTCACAAATCAACATGTAAGTTGCCCCATAGTCAGGCATTACACGCACTTCTCCTTCATCAATCTTAATGTTGCAAAATGGGTGGTCTCTGTTTTTTGAGCTCCCGACCTCCCTCACGCTGAACCAGAAACTTATCTTTACCTTCCCCCTCATCCATATTATTGTCAGATCCCTTACACCTTGGATTATTAATTGCCAATATATCTCTCCCTCAGCAAACTCTTGCAAAATGCCCCTTGGTTTTACATTTCCTGAACCCTTGTCCCACTGCAGGATAACACAAGCCAGTAACAATATGACCCTTCAAGCCACACGTGTAACAAACAGTTTTCTTAGCATTTGCTTGGTTATATCTTCTTGAGGTAACTGCTACATCTTTTTTCTCTATTGAAGTTTTGCACACAATTTCATAAATGTTTTCCACTTTCTTAGAGTCACCTGCCGCCATCGCTTTTAGTCCTTCTTCAGTGTTCTCTGCCCTTTTTGGCAATATCTATGTCCTTCTGTAACGTTAAGCCTGCTGTATTTTAAAGCTTCTCCTGAATCCTCTTGTCAGCCAGTTTTTGCACAAGTTGATCCCTTAGCATGTTATCTAGAAATCTCTTGTAATTACAAGGAGACACCAATGACTGTAGAGCAGCCATAACATTATCCACTAACTCCCCAAGTTCTTGATTTCTCTTCAAGAATCTAGACCTCTCCACTACCTTATTCCTTTTTTTCCCCAAAATTGTGCTTCTACATAAACCTGGAAACCTTTCTACCAATCATCCCATGCTACAACTGGCTCTCCTGGCGAGTTCAAAAACACTGTTTTTGCAACCATTCCTTCCTTGATGGAGAAAGGAATATATGAGTACATATTTAATTTAAAAATGTATTTATTGGGGGGCGTGGCTTGCGCCCGACTGGAATGGAGGGCGTGGCTTGTGCCCGACTGAAATGGCGGCTCCTCCGTGACGCTCCGCGGTGGTGAGGAGATGAACGAGATGAGCGTGGCACTTCACTTCGCTAACAGCCTCGCAAATGTGAGACGAGCTGTGCGAACTTATGGAGTCCCTGATGCTGCCCTCCTGAAAGCATAATTCCGCTTTTGCTCGGAGCTTCGGACGAAAATCCTCTGAGACGCGGCATTTCGATATCGCGGCCACCATCTTATCACTCGGTTACCGCGGACGGAGAGGCTTCTCCTAGCGGTATTCTGAGTGACTTACTACGCTCTGAAGCCTGCTTCTTTCACCAACAGCGCCACACCAGCCTTCCTTTTTTTTTGCAGGTATTACAAATGCATTTTCTGACCAAGTACTACGTTATCCATACCTTACAGTGAATTGGCTCTAATAGCACAGGCGCCATTTCATGACTTTCTTCCACATGCCTCCTATTTTTGACGTTTCTGGATCTTTCTGCTCCACAGTGACTGTCAGTTTATACGCACTTTATGCTATGTATGCTTTTATTTATAGCTATTACCAGTTATAACTACACTACTGCTTAATTCCTTGGATTTTCACTTCATTGAATGGAAATGCAACTTATGATACTCTTTCAAATGTGCACACTTATGTACTGTGATGTTGGTTGTTGCATGTGATAGCAATTTTCACGGATTTATACTATTTGGCCATATAACTGTACTTCTGATACCAGAATATGCCTCTGCTATAATTTTATGAGGCCGTGTTTTTGTTGTTGCATACATATTCTTACACCTGAACTCTTTTTCACTACATACCCATGATTTACCTCTGATTTGTTATACATCGTTTTAATTCATTTATTGCATTGTATTGATACATTGAATGTTTTGTGCTTATGGGAAGATTGTCTAAGCAGGGCCGGACTGGCTACCGGGCGTTTTGGAATGCTGCTGAGCTGGGGGCTGATTTTGTTGATGGTCTCCATCAACGAAATCAGCCCCCACCACAGTGAAATCAGCCCCCAGCTCGGCAGCATTCCAAAACGCCCGGTAGTCACTCCGGCCCTGTGTCTAAGGCTTCACCATCACCTCAGCCTCTCCCCCGCAAATTTTTGCTACGCACCAGTTCTCGCTTTGACTGCCTATACATGGAACCCTCAGATTCTTCCTCACCCAAGGGTGCCGCAGCGCCTCCTCTTACTTATAGTTCTGCTGTTACCAAAGCTTCTACGAAACGACTGAAAAAAGACCCTCCTTCTCCACCTAAACAGTCGAGCTCTGTCACAATGGATTTACTACATGAGGAGATCAGGGCATTAAAGACTTTCATAGAGGAAACCAAATCTACTCTTCGGATGCTTTCTGACAAATGGCCCACCATAGATCAACGTGTTACTGTATTGGAGAAAAATGTTGAGTCCATCTCCTCTTCTACTTCCAAAGTTGACTCTATTTCTTCACAGGTTTCGGCACTCCACCGACAGCTTGAAAGTTTAGAAAACAGAAACAGAAGAAACAATCTTCGAATTTATTGTCTTCCTGAAGGTACGGAGGGGTCAGACTTGCTTGTCTTCTTTAGAACATTTCTTCCAACCCTTCTTCACAGTTGCCTGAAGGCACCACCTTAAACATTCAAAGAGCCCATCGATTGGGGCCTCCGCCGCGTCTCACGTCTTCTTCATCCACACATAAACCACAAGGAGTGATCTTGTACTTTCTTGAGTATACTGATTTATTGATGGTCCTCTCCGCTGCAAAAGCGATGAATCGCATAGTGTGGTCAGGAAAATCTTTGTTTTTCTCTCAAGATTATGCTAAACCAACCACAGATCGAAGAAAAGCCACAATCTGTTTCTACCCCTATCCTTAAATTCACATCCAAGCTTATTCCTGCTTCCTCCCTTATTACCTTTTATGAACTTCCTATTTGGCACAACAAACACATTTTAATACGCAACAAACCCTTCTTTTGGAAATCTTGGCATTCCCGAGGGATCATATGGGTTCATCAACTGTATTGTCAGAATTTACTTATGCCTTTCACACAAGGGAGTATTGTTTTAGATCTCCCTTGCTCCTTTCACGCTAAACACTCCATTTTACTACAAGCCATTCAATCTGCACAAGCACAATACACCACATCCCCTCCTCACACACTTCCTGCACTTACTGACTTAGTTAATTTACGCACCTTATTACTTCGTAGCTCTAAGGCCTCTATTATTTACAAATTTCTACACTCCCCAGCCAATCCAAGAGACAAAACTCAGATAGAATTGTCCTGGGAAAAAGACCTAGACATTTCTTGGAATGTGGATTTCTGGAGTAAAATATGGCTTAAACTTAGAAAATCATCTAGAGCGGCGAACACAACTCAAACTCTCTTCTTCGTCTATAATAGACTTTTACTCACTCCATCCACCCTCCATACATTTTGCTCAACCACCTCACATGCATGCTGGTCTTGCACATCACCACACGCTGACTTGTTTCATATGCTGTTTACTTGCAAGTTTGTTCGTCTCTTTTGGGACCAGGTTTGGTCGCCACTTAACTCCATCTTTCATACCAAACACTCCTTTTCTATCCTACATATTTTTCTGGGTAGCTTATCTCCTGTTTGGAAACATACTCATATGAGCGTAAAGATTATTGATTTATTATTAGCAGTGGCCTTCCAACAAATCACTAAAAAAAGTGGAAAGACTTTAGTAAACATTCGTATCAAGCATGGTGGTATGCTATATGCTATAATCATAGATTAGACACTACCTTTGTCTATCCACAGCATTTAGCACCCAAACGCCTAGATTTATGGGAACCGGTTATTCTCTTCATTGACACTAGTGCCAGACGTTTTTCCTCAGCACCCCCTGTACAACAAGAAGTATCTAAACCTCCATGACTTCCCTTATTTTGTTCATATATAGTTTTCTTTATACTTTTCATACATTATATTGTTTTAAATTATTTTGTATCAATGCCTGCTACATTTGCTTTTTTAATATGACTTTTGATGAACTTGTTTTCGCTGCTCTAGTTATTCTACGAACAGTTTTATATCTTGTGTTTTATTTTCCAATCTAATTGATGTATTATCTCAAATCCTCATTACTTTTGTTGTTTTTATATGATTGCATGTCATGATGTTATTTCTTATCAATAAACATCTTTTTGAACTGAAAAAATGTCTTTATGTTTTTTTAAATTTAATTAACCTGTTTTTCCACATCGCCTCTCCCTCTTTTCCGTGAGGCCGTTGAGCAAATTGATAGCAACTCACTGATGAGAGGTGTGTCATGGATGCTAACACCGGAAAGAAATATTTTGAATTTAAAAAAAGTTATTAAAAAATCTATTTGCTAGTCCACATAAAATTCAGTGAGGGACATAATGAGGGGCATGCTGGTTTAAATGTTTATCTGAAAAAATTCGTGACGGTTGATGAAGAGCGGTTATGTGAGATCTGTCATTTACAACAGCATTATAGTACCAGAATGTTCTGGTATAATAGAAAACCTTTCTCTACAAATAGGACAGTGCTCTGTGAATAAAAATGATTTTAAACGTCTGGAATAGCACGGTTCACTTTTTTTATTAACAAATATTCGGGACGTGTTTTCTGTTCACACCACTTGAATAAAGGAAAAGGTCTAATCGGACAAAAAAACGTTATATTAATCTCAAACTGTAACTAACAGGCTGAGTATTCTCGGACAGTATCTTTTTGGCAGATACTGGTGAACCACTGTCTGCACCTCGCCGCACATCTGCCAAATTACGAAATGTAATCCGTCGCGTTATAATATCATTGTGGTAGGAACTGGCTATGCATTTAACTGCTGAATTAACGGATTAAACTGCCCCAGCTTCTTCCTAAACACACACTTCTTGAAAATACGCCAGTAAGTTCAGTGCCAAACAGCAGAACCTAAAGGTAAAAAACCCACAAATGCAGTATTCAGTATGAAATTTAATTGCCTAGAAATCTAGCCAGCTACAATATTACTGAGGTTATACTTCTCATAAAGCTCATCAGAAATAGCTGTACTATTATTAACATTAAGATCAGTAATTGCTGCTATATTTTAAATGTTTACGAAAAAGTGTTTTTGGGGACACTAAGGAGCGAAAAAAATGTTTCTTCTTTTCATTACCACAAACATCCCATTTCAACAATAGGCATACGGAGCCGTTTCTGTAAAAACGCTGAAGCGTGCCAGTGTACCTTCAGTCATTCCGGGAAACGTTCAAAATTCTGCGTAGAGGGAAAATGTAAGGCAACCCAATACCAGACATGCTTTACGAAGATGTTCGGTATTATCAGTCTAAGCTTTCGTTTTTCCTCTAAACGGGTAGGCGGCCTCAGTCTTTCTTCTCCTGGGCATTGCCAGTCTCCACTCTTTCACTATTTCCAACATATTATAACAAAATACTGATTGTATCTTCATTTCTTTATTGAACTCCTGCAGAATCTCCTTCATGGTGGCCCTTGGCAGCAATGCGGAGGGGTGTCCTTTTATCGTTAGACACGGTGCGTTGCAAGGGCAGGGGAGATATTAAAGTGCCCTGCAGCAGAGCCCGCTGGCCTCATGCCAGCTGCTTGGCAAGAAGCCTTTCTCTAAAGGGCTCGCGCATAGGTCATTTTGGATGTATATGTGGAAGGCACGCGACTGGGCTAGGGCATGAAGGCGTAAAATGCTTATCCATTATGGCGAGCAGACATATTGTCAGATAAGAAAGTAGTCCGGTGACCATGAAAGGCATTGATACACGCCTCACTTCTACCGAAAGGGGTGAAAGTGACAATGAAGTTATATATCACAGATTTTTCTGGAGCTCTTCGGTCTTGCCTTTCAGCCGCTTCCTTGTGGTGGAACCACAGCTGGAATCACTGGTAGAAGCTGGGAAGAGTTCACCCCGAAGGAAGGAGATCCCTTATGCATTGTACTTGAAATGAAACTCTTTTGTAAATACTCTCAGTTAAATGCCATTCTGAACAATTCCGTTTTTATGAGTTTTTTACAAGCAGGTTTTTGGGTTCTGTCTCTGGAAGAGATTAAACTTGCTCTAGAGTTTTGGGTTTCTCTACCTCCAGGGGCTAACCTCCATCTTCTGAGACTTGTTGTTCAAAGCTGCATCAGATCAGAGGTGTCTGAGTGAAGGTCTCCGTGTGGGGTATAATGTGGGGCCAGTTTTCATGAGTAACCTTTACTCCTGTAGTTTATGACAGTAGAGTTATTTTAGAACCAACCTCACATGAGCCTCTTTCTAAAGATTAGGAGATTGTTTAGTTGCCGATCTATATGTTCACTGATGACTTGGTGACAACCTATCACTTATGGTGGATTGTAGAGGATTGTAGACCGACCACTTGGAGATACTGCTGCGGAGATGCTGACACGCTGTGAAAAGACTTCACTAACTGTCCTCCTACTCCCTTCTTTATCCTCCTCCTCCTATACTATGATTTTTACATTCTGGGTTTGAGACTACCACTTATAGAAAGTAGGTATTTTCTTGCTCAGTCATCCCGTGTGCCTCTTCTGGAATGTGGATTGCCTGTCTGGGTTTTGGATGACAGAAGGCTGGGGAGCCAGAGGGGCTCCAGATAGTTTAGGTAGGTCAGGAAAGGGCTGAATAGAACGGGGCTGAGATGGGAAAACGGGGAGGAGATTTCCTTGCACCTCAAAGGGCCGGGTCTGCCTCTGACAATGCCGTCTCCACCTCCTGCCAGGAAATCACACTAGAGAAGGCCGAACTGGCTGGGTACAGACACCCTCTGCCTGCCAGATCAAAGGATTTGTGTGTATAAATACTGGGGCTCAGACCCCTAAACATTAGAACTCATCTGGATCAAGAAGACTGCCAAGAAGAAGAGCCAGAGAAACTGCGAAAAGGAACAACTGCTTTGCTGGGTGCTTCGCTAGGCTGACCTGCAGTGGTTGCTTCTGTCTTGGGCAGTGAAAGGCCCGGATTGGCCTTTCTGCGACCTAAATTGTAAGTCTCTCCAAGGGCTTGAGGTAGAGCTTGCCCCCTGTTGATGAAGTCTCAGGAACAGCAAAGACTTCAAGCTCTAGTGCCCGCAGCACTGGGGACTGTGTGTTTTGTGCTGTACCAGAGGAAAGGAACTCAACGACCTCTACGACGCCGTGTCCTGAAGGCACCGCAGAGGACACACCTGCAATGCCACACCACAACCTCGGTCTCACCGACGATGCCTGTTGACGCCACCGACACACTGCCGACACAGCTGCAATGCCACACCACAACCTCGGTCTCACTGACGATGCCTGTTGACTCCGCCACCGAGCTGCTGCTTGCACCATGGCCAGTAGGCACCACACTCTGCACCGCCTCGCTTCACACCAAAGCCTTGGCAGTGCAGAGAGCACCGCCGCAACTCTGCACCACGACCGTGGGTCACCGACAACACCTGTTGAGGCCGCCACCGAGCCGCTGCTCGCATTGTGACCTGCTCGCACCACACTCCTCACTGCCTTGCTTCACGAGGATGCCTTGGCCTCCCAGATGCTGCCGGTCCATGCCAAAATCAACGCCGCTGCTTGCACCATGGTTTGATGGCACTGCTCGTAAGTCACCCAAAGACGCCAGCACCATCCACTCACGCTCTTCAGCCGACAACAGCGCTTCAGCAACGCCACCACTGCTACACTGTGACCTGCTAGCATCGTGATGAGCACCGCCTTCATCTTGCACCACTACCCTGGTCTCACCGACGATGCCATCTGACGCCGCAACCGAGCCACCGCCACTCGCACCGCGACCTGGGGGCACCACACGCCGCACCGCTTCACTTCGCACCGCAGCACCTTATGCCTGCCGACGGCAGTGCTCCTGTTTCCATCAGAGAGGAGCTCGACCTGCAACCTGGGTGACTTCAAGGGCATCAACGACCTACATTTCTCACAGGTACTGTTTGCGGGTCTACCCGGCACCGTAGCTGGCCCGCGACCAACCAGAACTGTTGGATTTGTTGTTCACGACGCCGTGTTAGCCCCGTACAGAGCTACCAACATCGAGGAACTCTGTTTTAAACTTATTTTGATAACTACAGACTTCTTTTACATATAGTATTGTGGATCTTTGTCGTTTTTGGTCTTGTTTAAATTATATAAAAATATTGGATATTTTTCTAAACATGGGTGGTGTCCTTTTGTAGTGCGTCTACTGTATCACTGTGGGTTATGTGCAAATGCTTTACACACTGCCTCTAAGATAAGCCTGACTAATTGTGAAAAGCTACCAAGGGGGTGAGCAGGGGTTATTTTATGAGTGTAATTCCCTTATCCTGACTAGAGTGGAGATTTTTGCCTGGCTTCAGCCCTTGCCCTAGCCTACCTGAAATCCCATTTCTAACACTGTTCCATACCTGATTCAGTCCTTCGTACATGTAACACACACAGCTTCCTGTACAACACATGCAGGGACTTCTCCACTCAGTACTGTTTTAGCCGGACAACAAATGTAAAGTCTATGTCTCTGGTGGTCACACTTCAAGTCCAAAGAAAATAAAAGAAAAATAGTGGAGGAACGAGGCAGATAGGACCCTCATACTTTCTGGCTACTTGACAGAGGGATCACAGTGGCAATGCTGGTGTGCAGACACATAGACCTCAGGCTGACATCAGGTTTGCTTGAAGAAGGGAAATTCACAACATCAATGTAGGAGTGAAGGGGCACTGACCTTGGCATCTCTTCAACAAATTTCACAACAGCCATGTTGGAGTTCTTGAGACTCAAGTGGACAGTGATGTTTTCAGATGAACAGTTTCACACTAGTGATGCTGGGGTTAAGCTACCCGGATCTCACATGGCGAATAGCATTCAAGATAGGTTTCAAAATTGATTGTGACATTTGGGTTCAAGCACACATGCCTCACGTTGACAACCGTGTTATATGTACACTGATTGCACAAGGTCAGTGCTGCGGCTGATGCAAAGAGGATCTCACACTGATATTGTGGTTGCTCCAAAATGAAAACTGCAGTTGTGCTCACAGCAGCTGCTGGCTTTTGCTCTCAGCAAGCAGGCTCACTCCATTTTTTTAAATGCAACACACTTAAACGCCGGACTTGTTCTCTGGTATGCATAAATCATGATCCCTTACAAAGTAAAGAATTGAAAAATGTAGAATATTTTCCAAATGAGTTATCTGAAGTTCAAGTAAGAGACAAATCTTACCCGAACTCCAAAGATATCTCCAATGGGACAAGTAAGGATATGAAATAGAGCAGGCGAACAGAGTAGGTTGTATATACAGAAACAATAGGCAGGAAGTCGAGCAGTTTAATGGGGATTAAGGACATGCATCCCTAAATGACTCAAGGAATGGAAATTAGGGAAAAATAAACCTTCAGTTGTAAATGTGTATTGGTGGAGGGAGATGTTGAAAATTTTAACAAATCTTCAAATTTCTTTGTATAAATAGATTTTAAAAACCCGTAAGGATCAAAGCTGGTCAAATCATACAGAACAAGAGGAAGGTGGTCAAGCTTGAAGGATTGTACCTAAACAATAATTTGCTCAAAAAGGCATGCAGACCACTTCACCACGAAGCAACATATTTCACAGATACATCACTATTGTTCTTCAATCGGAGAGCTCCTGTGTTTACCCTGTCCTTATCAGCAATAATGTTAATATCACATCATTGAACTTTATGATTCAGTGAATGTAGATGAAAACGCAGTGGTCTTGCAGACAGGATAGGGTGGGATGATCAAGGTTCGGTATGGACTGTTTCCATGAGCAGCAAGGTCTCTACTGATTTGCATTAGGTGGGCCTCTGTCTATAGTGGCAGAGTGGGTGAAAAACAAAGTGTTGGAATGGTATCCAAGGCGATTTCCACTTGTTGGTCTCTTTACAAAATTCATCCCATCACCTTTTGGGGTGTTAAACTGCCAACAGGAGAATGCCTAACATAAGACTGGTACAGCTTTCCAAGCATAATACTGCCAATGCTTGTGAATTCCAAAAAGTAGTACATTTGCACCAATTCAAGGAGTACTTCTTTGGGTGCAGATGTACTATTTTTTGATAAATCAGTCACAATATAGATTTTATTTCTGCTCCAAAAAATGAACAAGTTAAAGGCTTGTAGCGAAATTAGAACAATGAAAAAACAGACACAGACATAGCAAACACTATTCAGGCCCCAAAAACCCAACTACCATGCCAAGAATGCATGTGGAGGGGTAGCGCCCTCTCCCTGCCACTCAAGCTACACCCCTGCCCATCACACTTGGGCATAGCAGGTCCCCCTGGGAGCTTATGAATACAGTCAGGTACAACACAACAGCCTGGTGTCCCTGCCCTGGGATCACTTAATTTAAATATATTATCACTGCACACGCTCTTCATGTTTCTGCTACGTGGAGACTGGGTGGTAAGTTGTCAAATCGGTGCATAAAGGCAGGGCTTCATGTATCCAGTCCTCACTTTTTACAAATCATTTTATCAAGTGAAGGACTGCCCCTAAAAGGAATCCTAAATTGTGTGTAGAGGTGGTTGTGCCTGCAGATTAATAAGGCAAGCTGAGCCACACTACGCCAAGGGTCTGGCTTGGCTCTAACAATCAAAGTACGAGCCAAGCCATGAAAACATCTGGCATGTACATCATGCCACACACACATAATGTTAAAATATGATACAGTCTCTTCAAAATTCAAAAAAGTGTATTTCTTTACCACGGGGTACCATTTCACCTTGTTACCTCCGATTATATCACTGACGTTTATTAGGAGAGATCATTTGTAAACATGAATTTATAAGCATTAATGTTTCACCCCAATGACATTGGCTTTAGAGAACTAAGAGGCAGGTCAGCAGTCACGTCCAGTCTAAACATGGCTTGATTCTTATCATAGATGGGGCAAAATTAAAGTCTATTAAATCAAACATGATAGGTGCTTGTACCGCCTGCATCCTGCACTCAAATATTTTAAAATGCTCTCATACTCAATAAAGATAAAGGGGGCTCTGTGAAGTAAAATGTTTGCCTAGGATCACAAAGTTTGGACAAGCAGGGATGGCGCATTGATTCCTGGTTCACTAGTTTTACATTTTGAAATCCAGACAGCAAATGTATATCTCTGTCTCTCCCTCTCCTGTTTTACATCAAAGGTCACTGTTTTGTCTTTTATTCTTGGTGCAGGATGAGAAAATCCGACATAAACCCCTAGACCTGACGCAGTCCTCCCCAATCCCTACCACTTAGCCAAATATACATTTATTTGGGGGGAAAGGGGGGTGTCAGACCCTAAACACCCCTCTAAAGCTATGCTCCTGTCTAAATCAGGCTCTTCAATTTTACAAACTGGGGGGCATATTATCAAGACAGGTGATAATGGGCTTGATAATATGCTCTATGGAATTCCAATTGAAACCCATGTTAAATGTGAAGGACATTTAACATGGGCTTCAATTGGAATTCCATAGAGCATATTATCAAGCCCATTATTACCGTTTTAGCGGCAGTTTTCTGCCGCTAAATCGGCAATAATTTTATCCCCTATCTTGATAATATGCCCCCTGATAACGTAATTTAAAAAATGTAGAAAAAAATGAGTTATTATATCAAATCCATTGCTCTCTATACATGCTGCATGATTTATTTGTCATATATCAGTAGTATTGCACTGGTACCTGGTTGAAGACAAATAGTGGTTTGCTTTAGTTTTAATAGGTCGCTTCTTAGTTATTCTTCAAATGAGCTCTATATGGTAAGTTCGAGATTACTAATTGTCTTCCGAAGCACTGTTTTGAGCAGCTTCTGGTACCAAGTAAAATTTATCGTTGTTTTCCTTATCAGCGCAATGATGAAGTTTAGTGTTCAAATCTCATTTTTCGACCTGTGTAAGCAATAATATTCTATAGTGGTTCTTTTTCCTTGTATTGAGCTGTAGTGTAGTTCCTATTTTCCCAATAGGCCCTGCGCATTGGAATAACATAAACAGTAGTATGGATGTAGAAGTGCGGATCTTCCAGGTCTCCACTGACTATGCTAAACTTAATTGGGTTTGTTACCAACTAGCTCAGAGGTCACTGGAAACTTTCTTGACTGAATAGGAAGTGATCAGCTTCCCTGGTACAGACAAGAAGGGATTCAGTTTTCCAACAACCGCATAAACATGACAACTTTGCACCTTAGAATAAGAGTCAATCTCTAGAGTCGTGTGAAACAATAGACAGTTATTTTACTCAGTCAGTTTTGTGCAGATTACTTTCACCAATATGCAGAGAATAGAGAGACGGGCATTTTCAATAAAAAGGTATTATTTATTGAACAGTCTTTCTTCTCGTACAAGAGCAATGAATTACCACAATTGCAAGACTAGTTATTATAAAAAGTGCGTACAGTAAAATGAGGATTGCGAAATAATACTGTAAAAGCATTGATATGGTTTCTTAGCCCTACAATGGTTTCAAATGAATAAAACATATATACATTCATATATACATTAGGCTAACGTACTCAACTGGTGCTTCTAACTACGCCTACGGGAGGGAGTAAGTAAGTAGCAGTTCTAGTTAAGTTGGTTTTGCCAAGGTTTGCTTCAAGAATTCTCTCTAAGGGTTTAGTCAACACCATACCTCTGGAATAGAATGTTAGAGGTCTTGTATCTCCTTCCAGGACTCGATATCCCAGTCACTCGCAAGAGTAGGCTGGAAACGCCGGAGCTGGATTTTCTCGGCAGGAGAAAAGACAGCGTCTCTCTCAGCGCGTCGAGGAAGAGGAGGGGCAGCGTCCGTGGGCAGCTTGCATCTGCTGGGCTCTGAAGGGGACAGCTGTTCTGCTCCTATGTTCACCAAACAATCAGGGACTCTCTGAGAGAAGTGGGTGTCATGTTCTAATCTAGGACCCCGATCAATACTGTGACCTTATGCCCCTATACGGCTATAATCCCTTTGTACCCCTATATTGGCATAACCGATCAAATGCAATATTCAGAAACTCATCTCTGGCCTCACACGATCAGAGCCACATTTCAGAATCTCTTCCTCTGCAGCTTCCTCTGCAGCTCATTAGAGCAAATGACACAGCAGAAGCCACTATCTAAGATTCCTAGATTACACTCCGAGTTCTTCAACAAGATAAAAACTCAGCAACCTGGGAAAGCCCCACTTGCTATGTTTTGATTAGTAATAGAACTCTAATGAGCACTAAGAGACAATCACTTCCTAGTGCATTCTTTATTGACGTCTTATGTCCAAAAACGTACGTCAAACAAGGCACCTTTCAGGTATAAATATTACCAACGTTGCCTTAAGCAAATGCTGCCACGCTGATACTGATGCTATCGCTGCCTCAACGACATCGGCGAACGATGGTGTGGTGAACATAGGAGCAGAACAGCTGTCCCCTTCAGAGCCCAGCAGATGCAAGCTGCCCACGGACACTGCCCCTCCTCTTCCTCGACGCGCTGAGAGAGACGCTGTCTTTTCTCCTGCCGAGAAAATCCAGCTCCGGCGTTTCCAGCCTACTCTTGCGAGTGACTGGGATATCGAGTCCTGGAAGGAGATACAAGACCTCCAACATTCTATTCCAGAGGTATGGTGTTGACTAAACCCTTAGAGAGAATTCTTGAAGCAAACCTTGGCAAAACCAACTTAACTAGAACTGCTACTTACTTACTCCCTCCCAAGTATTAGGCTTAGGTCAGGTACACTGGGGTAGGCGTAGTTAGAAGCACCAGTTGAGTACGTTAGCCTAATGTATATATGAATGTATATATGTTTTATTCCTTTTAAACCATTGTATGGCTAAGAAACCATATCAATGCTTTTACAGTACTATTTCGCAATCCTCATTTTACTGTACGCACTTTTTATAATAACTAGTCTTGCAATTGTGGCAATTCATTTCTCTTGTACGAGAAGAAAGACTGTTCAATAAATAATACCTTTTTATTGAAAACGCCCGTCTCTCTATTCTCTGCATATTGGTGAAAGTAATCTGCACAAAACTGACTGAGTAAAATAACTGTCTATTGTTTCACACGACTCTAGAGATTGACTCTTATTCTAAGGAGCAAAGTTGTCATGTTTATGCGGTTGTTGGAAAACTGAATCCCTTCTTGTCTTTACCAGGGAAGCTGATCACTTCCTATTCAGTCAAGAAAGTTTCCAGTGACCTCTGAGCTAGTTGGTAACAAACCCAATTAAGTTTAGCATAGTCAGTGGAGACCTGGAAGATCCGCACTTCTACGTCCATACTACTGTTTATGTTATTCCAATGCGCAGGGCCTATTGGGAAAATAGGAACTACACTACATGGCGCCCAAATGTTTGGTAAGGTGATAAACTAACGCAAGACGTTAGAGTAACTCAGTCGTGCATTTTTCACACAGACCCCTTTCTACCGTAAATACTCCAATAGACGTCTGGAGTGGGTGAAAGGTTAAAATCCGCCCGACCTTAGTGGGAAGAGATTCCTATGTAAAGCTCTGGTTTATTCAACGTTGAAGGATACAGTGTTCCAAAATATTGTGCACCTAATCTTTGTCTCTTGGAGACCTGCTCTGCAAAACCTGCATTTATAAAATGTCAGTAGAAAACAACGGAACTAATGCCGCAGTAGATGCGCTTTGCAGGGTCCCGACGGGACTACTGAACCGGGTGCAATAATCATCCCGGTACATTTAAGAAAATCTATAACGTCAAAACTTATAGAAAATGGACTGACCACACAAGGTGGCACAGTCGTCTTCGTGATAGAGGCACACGAATATCGGCAGACAGAGGTATTCTATTCATGGATAAAATTTCCAGTGGCATACGCCGCAACACACGAGTTCCACTACTATATAGTAGGGGATCCACCAGAAGAGTACGCTCCTTTCGGGGAGATTGAAATCCCATTAAAATTCCAGGAGCACCTGCTCTGGTTTAAAGGCGCCCTAAAACATAATGATCATATTACCAGGCTCGGTCCACTAGATAGACCAGAAGCAACGTGGCCGGTTCTAGCCAGCTACACACCACATCCGGACATTGATAAAATGTCAAGTGAAGAACTCTTAGTTAAAATAAGAGAATTAACAAAGGCATATAGAGAGTTAGTAAAATTATTTATTAAAAATAATTCAAACACTCCTAAAAAGAGCTGGGATGAAAATAAACAATCCACTCCCAAAGAAAAAGTTTTCCAGTCCAGAGGAAGGTCTCCTCGATGGAGGGAAAGAACTCCAACTCAAGAACACCAGTCTCCCCAGAGGGAGCCCTCTGAGAAAAGATATAACCTTAGAAATAGGGATAATTTGAAGAAGCCTGATAGATATCAAAGTATTGATACACGTCCCTCTCGATCTTTTTCTCAGAAATCGGAAAGAAGAGGACGGTCAGACCCAGAAGAGCACACCAAGTCCAAAGACAAGGAACCTGCTCAGAGTAAAAAATCTCAATTTCCAAAAAAGAAGGTAGCCGGTATTAGAGTAATCGAACATGCCGAGAATACTGAGGACACAGTTGAAAAATGGGGAGTGGGCACAGACAATGCTAGACAGTGCAGCAGAAATCAGTATAGCTCGCAAGATCCTGATGAGTCATCTAGAGACAGTGGACACGAATGAATCCATTCAGGTTGAAACTGCTGACACCAGAGTTAGCGAGCCCCATAAGATATACGAAATAACATTGCGTATAGATGGTGATAAGACTAGGAAAATAAGGGGTCTATTTTGGGATAAACTCTCAAAAGGCTATGATATTCTGTTAGCTGAAAAAGATTGCCCCCCCGAGTTTGTCAGGGAGTGCCCTCGTGGCGAAGAAATGATTATGCCTGCCTTCTCGAATCACATTCCGATTCACAAAAAATATACTTATGCAAGGAAATGGGCAGTAGCCGAGGCACCGGCATTAAATAAAAATCATGAAGGATGGGATGAGGACTCTCCTCCTCACAAAATCCAGTTAAAAAGTCAACCGACTGCACAAAGGCAGTATCCCATTAAGCAAGAAGCTAAAAAACAGGTCAGGGAGATTTTAGACCAACTTGATTACCAGGGGGTGATTGAAACATGCACCTCGCAAATGAACAACCCTTTGTTTCCTGTCTCCAAGCCAGACAATTCATATCGTCTAGTTTTGGACTACAGACACCTTAATGCATGTTGCAAAACTTTTGCAGTACAAAATTCGCATAGTGCTGCACTAATGAATAACATAGTTAGGAAAAAATATAAAACGACATTAGACATATCTAATGGTTTCTTTTGTCAAAACATTGCACCGGAAAGCAGATACTTGACCACTTTCTCAGTAATGGGGTCTCAGAAAAACTTCTGTAGGCTCCCACAGGGATTCAAGAACAGCCCAGGACTATTCTCAGCCAGAGTAACAGAGTTACTACAAATATATGATGATGAGGCATTATCTTATGTAGATGATATCTATCTCACAGACGACGACTTGGAGACTCACTTGAAAAGAGTGAACACCATAATACTTGGGTTCGCAGCAGAGGGTTACAAATTCAACTTTAAAAAGTCCCGAATTGCCCATCTGACAGTATTATTTTTAGGAAACAAATTATCAAGTGAAGGAAAAAGCCTAGCGGACAACTTCTTAGAGAAGTGCGCTGTACTCCAAGCTCCAAAAACGCTGAAGAACTTACAATCGATTCTAGGCTTTCTGAATTTCGGTAGAACTTACATTCTAAATTATGCAGAGAGGGTTAAACCTCTCTACGAACTAAATAAACCTGATTTTAAACCAATCAATTGGACTCAAAAACACACAGAAATTTTGAGATCACTGCAAACAGACACGTTAGCAAAAACAAAATTAGATACACGTGACAACAAACGCAATCTTGTAATCCCAGTCATCTCAGGAAGATGCGGATTCACGTACCTGACCTCTAATGAGGGAGAAAAGGTACCAATTTCAATTAAATCTCACTTGTACACACAAGCGGAAAAAACATTCAGTCCAACAGAAAATACAGTGAAAGCAGTAGAAACTGCATTAGCGAATGAACGAGAACTAGCACATGGCAAAAGGATCAATATCCTCACAGCGGAATCCGCCTTCGAGGCGCTATTCAGCCCAGTAAACCTGCCTACAGTGTCACTGTATCCGAAATGGATACAGTGTGTAGATTCTCTTGGAGCGGAAGATGTGAAATACTATTTCGCCCCGCAATTCGAAAAACTGAATGATTTAGAATATGGAGAAGAATATCCTCTGCCAATCGGACTTCTGCCTCTCCCACAATACGCCTGTATAATCTATACAAATATATTCGTACAGCATTTCAACGTAGAGAACAAATCCTACGATGCAGCCTGTGCGATTGTTAAAGGTCGTTGGCTGTGCGGTAAATTCAGACCGAAAATAACAAAAACTGAATCAGTGTGGTACTGTTCGGCTCAGCGAGCTGAAATCAGATCTTTAAAATGCAGAAAGTGAATTTCTGACACTAATCGTGTGCGATTCTCATTTTTGCGTCAACTCTTACAATAATAAGTTGCAGAGCTGGATTGAAAATGATTACAAAGATGACACAGGTGCCACAATAAAGCATAAAATGCTCTGGAAACAGGTAGCTCTTTTACAGAAAGAACTACAAAAGACTCACGTGATACACACTCTGAGTCATCAATGTGATGGCGTTCACGTTGCAGGGAATTCATTGGCTAATACAGCCAAAGCGGAAGCAACTAAACCGGCTTCCGTAGCCACAAAAAAGCGTTCAGAAAAATACATAGACGGGGAAACCATGCTGGCAGTCAAAACGTCCGTAAAAGGCGACTGTGCAGCACTACCCGTGAACTATCCACTCAATTATGCATACGTAATTGATGCAAACTCCGTTCCTTTTGCTCGAATCCCTGGAGTGGGGGATAGAGTAATTCCAAACATGAACCGGAGAAAGTTATTAATAGCAGACGCACACATGGGTGAAGGTCCAAGGCACATACAGATGAAGGAATCTCTGAAAGAATTACAATCAGTGTACTGGTGGCTAGGAATAAGCCTATACCACTACAAATATGTAAAGAACTGTCTGGACTGCGACAGAGATCGCAGCAGCGAGTCAAGCGCAGTTATGCCATGGCCTGGTATGTAGGTAGCATAATGCTGTCTGTATACAAACCTGCGTCCTATTAATCATTAAGGCTAAATCCACTTAAAAAGGTGTGGCCCCAGCGCTCGGCTGACGCCAGAACGGTTATAAAAGATCTGCGAGTCTTTATCGGCACATACGCAATTTCCATGTTCCATTCTGACCAAGGTCCTGCTTTTAGCTCTCGAGCTTATAAGGAGGCCATGGCCAGCATGGGCGTTGGCTTGCGGTATTCTTGTCCGTCACACCCCGAAGGGAACAGTGTGGTAGAAAGAAAAAACCGGGACATAAAGCAATCTATAACATTGAAGGTATTAGGTTCGGGTGATGGGTGGGTCAAACATTTAATAAGTGTCCAGTTAAGCCTAAACAACTTGCCAAGAAATTCTCTAAAAGGTTTCAGCCCATACGAACTATTGTTCGGAACTAGAATGCAAATTCAGGACTTAAATAGTCAGGTATCAGTGGTAGAAGATAAGGAAACAGACTTTGACATCAAAGATCGTTTGGCTGTTTTACAGGACTTGAATGAAACAAGAAAATCCTTAAGCAACATAAAGTTAAAGCAACAGCCAGCTACCACTGACGAGGCACCACCAGCCCCAGCAAGGCCTGTCTGGATTCCAAAGATTGGGGATCTAGTCAGAGAAAAAATAGCGGTAAAGACGGAATTTGGGCCTTCTTACAGAAAAGCAGTACCTGTCTTAGCAATCAATGGAACAAGATCAGTAGTACTACCGCCCCTTGCTGGTAAAAAGGAGAACAGAGTTGTATCAATCGACCTGGTAAAACCACAAGCATGTGACCTATAATCAACAGTAGGCCCAGTGGACTCCCGAGAAACAACAGAATACCCAAACTTGCAACAATCCAAGAGGCTCAAACTGAAAGACTAATCACATTCGATAAGCCTGCAGTGCAGAGAGAGGGACTATGCAATAATGCCATGGAACTCGTGCCACTTGGAACACAGATTGAAACAGTTCGTCAAGAAACACCAGTCTACAATGATGTGGCATCAGAATGTGCTACCGAAAGACAAATTGAGAAAACAATTCCAACAATTGACAGAACTGCCTCTGGCTACTTCATCAACTTCGATAACTTTTCTGAGGATCAAAGCAACCCCGAAGTGATGCGAGAAACAAAAAAGACTTTTAAAGAAAAAGCAACAGAACTCTTTAAACAAATCAAAGAACTATATCTGGATGCACCATTGATTGAGCATTGGATTATTTCAGGGGTATTCATACTCCTACTATGCCTAATTTTAGATTTAATTTTAGGAAAGTTTATTACAATACAATGGACACAGCAAAGTCAGAACATCAACTTAGTCCTCAAACCACACAGATCATCCCACGTGAAGAAAAGAGAACTGTCAACAGTAAATGTCACAAGCCATTCCAATACCCGGCGGGGTAGTATGGGAGAAAACTGAATATGAAATATATGGTCCGGTCGAAATCCTGAAGTATCCTCATCAATTCAAGGTTTCCTTAAGTGACTTTGTAAAACCTAGTACATTCTCTGATGATTGGGACTTTGAAAGTATTAATAATATGATGTCTGATTTAGTAATGTCAGCTAGATTCACAGATCATGATTATTTACAAGGTTCGTCTAGTTATGAACAGATGTTCTGCTACACACACTATGGTGATCATTACTTGCATAAATCTGCACAGCCTAGAAATGTTTTTAAGTATAACCAATGGGAACATTGTGCTACACCACCTAAAAGCAGTTCTAAAACATTCTATGAGAAATTTCAGTACTTCTCAGGGTTTAACACCAGTGATGCAGAAACGTTTTATTATAAACTGTTAGATAAAACAGGATCGAAAACAATGCTGACAGATACTAAATTGATATATTCAGAAGCATTTTATGAAAAAATGAAGACATTTGGTTTTGATTATTGGAAAAATAACATTGAAACAAAAACAATCTGAGGTACAAAAGATTGGCAGGTACAAGGTATAGAAGCGCTATTTCGAGCTTGCATGATCCCAGAACAAATAATGTTTTTAAAATGAAACAATTCAACAAACAACCTGTCTTGGCCTAGCTAAGATTAAAGACCTTAACAAACCGTCTATTCCAAAGCCAATACCTGCTAATGCAACAACAGATATTGAAATAGACGTATCTAAAATTTTACATTTAAACAGAACACATCCTGATTGGAAAAAGTGGTTAATCTGGCATAGTGACACAAACAACTGTCAAGATAGATTCCTGAACAAAACACAGGGGTTAACAATGACCAGACAAGACCCTAGATACTCCCAGAGACAACATCCAGGGATAGTAACAACATACAGTGTAGGGAAGCTGTAGGGATCACTTCCTGTTCAGTCAAGAAAGTTTCCAGTGACCTCTGAGCTAGTTGGTAACAAACCCAATTAAGTTTAGCATAGTCAGTGGAGACCTGGAAGATCCGCACTTCTACGTCCATACTACTGTGTATGTTATTCCAATGCGCAGGGCCTATTGGGAAAATAGGAACTACACTACATGGATCCACTATTACAAAATAGGGGATCCATGTAGTGTAGTTCCTATTTTCCCAATAGGCCCTGCGTATTGGAATAACATAAACAGTAGTATGGACGTAGAAGTGCCCCCTTGGGCAGGGCTCATTCCCCTTTGGGGGCCATTTTAGGAAGCCCACAATGTTTTTTTGTTGTTTTGGGGAGCGACCCCTTAGGCAAGGGTCGCTCCCCTTTTGGGGGCCAACATTTGTGCTTCGTTTGCCCCCCCAGGGGGGCAGATTTAAGTTTAAAAAATGTATTGGGCCCACTGGGCCAATTGAATAAATGTAGTGGGGAGTGGCCCATTGGGCAAGGGTCACTCCCCTTTTTGGTGCATATATTTTGGCTTTGTCTGCCCCCCTGGGGGGGGGAATTTTTAATTTTATTTTAAAAAAATCGGCCCACTGGGCTAATATAATAAATGTACTGGGGAGTGGTCCCTTGGGCAAGGGTCACTCCCCTTTGAGTTTCATTTAGTATGCCCATTTTAGGTGCCGCTCGAGATTGAACTGAGACCTTGGAAATCCGACCATTAAGCCTGCCGAGTGCGTGGAGGTCCCTGCCCTTTGTGGACCCTGTTGTTACTGCTAAATAAACCGAACCTGCGTGGCTGCAGAGGCGAGAGGTGCGGAGACCGGGACTGCGAGGACCAGCATTCCGTGAAAGATCTACAGCTGGTTCCTCTTCCCGGCCGAGCCGCGCCCCCTCTCAACACCACGCCCCCTGCTCACTGCTATAATACCTCTTGTGGCCCCCGCTTCGCGGGAGCCGCTCGAGATTGAACTGAGACCTTGTAAATCCGACCATTAAGCCTGCGGAGTGCGTGGAGGTCCCTGCCCTGTTGTTGCTGCTAAATAAACCGGACCTGCGTGGCTGCAGAGGCGAGAGGTGCGGAGACCGGGACTGCGAGGACCAGCATTCCGTGAAAGATCTACAGCTGGTTCCTCTTCCCGGCCGAGCCACGCCCCCTCACAGCACCACGCCCCCGCTCACTGCTATAATACCTTTCGAGGCCCCCGCTTCACGGGAGCCGCTCGAGATTGAATTGAGACCTTGGAAATATGACCATTAAGCCTGCAGAGTGCGTGGAGGTCCCTGCCCTTTGTGGACCCTGTTGTTGCTGCTAAATAAACCGGACCTGCGTGGCTGCAGGGGCGAGAGGTGCGGAGACCGGGACTGCGAGGACCAGCATTCCGTGAAAGATCTACAGCTGGTTCCTCTTCCCGGCTGAGCCACGCCCCCTCTCAGTGCCACGCCCCCTGCTCACTGCTATAATACCTCTTGCGGCCCCCGCTTCGCGGGAGCCGCTCGAGATTGAACTGAGACCTTGGAAATCCGACCATTAAGCCTGCAGAGTGCGTGGAGGTCCCTGCCCTTTGTGGACCCTGTTGTTGCTGCTAAATAAACCGGACCTGCGTGGCTGCAGAGGCGAGAGGTGCGGAGACCGGGACTGCGAGGACCAGCATTCCGTGAAAGATCTACAGCTGGTTCCTCTTCCCGGACGAGCCGCGCCCCCTCTCAGCGCCACGCCCCCTTATACAATAAAGTCTGATCTGCTAACGCGCATCGCGGGACGTAGCCCGGGGCTAAGCCCGGGCAAAGGGCGGGCCGTCTAAGGCCGTCAAAGGTCGATAAAGGACGGGACGGGCAACTCCCCTAACATTTGTTTCCCGGTAAGAGACCTATTTCCCTATTACCATCCGTTGGAAATCAGTTACAGCGTAACAAACTACAAGATATTGTTTACTGTTCGCCGTTAACTGTGTTTATATAGTGAAGTCGTCATCTCTGCACAACCATGTCCTCAGACACTGGGAAATCAAGGAACATAACTGTCAATACATCAAAGGGGGCAGCAACAGGTACAATAGACCAATTTTTTAAACGGGTGACCATTGTCCTAGAAAAGAAAATTGCTGACACAGAAAAACGCTTATCCATGGACTTACTAACCGGCAAGCGCTCCTCCCTAGGACTGATTGAGTAAGCATGTTCACCCGAGGTGATAGCCTTAGAATCCTTGAGTGTCACCGCCCCCCCACTAATATTACTTCTCTCACCCTCCCAGGGGCCGTAGGGGATGAGGGAAGTAATAGGACTAACATCCATGATGTGATAACTCCATCTGATCTCCTAGTCAGCCCCAATACATCGAGATTATCCAGCTCACCCAAACTACCTGTTCCCTCCCCGGTAATTTTAGAACACGTAGAAAACAAGTCAAAAGAAAGAATGAAACAAGCCTCTCTCCCGTCTCCAAGTACGGCCATCACCCTGGATTTAACACCCCCAATTACACGGTCTCCCAAGTTTAATGACCCACTCATAATGAACAACATAACAGGGTCACTTCCTGATCAAAATTTGGAGAGTGAACTTCTCTTAAAAATAGAGGTCATAGTGAAGTCACTTCTGCTTCCTCTCCTGGAGAGAACGAGATTAATAAGCACACATCTAGATAAGCTGGGTAAGCAAATAGAAGGGAACACCTTGGCCCTAACGAAATTGTCAACACCACAGCCTAAAAATTCTATGGCAAATTCTATTGCTCCCAATGTCCCACTACTAGAACAACCATCCACCAGTGGTGTACCCCCAAAATCTGGTACTACGCAGGGGAAAAAAGCATTAGCAAAATCTTCTAAAGAAATAACCAATAAAGACAAACCTAAGCCACCTGTAAACACCCAAGCAAAAAATGGAATTACTGAAACTGACAGGGGAAAAAAGGTTGCAGAGAAGCATCAAGCAGAAACAACCCCCCCCCCCAGCGAAGACTAATCCAGCCATGAAAAACAGACCAGTTAGGGAGACGGGAGAACAGTTAACTCAGCGCCCAAAAAGACCAACACCTAGGATGGTGGATCTACCCCCGGAATCAGCCCCATATACAATCATCATGACTGGGGTTCCGGAATTAGCAGAGGGGGTTAGAGAGAACTACCATGCCCTAAAAAACAAAACTATCTACTGTCTGAAGCAAAATAGACCCCTTCCCGCACATGTAAATGGGGAAATTTTAACAGTAAGGCGTGCTGTTTGGGTGGGATCAAGACCAAAAGATAAGAGGGGGGATGTGATAATCATAAATTTCATGGACCATAGAGCGGTGAGGTGTATTGGTGACTGGTATGAGGCCGTAGGGGGAGATAACATTTCCACACACTATGTTAGTTATTTTTACCCACGAGAACTGATAACAAACCCAAAGCATAACCCAATGAAAAGATATCGCCCAGACTGGAGAGAAGTAGGTTATCAACCTTTCCAGAAAAACATTTTCAACCAGCCTCCTCAACCAGTATCTCCACAGTCACAGTGGGGGAATCAGAACAACAACTACCAATTATTTCCAGAATTTAACATACCCACCTTTAATCCTTTTTCAACGCTGTTTGGGCTGGAGGAAGTAGATTGACTCGATAGAGAACAACCGTCCCTAGTAAAACATACTCCGGCAGAATCCATCAGCCTGCAGGGTGACACCATTCCTAAAGGTTCCATAGAAAGACACAAATCAGAAGGCGAAAATCAGTTGGCCTGACCGAATGTGATACCCGTGAGGGGGGGGGGGGGGGAAATCCTATCCCGGGGAACACAACTAGCAGTACATCCGATCTAATAAGTGAGGAATGACACTTGGTTTTAGGGACACCTGTCTTAAATAAGGACAGTAGTACGAATGGAAGACCAGACCCTGGCAGGAAAGCATTAAAAATACAAATTATGTTCTGGAATATTGCGGGCCTCCGTGCAGAAATTATGGATGGCAGTGTCTTAGAGTTTGCTAAAGATTATCAAGTGTTAGCCCTCCAGGAGACCTGGCTTACTACAGAAATGCATCTGACGGGGTATAAAACTTATTTTTCCCCAGGTATTGCAGGCACCCATGGTAGGGCAAAGGGTGGGCTGATAACTTATATAGCGAATACTATACCAGGGCTAGAAATGACCGCGCTCAGCTTAGAACCCAATTATCAGATTTTGAGATTGTCCTTCCAGATAAAGCGGGTCTTTCTTCTCGTCAACATGTATGACAACTTAGTGGAAAGCGAGAGAGTAAAAACACTCTGGGCTCTCCGTAAGAAACTCCTTACCTGGACAAAACAAACTAAAGGTCTAGAACCCCCAAGTATTGTGTGGGGTGGCGATTTTAATCAGGCCCCTGTGAAAGGAATAATAGTAACATCTGCGGTATGGGGTACGAAACAGATGAGCAAATAACCCACTTCAGCCATTCAGCGGTGGGAGACTTCTTAAATGAAACTTTATCTAATCTGGACTTGGTAATACTAAACGAAATAAAACCCCCTGTGGGAAATTGGACCCTACCTATCTCGGAAGGGGTAGTGAATCAACAATTGATTACATTTTGACCACAGCGACCCTTGCAAATAAGACCAAGAGTTTTAGAGTGATAATAAATACATTGAGCGATCATGCCGCTTTAGCCTTTGACCTATTTATAGATCAGGGTCACTTATCAGCACAAACCTTAATGACCACCCTTGCCCAGAATAACATACACCTAAAAAAAACTAATGGTTACACTCTAGGATGAGGGAAGATAGACCCTGATGAATTAACAAATAAGGTAGTAACTGCGGCATACCCAGCAATACTGAAGTGTTTAGACACTGACGTAAAAGAAGAGGAAGTCCTAGTCCATTTTAAGACTATCCTGGAAAAGGTAAATGAATGCCCGACAATCAAGCAAAAAGGGAATATGGCAGGGAAAAAAGGATGGTTTAGCCACGACTGCTCAGTGGCCCATAAAACTTTAAAAAGAGCACTAACAAAAACTATTAGAGATCAAGAGGAGGTTAGGACCCTGAGAAAGGCATACAGGTTGGCATGTAAAGTTAGAAAAGAGGAATTAAAGAAAGCCTTATGGAACCAACTCCACGAGAGCTCACTAAGTAGAAATAGCTAACTATTCTGGAAGGTGGTGAAAGCACCCTTTCTGACAGATACAAAGGACCACCCAAAAGTAGAAGTCGCTATCGAGGGACCAACCTGGGTAAACCATTTTTCAAAAAATTTCGGTAAACCTCCAGAAGGAGTTTTAACAGAGGGAAACAACAGGGAAAATCAGGGCAATCCATTTCCAATTGCACTAGAAGTAGAACTCTATGAGGTAAAGAAAGCAGTTAAAGCGAGTAAAGGTGGAAAAGCCCCTGGCCCGGACGGGGTACCAGTTGATTTCTTCAAATTCAAATTAGATCTGTGGGCCCCAATTATAAAAAGGGTGTTTGACGCTACAATGAAGTGTGGACTGCTTACATCTTGGATCCAATCAATTTTGGTACCCATATTTAAGAAGGGAAACAGAGAGGAGGTGTCCTGCTATCGCCCGATCTCACTCCTGGATTCGCTGGGGAAAGTACTGGGCAGAGTGGTTCTCCAGCGCTTACAGGAGTGTGCGGACGATACCGGGACCCTCTTGGATATTCAGTTTGGTTTCCGAGAGGGCTTCGGGACAACGGAACAAGCCCTGAACCTGGCCCTGATGATGGGAAAGTATGTATCGGCCAAGCGGGAAAGGCTGTACATGGTCTATGTCAACCTATCCGCAGCTTTTGACTGCGTTTCTCATGCAAAACTGTGGTCAGTTCTGATCGATATGGGAATAGATCCAGTTCTTGTAACCTTTCTTAGAGAACTATATCCCAATGCCTCCTCCAGGGTACGTTTTGGAGTGCGGGGCGAATTGTCAGAGCCTTTCACAGTGGAGCCCGGCGTCAGGCAGGGATGTGTGCTGGCCCCCTTTCTCTTCTCCCTTTATACTAATGGTCTTGAGGTAGAGATGTTGAGGAGGGGCCTGGATTTGCCACGAGTGAAAGACCGCCTGGTGCCCGCGCTCCTATACGATGCGGTGATATTAGCACGCACCCCACGAGAGCTACAAAAAGCACTGAACAGGTACTCAAAATTCATGGGCAATTTAGTTCTCCACATCAATATAAAAAAGACATATGTTATGGTGGCAGGCCAAGTAAAGAAACACGGGAAGAGTATTTTTCTAGATAATGAAAAATTAGAACCAACCACCCAATACCCTTATCTGGGGATTATGATGGATGAGAAGCTAAACTGGAAAGCGGCTATAGAAGCCCGCAAACATCAACTTTTGCGATCTATTGCGGCACTTATAAAATTCGCACAGAAATTAGGAAAAAGGCCACCAGTTGAACTACTCTGCATTTATAAAGCAAAATGCCATTCCATCGCACTTTACGGGGCGGGCCTGTGGAGACATAAAAACACAAAAGCCTTACAGGTAGCGGAAAATACTTTTATGAGATTCCTTTTAGCGGTCCCAAAACGAGTATCTACTTTTGCTTGTCATGCAGAGCTGGGAATGCCCCACATTGAGGATCTGGCAAAGATCGAACCCATACTTCTCTGGCGCCGTATTTGGACGTCAACCAAAAATACATTTACTAAAGAGATTGTGGCAGAGTGTATGTCATTGGACCATGTGGAAAAAATAGAATGGCTAAGTTACGTAAAAAATCTTCTTACTGATTTAGGGATGGCCGAGTACTATTCCAACCCCGAAACAATTGTTGAAATCCCGAAGAAAGAGCTAAAAATAAGGGCGTTGAGTCACATAGAAGAGTTACGCACCAGCCTAGAGATTAAGAAACCATCAGTGCAACACTCCTTGGCAGTTATGACTACATTAGAAATGGAACCCTATTTAACATATGTTGAGTCACATTTTGAGTGGTTTTTACTGGCAAGATTTAGGCTGAATATTTTCCACAGGGTTGTAGCCTTTCCTAATAGAAACAGCTGGGACGAAAGCTTAACAGTATGCCTGTGTGATGAAACATCTGAACAGTCAACGATTCACACCGTATTGTTTTGCAAATACTATACCCCACATCGTAAGCTATGGTTAATTCCCCTGTTGAGAACTTTAGGACTCAGAAAATGTCGTCCCGCCATGTTGTGGCTGCAATTTTTAAGCTCTGAACTGATATGTAAAACTGTGAGCACTTTTTTAAAATGTATTTTAAAACATAGAGTAAATCTTTAATATGATAATGTTTGACTACTTGGACCAAAGAATTGTGGTACTGAAAATTCTGGACCCTGCTATAATGTGGTACCGAAGCCCAACACTCGTGTCAAAAAATATCATCATACCATGACGAATTTGGTATCGGCAGACTGGTAATGATTGAGACATTATACCTGTGCATTTTCGTCACGATTGAGTGACGAAAACACCCTTAAATCATACTCTCTGTCTTGAACCCTAGGGTTCCATTTTGTGAGCGGCATCCATCTTGTGGTTGCCCTTACATAGTCAATTGACCAAGGCCGAATTCGATCTGAAAGGACTCGTCCACCTTTCCTGACTCCTCTGTGACCTGGGCGAGCTGACTCCACTGCCTCCAGCCAAACCTGTTCGGGCAGTCCCCATCCCAATGGCCGAGCAAGATTAGCATCAAGGCACAACATGTCATAAACCATTTACGGCATACAAACCACGCCTTATCATACACACACCTGTCCCTGTTTCTTCTTTATGGCTAGTTTTACAAGGAGGAGGTGCCCGATTTTATTGGGGGTTCATCGATATCTGATGAAAGTTCTGGGCCTGGCTGGGTAATCTATCACGAACTGGACATACGAAAATGTGGGCTGGCCATCATGAATTTGCTTTTCTTTTGTTGTGAAAATATGTATATGGTTGTACCGTAAAACAAGGAATTCTTGCCTAAAGCTGATATTTTTGTATAAAAGGAGAAGGCTGGTTCTGTAAAAATGAACAGTCTCCTGAGAATATACACACCGTGCTGTTGTACTTCTAGGACGCTTGTTACTTGGTTGCAGCCAATAAAACTGGATCCTTGACATCACCTAGAAGACTCTGTGTTTCTGTGGTCCAAAACAGGAAGAACTCAAGAGGTCTCTGGGTGTTCCCCCTGGCACCGCCTGGTTCCTAAAAACCCGGTACCTCAGTTGGTGCCCAACTCGGGGCGGTATCAACGGTGTCGGTCCAAGCCAGATGTTCGTGAGGAGCTTCGTGTTAAAATTCCAGAGGACGGCCAGCCACTTCAGCGACTCCTGTATTTCGACGTAGTTCCGAAGGTCTTTGCTGCGAGGTTCCCCGCGTCCCGACGTCTATAAAGGACTGCTGCCCTGACTATCGCCCTGTTTTGGACCCATTGATGCTTGGTACAGCGAAACGATAGACGAGTCTTCTAGTGATGTCATCGATCTTCAATACTTTAGTTAAGTATAAGTGGAGCGTCTCCCAGTCTTTAGTTTGATTCTTAGTCTTGGTATCCTTGAGATACGTTTTGATTTGGAACTTGCAAGCGCCAAAGCCGAGGGACTCGTGTATTCACGAGACTATCGTATTCGATAATCCTTTGAAGTTTGAAGCTAGACTAGTGAGCAAAGATGCCTGGTTTTAGCAGACTTGGAAACTTGTTTTGTCTTGGTTGTAGTAGGGACTCCCGATTAGAGGATTTGTGTCCGGTTCCTCCGATTGGAACTCCAACATATGAGCTCTATGTAAAGCACGGCGTAGGCCCTATCACGTATAATGAAGTCTGGATCCGATACACCAGAAATGATGGTGTTTTAAAATGGCCTCAATATGGTAGCTTTGATACAGAGATTTTAGATAATCTAGAGGGGAAACTGTTCAAGACGAAAGCCCGGCCGGCGATGTTTGACTTCTTTCGCTTATGGCGCAATTAAGCCAAACAGAAAGAAATGAAATTAGCGAAGAAAAATAAACGAGGTATGTCAATGGTGCAAGCTGCTGTTGCATACAGGGATAATGAGAAAGAGCAAGAGAGTGAACAAATGCTTAGAAGTAGGAAGTTAGCGGTAGACAAATGCTACCCAGTGTTGCCACGTGAAGGACAAGGATCAAAAGAGACACCTGAGAAGGATCCTTTAATGTCCCACTTACTGAGTTCTCCACCCCCCTATGCACAAAATGCTACTGCACCCCCACAACGCTTTGTTATACCGCGCCCCGCCGCACAAACACCAGTTCTTCCACAAGCACCAGCTCCTCTTCAGCCGGTGTCTACTTCTTCGGCGCAGCCCTCTCAAGGGCCGTCGCCTTTGCTACATACTCCATCTGCTTTTTCTACGACTTTGCCTACTGCTCCAACAGCTTATCCTAATACTCCTTCTGCTACTGCCTCGACTTCTACTTTACATCAGCCTGTCTTTTCTGGCGTTTCTGCCTTTCCACCAGCTTCTCCTTCTGTTCGACAGAGAGTGGCAAACACTGTCACTGGTCTTTTATCACCTTTCTTTGGGTCGCCTAAGACGACCCCTAACACAGAACGTAGACAGTTGCGGAGTCGACTGCTTAACTATCACGAGAGAGAAGTACTGAATAAGTTAGCACGTAAATGGGTTACAGATACTGTAAGATATGACGTTCAGTCCGTTATGGAAGTCTTCCGTGAGTGGGAAGCATCTACACAGAGATATGTGTTTGAACAGATGTGTGTATATCTCCGCGAAGATTTGGAGGGAAATGATCGAGAGTACAACATGAGTGAATTATTCCGTGTACGGTTCAAGTTCGCAGAAGGCATGATTGTAGGTGCCGATGTTGAACAAGCAATTGAGATGTTATTGTCTTATAGGAGTAAGGGAAGCAATTCTAGATCACTGTCCGAGTATGACATGCCAGGTAGACTAAAGGCGCGACAGTATCCCATGAGAGAGGTTCCTCCAGTTTGGAGGGAAGGTGATGCAAATGCGAATCCAGCCATTCTGCCGCATTTCCAGAGTGTATGGGTACATGTTCCCTGGAAAAGATCTGAGGTTTTGGCTCTAAAGCAGACATTGCCTGATCCCCGTAAAAATCCTGCAGGATATTATAACGAGTTATCACAAACTCCCAGTTCATGTATCATGAACTTAGCCGATGTAGACATGTTGTTTGGAAATGTTGTTCCACAGCCTTTATGGGGAAAGATTCGTCATGCAGACCATGACCAAGAATTAGGTGATACATGGGTTAATATTGCTGCTGCTGATGCTAGACAAGTTGGTGGCTCTAAGCCCGAGCCTTCGGTAGCAGAACTTCCTGGTAGAATTATCACATATATGAAGACTTTAATGCCCGAATTGCGTGTAAATTGGGACAAGTTGTCTGCGTGCAAGCAGAAGAAAGATGAGAATGTGTCTGGCTTTTTCACGAGGTTTGAAGAGACTTTCGTCGATCATAGTGGTCAGGATATGGCTACCGAGGGTGGCCAAAGATTGTTTGTAGACAAATTTGTACATAATTTGCTTCCTGAACTGTGTAACAAGTTGAAAGATTCAGAGAGTGCTTGGGCTGTTTCCACGTCAGCGCAGATTTTAGCCACAGCCCAGTACTATGAGAATAGACACAAAGATGAGCTAGAGAAGGCAGACAAAAAGACTAAAGAATTGAAAACTAAAGTCCTTCTCCAGCAAGCTTATCCGCCTCGTGCTGCTAGTCATTACGATTGTCAGCAACCTCAGCAGTATTTGAGAAACTCGCAAAGAAACGAGTCTTCTCAACAGCGTTTACCATATGGTCCCAATCAGTGTGCGTATTGCAAGGAAGAGGGTCATTTCAAGAATAGTTGTCCGGCTTTGTTACGGCGTATGAATGGTGTTTCTGGTGCAAGAGGTAGAGGTGTTCAACAGGCTCCTAGAGGTAGGGGCCGTGGAAATTTCCCCCCAGAACGCTCCTTCTTTCCCGCCTCAGAAATCTATGAACAGTTTTGACCAGCAGAATAATGCATCTTCTAGGACAGCTCAGTACTATGCTGATGACTACTATGCAGAGAACGAGAATGAGGGTAATGATTGCTAGGACAGCCATGGACAAAGAGAGGGAGTTGTTTCAGTTCCAGTAGATCAGAATGGACCTTATGTTGAGGTGATTACATCAGGTGTGTCAGAGCCTTTTCTGTTGGATACTGGTGCTACAAAGAGTTCTATTATGCACTCAAAGCTCCCTGACGCACCTTTGTCTGGCGAAATGAATGTTTCAGTAGGTTTTTCTGGCGCCCCGGTTAGGAACCCGATTTCTAGTCCTATGTCCCTTTCTGTTGGGCCATGTGAATTAGAAGCACCCCTCATTCTTACAACAGGTTGTGGTGAAAACTTGTTGGGATTGGATCTGCTAAAGAGATTATATGCGACTTTGTACTGTTCTCCTTCAGGAGTACAACTTACCCTAGGTAAGAAAGTGGTTTCTCCAATATATTTGTCAAGGGAAAAGCTTCCAACAGAATTATCTTCTCTTCCGGATATACTTTGGGCCACTGGTTCTAATGATGTGGGTCTTTTAGAGATAGCGCCATATATTATAACATTAAAAGCCAATGTTAGGTTGCCACGTATTCCCCAATACAAGATCTCTAGCGATGGTGAAAAGGTGTTGTTAACAATCATTTATGATCTGATTGAGAAAGATGTCATTGAAGAGACAACAGAGAACATCTGTAACAGTCCTGTTCTGCCAGTTTTAAAGTGTACTGATCCTTCCCAACCACCTGTCTATAGATTTGTGATTGATCTTAGAGAAGTGAACAAGATTGTTGTGCCACAGTTTCCGGTTGTTCCTGATATTACTTCCCTATTGACTATGGTCCCAGCTTCAGCCACTTGGTTCACAGTGATTGACTTGAAAAATGCTTTCTTCAGCATCCCTATTGCCGAGTAGAGCAGAGATATTTTTGGCTTCAATTTAGGAGGCCGAAGTTTCCGCTTCAAATGCGCTCCTCAGGGCTACTGTGAAAGTCCATTGATATTCAGTCAGGCTCTGAAATCACAGCTTGACACGATTGTTGTACCTGATGGCGCGACTCTTATTCAGTACGTCGATGATTTGCTGGTCGCTGCAGATACTGAGGACATTTGCAAGCATGCCACTTTGTCATTGTTGCGTCATTTGTGTGATATGAAGCACAAAGTCTCTCTTTCAAAACTGCAATTTTGTCGACAAGAAGTGACCTACTTAGGTCACATCTTATCGAAGGAGGGAAGGAAGCTGACCCCAGAGAGAATACAGGCAATTGCGAAATTGAGTGTCCAAAGGACACAGAGAGAAGTGCGTGCTTTCTTGGGCATTACATCATATTGCAGACAATGGACACCGAATTTCTCCTTGTTGGCCAAACCTTTGGTGGCATTAACTTGCAAGGATACACCAAAACCCATTCCGTGGTCTGAAGATTGTCAGAAAAGTTTTTACGAGTTGCGTGATGCATTGTGTTCGGCTCCTGTGTTGGGTAACCCCGACTACAGTAAGCCTTTTACGTTGTACATCCATGAGAAGGAAGGTTGTGCATTATCCGTCCTGACACAATCTTTTGGGGACAAACAGCGCCCATGTGCGTACTTTTCAGCGACTCTAGACCTCATAGCTAAGGCATTGCCAAGTTGCTTGGGGGCCACTGCGGCAGCAGCTGTCTGTTTCGACAGTCTGCTGGGTTAGTAATGAATAATACACTAATAGTTATGGTCCCACATGCAGTAGACATTTTGCTAAACAGAACAAAGACACAGCACTTAACTAGTGCTCGACTGTCAAGTTATGAGCTGACACTGTTAGCGAGTCACATACACATAAAGAGGTGTGATACATTGAACCCAGCCACGTTATTGCCCATTCCAGCTGAGACAGATGAGGTCGAACAACATGACTGCTGTTTTAGGACAGAAGAAGAGACAAAAGGGAGAGTAGACTTGCAGGACACTCCCCTTCCTGAATGTAATGATACTTTATGGGTTGATGGTTCGTCTTTCAAGTTGCCGAATGGTGATACGACTGCAGCATATGCTGTGATGACATTGCACACGATTGTTGAAGCTGCACATATCCCACACAATTATGCGCAAGCAGCAGAGTTGATTGCACTTACAAGAGCATGTGTGTTGGCAAAAGGAAAACAAGTGAATGTGTACACAGACAGCCAATACGCCTTTGGCGTGGCTCACAGTTTTGGACGATTGTGGCGTGAACGTGGGTTCCTGACGTCGCATGGTGCTAAGATCCAACATGGTCAGCTAGTAAATGAGCTTCTCGAGTCACCGACCTTGCCACTACAAGTTGCGATTGTGAAATGCAGTGCACACAAAAAGGTGACGGATGATGTTGGTTGTGGGAATGCATTTGCAGATGAAGTTGCAAAAGAAACTGCAAGGAATGTGATGAGCCGAATGTATGTTGCAGGCCCTGCAAGATGGATTGGTGATGTTGGTATGTGTGAAGACACGATTGAGAGTGTGAGGTCTATCCAATCCGAAGCCACAGAGAAAGAGGTGAATGAATGGAGAGAAAGCAAGGGTAAATTGGATGCGAATGGTTGTTGGGTCGAACTGTCAGAACATCAGAGATGGCTGTTACCCGATGCGTACGTGCTTGCAGTGGTGACAATGGCTCATGGAATGGCTCACATCAGTGTAAAAGGGATCTGTAAGTTGTTGGCTCCAGTATGGCAGAATAGTGGAATCCCTAAATGTGCAGAGAATGTGGTCAAGAACTGTATGGTGTGTCTGAAGTACAATCCTGGTGGGGGAACCCCAACTCCAGCTGGTCACTTTGCCCCTCCAACGTATTTGTTCGAGGTTTTGCAGCTATATTTCATGAACATGGAAAGGTGCAACAATCTGAAATACGTACTCGTTGTTGTTTGTGCCTTTTCCAGGTGGGTGGAGGCGTATCCCCTTAAGGACAATACTGCCTTGTCCACAGCTAAAGCCCTTGTCAAAGAATTCTTCCCTAGGTTTGGAATGCCTAGAATGGTCTGGAGTGATAATGGGAGTGAATTCGTGGGACGAGTGATGAAGACAGTGTGTGAAGGGCTAGGCATACATCAGAAGTTCCACGCTGCAAATCACCCCCAATCAGCTGGACTAGTAGAATGCTATAACGGCACTCTAAAATTGAAACTGGCCAAGATCCAAGCAAGCACAGGTCTTAAATGGCCTGACGCCCTACCTTTGGCACTCCTATCGACAAGAATGACTGTTCATTCTAGACTGGGACTCAGTCCTTATGAAATTGTGTTTGGCCGCCCGGCCAACATATGGGGAGTGCCAAGGCCCACAAAGTTCAGTGAAATAGAGCATCCTATACTGCTTGACTATTTGCACGAATTGACGACTAAATTGCGTGTTTTACACCAACAGGTCCACAGCTCTGCCCCGCCAGCTTCTGATGATCCGGGCCACGCAATTGAACCTGGCACCTGGGTCCTGGTGCGCAACTTCCAGCGAACCAAGAACGAGCAGCCTCGCTGGTCCGGACCATTCCAAGTTTTGCTGGCTACCCACTCTGCAGTACGTGTCCATGGCAAGAAGAACTGGGTGCACGGTGCCCATTGTAAACGGGTCCCACTGCCCCTTCCATAGGACCGGTGGGTCCAGGAGGGAATTGCTGACTCTGAGGCTGAGACTGTGCCTCGCTTCTTACCTTTCAGTGATGCACGTTTGAAAGGAACTACTTCAGAAAAGGAGAGCGATAACATTCTGCAAGGATCTGTGCCACCGTCAGTGCAGTTGGACACTACTGAACCTGAACTCCTGTTTAAAGACCACACAGCTCCTGGTCGAAACCGTTATAACTTGAGGCCGAGACCTATTAATAAGGACAAATAAAAACATTTTTCTTTTTGATTGTGCAGCTCTCTCATCCAGGAAACTTGCTCATTTTTGATTTTCGAACCGCCATCCGGTTCTGCTGCTAGGGTCGCGGTTGCCACAGTCTTTGGAGTGCAGCTGGAGACGGTTAGGTCGACAGTTCTGGTTGGTCTAAGGGAGTTGCCCTAAACTGACAGAAGCACTCCTTAGCAGAATCAATCTCCCACCGCGGGCAGCAACTTAGAGGATGGAGTTTCCCAAGATGGAGAGACCTGCTAGATCTACGAACTTTGAAAAGAGAATATACGCTGTGATGGCGAAAAAACAATTTTTAATAATATGCATCCTCATGTTGTGCAGTATAATGATGTTTTTGATTGGCTATGCTCTATTCACTTTTCGAGTTTTATTTGTACACGACACTCAGCCCACACCTCCTCCTACTGTTTCCCTGTACTCATTTCCCCCTCTACCTGAACACGAGTCTGCCAGAAGATTAGAATTTGTAAATAACTCATTCGTTCAGCTCCTACACCAGCACCAGTCTGTAATGAACACAACGAATTGTTGGGTATGTGGACTTATGCCACACATGACAGATAAGGGTATCCCATACTTTGTCCTGCCATTTAGCTGCTATGGTTCTATGTGGGCTTTCCAGACAATGTTCCTGTTTGCCATAGAACCGTATCCCCCGCGTCCCACAGGAAGAAATTCAAGCAACAAGGCACTAGTGGCAGGAATCAGAAATATGAGCAGGGATATCGACACATATCGAACGATCCCCAAAGATGAGTTTAAGGTATACAGTCGATGGAACATAACTAAGTATGGAATTTCCTTGAGTGAGAGCCAGCGAGCAAAGAAGTCCTCCCCAATCTGGATAGTACCCCATCAAGGTCACCTATGTCTGCAGGGAAATGGCAAAAACCCTAGAGCTCAGTTAGGGAAGAGTGTCTGCACTGAAACTTACGTTTTCTCGTCTCAGACTTCCCCTTCCTTCCTAGCAGCTAAGGGTACCTACTTCGTCTGCCACGATAGAGCATACACATGGGGTTGCCCCCCGACTTTTCGGGCACATGTTTAATCTCGTTTCTGTTGCCACCCACCTACACGACCGAGGCAGATTACCATCAGACAAGGACAGTTAGGGGTGTTGTGAGTAAAGACGACACTGCGGAACAGGAGTTTGGAGATTTCGCAAAAGGTTTTCTGACGTTTTGGGGGCCTATGGTGAACAGCAGGAACATACGCCAATTGACGAGGGTAGTTGAATCCGCCGTGATTGAAACGGCCGGTGCCCTTAGTAACTTGACTGCGGAGCTCCAGTCGGACCGCCTTATGACTCTTCAGAACAGGGTTGCCCTAGATGTCATACTTGCAGACCGTGGTGGGGTATGTAAAGTGATCCAGTCCAGTTGCTGCATTTTCATCCCTGACAATGCTCCGACAGTATACCAGGCCATCTCCAAACTGCACAAGATCTCTGAGTCCATTCATGTGGACAAAGGAGTCTGGTCCTTGCTGGGGTGGTTCTGGGAACTGATATCTGCCTGGGGATGGAAAACTCTGATATTCATTGGAATGATCTTAGCCATTCTGTTCATGTTCTGCCTGTGTGTGCAGTGCGCTCCTGCAATATGTGGCCTCTGTGCTACATCATGCGTAAGGAAGCCTGTGTCAAGGGACGAACTAAGTAACAGGATGATGCTACAGCAGCATCTCCATGACATCATGAATACAGATTTGGACTCAGATTAGCATGAGTTATTGCCTATATAAGGGCAAAAGGAGGGTCTGTGGTACTGAAAATTCTGGACCCTGCTATAATGTGGTACCGAAGCCCAACACTTGTGTCAAAAAATATCATCATACCATGACGAATTTGGTATCGGCAGACCGGTAATGATTGAGACATTATACCTGTGCATTTGCGACACGATTGAGTGACAAAAACACCCTTAAATCATACTTTCTGTCTTGAACCCTCGGGTTCCATTTTGTGAGCGGCATCCATCTTGTGGTTGCCCTTACATAGTCAATTGACCAAGGCCGAATTCGATCTGAAAGGACACGTCCACCTTTCCTGACTCCTCTGTGACCTGTGCGAGCTGACTCCACTGCCTCCAGCCAAACCTGTTCGGGCAGTCCCCATCCCAATGGCCGAGCAAGATTAGCATCAAGGCACAACATGTCATAAACCATTTAAGGCATACAAACCACGCCTTATCATACACACACCTATCCCTGTTTCTTCTTTATGGCTAGTTTTACAAGGAGGAGGTGCCCGGTTTTATTGGGGGTTCACCGATATCTGATGAAAGTTCTGGGCCTGGCTGGGTAATCTATCACGAACTGGACATACGAAAATGTGGGCTGGCCATCATGACATTGCTTTTCTTTTGTTGTGAAAATATGTATATGGTTGCACCGTAAAACAAGGAATTCTTGCCTAAAGCTGATATTTTTGTATAAAAGGAGAAGGCTGGTTCTGTAAAAACGAACAGTCTCCTGAGAATATACACACCGTGCTGTTGTACTTCTAGGACGCTTGTTACTTGGTTGCAGCCAATAAAACTCGATCCTTGACATCACCTAGAAGACTCTGTGTTTCTGTGGTCCAAAACAGGAAGAACTCAAGAGGTCTCTGGGTGTTCCCCCTGGCACCGCCGGGTTCCTAAAATCCCGGTACCTCAGTTGGTGCCCAACTCGGGGCGGTATCAACGGTGTCGGTCCAAGCCAGATGTTCATGAGGAGCTTCGTGTGAAAATTCCAGAGGACGGCCAGCCACTTCAGCGACTCCTGTATGTCGACGTTGTTCCGAAGGTCTTTGCTGCGAGGTTCTCCGCGTCCCGACGGCTACAAAGGACTGCTGCCCTGACTATCGCCCTGTTTTGGACCCATTGATGCTTGGTAGAGCGAAACGATAGACGAGTCTTCTAGTGACGTCATCGATCTTCAATACTTCAGTTAAGTATAAGTGGAGCGTCTCCCAGTCTTTAGTTTGATTCTTAGTCTTGGTATCCTTGAGATACGTTTTGATTTGGAACTTGCAAGCGCCAAAGCCGAGGGACTTGTGTATTCACAAGACTATCGTATTCGATAATCCTTTGAAGTTTGAAGCTAGACTAGTGAGCGAAGATGCCTGGTTTTAGCAGACTTGGAAACTTGTTTTATCTTGGTTGTAGTAGGGACTCCCGATTAGAGGATTTGTGTCCGGTTCCTCGATTGGAACTCCAACATATGAGCTCTATGTAAATCACGGCGTAGGCCCTATCACATATAATGAAGTCTGGATCCGAAACACCAGAAATGATCGTGTTTTAAAATGGCCTCAATATGGTAGCTTTGATACAGAGATTTCAGATAATCTAGAGGGGAAACTGTTCAAGACGAAAACCCGGCCGGCGATGTTTGACTTCTTTCGCCTATGGCGCAAGGAAGCCAAACAGAAAGAAATGAAATTAGCGAAGAAAAATAAACGAGGTATGTCAATGGTCCAAGCTGCCGTTGCATACAGGGATAATGAGGAAGAGCAAGAGAGTGAACAAATGCTTAGAAGTAGGAAGTTAGTGGTAGACAAATTCTACCCAGTGTTGCCACGTGAAGAACAAGGATCAAAAGAGACACCTGAGAAGGATCCTTTAATGTCCCACTTACTGAGTTCTCCACCCCCCTATGCACAAAATGCTACTGCACCCCCGCAACGCTTTGTTATACCGCGCCCCGCCGCACAAACACCAGTTCTTCCACAAGCACCAGCTCCTCTTCAGCTGGTTTCCACTTCTCCGGCGCAGCCCTCTCAAGGGCCGCCGCCTTTGCTACATACTCCATCTGCTTTTTCTACGACTTCGCCTACTGCTCCAACAGCTTATCCTAATACTCCTTCTGCTACTGCCTCGACTTCTACTTTACATCAGCCTGTCTTTTCTGGCGTTTCTGCCTTTCCACCAGCTTCTCCTTCTGTTCGACAGAGAGTGGCAAACACTGTCACTGGTCTTTTCTCACCTTTCTTTGGGTCGCCTAAGACGACCCTTAACACAGAACGTAGACAGTTGCGGAGTCGACTGCCTAACTATCACGAGAGAGAAGTACTGAATAAGTTAGCACGTAAATGGGTTACAGATACTGTAAGATATGACGTTCAGTCCGTTATGGAAGTCTTCCGTGAGTGGGAAGCATCTACACAGAGATATGTGTTTGAACAGATGTGTGTATATCTCCGCGAAGATTTGGAGGGAAATGATCAAGAGTACAACATGAGTGAATTATTCCGTGTACGGTTCAAGTTCGCAGAAGGCATGATTGTAGGTGCCGATGTTGAACAAGCAATTGAGATGTTATTGTCTTATAGGAGTAAGGGAAGCAATTCTATATCACTGTCCGAGTATGGCATGCCAGGTAGGAAAAAGGCGCGACAGTATCCCATGAGAGAGGTTCCTCCAGTTTGGAGGGAAGGTGATGCAAATGTAAATACAGCCATTCCGCCGCATTTCCAGCGTGTATGGGTACATGTTCCCTGGAAAAGATCTGAGGTTTTGGCTCTAAAGCAGACATTGCCTGATCCCCGTAAAAATCCTGCAGGATATTATAAGGAGTTATCACAAACTGCCAGTTCATGTATCATGAATTTAGCCGATGTAGACATGTTGTTTGGAAATGTTGTTCCACAGCCTTTATGGGGAAAGATTCGTCATGCAGACCATGATCAAGAATTAGGTGATACATGGGTTAATATTGCTGCTGCTGATGCTAGACAAGTTGGTGGCTCTAAGCCCGAGCCTTTGGTAGCATGAATTTGAATTTAAAATTAATTTGAATTTAAAATTATTTATAAAGCGCACGTTCGCCAGCGGCTTCATGGCGCTACAACTTACAGAAAACAAAGTAGAGGGGCAAATGTAAAGTAGAGAAGTTCAAACTACAGGAGGACAGTTAATTAAAGGCATTGGAAAACAAATAAGTCTTAAGTTGTTTTCTGAACTGGGGATAAAGAGTCGAGGCTCTGAGCTCAGAAGGCAGGAGTTCCAGAGGAGTGGACCAAGGGTCGCAAATTTCGAGCCTCCCCATTTCTTCCTCCGGAATCGCGGGACAGTGAGAAGGGATTGGGTGGATGAACGGAGGTCTCTGGTGGGGACGTAGGGAGTGATCTCGGAAGAAAAAAAAGCGGGTGCCGTGCCCAGTCTCGCTTGAAAGGTAATAGAGGCCAGCTTGAACTGGACACGTTCACGAACAGGGAGCCAATGCAAAGATTTAAGAAGGGGGGTGACATGGTGGGATTTTGGTAATTTGAACACCAGGCGCGCCGCCTGGTTCTGAATCTGTTGCAACCGCCTAAGGCTATATGCAGGTATACTAGCATATAGGGCGTTGCCATAATCCAGGCGGGAGATGACCATCGCCAAGGTGATCAGTTTCAAAGCGTGAAAAGAAAAAAAGCGGGACACCTTGCGTATAGTACGCAGTGAGAGAAAGGAAGAGGACACCACAGAACTAACCTGGGAGTGAAGAGTGAGTTGAGAATTAAGCTTGATACCTAAAGTTTTTACTGAGGAAGAGGGGACAGGTGGGGAACCAAGGGAAGGGGGCCAGAACAGAGGAGACCAGGGGCTGGATGAACCACCCGTCAACACCAGCTCGGTCTTGTCTGGGTTGAGTTTTAAATGGTTGTGGTTCATCCAGTCTTGGATGTGGGTCATAGTGGATTGGAAATTAGAGATAGAAGACAGGGAAGAGGACAGGTTAAAAACAAGTTGGAGGTCATCAGCATAGTTATATACTGCGACCTCCATCTGCTGTAAAGAAAAAATAAGTGGGGCGATGTAAAGGTTGAACAGAAGGGGAGAAAGGGAAGAACCTTGGGGGACCCTGCACTGAACTTTCCGGAAATCCGCAGTAAAGTCACCCAGGCGAACTGCCTGGGTGTGGTCCCTCAGGAAGGAGGATAACCAAACCAGTGCGGTACCTCCGATCCCCGCCGCCCTGACACGGGAAAGTAAGATGGTATGATCGACCGTGTCAAAGGCGGCTGAGAGATCAAGAAGGACCAGGGCCTGGGTCTTATTGGTATCCATTCCCTCCCTGAGGTTATCAAGGACCGAGAGTACCACGGACTCCGTAGAGTGTGCGGGCGGAAACCGGCCTGGCGGGGGGCTAAGACCCCATGCATCTCCACAAAAGTGCTCAAAGTGCGGGTGACGTGGCGCTCGAGCACCTTTGCTAAGAATGGCAAGAGGGAGATGGGACGGTAGTTGGCGGGGACCGAGGGGTCCGCGCCAGGTTTCTTGAGGATGGGGACGATGATTGCAGTTTTAAGTGGGGTGGGTACCACACCCTGAGAAAGTGAACTGTTAAGAAGGTGAAGAGGGGGATCAGAACAGGAAGAGAAAATGTGACGGAGAATGTGGGAGGGACAGGGATCTAGAGGGGAACCAGATTTGACTAAGGGAATTATCGAGGTAAGGATTTCCTTAGTCAGGGGAGGGAGAGCATCAAGTTGTCCCTGGGGGGGGGACACTGAGGGTCCACAAATGTAGGGGAAGGGGGAGGGATATTAGCCTTGATGGTGGAGATTTTTTGGATAAAGAAATTGTTGAGGGAGTGACAGAGTTCTGGAGAGGGAGTGGGTTTCAATGTGGTTCTATCAGAGAATGCCAGGTTGTGCACAATCGAAAAGATTTCCTTCGATTGGTTCTCTGCGGCGAGGATTTTGGAGGAGAAGTAGGCTGTTTTTGCCCCCAGGATGGCCTGCTTATACTGGGACAAGATGTTGATAAACTCCAGTCATAATAGGGGGCAGTAATTTCTCCTCCAGACACGCTCAGCTCTGCGTACCGCTAGTTTAGTAGTCTTAAGGTCCTCATTAAACCACAGGTTGGCATCCTTCTCCCGCTTTGAAGTAAAACGCGCGAGTGGGGCAATGGAGTCGCAGCCAGAGGTAAGCCACTGGTTGATGGACGCGACTTGGGAGAGAGTAGACGAACCCTGTAATGAAGGGTAGGAGGCAGTGAGTAGGTCAGAAAGATTGTCTGGGTCTACTCGTCCCCAGGCCCGAACCCAAACGTTTTTAGAAAGTGGGGGTTTGACCGGGGGGTAAATGGGGAGGGCAAAGGAGATCAGATGATGGTCCGACCAGGTGCAGGGTGAGATAGAGACAGATTTTACAGGGCAGTTCAGGGACCAAATCTGGTCTAGAACATGTCCTTTAGCGTGGGTGGGGGAGTGGATATGGGGTATGAAATTAAGAGATCGGAGGGTTTCGGAAAATTCCTTAGAGGAAGACCATTCTGCAGGGTCGGAGGGCCAAAAGTTGAAGTCGCCCAAGAGCAGAATGGAAGTGTTGTTGACCGCAATCGTGGCTAATACTTCCAGAAAGGTAGGGAGAAACAATAAGGGAGATTGAGGAGGGCGGTAGATGAGTAAGCAGGTGAGGGGAGGGGAAATGGAAGTGGTGCGAATGGCCAGGTACTCAGTCGTGGCAATATCGGGCAGAGAGAGGATTTGAAAAGGAAAGTCCGCTCGGGCAATGAGCGCTACACCTCCCCCGGCCCTGCCATTAAGGCGATCTGAGCGTAAGGCGTAGTATGAAGCTGGTAGGGTAGCCAGAAGGGCGGGGAGGGAGTCATCGCGAAACCAAGTTTCTGTGAGAAACAGAATATCTGGGGCCTGGAGATCCAGCAGCACCGATAGCTCATGCGAGTGGGCTACGGAGGACCGGGTATTGAGATAGTAAGCTGAGAGGGTTTTGATGGGTGCAGGATTGACAGTACCCCCAGGAGAATTGATGGGAATGTAGTGAGGGGGGGGGAACGTAAGTGGGGGACAACCCGAGAGAGGAAATACGGGAGCAGGTTGCGGCAGTTAAAAACCAAGGGCCCTGGAGGCTGAGAAGTTCTGCCGGGGAGTAGGTGAGCAAATGGGCAGAGTGACGTGCCCCTAGCCCCGGTCGGCCACGGACGGGCACAGACGGGCTTGACTTGTGCGCGACTTCGGCGCGAAGTCGGCGCTCCCGCTGTGCTCGTCCGCTGCGCTTGTTCCAGGTCGCCATTTATATCTGGTTACCGTGAGCCACTAGACCGCTGACCTGCACGGTGGAGAGGCAGGGCGGAAGTGGAGCAGGACCAGGCAGGCAGTGTCGCTCGTAGCAGAAGTTCCTGGTAGAATTATCACATATATGAAGACTTTAATGCCCGAATTGCGTGTAAATTGGGACAAGTTGTCTGCGTGCAAGCAGAAGAAAGATGAGAATGTGTCTGGCTTTTTCACGAGGTTTGAAGAGACTTTCGTCGATCATAGTGGTCAGGATATGGCTACCGAGGGTGGCCAAAGATTGTTTGTAGACAAATTTGTACATAATTTGCTTCCTGAACTGTGTAACAAGTTGAAAGATTCAGAGAGTGCTTGGGCTGTTTCCACGTCAGCGCAGATTTTAGACACAGCCCAGTACTATGAGAATAGATGCAAAGATGAGCTAGAGAAGGCAGACAAAAAGACTAAAGAATTGAAAACTAAAGTCCTTCTCCAGCAAGCTTCTCCGCCTCGTGCTGCTAGTCAGCACGATTATCAGCAACCTCAGCAGTATTCGAGAAACTCGCAAAGAAACGAGTCTTCTCAACAGCGTTTACCATATGGTCCCAATCAGTGTGCGTATTGCAAGGAAGAGGGTCCTTTCAAGAATAGTTGTCCGGCTTTGTTACGGCGTATGAATGGTGTTTCTGGTGCAAGAGGTAGAGGTGTTCAACAGGCTCCTAGAGGTAGGGGCCGTGGAAATTTCCCCCCAGAACGCTCCTTCTTTCCCGCCTCAGAAATCTATGAACAGTTTTGACCAGCAGAATAATGCGTCTTCTAGGACAGCTCAGTACTATTCTGATGACTACTATGCAGAGAACGAGAATGAGGGTAATGATTGCTAGGACAGCCATGGACAAAGAGAGGGAGTTGTTTCAGTTCCAGTAGATCAGAATGGACCTTATGTTGAGGTGATTACATCAGGTGTGTCAGAGCCGTTTCTGTTGGATACTGGTGCTACAAAGAGTTCTATTATGCACTCAAAGCTCCCTAGCGCACCTTTGTCTGGCGAAATGAATGTTTCAGTAGGTTTTTCTGGCGCCCCGGTTAGGAACCCGATTTCTAGTCCTATGTCCCTTTCTGTTGGGCCATGTGAATTAGAAGCACCCCTCATTCTTACTACAGGTTGTGGTGAAAACTTGTTGGGATTGGATCTGCTAAAGAGATTATATGCGACTTTGTACTGTTCTCCTTCGGGGGTACAACTTACCCTAGGTAAGAAAGTGGTTTCTCCAATATGTTTGTCAAGGGAAAAGCTTCCAACAGAATTATCTTCTCTTCCGGATATACTTTGGGCCACTGGTTCTAATGATGTGGGTCTTTTAGAGATAGTGCCATATGTTATAACATTGAAAGCCAATGTTAGGTTGCCACGTATTCCCCAATACAAGATCTCTAGCGAAGGTGAAAAGGTGTTGTTAGCAAGCATTTATGATCTGATTGAGAAAGATGTCATTGAAGAGACAACAGGGAACATCTGTAACAGTCCTGTTCTGCCAGTTTTAAAGCGTACTGATCCTTCCCAACCACCTGTCTATAGATTTGTGATTGATCTTAGAGAAGTGAACAAGATTGTTGTGCCACAGTTTCCGGTTGTTCCTGATATTACTTCCCTATTGACTATGGTCCCAGCTTCAGCCACTTGGTTCACAGTGATTGACTTGAAAAATGCTTTCTTCAGCATCCCTATTGCCGAGTAGAGCAGAGATATTTTTGGCTTCAATTTAGGAGGCCGAAGTTTCCGCTTCAAACGCGCTCCTCAGGGCTACTGTTAAAGTCCATCTATATTCAGTCAGGCTCTGAAATCACAGCTTGACACAATTGTTCTACCTGATGGCGCGACTCTTATTCAGTACGTCGATGATTTGCTGGTCGCTGCAGATACTGAGGAGATTTGCAAGCATGCCACTTTGTCATTGTTGCGTCATTTGTGTGATATGAAGCACAAAGTCTCTCTTTCAAAACTGCAATTTTGTCGACAAGAAGTGACCTACTTAGGTCACATCTTATCGAAGGAGGGAAGGTAGCTGACCCCAGAGAGAATACAGGCAATCGCGAAATTGAGTGTCCAAAGGACACAGAGAGAAGTGCGTGCTTTCTTGGGCATTACATCATATTGCAGACAATGAACACCGAATTTCTCCTTGTTGGCCAAACCTTTGGTGGCATTAACTTGCAAGGATACACCAAAACCCATTCCGTGGTCTGAAGATTGTCAGAAAAGTTTTTACGAGTTGCGTGATGCATTGTGTTCGGCTCTTGTGTTGGGTAACCCCGACTACAGTAAGCCTTTTACGTTGTACATCCATGAGAAGGAAGGTTGTGCATTATCCGTCCTGACACAATCTTTTGGGGACAAACAGCGCCCATGTGCGTACTTTTCAACGACTCTAGACCCCATAGCTAAGGCATTGACAAGTTGCTTGAGGGCCACTGCGGCAGCAGCTGTCTGTTTCGACAGTCTGCTGGGTTAGTAATGAATAATACACTAATAGTTATGGTCCCACATGCAGTAGACATTTTGCCAAACAGAACAAAGACACAGCACTTAACTAGTGCTCGACTGTCAAGTTATGAGCTGACACTGTTAGCGAGTCACATACATATAAAGAGGTGTGATACATTGAACCCAGCCACGTTATTGCCCATTCCAGCTGAGACAGATGAGGTTGAACAACATGACTGCTGTTTTAGGACAGAAGAAGAGACAAAAGGGAGAGTAGACTTGCAGGACACCCCCCTTCCTGAATGTAATGATACTTTATGGGTTGATGGTTCGTGTTTCAAGTTGCCGAATGGTGATACGACTGCAGCATATGCTGTGATGACATTGCACACGATTGTTGAAGCTGCACGTATCCCACACAATTCTGCGCAAGCAGCAGAGTTGATTGCACTTACAAGAGCATGTGTGTTGGCAAAAGGAAAACGAGTGAATGTGTACACAGACAGCCAATACGCCTTTGGCGTGGCTCACAGTTTTGGACGATTGTGGCGTGAACGTGGGTTCCTGACGTCGCATGGTGCTAAGATCCAGCATGGTCAGCTAGTAAATGAGCTTCTCAAGTCACTGACCTTGCCACTACAAGTTGCGATTGTGAAATGCAGTGCACACAAAAAGGTGACGGATGATGTTGGTCGTGGGAATGCATTTGCAGATGAAGTTGCAAAAGAAACTGCAAGGAATATGATGAGCCGAATGTATGTTGCAGGCCCTGCGAGATGGATTGGTGATGTTGGTATGTGTGAAGACACGATTGAGAGTGTGAGGTCTATCCAATCCGAAGCCACAGAGAAAGAGGTGAATGAATGGAGAGAAAGCAAGGGTAAATTGGATGCAAATGGTTGTTGGGTCGAACTGTCAGAACATCAGAGATGGCTGTTACCCGATGCGTACGTGCTTGCAGTGGTGACAATGGCTCATGGAATGGCTCACATCAGTGTAAAAGGGATCTGTAAGTTGTTGGCTCCAGTATGGCAGAATAGTGGAATCCCTAAATGTGCAGAGAATGTGGTCAAGAACTGTATGGTGTGTCTGAAGTACAATCCTGGTAGGGAAACCCCAACTCCAGCTGGTCACTTTGCGCCTCCAACGTATTCGTTCGAGGTTTTGCAGCTATATTTCATCCACATGGAAAGGTGCAACAATCTGAAATACGTACTCGTTGTTGTTTGTGCCTTTTCCAGGTGGGTGGAGGCGTATCCCCTTAAGGACAATACTGCCTTGTCCACAGCTAAAGCCCTTGTCAAAGAATTATTCCCTAGGTTTGGAATGCCTAGAATGGTCTGGAGTGATAATGGGAGTGAATTCGTGGGACGAGTGATGAAGACAGTGTGTGAAGGGCTAGGCATACATCAGAAGTTCCACGCTGCAAATCACCCCCAATCAGCTGGACTAGTAGAATGCTATAACGGCACTCTAAAATTGAAACTGGCCAAGATCCAAGCAAGCACAGGTCTTAAATGGCCTGACGCCCTGCCTTTGGCACTCCTATCAACAAGAATGACTGTTCATTCTAGACTGGGACTTAGTCCTTATGAAATTGTGTTTGGCCGCCCGGCCAACATATGGGGAGTGCCAAGGCCCACAAAGTTCAGTGAAATAGAGCATCCTATACTGCTTGACTATTTGCACGAATTGACGACTAAATTGCGTGTTTTACACCAACAGGTCCACAGCTCTTCCCCGCCAGCGTCTGATGATCCGGGCCACGCAATTGAACCTGGCACCTGGGTCCTGGTGCGCAACTTCCAGCGAACCAAGAACGAGCAGCCTCGCTGGTCCGGACCATTCCAAGTTTTACTGGCTACCCGCTCTGCAGTACGTGTCCACGGCAAGAAGAACTGGGTGCACGGTGCCCATTGTAAACGGGTCCCACTGCCCCTTCCATATGACCGGTGGGTCCAGGAGGGAATTGCTGACTCTGAGGCTGAGACTGTGCCTCGCTTCTTACCTTTCAGTGATGCACGTTTGAAAGGAACTACTTCAGAAAAGGAGAGCGATAACATTCTGCAAGGATCTGTGCCACCGTCAGTGCAGTTGGACACTACTGAACCTGAACTCCTGTTTAAAGACCACACAGCTCCTGGTCGAAACCGTTATAACTTGAAGCCGAGACCTATTAGTAAGGACAAATAAAAACATTTTTCTTTTTGATTGTGCAGCTCTCTCATCCAGGAAACTTGCTCATTTTTGATTTTCGAACCGCCATCCGGTTCTGCTGCTAGGGTCGCGGTTGCCACAGTCTTTGGAGTGCAGCTGGAGACGGTTAGGTCGACAGTTCTGGTTGGTCTAAGGGAGTTGCCCTAAACTGACAGAAGCACTCCTTAGCAGAATCAATCTCCCACCGCGGGCAGCAACTTAGAGGATGGAGTTTCCCAAGATGGAAAGACCTGCCAGATCTACGAACTTTGAAAAGAGAATATGCGCTGTGATGGCGAAAAAACAATTTTTAATAATATGCATCCTCATGTTGTGCAGTATAATGATGTTTTTGATTGGCTATGCTCTATTCACTTTTCGAGTTTTATTTGTACACAACACTCAGCCCACACCTCCTCCTACTGTTTCCCCGTACTCCTTTCCCCCTCTACCTGAACACAAGTCTGCCAGAAGATTAGAATTTGTAAATAACTCATTCGTTCAGCTCCTACACCAGCACCAGTCTGTAATGAACACAACAAATTGTTGGGTATGTGGACTTATGCCACACACGACAGATAAGGGTATCCCATACTTTGTCCTGCCATTTAGCTACTACGGTTCTCTGTGGGCTTTCCAGACAATGTTCCTGTTTGCCATAGAACCGTATCCCCCGCGTCCCACAGGAAGAAATTCAAGCAACAAGGCACTAGTGGCAGGAATCAGAAATATGAGCAGGGATATCGACACATATCGAACGATCCCCAAAGATGAGTTTAAGGTGTACAATCGATGGAACATAACTAAGTATGGAATTTCCTTGAGTGAGAGCCAGCGAGCAAAGAAGTCCTTCCCAATCTGGATAGTACCCCTTCAAGGTCACCTATGTCTGCAGGGAAATGGCAAAAACCCTAGAGCTCAGTTAGGGAAGAGTGTCTGCACTGAAACTTACGTTTTCTCGTCTCAGACCTCCCCTTCCTTCCTAGCAGCTAAGGGTACCTACTTCGTCTGCCACGATAGAGCATACACATGGTTGCCCCCTGACTTTTCGGGCACATGTTTAATCTCGTTTCTGTTGCCACCCACCTACACGGCCGAGGCTGATTACCATCGGACAAGGACAGTTAGGGGTGTCGTGAGTAAAGACGACACTGCGGAACAGGAGTTTTGAGATTTCGCAAAAGGTTTTCTGCCATTTTGGGAGCCTATGGTGAACAGCAGGAACATACGCCAATTGACGAGGGTAGTTGAATCCGCCGTGATTGAAACGGCCGGTGCCCTTAGTAACTTGACTGCCGAGCTCCAGTCGGACCGCCTTATGACTCTTCAGAACAGGGTTGCCCTAGATGTCATACTTGCAGACCGTGGTGGGATATGTAAAGTGATCCAGTCAAGTTGCTGCATTTTCATCCCTGACAATGCTCCGACAGTATACCAGGCCATCTCCAAACTGCACAAGATCTCTGAGTCCATTCATGTGGACAAAGGAGACTGGTCCTTGCTGGGGTGGTTCTGGGAACTGATATCTGCCTGGGGATGGAAAACTCTGATATTCATTGGAATGATCTTAGCCATTCTGTTCATGTTCTGCCTGTGTGTGCAGTGCGCTCCTGCAATATGTGGCCTCTGTGCTACATCATGCGTAAGGAAGCCTGTGTCAAGGGACGAACTAAGTAACAGGATGATGCTACAGCAGCATCTCCATGACATCATGAATACAGATTTGGACTCAGATTAGCATGAGTTATTGCCTATATAAGGGCAAAAGGAGGGACTGTGGTACTGAAAATTCTGGACCCTGCTATAATGTGGTACCGAAGCCCAACACTCGTGTCAAAAAATATCATCATACCATGACGAATTTGGTATCGGCAGACCGGTAATGATTGAGACATTATACCTGTGCATTTGCGTCACGATTGAGTGACAAAAACACCCTTAAATCATACTTTCCGTCTTGAACCCTCGGGTTCCATTTTGTGAGCGGCATCCATCTTGTGGTTGCCCTTACATAGTCAATTGACCAAGGCCGAATTCGATCTGAAAGGACACGTCCACCTTTCCTGACTCCTCTGTGACCTGGGCGAGCTGACTCCACTGCCTCCAGTCAAACCTGTTCGGGCAGTCCCCATCCCAATGGCCGAGCAAGAGTAGCATCAAGGCACAACATGTTATAAACCATTTACTGCATACAAACCATGCCTTATCATACACACACCTGTCCCTGTTTCTTCTTTATGGCTAGTTTTACAAGGAGGAGGTGCTCGGTTTTATTGGGGGTTCATCGATATCTGATGAAAGTTCTGGGCCTGGCTGGGTAATCTATCACGAACTGGACATACGAAAATGTGGGCTGGCCATCATGACTTTGCTTTTCTTTTGTTGTGAAAATATGTATATGGTTGCACCGTAAAACAAGGAATTCTTGCCTAAAGCTGATATTTTTGTATAAAAGGAGAAGGCTGGTTCTGTAAAAACGAACAGTCTCCTGAGAATATACACACCGTGCTGTTGTACTTCTAGGACGCTTGTTACTTGGTTGCAGCCAATAAAACTCGATCCTTGACATCACCTAGAAGACTCTGTGTTTCTGTGGTCCAAAACAGGAAGAACTCAAGAGGTCTCTGGGTGTTCCCCCTGGCACTGCCGGGTTCCTAAAAACCCGGTACCTCAGAATAAGGGTACCCCTTTTAAATGAAAATATATTAAATCTGTTCTAGTTTTGTTAAAATGAATTTTAAATGATGAAATGTACTGTATAAACGCTTTTATGGTTCTTCATGTAAATTGAAACAGAATAAAGATTGACTTACTAGTATGCCCATGATATTAGGTTTTGGTTGGGAGAGCGGCCCCTTGGGCAAGGGTCGCTCCCCTTTTGGGGGCATACATTTTAGCTTTGTGTGTCCCCTGGGGGGGTAGATTTAATTTTTCATCCATCATCATGCTTTAGCACACTCCACCACACCAGTTCAGACATGGCCATATGCAAATTACTCTGACCCTGTGACTCATGGGAACAGTCCAGTCCAAACTGCCAAGCCATGTCTTCCAGGTCCCAATATGGAAACAACCATCCAAGGACCGGTTTCTGGCTAATCAGCCATCATCAGCCAGGCTAGCTTGAGTCCAGTGGCAAAGTGAGCAATGGACCCACGTCTGGGCATACCCTGCCAACTTAGGGCAATCAAAGCGCACAGGGTCAAACTGATTTGCATATGGCCATGTCTGAACTGGGGTGGTGGAGTGAGCGAAAGAATGATGATGGATTAAACCAAGATCAGTCGACGGGGGTGAGTGTTAGATTTTCTCAAGCGCTCCGTCCATCATCCCCTTTGGTATCACCCTGAGGGGCAGTGCAGCTGTTTTTCTTTTTTTTGTAGGGCCACTAGGGCACCAGGGTTTATTTTTATGTTGGGGAGCTGCCCTTTGGACATGGTTTGCTCGCCTTTATGGGAGGATGATTGTGGCCATTTCTGCCCTATTTGGGTGGCAGAGTAGCAGTATGTTTTTAGGCCCACTAGACACCAGAATTTAAAAAATTTCTGTTTTGGGGGTGGCCTCAAGGGTAAGGGTTGATCCCCTTTTACGGGGGTGAATATTTAATTTATACTCTTAGGCCCACCGACCCCTTAGCTTGGCAGGTGGATTGGTGCAATATTTGCATTTGTGATTGTAATGTTGTTTTCTCCTTTTAAATCTAGTGTAAAGCTTTTGATTCCTGTTTGCCGTTTTGACAGTGGTTGTTCTGCAGTTTTGCGTATGCATTTGTTTAGTAAGAAATACATTTTTTTGTATGTACTCCAAATGAGTAATATTGTAATGTATGAATGAATTTTTTGTAAGTGATGTCATAGTGGCAGCATATTTAGTTAGTGTTTTGAGCATGAAAATCTTTGTGATGTGTTTTGCATTATCTTATGTGTAATTTTCTTTTCTCTTTCTTTTTTAGTGGGATATTGTTGATCCATACTGTGTCTGTGCAGAGTATGTGGTGGTGAGTTTAGCTGCGTCTGGCAAGCGAGTGGTATCGATTTGGAGTGTATAGGTATTTTTGATAAAGGTGCATTTTGTTTATTACTTATTTACAAAGTGTTTGTTGTTGACTTGTTTGAGAAGTTACCTTTATTAGTAATCATTATGGCTAGCCATAGAATGACTTCTCAGCCGGTGGTTGGTATGCTTCTTGAATCTTTGTCTGAGCCGTATTATGAGACTGACAGTGCGTCTGAGGGAGAGGAGGGAGGGGAAGATTCTGGCAGTGAGTTTTCTCTCCACATGGAATCATCGGATGATGAAGGTTCTCTCAGTGCAGATGAAATGCCTGTTTCAGAGGAGATTACTGCTGTGCCGATGGTGCAAGAGGCACCTAGATTGCTGCCTGCCTTTAGCGGTGATGCAGGGTGTAGACTAGCTTGTGACATTTTTTTGCTTATACAGTTTTTTCAGTTATTTCTAGATTATGTATTTTTGGGTGAGATTGTTGAGCAGACTAATTTGTAGTTTTTAGGAGACAACAGTGACAAACTTAGGCCCAACTCTAGAGCTACCCGGTGGACTCCCACAAATCTGGAAGAGATTAAGAAGTTTTTGGGTTTGACTTTATTGATGGGTTTGCTAAGGAAGCCGAACCTGGCTTCATATTGGTCTACCATCCCATTGATGGCATTTACTTTTGCTACGCATGCTGCATTTTGTTGATAATTCTTTGGCATTACCACGTATTCACCCTGACTGTGACCATCTTTTTAAGATTCGGCCTGTTCTTGATCACTTTGTAGATCAATTTTCAGAGATCTATATTCCAGGGAAAGAAATATCTATTGGTGAGTCATTGGTTTTGTTCAAGGGTCGTTTGGTTTTTAGGCCGTATATCTCTAGCAAGAGGGCACACTATGGAATTAAGCTGTATATGTTGTCTGAGAGTAGGACAATATATGTTTTTAATTTTCGTGTGTATACTGGTACAGATTCCACTATTGACCCCCAAGGTTGTCTGTCTACTTTTGGAGTTTCTGAGAAAATTGTATGGGATCTTGCTAGAAGACTGTTTAACAAAGGACACCATTTGTAACCTGATAACTTCTACACTGCTGTGCAATTATTTAAGGAATTGTTTAAAGTGGACACTTTTGCAAGTGGCACAATCTGCTCTAACCGCAAAGGTTATCCGAAAGAGCTTGTTTGCAAAAAACTTCAGAGGGGTCAGTGCAGTTCCTTGCGTAGTGATGAAGTACCAGCTGTGAAATTTGTGGAGAGGAGGGATGTGTACATGCTGACTACCATCCATGATGAGAGTACTTTACCTATGCCTGTTTGGGGTCAGGTTGTTGAAGTGTGCAAACCTGTGTACATTCTAGACTACAATAAGCACATGGGTGGTGTTGACAGAGTAGATCAGAGGTTGGAACCTTACACTGCTCTTCGGAAGGCTTATGTTTGGTATAAGAAGTTGGCCATCAATTTCTTCAACTTAGCAACTTTCAATGCTTTTATTGTGTTCAAAGAGTGTTCTCCTGCGTCAAAGTTAACATTTCTTCACTTTCAGCACTCTGTGATAGCTAGCCTTGTTGTTGTGGAACAGGTAAGTGTGCCTAGATTTGGAGTGGTGGAGGATGTGGCTCGATTGAAGATCGCCACTTTCCTGATTACATTCCTCCCACATCTTCGAAAGACTTTCCCACTAGGAGATGTAGAGTCTGTTGGTGAAGAGGATTGCGGAATGAGACTCGTCTTTTCTAGCCCCGAGTGTCCTTCTAACCCTGGGCTGTGTGTGCCTGCTTGTTTTAGACATGCACATGCAAAATAATTTTTGGTAGCATCAATGAGTGGTAAAGTGAACTGCCTGGTCTGTATTGTTTAAAAATGTGTATTCTGTTTCAAGGTTGGCATTAATGCAATGTAATTAGTTTCAGATTTTGTGTTACTAGATTTGTATCTCTTTGCAATTTGTTTGTGCTTTTTTGTATAAAAAATTCTAAATGTGATGGTGGTGTGTGTAGGCTGGCGCTTGGCTGGCGGTGTGTGTGGACTGGTGCTTGACAGGCGGTGTGCGTGGACTGGCGCTTGGCTGGCAGTGTGCGTGGACTGGTGCTTGGCTGGCTGTGTGCGTTGACTGGTGCTTGGCTGGCGATGTGCGTGGATTGGAGCTTGGCTGGTGTTGTGTGTGGACTGGCGCTTGGCTGGTGGTGTGCGTGGACTGGCGCTTCACTGGCGGTGTGTGTGGGCTGGCGCTTGGCTGGCGGTGTGCGTTGACTGGTGCTTGGCTGGTGGTGTGCATGGATTGGCGCTTGGCTGGCGGTGTGCGTGGACTGGCGCTCGGCTGGTGGTGTGTGAGTAGTGACTTGCTGCTGGTCACTACACACACTGCTAGCTGAGCGCCACTCCACACAATCCATCAGTTTGTGTAGTTGCTGTGTCAGGAATGTAAGCATGTGAAAGTGATGGGCCCTTGAATGGCGCTGTCTGCTGGTGTGAGTGTTGTAATGTGATGGGCCCACGGCTGGCGGTGTGAATGTTTTGTATGTGTCACACGTATGAAAGGTATATGAAGGGCCTGTACAGAGGTTGCTGGCTTGTCGTGGCTTTACAGCTCACGAGCTGTGAGTCAATGGTTCAGTTTCTCGTCGTTTCAATTATTAACAGTGCATTTCATTTTTTTGAAATCACTTGTTAATCCAATTGTATATACTGAACCATCACTCACCCTCATGCCAAATCCAACCAGTATGTGTGTGTGCTTGAGGATTAGATGGCTGTGCAGTAATATTTATCTTTTTTGTCTTTCTGAAGCAGGGTGTACCTTGTCCCTTTTTGTGAACGTTGTAATGTGTTGGTTTTGTGCCTGGTGGTGTGAATGGTCTTGTGTGTATCATGTATGAAAGGTGCGTGAATGGCCTGTAAAACGATTTTTGCCTTGTCGTGGCTTTACTGCTCACGAGCTGCGAGTCACTGGTTCGTTTTTTTGTGCATTTAATTATTGACAGTGCATTTAATTTTTGTGAAATCTCTTGTTAATAACATTTTATGTACTGAACCATCACTTGCCCTCATGCCATATCCAACCAGTATGTGTGTGTGTTTGAGGAATAGATGGCTGTGCAGGAATCTTTGTCTTTTGAGTCTCTCTGCCAAGGTGTACATTCCATCTAAGAATAACCTACCAACTGTAGATATTATCGTTAATCCATGGGAGTACATGGTGATGTCTCTCTTGTGTTATTTTATCTACAATGTCCTGCAAAATTAAAAATGTTTGTCACATTTTCCCTGCAATATTGTGTCAAAAATCTCACGCTGCAAAAATAAACACATAATTATGTCAAAGCGATTTGGTTTTGCAAGGGGGGTCACCTGGGTTTTCGGCCCCGTGCTCGGTGGCAATCTAGGAAAACCTACCAAGCCTACACATTTCTGAAAACTAAACACCCGGAGGCTTCAAAGGCGATATGGCCTGCGTGAATCCCCCAACGTTTCCTTACCCAGAATCCCTTGCAAACCTCAATTCTAGCTAAAAAAATTTATTTTCTCACACATTTTTGTGCGGGAACGTGTGGCATCACCGGGCTCACACAAATTTCCTACCACCCAGCGTTCCCCCAGGTCTTCCAATAAAAATGGTGCCTCACTTGTGTGGGTAGTCCAAGTACCCGCGTCAGGCAAGGGCCCAAAACGTAGTGAGGCGACATCAAAATTGCCTACCTCAAAACCACCTGGTTTTGCAAGGGGGGTCACCTAGGTTTTTGGCCCGTGCTCTGCGGCCATCTAGAGAAACCTACCAAGCCCACACATTTCTGAAAGCTAGACACCCCGGGGATTCTAAAGAGGTGTGGCCTGCGTGGATCCCCCAGCGTTTCCTCACTTAGAATCCCTTGCAAACCTCAATTTTAGCTGAACAAATCATTTTTTCACACATTTTTGTGTGGCATCACCGGGCTCACACAAATGTCCTACCACCCAGCGTTCCCCCAGGTCACCCGATAAAAATGGTACCTCAATTGTGTGCGAGGCCCAAGTACCCGCGACAGGCAAGGGCCAAAAACCTAGTGAGGCAACATCAAAATTGCCTACCTCAAAACCACCTGGTTTTGCAAGGGGGTCACCTGGGTTTTTGGTCCCGTGCTCTGCGGCCATCTAGGGAAACCTACCAAACCCACATATTTCTGAAAACTAGACACCCTATGGCTTCCAAGGAGGTATGGTTTGCGTGGATAGCCCAACGTTTCCTTACCCAGAATCCCTTGCAAACCTCAATTTTAGCTGAAAATTTTTTTTTTCCACACATTTTTGTGTGGGAAAGTGTGGCATCACCGGACCCACACAAATTCCCTACCACCCAGCATTCCCCCAGGTCTCCCGATAAAAATGGTGCCTCACTTGTGTGGGAGGCCTAAGTATCGATAGGCAGCTTTCGAGGTAATAAGTTCTGTTCTTAAATTATCATCATTATGATTTGACGTCACATGGCCGCGACTCCTGTTTACCATCCTTCTACCCTCCTGGCATTCATCATCAAACCAAGAATTCCTATTATCCCTTGGACTGTTGCCTAGGTATGGACCCCCTTTTACCAGATTAAACTGAGCTAGTAATTACTTTGTTAGCCTAAAGTACCAATCCAATGCATCTTGGCCTCCTTCTAAGGATAAGGGTTTAAAATCCACTGTAGAAAGGGCTTGTAATACATCTTCCGTAATCTGGATTCTGATTCTTTTGTGGTAAACCATCTTCAAACAGGTTATAGCATATGGACGAGGTAGAAGTACCTCTTTATGCTCCAGGCAAAGGGCAAGATGGTCTCTAGACGCCATATCTACAATTCTTACGTTTTTCACCCGATGGAACTGGTGAACTGAGCCCATTACATAGTCAATGGGCAGTTTACTATTACCATACTTAAATGATTTCCCATCCGGAATATGATATTGACACCTACCATTGACATTGATCAAATCCAATTCCACTAAAGTGTGCAAAGCCTACGCATCTCCCTTCCTGTGGCTTACAGAACAAATGCATTCTGGAATATTTAGTGCTAAGCGCATTTATTTTGAAACCGGGTCAAGATCTTTAAAAGCGGATTGTTTGTTAAAATCCCCCCTACCACTAACAGGGCATCAGGAAAATCCCCAAGCAATTTTTTTACATCATTAACCAGATTTAGCAGCTCACACTCAGGGCTAATTGGCGGTGCATGCACATTTAAACATATAATTTTCTTTAACCCCTCCTTATCAACATACAGGTTGACTAAACAACCAAGAACCCATGAGCAAGTGGTTTGGAGTTTTGTTATCTTTCTCCTACAGCAAACTGAAACCAAGCTGAGTAATCCTCTTGACTAAGAAATAGCATTTTGGACTGTGGGAACAAACCCCTCCAATAGCCAGGGTTTCTGAAGGAACAAGATGAAGTGATTCTTTAAAATCTCTCTATGATTTTCCATATCTATAAATGTTTTGAATCCACAAAAGTTCCATACTAGGACTTGTACAGGCTGCAGATGCTCTGCCTCCTACTTTTCGATCTCGTCTACCCTGCCTCTTATCCATGGAGGATAGTAGCTGTCCTGAGCATTTTTAGTATTAAATCTTTTTATTGACAAATGAGCGCACATACAGAAACAGCATGTAATCATATGGCACCACACTTTCAGTACGTCAGAAGCCAAGAAACACTGACAGTAAAATACGATGAGCCTTTCTTGAAGGCAAAACCGGCGCCAGGGCTGGACACACTGTATGGGCAAACAAATGTTCAAAAGAAACAAAACAAAGGCAATCTACCCAACTACCCCAACCCCAGCCCACCCCTTCACCTCCCACCCACCACCCACGTTCCGGGTCCACCACCCCACTTCACCAATATAGCAATCCGCTAGAATGCTCCCTAACAATCCACATTTGACAGGCGCAACAGACGTAAATAGCGTGGGCACGTCACCTCCATGAATTTCGTAGCAAGTTGGGACACAAAAGGCTGCCAGAGCTCCGAATATTTAGCACCCTTCCCCGCCAATGTCAAGGACAGCTTCTCCATACCTAACACGTGCCACAAATGATGTAACCACCCTTGGAACGTGGGAGTGTGCGGGGTGCGCCAGTGAGATAGAAAATTCTGAATGGCAGAGCCCAGAGCAATAGCAATTAAGCGACCCCTACGTGAACGCAGTGGATATGTGATGGGATTAGGCAACCCTAACAGAACATATGAAGGGAACCGTGGGATTTCTGTGTCAAAATGTGTGTCTACCTCATCAATGACTTGTTTCCAATACCCCCGGAGCTGAACGCAATCCCACAGTAGATGGACCAGCGTGCCCCTCTCCCCACACCCCTGCCAATCTCGTGCAACTTCTCCGGTGTGTAGTACCAATTGCTATTTTAGTGAGGGTGTCAGTCAGTCCCATATGATATGTGGAATGCTGCGCTCCGTAGTAGATGCCCTCCCACTCTTCGTTGCTAAGCGTGCGACCCCGCTCCCTCTCCCAATGTGAACTCCCTGAGTTATAAACATGGGTATACCTGTCTAAGAGCATTCAATATAAGTCCGGTATAAGCTTTTTATCAGTTTTCCGTGCAATTAACCAATATTCATATGGCCACAAGGGTCGATCCGCCTCTGCCCTAACTTGGCTATTGAGCTCCCAATGTCGTGCTTGAAGATATCTGAGCCGTTTCGATTCCGGCAGACCATATTCCAGTTGAAAGGTCTTGAACGGTATTACCCCTTTCTCTGCATACAGATGAAACAGAACTAAACCCCACCGGACGCCATCTTGCCAAGCCCACAGTATCTTGCCCAGGCCTGAAATCTGTGTTGTCCAACAAGGAAGTGAGGGGTGATGGAAACGAGGTAAACTCGTGTTTGATATTGGTGTGGTTCCACACCTCCATCGGGACCCTAGTAATATGCGAGGCGTAAAGGTTAGGGGGTCTGTGCTGCCGATGTAGGAAGGGAACCTCCTGGAGTGGGCAACCCGCAATCGCCTGGTCTTGAAAACGCCAGTGCTTTTTGGACTGTCATCTGCTCCACTCCACAAGTACCCGCAGTTGGGCTTCCTGAAAGTAAAGAAGCAAGTCTGGGAGGCTGAGACCCCCCTTCTCAGGGGGAAGTGTCGCCAGTCTAAGCTCCATTCTCGGCCGCTTGCCATTCCAGATAAACTGAGCCAGCTCCAATTGGGTCTGGCGAATCCATCAATCGGGTGGACGCAACGGGATTGTGCGAAATACATAAAGAATCTGCTGAAGAATTGTCATTTTTATAGCTGCCACCTTTCCCAACCAGGACAGCGGAAAGTGCCTCCATCTGCCCAGCTCTTGCCTGATTTTCTGGCGAACCTGTGCATAGTTGATACGGACAGTGTTGTGTAGTGTGGATGCCAACTGAATCCCCAAGTATGGGATGGCTTCAGATTCCCAATGAAAGGGAAAGTTTTTCTGTAAATGTGCCCATGTGGACCCCTCTAAAGAGAGGTCTAAGGCCACCAACTTACTCATGTTGACTTTAAAGTCCGCCGCCAGCGCAAACGCATCAATAGTATCAAGACAAGCCGGCAACGACTCCCTGGGAGAAGATAAAGAAAGGAGCACATCGTCCACATATAGGCTTATTGTATGCACATACACGCCAAACTCAATCCCTCGCACTCGTGGGTTAAGTCTTGTTGCCTGCGCCAGTGGCTCCATGTAGAAAGCAAAGAGCAGGGGCGACAGGGGACACCCTTGTCTCGTTCCCCGCTCAATGTGAAAGCGAGGTGAGGTACAACATTGTACTCGAACTGTTGCAGTGGGGAACTTATAACAGTTCATAACCAGTGTGCGGAACCTTTCCCCCATTTCCGCCTTTATCAGAACCTGCTCTAAATATGGCCAATAGACCCGATTGAAAGTTTTTTCTGTATCAATCGTTAGCATCATGAATTCGCCAGGCATCCGCATGGCCTTCTCTATCAAGTACGAGGCTCTCTTGGTGTTGTCGGCGGTTTGTCGTTCCGGGATAAACCCAGCCTGATCCGGGTCAATTAAACTGGGCATGAGTGGTGCAAGCTGGGCCGCAAGAATGCCCGTATATATCTTAAGATCAACATTAAGAAGGGTTATGGGGCGGTACGCCTCACACTGCGAGTGATCCTTCCCCGGTTTGGGAATAACAGATATAGTAGCATCTAGGAGGCCTCTCGGGATTGCACCCGGCTCTAAGAAAGAATTGAATATGGTAGTCAGCAGGGGGGCCACTTGAGGGCAAAACGTTTTGTAAAAAATAGCCGAGAAGCCATCAGGCCCAGGTGCTTTTGCTAGCTTAAGTCGCAAAATGGTCGCAATAACCTCTTCAGGACTGATGTTCCGATCTAATAGGTCTGCTTAATCTTCGTCAGGGCCGGGAGAGGAACAGACGCAAGCAAGAACTCTCCTGCAGTGGGATCAAGCGAGGAACCGGTATACAGAGAAGTATAAAACTCGCTAAATGCGGCCGCTATGTTAGCATCCTCAGTGCCCCTCCCACCACCCAAGGGGACAATCTCCTGTACCGTCTGTCGCTGCCGAACTTCGCGGAGTTTGTGGCCCAAGAGGCACCCGCACCTATCCCCACCAGTATAATACATATATTTCAATCGTTGGGCTGTGTATTCAGCTCAATCTTGATCCAGCGCAGCCAACTGTTGCCACATAATCTGCAGCTGTTTCCATACCCTGGGGGCTCCCTTTCGCTGGTGCATGTGTTCCAATTCCTTCGTCTTCTGTGTGAGCTCCTCCCTTTTACGTGCCCTCTCGATGTTTTCCGCCTCAGAGATCGCAATGAACGCACCCCGTAACACCGCCTTGAGCGCTGCCCATTGAGTCGCTAGTGTGGTGTCTGCATTACTATTGTGTATTAGGTAATCCGCGATGGCCCCCTTGATTTTCCCCACTACTTCCTTACGGTGTAAAAGCGTGTCCCGCAATCTCCAGCTCCGCGTTACTCGCGTTACCGGCAGAAAGGAAAAGACCACAGTCATTGGCACGTGATCTGAGAGCACCGCAGCACCTATGTCTACCTCTTTCATAAGTGCCTGAAGGAATGTGGAGGCCAAGAAGTAGTCTAAATGGGCATAGGTCTTATGCGCATTAGAGTAGTATGTGTATTTCCTGTCCCCCATATGAAAGATGCGCCGTAGGTCCACCATACCCATCTCCCCCAGCCGGGCCAACCCTTTGTTGGAGCGAGCACCCGTCTGAGAGGTACGCTGACATGACCTGCCTAGAAGGTTATCAAACACCAGGTTAAGATCCCCACCCAGCAGAACATATCGGTCTGGGATGGCAACAACCTTGCTAAGCACCATATGAAAAAACTTCTCTTGACACTCATTGGGAGCATAAACAGAGCCTACCGTAAAGACTGACGAACCCAGGGAGAATCTATAGGACAGCCACCTTCCCCTTATCTCCGCCCCCTTCTGCAAAACCTTGCCCCTGAACCGTTGGGCCACCAGTATCTCAACCCCTGGCATTTTAGTGGAGGCTGAGGAGAAAAATTGGAGTGGAAAACAACGGGACTTAAGCCTGTGGCAATCCTTCTGTAATAGATGAGTCTCCTGTAGGAGGGAAATATCGGCCTTCGAGTACTCCAAAAAGAGAGGACCGCTTTCCGCTTCACTGGATTGTTAAGTCCCCTAACATTTAATGTCAGGATTCGGAGTTCAGTGTTAGGCATGACTCACACAAAATTCAGCGTGCCAAAAGATGGAGAGCTGGCAGCCCTGAGAGGGATGCAACAACTAAGCCTCTTGCAAGCCATTAAGGACCTAGCGCTTGACCCCACCCAAGGGTACCCGTGGACCTGGAAACTCCCCACCCGCCTCCCAAACAACCTACCCCAACTAAGCCCCCATGAAGAAAACCAAACCTTTTCAAAAATACACATTGTCCATCATCTTTAGGTGATTGGAAATACACAGCAACGGGGTAAACTAGTCAATACATAACAGCCCTCCCTCCCACCGACGGCTTAGGCCAAATCACAAGCATTGAAATGGCCATGAGCATAATCAGCATGAAGTTCAGATGGGATGAGACAAATCTAAACCAGATGATACTGCCTCCACTGCGGCACGCTGTCCATCCTTAATCTCAGCTAAAGGAGGCTTTCGTACTCGGCGCCTTCTGCCATGCTGTCGCCACCGAGGCCTAGTGTCCTCTGATTCCACAGTGAGCTCTCCCGGCTCGTCGTCCTCAGCCAGAGGGTCTAAGCAAAGCAAGCGGCACGCCTCCCTCAAAGACCGGAGCTGGTGGAGTTTTTTGTCCTTTTTAAACATCAGACGGAAAGGGTGGCCCCAGCTATAGGAGATATTATGTTGCTGTAGGTAAGCTGTGACAGGTTTGAAGGTTCTGCGCTTCTGCAGTGTAAGTGCGGACAAATCCTGGAATAAAACTGGAGATTGATCCTTAAAAGACAAAGGGTGTAACATTCGTGCCTTCTGGAGGATTTCTTCTTTCGTGCGATAGTCTTGCACGCAAGCCAAAATGTCTGGAGGGGGAGCCGCCGACGAGCGTGGAGGACCCACCCTACTAACCCTATCCAACCGGAGCTCTGACTCCAAGGGACATCCCAGGATGTGGTTGAAAAGTTCGCTCGTAAATCCAAACAGGTCTTTAGTATCATCAGTCAGCGTGACGCCTCGGATTCGATCATTATGGCGACGGGAACGGTTCTCCAACTCCTCCAAATGTGTTTGCAAATCAACCTGCTGGTCGTGGATCCGCACTATCTCCTGACGCAGCGCCTCTATTTCATTATCCAGTCCATCACCCTTGGTTTCCAGCTGTGCCACTCGCTCCCCTATACCATCCATATCTCTGCGCACCTCTTTAATCTCCTCTGTGAATTCCTTCTTCAAAGTTTGAATGTCTTCTCTCAGGTTGGTAAATAGCGATTCCAGAAAGGCCTTGGTGATAGGCTCCGAGCCATCCACTTGCTCAGTAGCAGAGCGAGCCATGCTTGCCGCCATGTCTTTCGGTTGCTGACTCGCCTGGGCCTTGGCAAATAAATCTTTGACAGTTTTATCCTTGCGTGTCCTTGCTGCGGACATATCGGCCAGCGTGCCCCCGGAAGACGCCCACCGGGCCCACCGTGTCCCAGTGCCCCCCACAAGACCAGGAAGGCCACTCACGCACTCCAGTTGGCCGCACGGCCCATGGATGCCACTCTGTGGCCCAAAAAGCAACTGTAAGCGGGCCTACCCTTGACTCCGGGCGGTAAGCTCTCTATCAGCCACCAGTACTCCTCAAAGGGCCTCCAAGCCACCACCTGATATCTCCCGTGACATCCAGGGGGCCGATCCCACGCTGTCCAGTATTTAGTCTGAGAGTTTACACCCCAGAGCTGCCCGACGCTCTCCCCTATGCCTTCAATCGTCTCTCACTACCTTGAGGGTATCAATCTGCTCCACAAAGCTGACCAGGGTTTCTGCAGCTAATCGCAGCTTCCACTCTGCGCTGCCAACCGCGCCTCCCAGAGTCCAAGCTAGGCCGTCCCCCACTGCCGTCGTGTCACCATCGCCAGCTCACACAGGCTAAGGCCATCCACCATTGTAGCCCCAGGGAGGGTCCGCAGGCACAACAGTTCAGGCAAAACAGGTGGGGCGAACTCTATGTCTATCTCAGGCACCTGCCCCTAACCGTCAAGGCGGGGCCCCCAGTGTGCGACCCCCACGATGTAGTGCCTCCTCCTCGCCTCTCACAGACGACTTGCTCCACAACGACCCCGTTAAGAGTGGGGGGGGGGTCTGCCCCACCATCCACAATGTCTCGTGCCTCTTCGCAGACTCGTGCCACTCAGCGCCCTTTTGCCGTCCTTACCGGAGTCACCAGTGGGCCCCCCGGCCAGTCTTCTGCACAGTGCTTCCTGGCTCCTTCACGGGCCGCTTCATGGACAAGCAGTGCCCACAGCAGCTCCCTACATGGGCCACAACGAACCTCCACGCAGGCCGCCCCGGCCGATCTGCCCTCCACACAACTGGGCCTTTGCAATCCTGGCGCGGAGGCCCCGTCTAAAAATGGCAGCTCACCTCCGGTGCGTAGATGTCATGTCTGGGACAACTCTGAAGTGCCACCCGACCAAACAACCTATCGCCGGGCGGGCCCCCAACCCCAGCTGTCCAACAATGCCACTCACCGGCTGCGGAAAAATGTCATAGGAGCCGTCCCTCGCCAGGCCCTCCTCCACTGCCGCCTCACAAAATGGTGGAAGGGCCGGAACCACCACCAAGTCCCGGGTTCCGTCCTCCGAGAAGGGAACAAGAGGCCGCAGCCCCCTTCCTCCGCTGGTGTGTCCGCACAGCTTTGGCTGCTCCAGCCACTCCTCGCCACACACTCGCAAGGCGCAGGCCAGCGCGCCTGGACCTCAGGTGCGCCGTCCGATCGGCCGCACCTTTCCACCAGCCTCAGCCGTCTCACCAGCCCGCCGATCTCCGCTGGGTGCCAGGAGCCCCCCGACCACCGGCCGCCAATCCAACACCGCTCTCCAAGGTCATGGGAAGACAGCCCACCGGTAAGGCCGACTGCAGCAAATACGGCCGTTGTGCCTGTGCTATTCTGGGCCGTCGGCGGGAGCTCCGGAGCAGGACTTCTGCTCATGCCGCCATCATAGCCACGACCCCCTCCTGAGCCTTTTTTAAATAACTGCTCCCTCTTGCTTAGTACTTGCTCCCAAGTACTACGGTCATTTTCACTCTGTCGCTCATCGAGTTGCCAGTGGTGGAACCTATTCCTACTCCTCAAATCCTGTGCTCCATCATTACAATGTTATGGCAACTATCCTTTCTTGAGAGCCATCATGTTCCAACCAACTCATCCCAGCAACTGGTCTCTGCTTCTGCGCAGTAGGCATGACAATATAAACCTGGTTCTTTTTTAGTCTACCACCTAGAAAAGGAACTAACTGCATTCACTCATTTTCTTTACCAAGACAGATGCCATTTGACACCAGGGCTGAACTAGTAGTTTCCCCTAAATTCTTAGTTTCATTTGTGGTAAACATGACTCTGGTTTTCTCTTTCCCCACAACCTCCCAAAAGCCAAGCAGTGCCAAATCTTTTGTAGAGACGTTCCTCAATCTTTTAATGTTGTCAAATACCTTTAACAGTTCTGAACTATTAAGGGGCTGTTTAGCTGCTTGCCTCCTATTCTTTTTAGGTTGTACCTTCAGGAATAACACTGGAGGTCTAATCTGCTCACGATCTTTTACATCCTGAACTGCAACAACACTATTAAGACCTGTTAAAGATTTTCTTTTAGCAGATCCTCTTTTTGCAGATCCTGCACTCCGACCAACCATATGTGGAGCAAATCTCCCTGTGGGACCGTCAACGTGTTTAATATTCCTAATTGGCCCAATGTTGTTACCATTTTTGCTCCCAACAGCCTAATTTTTCACTGTTATGGACTCCTTACTTTTCCTTCTCCCTTTCCCCATACACTTTACATTGGGCTCTAAATCTTTGTTACTTGATTGCCCCTCAGTAATGTTTTTGTTTTCTAATATTTCAGTTTTTTTCCTTATTGTGAGGAAGCCTTAGGCTTGGGGATTGGCGGGTTCACTAAGAGGTTGGTTAAGAGGGGCTATACCACATATCTTCAGCCAATTCATATGATTTCTACCACCCCTCTTTTCCTGGTATGTATTTCTCCCCTCTGGCCACATAAAAACAGCACTATACTTAGATAGAGAACTTTTTTCCCAAAGACACTTCCCTGTCTCAAAATTAGATTGGGACATCTTGAGACAAAAATCTCTCCACTTGTGTCCTCATTATGGGGACATAAATCATTTTGGGAGGTGGACAAAAAAGCAGCTTTCAAAATAGCCCCCTTTATCCATTCTCCTCCAGGAACCTCTTTAACTTCATCCTTTAATGTTTTCAAATCGATTCAAGCAGATTTATAATCTTAACATTGTTGGTGTTATTACAAAACCAGAGCTTTTAGCATACCCTAGAAAGTGACTTGCATTAGGCAGAGAAGATACAACATTGATAAATCTTGGGCAAAGTCAGAATCATTTCCCAGGGAGCTAATCTCATTCATGTTCCTGTTTGGCTTGTATGTTTTCATCCGTTCCCCTCATGTGAGAAAATATGGATTCCTCAAACTCTTCACATCCAGTGATATTGATAAATTCACCCTGCGGATTTCCTACTGCTTCAATCAGAGCTGAACCCACCCCAACTCCTTTCATAGGTATTGGGGAGATGAACATCTAGGGGTCTTGCCCCAGAAACCCCCCTTTGGGTCTCCTTCAGGTTTAATAGTCTTGACAAGTCAATCCCCATAGATAGAGAATTTAGGTAATCTGCATCAATCTTCTTACTCCTGAATGGGACGGGAACATCAAGTTCATCCAGTGGATAAATGTCTCCCACCGATTGTGTTTTTTCTGAGGCAAATAGGAGTGGGATTCAGAAAAGGGGAAATCGCACTGCCTGACACCACCTTCATTCCCTCCTATGGTGTCGGGCTTATCTATTCTTTTTGTGGTAATATTTCAAATTTTAGTCTCATCTTCCATTTCACTTTGACTTTTGGCCAAGATGATCCCCTCCACAGTTTCATTTGGGCCAGGTCTTGAACTTAGGCTTCTAACTTTAAAAAGTTTAGCAACAAGTTCATGTAGGGAAGAGGATAAACCAGCTACCGACCTTTCTGCCTTCTGCCTTTGACGCGAAGACTGCGTCTTCTTTCCATCTGTGGGGGAAGTACCAGAAGTAATAATAGATATAGAAGGCTCTGGCTCAGGCGAATCATTACCTATTGGCAGATCTAAGACCATTTACAAGTCCAGGACCTTCCTTGGTATTGATGACCTCTTTGTGTGGTCTCTGGCTGATGTAGGTAGAGAACCATCACTATCCCTCCCATGGCGGCTTACCTGTATCCTCACGGCACTGACCACCTCTCCCTCCTGCTGACTTATAATGGTGCTTGTAGATAAACCCCCTCAACAACCAGTGAAAGAGGATTGCGAACTTGAATTGGGAATGAACGTATTGCCAACACCTTCATTTGTAGAGACTAACTTATGGCGGACTCCTTGGTCAGAAAGTGAAGCAGATAACCTGTACCCAGTGGGGGTGCTTTTTTCACACCCCGCAAACTCAGAGAATCACCTCCTTTCCCTCAAATCACCATGCTTCCTGCCTTTGGTCTGCTATTTACCATTGCTTATACTCTTACACAGTTAAACAGCTGTGCTTTTCGTGCTTAGTTGGGGTGAAATAGCAATGAAAACAGAGGCAAAAACCTTGTGTAGTGCTTCCTTGAATCCTCCCTAGAGCCCAATTGAGAAACGAATCCGAAACAGCTAGCTTTTATTGGCAGATTTTAAATGGCAGCGGGATGCTCTAGGGCACTTCGAAAATCAGGCAGGCTGGCTTGCTGGCAGTAGAAACCCTCCAGCCACAACATGCGCTGTGCAACCACAATCACAGAGCACTCCACTACTCCTCTCTGGTATTAGTTCTTTGAGAGACATACAGTGTATGGCGGATGTAGTGCGAAGCGTGCGAAGCCCTCCTCTGTAGGTGCAAGCCACACTGGCTACTGGATAGGACCACGGCCCTAGCTGGCCTTGCCTCCTACCGCCAACTAACAGAGGCTTTATTAACTGTAAGTGCTGATAGAGCAAACCTCCCCTGCTGCTGATGAACTTTAACTGGCAGCTGCAAGGGTGTACCACTTGAGGGGGCTGCTACACGGTTACCTGAACAGCAGCACAACAGGCAGTTGCATGATGTAATGATATAGCAGGGGGTGAAAGTGGTGGCAAGAAGAAGACGGGGCTAAGGAGCAAGGAAATGACACTCCGATGTGACCGGAGGTAATAGCTACACGACGACTCGGCGGGTCAGCCTGCCACTGTATGTCACACTGCTCACCAGGTTTCTCCTGGGCCCCCCAAGTGGCCCCCAAATAGGTTTTCTCCTTGGTCCCTTGCTCAGACTGGTCTCCCCTTCTGGCCGCTTTGGCCGCTGACTGCTTTGAACCACTCGCCCACTCCTTCTACAACACAGCGGCTCCCATGCAGCTCAAAGTTTTCACACAACGCAGGATCAAGAAACACGCCTCCATAGCTCGTCTACAATGCTCATCGCTCGTTCAACCCTCCACAACGCTGATTGCTTGCCCACCCCCTACAACGCTGATATGGATTCACTAGCTGTCCACTATCTCAGACCTCACAACTGGTTTGCATTGGTACTCTTTCAAATATTGCCTGCAGGTCGCTGTTCCTCAGACAAGCCAATGAGCAAGGTGATGACTGTCACAGCAGGTAGCAATGGGTCTGCCATCAAGCAGGAATCTTCCAAATCAAGCACACAATCATGTATAAGGTCTCTGCAACAGGGTCCCAGCCTTTCTGAAGCAAGGATTAGGAGCAGACAAACCCTGCCTAGAAACCTTTGACAACACTATCACCCTTTTTCACTTCATCTATCAAATGACAATGCTGGAGAAGAACCAATCTGCAACCTTTGGCTAACAAGTACCTCATTGGAGTTCTAAGGGTAGCCCTATCTCATCCTCCCTAACTTATGTAAATGTAAATGTACAGGAATTTATATAGCGCAAATCACCGAGCGGTTTCTAAGCGCTTGCTTAGGGAACCCGTCCTGGTATTCCCCTGTGAGATAACCCTGGCAGGGTATCCGCAAGGTGAAAGCCAGGCAGCCCGCTCCGAGGGGCCGTTGTGGAGATTAAGCAGGCTATTGCCCAGAGTCGCAGAGTGTGAACCCGTGAATCAAGTAGGCACCGGAGCGAGAATTGTCGAGTCCATGGACATTTTTAGGATTCAAGACCCCGCCGAGCCGGGAATTGAACCCTGGTCCCGGGCTGACCTCTGCTTCCAGGTCTGCCTCCTCTAACCAGTGAGCCTCACTTTCCCCTAGATGCATCAACGTTGTCATTTGCGATTCCTTAATTGCGAAAAATAAGGAATCGCAATTAAGGATTCGCAAATGGCAATGCATCATTAAATTCGCAATTTTATTGGAATTCGGTAAAAATCGCAATTTTTACCGAATTCCAATAAAATTGCGAGTTCCAAATAGCGAATCCGATATTCCCATTCATTCCTATGGGCTGAAATGCCCATAGGAATGAATGGGAATTGCGAATTCGCAATTTCAATTCGGAATGCATCAAAGCCTTTCAAGGGTGGAGAGGGGGGTCCAAAGGACCCCCCCCTGCACTCATGAAATGCACATTTACATGTGAGTTACATACACACATGTCCTAAGGACATGTGTGCCTGTAACGTACACGTTTAAAAAATGCATTTTCATGCGTTTTTAAACATTTTTGCAAATTACCACGATGTTCAACTTCGTGGTAATTTGCATTTGCAATTTTGGAAATCGCAAATGTTTTGGGGATGATGCATTGCTGTTAAGGAATCGCAAATGTGCGATTCCTTAACAGCAATCGCATTTTTTGGAACTCGCAAAAAAAGCGATTTCCAAAAAATGCTTGATGCATCCCAGTAACCAATTTAGGAAGTGCAAAAGGCCGATTTATGCGAATCGCACCGTTTGCACTTCCTAAAAAGGTTGATGCATCTGGGCATTTATGTGTGTTGGTCTCCATCCTCAAACCGCGGGAATGCTGGCAATGCACTTCCACTGTCTGAGCAAGCCATGTCATCCTGTGTCTTGTGCTATGAAAAACCAGTAGCATCCTAATAAAATGGGGAACCAGGTTCAAGCCCTGACATTAGCTCCACAGCCTGTGATTCAGGGCAAATTACTTAATTTCCCTGTGCAAAAAAAAAAAAATATGAATCCCACCTCATGTACTGTAATTTAGTGCTCATGTGAAGTTCTCGAATTTCCTTTGAACACATTTCTGCTATATAAAACTACAAAAACATGAGAGATTCTACAGTCAGCATTCACCGGTGAAAGTGAAGTGAAATGAATATATTTCAGTACAACCGTTGAAAATGGGAGTTAGTGATAGAAAAGCATGCCAAAAAGCCCCTGTTCACACTTGAGAGCCCACCTTCCATACAAGGTTACAATCTCACATTTTATCATTGTTATGGCCATAAATATATGAAATTCTTTGTCACTTGACACACCCCTATTTGTAACCATTTAAATGCGGTGAATGACCAGTTGACATTCTACCTCTGAGGTGCGTTGAACGTCGATGGGTCATTTAAGGTATTTATCAAGGTATTTATCAAGGCATTGATCAAGAAAATTTTAATTTCATTGGGAGCAGTGTGGAAATGCTGGGTGTAGGAATGCTATGGATCCCCACAGATTCTGTCTGGACCGTTTCTTCACAGAAAAGTGAGGGAAATGTCAGATTTTAGCCAAAGTTGAAGGTTTGCAGGGCATGCTGGGTATGAAAACATAGTCTAATCCACAAAAGGCACACTACTTTGGATTTACTGCATGTCTAGCTCTCAGAAATGGCTGGATTTTATAGGTTTCCCTGGGTGGTGGCAAAGCATGGGCCCAAATACCACTGCTATCAACATTACCAAAATGGGTCAATGTTACACTTTAGTGTCTTTTCTGTTGCTGGTGCTATGAACACCCACACAAGTGACATACTGCTTTTGTCATAAGAAGTGTTGAAAACACAGAATAGTAGAACGTTTGCTATTATCAAATTTATTTATCTCCATTTTCGACTTCCAAACTTAAGCCGGGGTGCAGGAAAGAATACATTCGAAATAATGACCTCTGAGTCACATGATAGTATGGGTAATTTCAAATTCATCACTGTACAGTTCTCCACAGTTCCTAAACTTAAGAAATACAAGATTTTCTTCATACACCTTTCATTCATTAGATTTTATCATTTGAACTGACGCATAATCATTACACAATGAAAAATCATTATGAACTGCAGCACAGTTATCGGATCTGGGTATAGCAGATTTTTGCAAGCAACCAACAAACGCATATAAATGTGCGATCAGAAATATATTACTTGTTACGGTTAATTACAGATTAAACTGTTGTCAGCTACAAATTTTATTGCGATCCTGAAATTCAGAACAGAATGAATTTTAAAAAAATGGCACAATCAAAAATATAACAAGTCATTACAAGAGTGATAATATTACGATTTATATTGATTGGTATGTAATATGCAGAGCAACCAAAAGAATAACTTCCAAGTTAGAATTGTATATATTACGTGGGTTGACTTCTAATCACAACTCTGGTAACTGGAGGCGTGTTACTTGTATTCAAGTGAATTTAAAAAAAAAGCTCCAATCAAAAATAAGTAAAGTAGAATTCTAGCCAGAGTCCACCAAGAACCAGATGAGCTTCTCAAAGGTTTAGTTTCAGATCAATATATTGATAGTTCTCTCACTATGTGACATGTCACTTCCAAACTGAGAAAGCTGCACTGCAGCAGTCTTAACTGTGCACCTTCTTCAGCTGTTCCGATATTGGCCCGCCTCTGCTCATCAGTAAACCCACATTTGCTGCAGTACGAGCAAGAAATTCAAAAATTGCTGCACAAGCATTACTATAATTTTGCCAACAGTACTGAGAGTTGTGACTAGACAGCATGTCACAAAATGGGCATGAAAATCACTCCTCGTATTACAGGAGAAAAATAACTTTCTACTTGGTGTGGAAGAACGTAGGAAGCTGTAGAGGTGGTGATCTGACTCCATGTCAGAATGGAGGATTAAAGTCCTCTGTGTGCAGAGTGGATCCTCTTTAGTTTGCCATTTCATATGCCATTAGTATGAGGCGGCTCTGTTGCAGAATAATTCGTATGGTTATTGGTTCTTGCATACCTGAAGGCGAATGTGCATCATCTGTCCTCTGCTGTCCATGTCCCCCTGTTGTTGGGCCTGTAAGCTGGGCTTGGTATCTTGTAATGCACATCCCGTGCTTTTGACATTTTTTTTGGTGGCTGTTGAAAACTAGCACGGTGTGTACAAGGCAAATGTGCGCTCTACAAGTCTGTTAAACACTCCCACACTGCAGAGCAACTGTTTGCTTTATATAGTGCTGTGGGTGAACGTCTACAGATCCAATTGGGTGTTAATGTGTTTTGTATGCTAGTTTGTATGTGCCCACATATTACATTAGAAAAACGTAAAAAAATAAAATAAAAAAAAAAAAAAACTGTTGTCAGCTATTTCTATTTTGCCTCCTATTTTCTTTATGCAATTTCTGATTTCAACAATTAGTTTCTTTGAGAAGAACATATGTGAGCTACACAAATGACCCCTTGGCACATTTGGGGCCTCATTTATGAAAAGTGACGCATCGCTGCGTGAAAACAGCGATGCGTCACTTTTCACTGCGCACTCCTTGCGACACCAATGATGCGTCATATTTAATGTATGACGCATCATGTCGCAAGGAGTTACAGATACGTCAGTATTTCTGACGTATCTGTAAGCGCAAAAGTGACGCATTGCTGGAGTGTGTCACAAAAGTGACGCAACTCCAGCAATGCGTCCTTTCACATGGGGAAAGCTCCATGTGAAAGGGCTTGCGTCAGTCTTATGCCTGCTGTGAGGCAGGCGCAAGATTTTGACGCAACAGCGTCCTAAAAGTGACGCAGTGAAATCTCATAGATTTGACTGTGTCACTATTACGAGGCTTTTTGCGGGGGAACGCCCCCTCTGCATACATTATACCTGACGCAGGTATAATGTGGCGCATGGGTTTAAAAAGTGACGCATCTACCTAGATGCGTCACTTTTTAAATATGGTGCAACAAGGCGCATGTTTTACGCCGCCAATGCGTCACAAAAAGTGACGCATCAGCAGCGCAAAACTGACGCAAGGCCTCATAAATGAGGCCCTTGGAATTTTGTCTAGTTGTCAGAATTGTATGGCATTTTGAAATCTCCATGGACACCATTTGGGAGTAGGCAGGGGTCTCAGCTGTGATCTCTAACTTGCCCCCTGCTCCTCTTGGTACTTCCTTTGTGACATCTGGCCTCAGAGGGTGCAAACATGTTCCCCCCTCTGAGGCCAGGGGTCACAAAGGAAGTGCCAGGAGTAGCAGAGAGCAAACTACGAACCCTGACTATTTCAAAATGACATCCATGGAGTTCACTCTTGGGTTTCTACCACAAACTTCCAGTAGGTTGGACCACCAAAAATCCGAAAAGTAGACTATCGCTTAGAAAAATCCCAAACCTATGTTTTTTTAAAAGCTCTGGTGGCTCCTGAAAGCTGGGAAGATGCTGTTCTTAGTGCAGCAAACCTTTTTTTGATGCCGTTTTTAGAAAAAACACATCCTTTCTTACACTTCAAACTTTTCCTTTAAAAATATCCTTCTGCTATAATTCAGCTATTTTCTCAACTCCCTCAATGGAAGCCCACAAACCCTTTAAAATCCCCAAGATATAGGAAAAATAGGACACACATTTGGACTAGATATATTTTGTGAAAAAAAGTTATGAAGGCCTAAGCGCCAAGTACCCAGAACATCAAAATAAGGGTTGTGTACTGGGGTTGCTAACTTCTCTTCAGCTGAAGAACCTTGACCTACCTAGTAGAGAAAACTGCTCATGATAAATACACATCATGCATTACTTTTCCTGTGTGCTAGCAATTATATTATTTTTTAAATATGATTCTACACAGCTTCCCACTGTTGATGTCTCTGATGTGTACGATATTGGATGCATAACTTGACCACCAAGAGGTTAAAAGGATTGTTACTGCTCTTATATGATCTGGTGGAAACCGACTTGTTCCTACATCATCCTCACTTAGTGAGAAGGGCCCATAGGCGTTTCAGTGACCTACATTCCAGTGACAAGATTGGATCAGTAAGATAATGATGCCTCCAGGAGAGTTTAGAAAGGAAATGACAGGCGTCGATGAGTGAGCTTCACCTGTAGGCTACAGAACACCCTGAAAGAGAGGTTACGCCAGATGAACAGGGAATTTGTGAAATAGATTGCAACATCTTACATTCACACTGTGCACTGCAATAAAGAACCACAAGTGACAATGCAGGGCAACATAATGAAAAAAGGTCATGCTTAACAAAAACAATCATAGTAGTTAGATGTTAACAAAATAATCCATTACAAAATTATAGGGTGGGAGCAATGATATGTGGCTATATGCACAATCCACATAGCTATATACACAGAACATAGAATTGTTAAGTAGCAGACAAGTAGGAAACATGTAACAAAGTGAATAATTCCAGGACAATGCAAGAAGTTGCACCCAAAGTGACCCCTTTAAATAAGGCCCAGGTATTGGGGCCTGATAAAGATGTTTTTATTGCAAGGAAAGTAACAAAATAAAAGTGGCAGTAAGCTTTATACAATGCAGCATCAAGACACACTTTGACAAATTCAGATACACCTCAGTCTCTAACGCCTTCCGATCCCATCGCTACATCAAATCACAAGGGAGCATTTGGGGCTGGACACTCCAGATCTACAGGATAAAAAAACTGTATTGTCAATTGGGGCACATATCCCACCTTGGTAATGATTCCATTTACCCAATATCTTGGCCCATTTTTGAGGACAGCCTCTGCTTTTGCACTCCACTCTCTCTGGTAACAGGTCCATGTCCAGTTTCAACTCACTCAGTTGCAGAGATCGTTCCGCTCTCCACATAAGCGTAATATTGCGCTTGGCCACCATCATCCCCAATATCAACCAGATCTGATCCACTCGAGCAAAGTCAGTTGCCTCCCAAAACATTCAGAAGACACGATTTCACAGAAGCCTCCATGTTGCCCTTGCCCACTTAGTTAAGGCAAGGAACAACTGACTCCCAGTAGTGTTGAATTACTGGGCTGCTCAATAACATATGAAAGAACGAGCCCTCTAGGAAGCAGTTCCTGTGACACAATGCAGTTGTAAGTAAGGGAGGTCCCTTTTTTTTGGGCATGTGCTTGTCTAGTATCTTGTCTTCACGTGGGGAAGATTCAGGAGGGTCCTCACCCTTCGGCAGTGCTTTTTGCAGTATGTGCCGTATTTGCAAATAGCAGAACGTTTCAGCGGGGGCCAGTTGGTATTCGTCCTTAACAGGATCACTCCCACCTTTCTCCATAGGTCTCCCAGCCTAGAGAGGCCAATTAGGTCCCATTTAGCAAAGTACTATTGTGTACCCAGTATCCCCAACTGTGAAGTGTCCCATACGGGCTTGGCCTGCACGATTGCACCTCACCAACGTAATGCATTCAATGTTATGTGCCAGAGGGTGAGTGTGACAGCAGTCGTAGTAGGGAAGGTCGAGGGATACACACCTCTATAAAGGGCCCTGAGATGCCCTCACGTTGGCATGACAAACCTATCCAGCCTGTAAACCAGCTCCTCCCAGGGGAGGTGAACCTACTGGTTAATCGTGATGAGCTTTTCACCCAAGGCAATCCTCCCTCCGTACCAGGTCCTGGTCTACTGCTTAATAATTATATGTGCGGGACCGCTATCCCAGAGTAGTGTACAAGTCTCACTCCCAATCGGCTGGAAATAGGATGTTGGGATTGAATAGAGAGCATTCTGAAGGGCATACATGAACCAGGATAGGGCCATCATCTTTAATAAGACGGCCCTCCCAAGAAGCAAGGGACGAAGGGCCCTCCAATGTTTGATGTCCCTCTGCAGACGTGCAAGTGGTGGCTTCAGGTTCCGAGTGTAAAAGATGACTGGGTCTCTGGTGACAAAGGTCCATAAGTAACGGAATACGTTCTTGGTAACATTGACCGCACAGTCATGGGGCATCCTTGGTGCCTGTCCATGAAGGAGATAAAGCTGGGATTTATTCCAATGAATGGTAGACCCCGAGTATTGTCAAAACAAAGTGAGTATATTCATGGATCTGTCAAGTATAAAGTCTGGATCTGCCACATTAAGCAATATGTCATCTGAAATGGGGAAGTGCTATCCTCCCAATCTTCCATGCACTGCAGTCCTCTAACCAGGAGGTTACTTCTGATCCAGGCAGCCAGCGATTCCAGGACCAGGGCAAAAATGAAAGGAGAAAGTGGACAGCCCTGTTGCATGCTGTGCCGAAGCAGGAACACCAAAGACGTGCCATTGTTAACTGTCACCTGGGCGACAAGGTCAGAGTAAAGGAGTCTTATCCAGGCCATGAACCGCAGGCCGAAGCCTGTCCTGACTAGGACCTCAAACATGTAGGACCATTAACTGTATCAAAAGCCATTCGTGCATCAAGCGAGAGCACAAGGGTGTCCTCCCTAATCCTTTCTGCATGGCCACGGACTCCATGTAGTCGCTGCAGGTTGAGAAAGGTGTTCCTCTCTGGCATGAAGACGGATTGGTCATAGTCGATCAATGACTCGATCACCAGAACCAGCTCGGGGGTCAGTCATTTAGCCAGGATTTTAACTTCTGAATTTAGCAATAAAATAGGCTGATATGAGGCAAATCATTGGCGGCTTCTCCACTTTAGGTATGACCACTTTAGTGACCAACCTCTGGTCTCTGGGCAAGACGCCCAACTCATAGCTTTCCTTAAGCATTTACAAACGGTGGGAAATGACTGTAGAAGCTGCAAGCTTATATAGCTCAATGGGTAAGTCATTTGGGCCCACCGCCTTGCCATGGTTTAAGTCATGGATTGCCTTCATTATCTCATCTTCCATAAAGTTCTGTTCTAGGAGTGCCCTATCCTTTCAAGAAAGCCGCAGAAGTGGAAAGTCCAATAGTAATTCACCGGACTCCTCAGCTGTGGCAGTGAGGGTCGGAGAGTCTATACGTCACCCTCTCCCCTTCTACATTTAAGATTTCAAGTACCCATCAGTTCGCCATGTCCCTCCTGTCAAGCCAGGCCAGGAGCTTCCCTGTTCAATCCCCCACCTCATAGAGGCGGTGTTGAGTTGCCCCGTGATGGGTTTTTGCTGCTTCTTCGGCAGCGTCCCGATATACCATCCATTTAAGGGCCAAAGTGTGTTGCAAGGTCCCCTTGTTCTGAGCTTGCGAGCTGGGATTCAAACTCATTAATCTCTCATTCAAGCGTCCCTAAACAGGCACTCTTGTTCTTTTTACGTCCCACTATTAAGAAGAGGCCCTGACCCTCTATGACTGTCTTATATGCCTCGCATATAGTCTGCGCCAAATCAACCAAGCCCATATTTTCATTGGCATGCTGCTCAGTGACTTCTTGGAGGCCTACACAGATATGGGGTACCTTCAAGTACCAGGGAATAATGACAATTTGTCGATGTCAACCTTTGCTCGGTAGTCCGTATACCACCCAGACACGGAAATGACCAGAAATACCTCTGGTCAAATGGTAAACCTCACTGAAATACAGGAGTTGGTGGGACAGGGTAAGGATATAATTGATGCACAAGAGATTACTATGGGCCCCCGAGTGGACATCGGGGGGGAGGGAACTTGCCTGCCTGGATTGCCATCAGTCCCGGATATCGTAGAGGGCCATGTTGAAATCACCACCTAGCACCAACCCTCCCTCAGGGAGAAAGAGGAGACGTGCTCTTAGGTCAAAGAATGGTGCTTCATGTAGTCGCGGGGCACATATACTGAAAGAAGATTGAGCCCTTTGCCGTCTCATTGACCAAAAAGCACCACATACCTCCCATATCTGTCAGTCAAGGTGTCCTGTATGGTGAACGGCAGCGACTTACGTAAGATGATTCCCACCCCTCTAGAGCCTGTGTTCTAACCTGTGTGGATCACCATTTTGTATAAGTGTTGCCCTGGAGGTGCCTCTCCTGAAGGAGAACCACGTCCGGAGAATGCCTCTTGTGGTATTGCGGTACCACCCCTCTTTTAATCTTGTCCCCTACCCCATTGACTTTCCAGGAGAGCACCTTGAAACTTAAAGTTGTCAAGTCGTTATCATTGGACCTACGGTAATCAAGGACAGTGGGGGGGCCCAGGGCCGTTAATTAACCCTGGGGGCATGTCCAACTCTTTAGGCAACCCTGTCAGAAGTTGAGGGTATCATGGTGTTTTGAGTATATAAATGAGCATGGGTGGTGAGGGATTTCAATGAACCAAGGAGTGGGCTGGTGATCCGGACAGGGGCATTGGCTGACCATGCTGTCATTGTGTCTATAGTAGTGTGTTATTAAGAAACTATCAAAGGGAAAACAGGCAAAGACAAATGCAATTAGAACATCAACCCAAATCCCCCTCCCTGCATGATGGACTCAAAACTGCCTGCCCTCCACCTCTGCAGAGTGTCTGTTACCCCACAACATATTGCAAACTTTAGGAGACTGTGGTTGATGCCAAATGTCCACTAACCTTCCCCTCCACCCTTTAAGAATATAAAAGATGTTACTAAAGTTATATTCCATTGAACAAAGTCTATTGCCACCCAGGAGAGAAGTTAGATGTTGAACAGCAGTGGTATTGTAGGACACCAGTAGCAGTTCCTGGGGAAGTCCCTTCTGGGTTCCTGTAGAAGTGCTGTGTGACGTGCCTCATGGGTGAAAGGTGCATGTCTTTCTCACTGGTCATTTGATTTGTGTGTCCTGTCCAGTGTACTGGATCCATGCCACCATCTTTCAGATTTGAATTGGGTTCAAGTTTTCCCAGCGATTCTCCAGCCACTCCCAAATCTCACCAGGAGATGTGAAATACTAGGTCTTGCCCTCCGCAGCCACCAGCAGCTTTGCCAGAAAGATCATTGAATATTTATTCTCACGTTCTCTTAAGGCCCTCTTAATCTCCAGAAAACTGAAGCACAGCCTTTGAACTCGCAGTGTGAAGTCTGAGAAGAAGGTGATAGTTTAATTTAAGTAACAGACGGGAGGCGCACTATGAGCAACCTGTAGGATAACATCACAGTAGTTGAAAATGCGAGTTATGACAGGGTGAGGAGGTACACCTGGCTTTGGCAGGGACCCTGAGACCCAGTGTGCCCACTCAAAAGAAAAGTAGTTGGAGAGACCAAGAGGATGTAGCTGCTTGAGTAAGAGGTCCACAGCAGGCTCCTCCAAACTCAAAGAGACCTCTATTATTTGGACATTGTTCCGTCATGACCATCCTTCAAAGTCCTCCAGTTTGGCCTTCAATATAGTGGTAGTAGCCCTCAGGTCTTTAACTTGGTCTTTCAGTGTCACAATTTCAGCCCTGAGGGTGACAATCGTGTCCTCCATTTCTTTTGCTCAAGCCCCCACATTGCAAAGGTCAGCTCTCATTAATGTAACTTCTTTAGTGACTGAGCCTGTATTATACTCAAGAGCACTCTCGACTCCCTGAATCGCCGCCTTCATGTCAACAAGAGTGAGAGGCTCATTGCAGGGGGAAGCCTGGGCAACCAGGTGGTGCAGCGCATCAGGAGTGAGCGTTGTTGCAGTGTCTTTGGGCATGAGAAATGTGTTGAGTTTGGTCTAATGGTGATCGCAGGCTCCTTGTCCACCAGTCATCCTGGTAAGTTGTTCACAAAGTCTCCCAGCTGCAGAGCTCCGATAACATCATCATGTTTTACATACAGTAGTACATAAATATCGTCAAAAATATTATTAATATAAAAAATATGGTACAGAATTTCAATGTCAAGAATATATATATTTTTTGGTAAATTATATTGTCAAGAACAAAGGGGGTAATTATGATGGCGGAATGACCGCCACCACCAGGCCGGCGGTGGTGGTCCTTCTGCAATCACTGAGCATTTTAACCACCGCAAAATTAGGATGGTGGACGCAAAGTCCGTTCGCTGCTTTTCAGCCGGAGGCAATTGCACCGATTGCCTGGCATAGGGAAAAGGGCCACTAATAGGGTGGGCACCGTCCGCCATATTAGGATTTGTCCTGAAAGAGGCCTATGCATGGTGGGATGCCACCAAGGAAATGCTGGCGGGGTTGGGTTTGGGGGCCCGTTGTGGTCCCCCTGTGTGTGGGGGGAGTGTGTATGTGCACTGGGGGAGTACCTGTGGTACCCCCTACATTTTCATGCACAAAGAGGCAGACACCGCGTGGTGCCTGCCACGTTGAGCATGGAAATTCACATTGTGGCATATTGGCATTACGAACAGTGCTGCAGCCGGAAGCACCATACGCAATGATCAGGGCTCTGGATGCGCCCGCCATAGTGGCGGGCACATCCTAATATACTCAGTGGGCCCTCCGCCTTAACGGCGGCCAGTCCCAGAACCGCAATGATGGCGGGCGGACTGATGTCTGCGCGCCATCCTACTAAGCCCCATAGTTGTTTTTAATACATTTTTCCTTGATATAGTTGTAAAAATATTGCTTTATAATTATTTTAATGTTTTTTAGTTTATATATTTGTTTTAGGTGTTAGTTTTGTTGGTATGATTGATATTAATTTTTTAATATATAGTTTGTAATTTTAGGTGTTATAATAGTTTGTTAAAAAATGTGATTAAACATTTATAGCATAGTGGTGGGTTGTTGGGCTTGTAGGAAAATAGGATGGGTAGTTAATTAAACTGTAAATACATTTCATAACCTCATAGGTAGCTTTTACATTATTTTTTAATTAAGTTAACTGAATATTTGTTATATTACATTTCTTACTTTAATTTGATAATTTACATTTATATTTCAATTTTATTTTTAGCAAAAGTAATTTATTTTGGTAGCAGGTTTTTGGGATTGTGAAGAAATTGGGTGAGAAGTTAACTAAAAAGTAAATTATTTAAACTTGGCACTTAGTTTTTGCGGAAATTAATTATTTGATTGAGTTTTAGTTATGTTAATTGTTGCTTTTTCATTTTAATTAGCAAATTTTAATGTATAGTTTAATTTTATTGTTAGTAATAGTATGTTACATTTTAGTAGCAGTTTCCTGGGTTTCTATGGAAATAGGATGGGTAGGTAATTAAAATAAAATCATATTTTATATTTAATGTTACCTTATTTTGAATTGTAATTACATATTTAATGGAATATTCCTTATGTAAATTTAGTTTACTTTCTGAAATGTTTTATATATGCACTGCAATGTTTATTGTTAAATAATGTTTTCTACTTTGTTATTTTTGGGAGTGGCATAGGGTGGGAAGATGTTTAAGTTATAATATTTTGGGTATTCTTTTTATGTAATGGAGTAATTGATAATTGATTATGTATAATTTTAATATTATCATTTTATGTTAATTATGTAGTTTTAATTGAATTATAACTGTTGAAAATCTATGTGTAACACGATTTTTTAAATATCTTTATTATTAATTTAAATTAATATATCTGGTTTTTATTTCTAAATGTTGTAATTTGTTTGTAGTTAGCTAAGGGAATGCTATTACAATTTAATTGTAATGTATATTTTATGTTTTACATAGTTTTCATATTCATTTTATATAATACTGGCTTACCCGTTGCACGTTGCTGCGATCTCAGAAGAAAGGAAATTCAAGGAAACTCGTTATGATAACATTAAATTTACATTGTTATTGAAACTTATTCATTTTATTTTGAAAACATTTGTAAGTGTGGCTTGAGCAGTCTGACCTCGATTGGCTTCCAATCTTGATTCTGGTTGCTCTCCTGTTTCATTCGAGCAGGCGTGAGCAGTGCATAATTGATAGTTTTCCAATCTTGATTCTCGTTGCTCTCCTGTTTCATTCGAGCGGGCTTGAGCAGTGCGTAATCGATCTGTTTCCAATCTTGAATCTCGTTGCTTGTTCGTTTGAGAAGAACGGGCTTGAGCAGTGAGCACTCGATCGGCTTCCAATCTTGATTCTCTGCTCGTTCGTTTGAGAATTACGGGCATGAGCAGTTTTTGTATTCAAACAGCATTACGGGCTTAAGCAGTTTGTATTTGAACAGCTTCTAATCTTGCTTCCCGTTGCGCGTCTGTTTCTGAAGCTCGTAATGCCTTTTTCTTTCGTGCTTCTGATGTAGATTGACCAATCGATTTCCTTTTGGGGGTCATAACTGTCGAAGATGCTTGCAAATTCGCTGTCTATTTCAGTATTCAAAAGATTATGAGGGCCCCTAGGGGTTCGATTTTTAAATATTTTTTTGACAGAAACCTTCGAGATAGTGTACTCAACAACTTCCCAAAGTTTCATGGCGATCGCATGAATGGTGTAGTAATGCATAAAGGACAAACAGACAGACAGACATACTTTTGTTTTTATATATATAGATTGAATTTATTTGTAAATGTTATGTAATTCTTTTTCCTTGCTTATTGAAATATTTTAAATGTATTATTAGGACATGTTATATTATTTGTAACCTTTCTGAAGCTGGGGAAGGAATAGCAAATCTAACCTTTCGAAGTCCATCACTTTCCACACAGTTGCTTAGACTGGAATGGAAATAGTAAAACTAAACCCTCTGAAGTTAAACCCTTTCCCTGCTGTTGCCTTGACTGGAGTGGGAATGGAGTGGGAATAGTAAATTAAACCCTTCCAAAGTTCAGCGCTTTACCTACTGTTGCTTAGATTGGAGTAAGGATAGTACATCGAATTCCTCTAAATGCAAATATTTTCCTTACCGTTGTTTAGTTCGAAGTGAGAATTGTAAATCTAGCCCCTTCAAAGAACAATGGGTGTCATTACGATGGCGGACAGACTCGAGTACGCCCGCCACTGTAGCTGTGCCTGGGACCGCCTGCCTTCAACACATGTCAGATTACGATGCGACCGCCACTGTGGCAGTCGCATCGTGCATGGTTAACATTTTGGCGGGTGCTGCTGGCTGCAGTGACCCGACACAATGTTAAACATGCATGTTGTGCTTTTCACTGCACTACATGGCAGGCACCACGCAGTGCCTGCCACTTAGTGCAGTGAAATGTAGGGGGGTAGCATTGGTACACCCACAGTGCATCACCACACCCCCTAACACAAGGGGGAGAATACATACTCTGCCAGCCTTTCAATGGCGGTTTACCCACCATGGAAAGGCTGGCTGCAGCCAGCATAGAAATCTGGCGGGCACCACCACCATTTTACGCTATGTGGATGCTCCGCCAGTCAATTGGAACGATTGCTTGTCGCGGATCCGTGGCGGCCGCTCTTTGTGCCCACAACGGTTGCTGTACAATTCCTCCCACCATCCTGTTTTGGCGGGCGGAGTATCATCGTCTGATGGCGGAGGGCCTGCCACTGCACGACTGGCGGTGTATGTATGTATGTATTGCGATTTATATAGCGCACATATCACCCGAAGGCATCAAGGCGCTTGTCTTGGGAACCCGTCCTGGCTTTTTCCCTGTGAGATAACCCCTACTGGGCATCCCCAAGGTGAAAGCCAGGCATCCCGCAGCGGGTGGGCCGCCGTAGTGGAGATTAAGCAAGCTATTGCCCAGAGTTGCAGCGTGGGACCCCATGATTAGAGTAGGCACCGAGGCGAGAATTATCGAGTCCGTGGACATTTTGGGCTCAGGACCCTTACGCGTCGGGAATTGAACTATGGTCCCAGGCCAGACCTCTGCATCAGGGTCTGCCGCTCTAATCAGTGAGCCACACTTCTCCACCGCGGTGATGGACCCTCCGCCATCGCAATCACCTGCATAGTTTTCCCCACTGTTTCCAAGACTGGAGTGGGAATAGCCATTTTTACCCCTCCAAAGTCCATCATTTTCCCTACTGTTGCTTAGAGTGGAGTGGGAAGAGTAAATCTAACCCCATCAGAATGAAGTCGGAATAATAAATATAATCCCTGTGAATTTCAACACTTTCTCTACTATTACTTAAACTGGAGTAGGAATAGTACATGTAACACCTCCAAAGTCCAACACTTTTCCTACTGTTGCTTAAATTGGATTTTTAATAATTTGTAATTTTTATGTTTATTTTTTAATTATTTTTAGGCTTAGAAATTTGCATATATATTTTAGAGAAATGTTTTCTTAAATATATTCACTGTACAAGTTTAGATAATAATGTTTTATGTGTAATGTTTTCAGTTAATTTTCATGTTTCTAATGTATTTTTGAGGAACTCTCTTAAAAAATATTATCATATGTTATTGTTTCAAAATTTTATTTATAGTGTAAATAAATAAAACTTATCACATCAGAGGCGTCTCCTCCTCATTTCTTGAGTTCTAAAGAGGCTGAAGATCTTGCTCTTCGAATAACACTGTGGGGGATGATGGAGCAAGGTTTCGCACTTAAAGAGGCTTGCTCGGATTCAATCTTCTCAAAATAACATATAATGCACTAATAAACATGTTTCATATTACTAATAATGCACCAAACAACATTTCTAGCATCTAGGGGAAGCTTTCCTATGTGCTTTTTACTAACAGTAACTCGAGTGATATAAAATGGCCGTCGCAATGTGGGATCTTTACTGCGCATGAGTCTGTCACACTCACGTGACATGACATACTCTCTGCTTTGGTGGGAAATCTTTGCTTCTGTGCACTAGAACTAAAGATGGCTGTTCTATGTTTCACATGATGACGCTTGCACTGCTGCTCACACTAAATCCTGTTAGTTTTGCCTAAATCCTTACCGCTATAGTTAAAATAAAGTAATGGGAATAGAGTAGAGATAAGTAGTATACAGTGCGTACATTTATTCTTCATTCTAAAATTGTTTCTCTTTGACTTTGCTACTAGTTCGTATTTGGGCCTGATGTGTCATTGCTGAACTCCATCTTGAGACTCTCAATGCGCATGTGCTGAATTTCCCTCGAGTCCTCAAGCTATAGCATTGAAACCGTGCCAGTGACAGTTTTGCCTGCAATGCACCTTGGAAGATGAACTTTTACCCTCAAGAAGGAAGACAACTTACCAATCTTCGTATACATTGTATTTGTTATTTAAACACCCATTGTTGGGAGGAATAAAAGTGCATGGGAAAATAAAACTATGGGAGGGAACATTAATTTGAATATTTGAATGAACTGGCCTCATAACTGGTATGGTGTGATTACCTCTCCTCGTCTTTTGACCAATCAAATTGAGGGAATACATGAATTTGCAACATTGAGGGGTGGTACACTGCCCTGGAAAATGGTGTATCTAAGATAGGCTTAGCTAGTTGGATTGTCCGACTTGTCCGAATAGCTGACTTGTCACTGACCCAACATACTCAATAGGCGATCGAGAGCAGCGGTGCTGGCGGAGCACTCTGTCAGAAGATTCTCTAACCCAATCAGGGTCCTGGGAAGGCGTTTGATAACCCAATCGGGGTCCGACTGTTAGTTGCAGAGAGGGTGTGACGCTGGCGTTGCACTTTAGCTGTGGGTGCCGGTCCTGACCTGCAGTGGTCCTGTCCTGATCCACTTTGGTCCGTACTTGTCCTGATTCAGGTCTGCACCTGTCCTGTCCTGAACTATCGGGGTCCTGTCTTTATCCCAGCCCATGGAAAGGGGTTGGTTTTCACACCATTCTAGGTAAATATAAATTAGAGTGGGCATGTCATTTTGCTGTTTCCCTTTTCTTACCCTTCCTATGTTTCAATGCTTGAAGAAAGTCTCGTAAAATGTTCACATTATCTTTCTTTGATTATTTTCTTCCTAATTTAACGAGCTTTAATTGAATTGGTATGGACTCTGACATTTAAAAATTTACATAGATAAAGTGTTTAAACCTTTCCCGAGTCTGTGATTATTTTTATAAATGCAAATATTTATTACTGCCTATTATTCTAACAACCTTGATCCCTTAGGACTCTAGGTACCGGTGACTATGATTGGTAAATCAGTGGTATGGGTCCTAAAAGGTTAAGTTAAAATCTGATTAAGCGCAGGTTTACCTGTTAAAAATTTGTATTGTTTATGGGCCCAGGTGAGTATGGTAAACAAGCAGGTTAGCCTGCACTCTATCAGTATTCTTCTGCTAGCAGAGTAGTGGTTAGGGTTTAGTTAAGATAGGTAGTTAGTCGCGTATTGATTATTTGAAGTGTATTGATTTTTACGTGTTAACCAAAAACCTGTTTGTTTTGTTCTATGTTTGTTTGGAATCCCCAGGGGCAGAATAGCGGGTGGTAAATGGAAGCCACACTGCAGTGAGGTCACTTGCCTAAGGAATTAAGTGCGTATAAAGTTAGGTAGAACTTAAAGCACTGTTTAGGGATTTTCTGTATAAATGTGTGAATAAATTATAGCATTAGAGTTCGCTGGTGAAACTTTGGCCTTATGTCGCCTAGAAAGGGTAAGCCTGAGGGAGTATCAGGTTCTCTGATGCTTGTGTGAAGAGAAAGCGGAAGGGATTTACTCGCAGTGTGTGAAAAATAAGCGGAAGGGATTTACTCGCAGTGAGAGAAATTATATTTCCTTTGAATTTAGTCACTTAGGCACAGTGGCAAATTCGTTAACGTTGTTAATTAATGAATATTGCATTTAAAAGTGAAAAGAAATAAGTTTTCATATTACCTTGCAAAGGAGAAAGTCAGTTGCGGTGCTGCGCTTGAGTCACCTAAAGCCGCGCTGGTATTGGTTAAGACAGCTGGTGTGTAGCTGAGCTAATTGTAAAGGAGGGGTGAGTGTAGGAGCATGAGAACTTGTCTCACAAGAAAAGGCGCACAGTTATTGGCCAAAATTTCTTTGAATTCTAAAACACTGATTGGTTATTGAAAATATGAAACACACTGGTATTGGTGAAGCATTTAGTAAACAATTGAGTGTAGCTACATATTAAAACTATCAGTGAAAATTATATGTGGCATTTAGATCCAACAGTTATAGGAAATAGACCCAATAGGAGGTACTTAGGTTTTGCGCAAGAGCAATACATAAGAGGAAGACCTCACATCATGTACGGAGGGGAGAGAAAAATGTTGCTATTTAAGAAAATTAAGAATTTCTTTAAGAAAGATAAAATGATTAAAACAAGAGAAGGGATTATTATTCCACCACCAAATACACCTGCATGATACATGATGGTAGAAAGGGGCTATCACACTTGTCTGTGGTTAGAGAATTGGATGGAGTACACTATAGATGATGGTGTTTTGACATTTCCAGAACATGGTACCTTTAACCCCTTGTATGCTGATGACGAACCCCAGCCGTCATGCACTACGGTGCTCGTGTGCTGATGACAGCTGGGGTTCGTCATGGCCCGCCCCTGTTCATTTGTTTACCGCACAGCGGCGGAAACGGGCCAGCAGCGAAGGGGTTAATAGTAGAATTTTGTATAATTTGAGAACACGCATGAATGAATTAGATCCTAGACCTAGATTGACCCAGTATGACACACTAGAAGAATAGGAAACCAAGGCTTTTGAGCGAGATAGACCCAGAAGTGACAGAAATTGGAGTAAATTTTATCCCAGATTTCCTAAAGAGACAAGAGATAAGCAAATGAAGAAATGGAGACAGTCTATGTTAGTGGAAAGATTATATCCTGTACTGACATTAGAAGAACCATCAGGATGTAAGGGCGCAGAGAAAAGGAAGAATTTAATGACTAGTGGTTACTCTGATGATGATTATTTGGAGGATTTGTTAATGAAAAATTCGCCACCTTACCATGAGGAAGCAAGTAGAGCTGACCCTAGTACCCCGTTCTTAACACCACCTTTGGTTCCACAAGTGGTACATGAACCATCACTAGAAAAAGTTCTACAGGAACGAGAAAGAGAGGCGATAAATAAACGAAGAAATGAATTAATTCAGAAAATTTCCCAGTTAAATACAAGTCCTGAAGCCTTGACTATACCGGTAACTATAGGTCCTGTTGTTCCCTTGTATGGAGATAAACAAATCTGTCCTAAAACTCCTGTTCTGACCACAACAGTAGTACAACCCAGAAAAGAAACTTTGATTATTGATGACCAAGCAAGTGAGTGCGAATCAGTAGTATTCCTAATGGATTTGCCTATAAGAGAACCCGGAAGGAGTACAAACAGGAAAAACACTCCCGAAGCAATAGAAAAGTAAGAATGGAAACACCCTCAGGTACGAGAAGTGCTACTGTAGTAACCCCGGAAGAAAGAGAAATTGAAAAGCCAAAATCACAGACAAAAGCATTGGATATTTTCAAATTAAGGGTTGAATTGGAAGAAGTACTTGCTGGAAATGTGGGTTAAATCGATTAAATACATTCAATGAAGATGAATTGCTATTTATATGTCGAAGTATTACTTGAAATACAAAAGTTTTTCATGAAAAATTTATGAATTTGGCTTTGGAAATGGGAATTGATAAAGTGTTACAGAACCCGTATCGACCTGAATTTTTCTGACAAAGATTTAGAAAACATGAATGTGTCAGGACGAAAAGTGCAAATAAAAGAGGTACTGTCACTATTGCAAAAGTGGGGTGATTTAGATAAGTGGAAAGCTAGATGGACAAAGAAAAAGGAGGAAGCCCAAGCGAAAAATACTGCAAATGAATATTTATTAAAAGAACCAGAAAAAGTAGAAAGATTGTGTCCAATGAGAGAAGTGCCAGGAGGAGGTTATGTACATGTCCCATGGTCCCGACAGGATAATTTATCATTTACAAATGATTTTCCAAAAATTCAGAGACAAACCTGTAGAGTGGTACAGGCAAGTTGAAAGGTTTGTAAAAGTCTCAAAAGTATTGTTGAAAGATTTAGATGGGTTGTTTGATATTGTAGTCCCTGCAGATTTGTGGACAGAATGTAAGATTACTATTGATTGGCCCAGTGACGAGTGCCCAAGAGACCCAAAGACAACAGCACCATCAGATGATGTGATGAAAAAATACCAACAAGTCATAACCTTCCTAAAAAGTAAAGTACCCCCCAAGGAAACAGATTGGACAAGAATAGACAGAACTACTCAAAATAAAGATGAATCTGTACATACATATTATGAGCGTCTTTTACAGGTATTCAAGCAGTACAGTGGGTTGGAAAGCATTGATACGAAAGACATGATATATTTTATTTATCGGTTTGTGTCAGGGTTAAAGCCAGAAATTTTGCAAATGATTAAAGTTCATAAAATCTGCAGGCAGGCCAAGCCTGTTGATGAAATACTTAAGTATGCAAAATATTGTGGGGATGAAATTGACAACAAACTAAAGAATTTAAAAGAAAAGGCAATGTGGGCACAATTAAAGTTAGCAGAGCAGCAAGAACTTCAGTTAAATCAATTTAAAAATAATCAGAATCAAGGAGATGGAAATGGAAATGGGGGTAAACCAAGAGGAAGAACGAACAGAGGAGACAAAGAAAAAGTTTCCTTGTCATGGGTGCGGAAAAATGGGGCATTAGAGGAACGAGTGTAAGGCTGTATTGAATAATAATGTCCAAACTGAAAATTTGAATCCACAGACGCAGAATGGGGTGTCAAGGAAGCAACAGGTAATAAGGAACCAGTTACCACTTGCACCTATGCCAGATTCTGGGAGCCAAGCTAAATAAGGTGTGGATACCACAAATTGGGAGGGAAGTGGAAGGAGAGACGCAGTGACATCACAATTTCTTTTGAGTGACGCATTTTTCGAGGAAGATAGTTACTTACGGTGCCTGAGAGGGGAGGACGAGGAGTGCGTACTTGGCGCATCCTTGCCGGTAGATCAGTAAATGTAAATGTAAATGTATTTGAGCTTATATAGCGCACAGCTACCCACAAAGGGTTTCCCGGCGCTTGCTTAGGGAACCCGTCCTGGTATTCCCCCATGAGATAACCCCGGCAGGGTATCCACAAGGTGAAAGCCAGGCATCCCACCGCGAGGGGCCGTTGTGGAGATTAAGCAAGCTATTGCCCAGAGTCGCAGAGTGTGAACCCGTGAGTTGAGAAGGCACCGGAGCGAGAATTGTCGAGTCCGTGGAATTTTTGAGCCCAAGACCCGCCGAGGCGGGGAATTGAACCCTGGTCCAGGGCCGATCTCAGCTTCCGGGTCTGCCGCCTCTAACCCCTGAGCCACACTTCTCAGTCAGGTCCATACATTGAAGGAAAGGTTGAGGGAAATGATGTTACTTTTTTGTTGGTTACTGGCGCTACCGGTTCTACTGTGAGAGCAGCAGACGTTCCAAACCTACCCCTCTCGGGAGAAGCGATCCAAGTAGGGGGCGTTTCTAATAAACAAATTAGTACCCCTGTTACAGAACCCATGGAATCAGAATAGGGAATTTTAAAGAAATGCACACATTTGTAGTGTGCGACACCAGTCCAGTGAACCTATTAGCTAGGGACTTACTGTGTAAAATGAATTACACAATCTTTGGCACCCCAAGTGGTGTTGAAATTCAAACCCCAGACAAAGATGGAGTTCATAAACTAATGTAAGCCAAACAAGGGACTGAAAATAAAAAGATGCTAGTGAAAGATCTTCCAAAAGAATTGCATACGGGTCAGGTCGCTCCCCCACCGCCTCAGCATCCCCCTTGCTGCCTCTGTTGATTCCTGCTTTTTTCCCGCCGTTCTTGCACTTTCCCGCTCCCGCCGCTGCCTCCTCTGCGGCCCTGCCCCCACGCCTGATTCAACACCCGCTCCCCCTCCCAGCTGCTCCTCCCTCTCTCGCCCCCTTCTTAATGGAGGCCGCTGGCAGCCACGCCGCTGGCACGCCGAAGGCGCGCCTAAGGCAAGCCCGTCTGTGCCCGGCCGCGCCTGGACCGCGCCCAGCGCCAGAACCCCTGGACCCCACGCTCGCCACGACGCCAGACTCAGATACGACGCCGACGCCCTCCAAGCACTCAATGCCCGTCGACACAACACAACACCTGCTTCCAGGCCGCCCCGAAACGGACCCACAGACCGTTCTCCTGCCGCACCTGCAGCTTCACCTGCGACAGACCCACCAAACCTCCTAGAACTAGACCCAACCACCTCCGCTGCATTCTGCTCAACACCCGCTCCACAAGCAAACATGCCATCGAGCTCTGGGACCTGCTCGACACCTTCGCCCCAGACGTGGCCTTTCTCACCGAGACCCAGTGGATCGCCGACTGCGCCAACACCCTTGCCCCACTCAAGAGACCACGCCAGCAGGAGAGCCACCTGGTTCACCGACGAGCTCCTGACTTCCAAACGCACCTGCCGAAGCTGAAGAAGAAATGGCTCCACAAACGAGCGCCAGAAAACCACGCAGCGCACAAGGACGCCACTCGCAGACATCACCACCTCATCAGACTAGCCAAGAGATCCTCCTTCAAAGACCACCTGGATAACAACGCACAGGACAGCAAAGAGCTCTTCCGCGTTGTGAAAGAACTCTCCAATCCCGACACCAGCACCAACGACATCCCGCCCTCACAAGAACTGTGCGACTCACTGGCCATCTTCTAGCTGACTGGATGAGGAGCAGCCGTCTGAAACTGAACCCGGACAAGACGGAGGTCCTCATCCTCGGACCCACCCCCTCAGCCTGGGACGACTCCTGGTGGCCGACCGCTCTAGGGACAGTACCGACACCAACCGACCACGCATGCAACCTAGGATTCATCCTTGACTCCTCCCTCTCCATGTCCAAGCAAGTCAATGCCGTCTCCTCCTCCTGCTACAACACCCTACGCTTGCTCCGCCGGATCTACAAATGGATCCCGACTGAAACAAGAAGAACAGTGACACAGGCCCTCGTCAACAGCAGACTGGACTACGGCAATGCACTCTACGCAGGAATACCAGCCAAACACCAAAGGCGGCTACAACGCATCCAAAACGCCTCCGCCCGACTGATCGTCAACTCCTCCCACCACAGCCACATCACCCCCCTCCTTAGAGACCTGCACTGGCTCCCCATCGACAAGAGGATCACCTTCAAGCTCCTCACCCATGCACACAAAGCACTCCACAACGCCGGACCAGCCTATCTGAACAGCAGACTCAGCTTCTACACCCCCACCCACCAGCTCCGCACCGCCAGCCTCACCCTCGCGGATGTCCCCCGCATCCAGCGTACGACCGCCGGCGACAGATCCTTCTCTTACCTCGCCACCAAAACCTGGAACCCCCTCCCAACCCACCTTCGTCAGACCCAAGACCTACTCGCCTTCAGAAGACTCCTCAAGCAGTAGCACGATTTACAAGTACCCTGATTGATTGATTGATTTGGTAAATCCTGAAGTGTGGGATTTCACTGGAAAAGGTGTAGGATGAATTGCAAATGTTGAACCGATAAAAGTGACAGTAACAGAATGTGCAGTTTACCCAAACATTCGAGCCAAGAAATAAAAGCAGGTGTTGCAGCAGAAATAAAACGTTTGGTTGAGCAAGGCATTTTACAAGAAATTATGAGCAATCCATGTAATTCACCTATAAGTGGCATAAAGTAGCCGAGCGGGAAATATAGGGTCATACAGGACTTCTACAAGGTTAATAAAATTGTCGTCCCATGTTGTCCAGTCGTGCCAAATCCTGCAGTGATTTTGTATCAGATACCGTGGGGTGCCGGATGGTTCATGGTAATTGATTTGTGCCATGCATTTTTCTCCATACCATTACATCCAGATAGCAAATTTATTTTCTCGTTCAAATTCGACAACCATGTTTACGTTTGGAATCGTGTCCCTCAGGGGTACACAGAGAGTCCATTGATTTTCAATCAGATATTGAAAAAGTGTCTTGAATCTCTGGTCCTGCCTGAACAGTCTGTCCTGGTGCAGTATATAGACGACCTGTTGGTGGCGTCTAAAACTCGAAATGACTGTGTTGTTGATACCATTGCATTGCTAAATCATTTGGCTGAAGGAGGGCATAAAGTGTCACCTGAAAAGTTACAAATCTGCACCACATCAGTAAAATATCTGGGGCACCAGATAGAGAGAGGTGTCAGAAGAGTTACCTTTGAAAGAATCCAAATAATCAGAAACATGAATCTACCTGAAACACAGAAAGAAATCAGAATGTTTTTAGGAGTTGTAGGTTACAGCAGGCAGTGGATTGTGGGATTTGCAGTCCTAGCTAAACCCTTGATACAGATGACAACGAAGAGAGCAAAAGACCCAGTGGAATGGGATAACGAAAGCATGACTGCTTTCCTGAAGCTGCTAGACTGTCTGTGCTCAGCTCCAGCCTAAGGGATGCCTGATTATTCAAAACAATTTGCGCTGTTCTGTGATGCACGTGACAATTGTGCATTGTCCGTTTTGACCCAAAGTCATGGTTTAATGGGACGTCCTGTGGCATATTTTTCTGCTACACTGGATCCAGTGGCATCTGCATTGCCGGAATGTCTGAAAGCAGTAGCTGCAACCTGCATGAGTCTCGAGCAAAGTGAATCCATCATTATGGGACACCCTGCAACTGTGTATGTCCCACATGCAGCGGTGATTCTATTAACAAGAACCCAAACTCAGTACTTAACTCCTAGTCGGCTGACTAAGTATGAGCGAATTCTTCTCGGTGCAGGGAATGTGACCATTGCCAGATGCACTGTCCTAAATCCAGCTACACTGTTACCTGATTCACACTTTGAAGAAGTGAAAGAGGAAGTTGAGCATGACTGCATCGACCTCACAGATTACAGTACTAAGCCCCGTCCAGACATAATAGAAGAGCTATTGTTAAAATCTGAATATGAGATCTTTGTAGAGACTCATGCATGAGACACGAGGAACGAGGATTGAGTGCTGCTTTTGCTGTGTGTACATTGTGAGGTCCAGTTGAAGCATCCTATTTACCTGGAGTCAGGTCTGCACAAATAGCCGAATTAGTTGCATTAACAAGAGCCTGCAAATTTGGAAAAAATTGAAGAGTAACCATATACACTGACAGTCAGTATGGTTACAGGGTTGTGCAAGACTTTGGTCAACTCTGGATACAAAGGGAGTTTCTGGCTTCTTCAGGTACTCCTATTAAGAATGGACATTATGTAAAAGACTTGCTGGAAGCAGTTCAATTGCCAAAATAAGTGGCTGTGGTCAAGTGTGCTGCTCACAAATAGAGAAATAACAGAGTGACAGCTGGTAATAGATATGCTGACCAACTAGCCGAGCATTGTGCCAAACATAAGATGGCAATAAATAAGAAAAATGATGCATGTGGAAACAGCTGCCAACTTATGTTGCTTGAAAGAGTGAAAACATGGGAGGAAGTGAGAGATTTGCTAAATGAGGCAGAAATAAAGGAAAAGGAAGAGTGGGAGAAAATAGGATGTCGGAGAAGGGTTGAGGATGGTGTTATTATTTACCTTGATGGGAGACCTGTGTTACCAGATTGTATGCTTGCTCCTATGGCTAGGATGTACCATGGAGATTCACACATAGGTAGGGATGCCATGGTCAGGTTATTCAGACAAAGTTGGTTCAATACGAGATTCAGGAATGTAGCAGAGAGTCTTTGACAGAGGTGCATAACCTGCCAAAGAATGAATCCTGGTAAGAGAACTGTAGTGTTGCCAGGAAAGATTGGAAAGGCAGAAGGCCCCTTCATACGACTCCAGATTAATTTATTCAGTTACCCCTTTGCCGAGGACTGAAGTACGTCCTTGTCATTGTCTGCCTGTTTTCAAAATAGGTGGAAGTCTACCCTACTTGCAGGAAAGATAGCCTCATTGTAGCCAAGCTTCTGCTTAGGAAGCTCATACCCAGGTTCGATTTTCCAGCAACAATTGAATCAGACCGAGGGTCTCATTTTAAAAATGAAATAATTTGTCTGATCTGTGAAGCATTTCAAATTGAGCAAAGGCTGCACTGTGCATAACACCCAGAGGCTTCTGGAGTGGTAGAACAACTGAATGGCACAATCAAGTCACGATTGGGAAAGATGTATGAATCTATCCAACTGGAGTGGCCTGATGCTTTACCTCTTGTTCTGATGGGACTCAGAAGCATCCCAGACAGAAAAACAGGCTTGAGTCCCCATGAGATAATCATGGGAAGAGCAATAAGGCAAGCATGGGTACCAGAACACAAGCTGATAAATATATCTGATGATTTTGAACTCAAGTACTGCAAAGAACTGGCTGACCAAGTGCCTTCTATCTCTCACCAGGTTGGGGAAGACGCTGTCGTCAGACAATCAACTCCAGCACATGATCTGAATCCAGGTGACTGGGTAGTGATAAAAGAACATACTCGAGAATCTTGCCTAGCACCAAGGTGGGGAGAGGCACATCAAGTGATATTGGTTACCACCACAGCTGTGAAGTGCAGGGGAATTCTAAATTGGATCCATGCCAGTCACACCAAGAGGGTGACAGAACCTGATGAAGTAGAAGCTGAAGGTTGTGCAGCTGAGGGGTCTCAAGAAGTTGATCCCGAAGTAGTTGATGAAGAGCAACCAAGCACCATTCAGGATGAATGGATTCCAGTAGGCGACATACCTGCAGAATTTGTAAGAACCAGAAGTTAAACCTATCTAGATAGACAGAGTGATAGTGAGGACGAGTCAGAAATAGAAGAATGCACTCAAATTACAGAAATCCAAGCCAATAGTAATTCTGAGGAGGAACAGATAAGGAAAGATCGATGTACTCAGATATCTTAATTTCCAGTCAGAACTCCTGAGTCTGAGGAGGAGCAGATAGGTATTAGAGCGAAATCTCAGGCAGAAGACAATCAAGAAATCCAAAGACCTGAGCAGGACCAGATAGGGGTATAAAAGCGTGTTCAGGAGGAAGAAGGAGAACAAAGTCAAACTCAAAGTCAAAGTCAAATACAGCAAACTCCTGAACAAGGCCGGCTTAGTATCCAGGCAGAAGAAACAAAAAAAAGTCCTGGACCAAGTCAGATAGAGAGGGATACAGAGGACGACATTAAAATAGATGTGCCACAACTGAATGAAAATAAGAGAGCATCGGAAGAGAGTCAAAGTACAGTGCCAGCTAAAAGACTCAGAAAGGGAGATAAGTGGCCGGATTTTGTCAAAAGACTGAAATTTTGCCTTAAAACAATAAATGAAGAACCAGAGCAAGTAAATGAAATATTAAGCCAAGCTCGACCATCCACAGAGCAACCAAGAAGGAGAAGTCCACGTTTGAAAAGACTGAATAACAAGTTCAAAGGACCCGAGTGGACCTACGTCATACTTGAAGATTTCGAAAATCTAGAACTAAGGGCCTCATTAGGATTGCGGTTAATCCGCATCCTCCGGGCCGGCGGAAGCCACCGCCGGCCCAGAGGATGCAGATTAACCGCTGCGGACAGAAAAAAGACCCCCCGCCAGATTAGCATGGCTGGGGGATCTTTTTTCCGTCCGCCGCTTTTACGCTGCGGTCGCCTTCCGACCGCGGCAGAAAAGCTCTAACATGGCTGGCCGTGTCTATCAGACACCGCCAGCCATATTAGGAGGTAGCGGTCCTATGCCTTTCCACGGCGGCATTTCCGCCGTGGAAAGGCATACAGACTTTTCTTTGGGGGCCCCCAGGGGTGAAGGGGGGTGGGGGGGTGCACATGGGGGGTACCTATGGTTCCCCCCTGCCTTTGCGTGCACGAAGCGGCAGGCACCACGCAGTGCCTGCAGCTTCGTGCACGCAAAGGAAAACATGTTTTTTTAACAATGCGGCGTGTGCTGCTTCAAGCAGCACTCGCCCCAATGCTAAATATACAGGATGTGACCGCCAGGGTGGAGGTCACATCCTAATCTGCACGGAGGGACCGTCGCTGCCCCTGCGGACGGTCCCTCCTACTCTGGGGTGGCGGACGGACGCAGGTCCGTCCGCCATCCTAATGAGGCCCTTAGTGATGACGAACTGATTGTTGATCAGGCTGACGAAGAAGTGAGACAAACTTGAGAAAAGATTCACAGGTTAAAGTCTGTGGAAAAGTTACAAAGAGGGGATAAAGTTCCCCTAATCAGAAATGGCTGATTATAATGCTAATGGAAAACCGAAAAGAAATTGTCTAAGGACCTGTTGTAGAGTATGCACATGTAGTATATTGATAGTAGTTATAGTATGGTTTGGACTGACATTAGATATACCTTATTTGATGAACAAAGAGATACAGAATAACACTAATATACCCGAACTAGTAGATGTACCTGAAAAATTAGACACACATACACATGAAAAAGCAGTTCGTTTTAAGCAACCTGGAGTAGATTTAGAAGCACCAGATGAGGAAAATTTACATTATAGTAGAGCTAAAAATAGAAATAATTTAAATGTATTTGCTAATTTGTTAGTACATTATGTAGAAGCTATGGAAATCAGTGATTGTTATGTGTGCATGAAGTTTCCCACATCAGTAGCTGAGGGGGTTACATACCATCATTTACCACTGACATATGGTATTTCATGTAGCATTTTACCTAATCTGTTTTACAGAACTGGAAAATTGCAATAATATTATTCCAATTTCGATGTAATCTTTTCTGAAGTTCCTTTACGTAGAAATGTAAATCGTACTTCTAGTACTAGAGACTCTACACACTTCATGGGTGATCATTTTCTAACAGTAGGATCAATAGATATAGCTAAGGCTCACAAAGAAAAGCACGTGGTCAGGGAACATGGTGGCTGGCTAACGCCAGTCGGGAGATGCCGTGTGTGAGGAGGAGAGAGCCTTTGTCCAGGACGCCGCGCTGAACGAAGAAGAAGAACGCATGATGATGCCGGTGACTCGCAGCCTTTAGACGCTGCTAAGTTGTTGTTCTTTTTTTTTTTTTTTTTACTCTCTCCTGTTTGTTGTTCGCGGTCTCTTGGTTAGGAGGGGAGTTAACCACCCGCGATCAGGAAAACCTGATGTGGAGGACTACTTTACCTCGGAGCGTGCTGAACGTTGATTCCTGAAAGTGCTGATCGCGTAAGGAAGTCGGCGGTTTGTAAGCTTTTGTAAGCTATTGTTGCGCTTCACATCGCTGCCATATTATTTTTTTTTTTGTTGTTGGTATTTTTCATTTCATGAGGAGAGACTTACTGGTGAGATCCTGGTGGCAGTTTTTGGCCTGTTGGTTGGAAAAACTCGAGGAATTTTACTGCCTTTGCTGCCTTTATGGTTTTGTTTTCGACACCTCTTTGGGAACCAAGGGTTGAACTGAGGATTGAAGCCAGGACTGAATTGAGTTTTCAGGCAGGTAAGGACGTATGGGTTCCGGTCCTGAAAATTTCTTCTCTGCATTACCTGCATCACCTGGTCACAGTCGTCACTCCGCCTCATTAGGTTCCTGGAGTCAGGCGGCTGGGTTTTGGAGGAGATTCCGGGTTATAGGTTTATATGTGGGTAATAATAGAACAACCCTTACAAAATTACCTCTTGAAAAGGGAGCAGTGATTTCTTATCTAAATAATTCCGGAGTACAAAACTTGTTTATATCTAAAAAGTCTGAGTTCAAAAGCCAGTTGGTGGACTCAGGGAAGACAAAGAAGGATAATGTTCCCCTGCTGGGGCATGATTTGAATAGAGACAGTTTTAAGGGCTGCCTCTTAAATCAGGAGGGCTGGATGGAGAATGGCTATCAATCCCGGGGAGTGAATATTGAGATACGACATCCGATAGATTCACCGGGGACAGTAAGAGAGGATAGAGAGGCACTTCTACAGGTTTGTCTCTCATCAGAGCTTACAAAGTTTAATCAAGGAGTCACTGATTTAAACACAAAAGAACTAAGATCTGTGACAGTTAGAAGTAGATATCAACTTCTGTCCGAATTGGAAAAACCTAAGAAAGGCAGCATTTAGGAGAAAGGAAGTAATCCTTTCCCCTCCTGAGGCGGAAGCCGGGAGGTCTCTCTCTTTTACTTTGTGCAATTTAGCATTCTGCCTGCATTTTTAATTTTGTGTGTTTGAAATTGCTTGATTAATAAGCGTTAGAGCCTTCCTTAGCGCTCCTTTGCGCTTTGTGTTCCTTCCCCCCTCCCCTGCCTCCGGACCGCTCTCAGCTGAGTATCGACGCCGAGGGCTGGGTTCCCGGTTTTTGGTGGCCATATTGGGTGTGGGCCAGGTGGGTGACGCGCTCCAGCAGCGCTTTAAAAAGAACGGCTATGACTCAGCGCAGCGGACGCGTGCTGCGGACGCGCCGGACCTGCGCTGGAGTCGTGCCAGAGTCCTGCCCGTCTGCGCCCGTCCGCGACAGGACGGGACCAGGGGCCATGGGCCTGACATCTACGCCTAACACTTCTGCAAGGAACCCTCACATCAGGTATTCAGCGCAAACTCTGTTACACCTCAGACCAACCCCTCTCACAGAATGCCCCAGAGATTCCTGGCCGTGCCCCGAGGACCCTTTCTCTTGCATTTACTGCAAGTTTCAAGCCTCACACACCAAACCCAGTACTGAGATGTTCGATAAAAGGGAACAAAGTCCACCCAAAGGGACAAAGGGGACAAAGTGCCTCCTCCTAAATGTCCGCTCCCTACCTAGACACCAACTAGAAGTATGGGACCTAATACATACTACACAACCCGACCTCTGCTTCCTAACGGAAACTTGGTTGAAACCTCACACGGTCCCTGCTATTGCCGTGGGGGTTCCTCTTGGCTATAAATTTGTCCATTTTGACCGCCCAGAGAAAATAGGTGGTGGCCTAGCCATCATGCATAAAGAACATCTGAAGATCACAATACTAGAACAGAAGCAAAGTCCTCTCCTTGAGATAATAATTTTTAAAATGCATTATGCCTCAAACAGATTCTGGAAAGGAGCCTTAGTTTATCGCCCCCCGGGGCCCACTACAGGCTTCTCTCTTGCACTACTGGAACTCTTGGCGCCACATTTTAAAGCAAAGGAAGATTTTCTCCTTCCTGGCGACTTCAATATTCACGTTGATAATTCTGCACTCCTGGAAACAATCTCCCTGGTTTCTGAATTATCTCCCCTCGGTCTGACTCTGCAAAACCACAAACCCACCCATATAGGAGGTCACCTTCTTGACCTGCTATTCACCAATTTCCCCAAAGTAAAATGTCTTTCCCCGGTTCAAATAATTTGGTCCGACCACTTCATTGTGGAATTTTCAATATCTAAGGCGGACAAGCCTTCTCATAAAAACTCCCTACCACCTGTCTGGCGTCGACAGTGGCATAAAGTCACCGTAGAGGAATTGCAAAAGGAATGGAAGCAGCCCATTCCCACAGAGACAGATAGTATAGCATTGACCAAATTCAACAACTCTCTTACAGAAGCAATTGACAAAATAGCACCTCTAAAGCTACACAAACAATACCCTGCCACCAAACAGGAAATATGGTATACTGAGGAGCTTAGAACAGAAAAAGAAAGATGTAGGAGGATAGAAAAAAAGTGGAGAAAAACGAACCGAAGAAAACAAGAAAGCACATCATGAGGCCCAGACTAAATATTATAAAAATATCAAACTTGCTCGGAGGAATAGCCTCTCTTAACAACTTGCAGAAGCGGGTAATTGATCTAAGGAATTATTTAAACCTACCGCATGCAAAAGCCCTGATGACTTTTCCCAACAATTATGCGATGAAATCTCCTTGTTCTTCGAAAATAAAATCAATTTGATTCACGAAAAAATCTTACAGGCCTCCAATCAAAATAGTAATAACTCTCTCTCTCCTCCTACTCTGCCCACACGGAGTAAAACCACACTTACGACATTCCCAGCAGTCAATGACTCAGATCTCACCTCCCTTATGAGCCACATAAAATCTGGATCCCCAGATGATTTTCTATCAGCTAAAATAACTGCCTCCCTGCAAAATCTGCTTAGGTCCCATATTCAAACACTGATCAACCATTGTCTTAGGGAATGATCTGTGCCCACAGAATGGAAAAAAGCAGTGGTGAACCCAATCCGAAAGAACGCAGCAATTCCATGGACCGACCTCTCCAACCTCCGACCCATCTCCCTCCTACCCCTTCTCAGCAAGATGACCGAGCGACACGTAAATACTCACTTGTCCAAATACATCAAGGCAGCGGAGGGCCTAGATTTCTCTCAATCTGGATTTAGGCCCAATCACAGCACAGAATCTGCCCTCCTCTCAGTGACTGATAACATCAAGATGTCACTGGATGGAGGAGACTCAATGATTCTAGTGCTGTTAGATTTATCCGCTGCCTTCGACACTCTGTCTCATGAGATACTTCTCGATCGTCTGAGGGAGAGGGGAATAGAAGGTGTGGCTCTCTCTTGGCTGGAAAGCTTTCTTTCGGATCGTCAACAAGAGGTAAGATTGGACTTCCATCATTCTATCTCAAGGGAGCTCACCAAGGGAGTGCCACAGGGCTCATGCCTAAGCCCCACACCCTTGGCGGATATTGTAAGATCTCATGGGTTCACCCCTGTGTCATATGCTGACGACACTCAGCTTTTGTTCCCCTTTAAAACCCTAACGCCCGCAATACAAAAATCTTTTGCGGACAGAATGAGGGCAATATCTTACTGGATGGCCACTAACCGCCTCCAGTGCAAAGTAGGCAAGACTGAGGTAATGCTGTTTGGGGAGGCCACACTTTTGTGGTCCCCGGATTGGTGGCCCCCGGATTTAGGACCAACACCAAGCCACAAACAGATCGTTAAAAAATCTCGGTGTGCGTCTAGACAAAACACTTCTGTTTAAAGAGCACACAAATCAAGTAGCAGGTTCTGGGTCATTGGACCGCTACGACGAGTCTTTCCATTCCTGTCAGATTCTTATAGGAAGACTCTCGTCCAGGCCCTGGTCATAAGTAGACTGGACTATTGTAATGGCCTGCTGATCTCGGCAAATGAGGAACAACTACAGAGACTACAGGTGGTCCAGAACACTGCTGCGAGACTAGTTCTCAACGCCCAGCCAAGGTCTGCCTCACTCCCCCTCTTGACAAAACTCCACTGGTTGCCAATTAGACAGCGTGTAAAATTAAAAATCTGCTGCACTATTCACAGATGTCTGTTTGGCAATGGACCTAAATATTTAAAAGAAATATTCAAACCCTACAAACCCAGTCGTACCCTGCGCTCCAGCAGTCAGCAATAACTCCAGATTCCAAGGATAAAAAAAGCTAGGCAGGGAGGGCGAGCCCTGTCCTACAAAGGCCCCATCCTATGGAACTCACTGCCCCCTGCTCTCAAAAATACTACCAGTTTTCAATCCTTCAAGAAGTCCCTGAAAACTTTTTTATTAGTCGCCTGTTAGGATTCTCCCCCCATCTTTTCACAGTTCAGAACTAGGTCCTGGCTCTTGGTAAAGCGCAAGCGCGGAGATACCCTTTCGGGGGTTGAATTCCAGCGCTATACAAGAATATAAATAAATAAATAAATCCTCCTCGGGTGGTAACACCTAAAACTCCGCTTAAACAGAAAACTAAGAAAGCATCTATTAAAAAGTGTGGTGTGAATAAATCTCAATCAGTACCAAAACCAGTACCCTCTTTAAGGTCCTATTTCAAGATAATGGAGCAGGTCGCTGGCTCCCAACTATCATCGACAGAGGAAGCAAATCAGGAAATAGTTGCAGTTTATAAGTCCTCATCAAACTGTCTAGAGAAAACGGGAAATGCTGCCACCTTCGATCAGATGGGGGCGCCATTGTTGTTGGAAAATCGTTTCCTCCTCTTATGGAGGCTCAAGAGGATCAGGAGGGTCTTGCGGAGATACCCAAGGATATCTCTGAAAAAGTGGCCAGTGAGACTAATCAGCTTAATTCCCCCATTTCAGACCGCTTAGTAAATCTTGATGCTGCCATTTCCGCTGTTGAGTTGCAGCCTGTGCAAGCTGATTGTAATAAAGTTCCCCCTGATAGTCAGTTGGGGGCCTTTTTGGCCAGTTTCAGAGATGAGATGTTAGCTAAATTTGTGACATCCGAAAACAATCAGAGAGAAATTCAGGATAGGGGGGAGATCTTGGAGCAGAAGATCGATGGATTGGCTAAATGAACTGAGTCTCTTGAAGAGGAAGTGAAAGCTTTGGGTGAGACTACCGCCTCTAATCTTAGTGAGATTGAGTAGCTAAAATGAGGAAACAAGGAACTACAGTTGGATATGGAGAGATTGGAACTCCAGGCCAGGAGAAATATTATATATATTTTAGGTATTGAGGAGAACGCGGAAGGGGCAGATTTAAAGGGATTTGTCTCTCGGCTATTGGGGGAGTAACTCTCCGACCATGCGGAGATTGACTGGGCGAACAAACTTTAAAGGGTGCATAGAGATCCCTACAGGTTGCAGCCAGGAAGGAAAGCACCGAGGAAGATTCTTGTTGCCTTTCATACTTATACAATCAAGGAGCCTGTCCTAACTAGGACATTAAAAGAAAGGTCATCTACATATGGGAATTGTACTTATTCAATACGCTCAGATAGGGGTAAAAGAACAGCGGAACGTCAGTGGCTGTTAGGCTCAAAGATCAATGAATTAAGGTTTAAGGGAGCCCAAGTACATATGAAGTTTCCATCTATGTTAAAAGTCATGTGGAACAACAACATGTATAATTTTCGGGAACCTGAGGAAGTTGATGCCCTGTTAAGTAAGATGTGAGGTGCTTCGTAGAGGGTGCCTCCTTCAGGCCCCTATGAGATACAATGTGATATATCTATAGATAGATGGTCTTGGGATATGACAATAGATCAAGATAATTCAGGATATGGGGCCAAGCCATTTGACCTAAATAGAGTTATTCAGAGTAATATTTTATTTGCAGCAAAGGTGGCAATGTATCATGTTGTACAAGCTAAATTAATAGTGGTTATCTGTGTAAATATGTAAATATCAGGAACTATGCACTAGGACACTGTGGGGCATATTATCAAGGGGGTTTATCTCCGCTTTTTTGGCTTTAAAAGCCAAGAAAGTGGAGATAAAATTATCTCCCTATTACCTAGCTGCCGCTAACACCAGTTAGCGACAGCTAGTAGGAGATAGCGACCATCTTGGGCCCCACTTTGCATGTTAGTGATATTTATCACTAATGAGATGCAAAGTGGGCGTGCCAAGATGTTAGCGACTGAAAACAGTCGCTAACATCGCTATCTCCTATTACCAACGTTTGGAGATATTCGCGCTAAGCGGGAATATCTCCAAAAGCTAACACCTGCCCTGAGCAGTTCTTAGCCATGTTATCCAATGGGAGGTGGATAACATGGCTAAGAGCATTAGCTCGCTAATGCATGAATATTGCTGACTTTTCAGCGATATTCATGCTTTGCGACGATTTTTACCGCATTTGCGTTAAACCTTGGTAATACCAAGGTTTATTTGCGGTAATAATCGCCGCAGCGCTGCGGTAAATTTTTGTCTCTAACCAAGCAATAGCGATAATTATCACTATTGCTTGGTAATATGCCCCTAGGCTCTACTCGTTAGCACGGGAATATCTCGAATGTCAGTTGCACCTTTAGAGATAGTTGGGGATTCCCTGGGGGTCAGGGGGACACACAGGGTGTTGGGAGCATTAGGGAAAAAGTAAAAAAACTAGGGTCTATATATATATATACATATATATATATATATATATATATATATTCACTGAAAAAACCATAGGTTTCACACCAGTTATAGTTAGGAATTAGCATTTAAAAAACCTATTAAATTCACTGACAAAACCAGTTATAGTTAGCTGGAAATTTTACTGATATAAAACCAATGAAATTCCACGTTATAGTTAGTTGGACTCACTATAACTTGCGCGTGCAATGCACTGCTGATGACGTCACATATTACATCACTCATGACATGGTCAGTGACATCACTCATGACATCACTGATGACACCATCCAGTGAATATGTGTCTTTCTGAAAAATAAATATTAGTGAGTAATGTTTAAATATTTAAATATATATATTATTGTTTCACTTTGTGTATAAGTGGCTACATGTGTTGGTAAGTAGCTACATGCGTATGTATATGGGTTATTAGATGTTTCTCTTAGTATCAGTATGAGTGTCTATATGGTTTGGTGGGGGTATTACTTAGCACATAGATGCATGAGTGACTGACTCGCTGTTTGTATGTGTTTTGAAGACAGCATATGTGCAGGACTGTATGGATGGATGAGTGTGTATATGTGTTTGTTAGTGAGTGAATGACTGTCTCACTAGTGTCTTTATCAGTAACTACATATGTTTTAATCTAGTATATGTGAATATTGATGTATATAAGTGAGTATATGTGAGAGTAAGAGATTGTAAGAGTTCCTGTTTAAATAAGTATGTGTTTCTATAAGTGATTGTTTAAGAGAATAAATATGTGTAATTTTCAATACAAGTAAGGTGGAAGTGTGTGTATAACTCTATATTCAAATAAATGGATGTTCAATAGTTTATTTGCACGTGTGAGTATGTGTGTGAGTAACTTTTGGATGACTGTCGGTGTGTAACAGGATGTATAGGTGTATCACTTCATATGATGAGTGAGTATATGTATGAGTGACTATATAGAACTGTTGGTGAATGACTGGATGTGCATATAGATGGTGGAATTACTGAATTGCTTGTTGTAACTGATATGGGTATCTCCATTTTTTTTTAAATTTCAGTTTCTATTTTTGAATATGTGTTTCAAGGGTTACATTACAGTGAAAGGAGGTCTGTCACTATGTCACAAGGATGGTGTCATCAGTGATGTCATGAGTGATGTCACTGACCATGTCATGAGTGATGTAATATGTGACGTCATCAGCAGTGCATTGCACGCGCAAGTTATAGTGAGTCCAACTAACTATAACGTGGAATTTCATTGGTTTTATATCAGTAAAATTTCCAGCTAACTATAACTGGTTTTGTCAGTGAATTTAATAGGTTTTTTAAATGCTAATTCCTAACTATAACTGGTGTGAAACCTATGGTTTTTTCAGTGAATTTCAAAGGTTTTTTAAATGCTAATTCCTAACTATAACTGGTGTGAAACCTGTGGTTTTTTCAGTGAATTTCAAAGGTTTTTTTAATGCTAATTCCTAACTATATAAGACCTGAAAGCCCACCAGGAATCTCCAGTATGCGCCAGGGGACTGCATTGCAGAGAGGTGTAATGAAGCCACAACCCTTTTTACACCTCTCTGCAACGCAGCCCCCGTGCATGTTTGAAGAGGGGAAACTAATTCCCCTTGCATACTGGGGGCCCCTGGGGGCCAATTAGCCCACCTGGAACCTCCAGTATGCGCCTGGGGCTGCATTGCAGAGGTGTAATGAGACTATGCCCCTTGTTACACCTCTCTGCAACGCAGCCCACTGCCGCGTTTGCAGAGGGGGAACTAATTCCCCTTGCATACTGGGGGTCCCTGGGGTCAACTAGTCCACCAGGAGCCTCCAGTATGCGCGAGGGAGCTGCATTGCAGAGAAGTGTAATGAGGCCACACCCTTGTTACACCTCTCTGCAATGCAGGCCACTGGCGCCTTTGCAGAGGGGGGACTAATTCCCCTTGCATACTGGGGGTCGCTGGATCATATCTGCCCAAACACCGATATTCCGAACGATTGTAAATGACTTTTCTTGAGAAACATTTGGATTTGGATTATCATGTCCTATACTTTGGAATTTTTGAAAGACTGACTTTGAGGATGCTATAAATTACTCAAGTCTGCCCGAATTGTGTGGGTAAAATTGATACCTAGTCACTTTTAATAAGAATATACTTATGTCTCGTCTAACATTTGGAAGAAATATCTAGTTATATGACAACGGGATACCGACATAACTTGAAGGAAATAAGAACGCCCTGAAGAAGTTCTGTTGTACAGAACGAAACGTTTCGGCTGGCTGTGGTACATAAACTTAAGGAAAATAAAAGCATTTGAATATACACCAAGATTCAGCGCTTCAATAAGTACTCTAAGTGATATGATTTGATTGGACTCATTGTGAAAGTGGTGCTGTGCCAAACTTTGGAATATTCTCCACTACTCTCTACTACTTACTCTCTCCCACTCTCTACTACTCGCTCTCTACTGCTCTCTACTACTCACTCTACTACTTACTCTCTACTACTCTCTACTACTCAGTCTCTACTACTCACTCTCTACTACTCTCTACTACTCACTCTACTATTCACTCTACTACTCTCTACTACTCACTCTGCTACTCTCTCTACTGCTCTCTACTACTCTCTACTACTCACTCTCTACTCTCTATTACTCACTCTCTACTCTCTACCTCTCTACCTCTCTACCTCTACACCTCTACCTCTCTACCTCTCTCTACACGCACACATATAGACATATATGCATATATATATGTGCATATGCATTTATATATATGTATGTGTATATATAAAAAAAACAACTAAACATTTTTTTTTCTAATCAGCTACTTTTAAAACTGTCATTCTTTTTCCCCATGGTACACTCCCCGGTACGCTCACCCGTGCGCGTACCGGGCGCTCCCCCCGCGAAAATCAAAAAATGTTTTTTTTTTTTTTGCCCCGTGGGGCCCTTTTATGGCCCCCACATCAAACCTAGGGGGTCATGGGGGGGTCTACTCTGCCCCCTTATGGTCATTTCCCCCTTTGTTTTGGCCACCTCTTGTGTCTCGATCCTACCGAGACACAAGATGGCGGCCGCTCCGGACTGTTTAGAATGTTTACAGACACCCCAGAGCCAATCAGCTTTCTGCGCGCAAGTCGCGTGACGCGCCCGGTGCGCGTACCGGTGCGCTTACCGGAGCGCTGCTATAGATATATATATTTTTTTGAACCTTAATTACTCAAAATCCACTGGAGCACATATCTTGAGACATAGCAAAGGCACATCGGGCTACCAGTCCCTACAATTTTGCCAAGTTTGGTGGAAATCCATTCAGCCGTTCGGGCTAAAAGTGAAATCGACCGCCCTATGGAAATTAACATGGGGAAAACGCGTTTTGGGACCCCCCTTTTATCTCGGCCCCCGCTTGATGAATCCCCCCCAAACTTTCAGGGAAGGACCGGAACGCCGCGAGGCCATTTTGAGGAAATTTTCAGGCAGATTCGTCAACCGGCGCCAAAGTTATTCCAAATAGAATTTTCAGATTTAACATTGAAAAAAATCCTAACTATAACTACCTACTGGCGACCGCCAGTAGGTAATATATATATATATATATATATATATATATATATATATATATATATATATATCTCCAACCCACAGTTCAATCCGCGAACTGTTCCACAAATAAGGACACTCCAGCCAGATTTATCGGTCTCTGCGCTTGGTTTATTTCAGCGCGAACACTCAGTCAACAAACAAACGCGTTTCGGCGTTGCCGCCTTCGTCAATATATATATGTATATATATGAAAGGAGAAATCGTCAAGAAAATCCCAGCACTGCCACAATAGTTTTCAGGCTGGAAAAAGACGAAGAGAGGAACCCAGAAATGTTGCCAAACAAAGTGCATTTATTCTTGCTCAATTTTGCTCAGCATGCCCGCCATTACGCGCTTCGACAGTATCCACTGTCTTGATCACATGATGTGATCACAAAGCCACAAGGGAAATAAATACAAAAATATTGACACAAAGGGTGGACTAGTCGTAACCACCCACATATGTAAACAAGTTCCAAAGGGAAGGAAACAAACAGGGGACTATACAAATAATTTACAGTCTTCCTGGTCATGGATACAGCCCACAGTGGGTATGTAAATAGTCTAGTATCATGATACATGTACAAAATGTGCAACATTCAGCAAATAAATAAATACATATATAAATAAATTAATAGATATATAAATATATAAAACATTAAAACACAATGTTGATTTCATTATTCCAAGGACCATGTTTCCTGACTATGGAAAACCATGTATATGATATATCCCAAGTGGGAATGTGTATTAAAGTGTCTTGTGCAACATGTAAACAATAAACTCAGTAAACATGGACAAATCTTCTTGTTATTCCCATTGTGCGGCATAGAGCAGACATTATAGCAAAGTGCAAACTAAATTTATAAAAGTGCTAAGTGCAAGTGAATACATTTTCATAAAGTTGTGAAAGGAGGAGCCCCTCCCTATAGAATAAAGTACCTGACTGATGTTTCTAAACAGCTACACACCATGGCCCAAGACGGAACAGAAAGAGACCCAGTTGAAAGACAGTGGCTACCATTAAGCATAAAATATATCTGTTATCTTCAACATTGTAAATGGGTTGATGCCCATGATTGAAAAGCCAATTGTTGATAAATTATAAACAGGTATAAAGGTCCTCGCTGGCGTTTAACCCTCCTGGGGTACGACTATTTAGTTCCAAGATGTAGCGAGTTTCTAGGACCCTCACAAGTGCATCCCTATTACCTCCTCTTTTGAGGGGCAAAATACAATCGATGACATAATAAGAGAGATGTCTGGGGTCACTCTCATGAATGCTTTGAAAATGGCGCGCCACCGGATAGGATTGATCCTTGTTGGAAATTGCTCTTATGTGCTGCAGTATCCTCCTGTGAGCCGGCAGCCGGGTGCTCCCTACATACCAGAGATCACAGGGGCACTGCAGCACATAAACAGCAAATTCAGTTTTGCAAGATAACTGTTTGGTGATGAGTACAGGATCATCTTTGAATGGTGTATAATATTGTGATTTATTACACCCATTCTTGCATGCTTTGCAACTGGAGCATTTTAAAAAACCTTTTCTCAAAGTCATGAATGTCTTAGATATAGGTTGCTCCAGATGATTTCTGACAAGCCTGTCAGACATTGAGGTTGATTTCCTGAAGGAAAATTCTGGTCTCCTGCCTACTAGACCTCCGATGACAGGATCCCCCGTCACCAGATTCCAGTTGCGACTGAAGATCTTCTGGATCTCCTTGTGTTGCTGATTGAAAGTCACAACCACCCTTGAGGATTCTGAGAGAGTGTCTGGATGAGTTATGCCCGGCTTAGGTTTGGGTGCCAGTATCTGGGCTCTTGATATAGTATTGGAGCGCTCCATTGCCCTGGCTATTGTTTTTCAGAATAACCCCACGCCAGGAAGCGTAGTTTACTCGCTTCCATGGCTTTGGCACACTCCCTTTCGTCACTACATATTCTTTTGATGCGAAGCATCTCTCCAAAGGGGATGCTTCGTATCAAATGATAAGGATGTTGGCTAGCCGCGTGCAGGACAGTATTGCCTGCAGTCGGCTTTCTGTACAGCCTAGTTGTTAATTTTCCTGCATCAATGTAAACCTCTATGTCCAAAAAACATAACTGTGATGTACTTATGGTGGATGTAAATTCAAGATTCAGGTCGTTGCTGTTTAGCTGTTCTACAAATTCATGTGCTTCCTACATTGTACCTGTGCCATATAAAGAAAAGGTCATCTATATACCTCAAATAGAGGGGAACATGATTCTTCATGCTGGCCTGATGTTGTACCATGAGGACCTGTTCCTCCCATATATGTATTTAACTTGTTTTTGGTTTATAATGAGAGGGGCGCAGTATTCACAATAATAAATGGGTAAAGACTTAGTAAATCTCATCTCATGGAATGCCAATGGGGTGAGATCCAGGAAAAAATTGGCCCGTATTATGGAGTTTCTTAAAAAATCTAAGGCTAATATTATATTATTGCAGGAAACCCATTTGGAAGAGAATGAGTGTTTAAATATGTTTACAAAATGGTCTTGGGTCCAGGACATTGTCAGCTCAAAACAGAGAGGTAGCACAAGAGGGGTTGCCATTATTATAAGAACTAATTGTAGTATTAAATTAGCAGGTCATTCCACGGACTCATCAGGGAGATGGGTAATTGCTGATATTAAAATCCAGAATATGGCTATGGTATGTGTGAGCTATTACGGCCCAAATCAGGACAATCCAGACTCTCTGACTCAACTGGAGGCTGACCTCCTGTTAGTTAATGTTCCAGTAGTTATTGGAGGGGATTTTAATTTAGTTTCATGCCCAGAGTTAGATAGGACTTCGAGGTCAATTTATAAGACCCCTTTAAACTCTATGAATGCACTAAAAATCTTGAAGCATGAATTAAATTTGATTGATGTTTGGAGAGTTAAAAAAGGGAATGAGAAGGGATATACATTTTACAGCAAAAATACGGTCACCATTCCTGTATAGACTATTTTTTGATAGATCAGGTCCTATATGGAGAAGTTGATAGAGTCGACCATTTGCCTGCTATCCTTTCGATCATATGGCTGAGATACCCGCCACCCCCTCTCAACACAATCCCCAAGGATGGGAAGACGGAAATGGTTCTGAACTTTTGGAAGGCGGGAGGGAGTTACCCTCCCGGCCGTATTTATTAAAATATGAAACAAAATTAAAACGTTAAAATAACAGTTTCATATCATGTACAATTTCATTTACACATTACGATGTTCTTGGCTGACCTTACCACATCTCTAATACAAAGGTTCTCCTAGCCGATACTAAACATCCTGCAAATGCATTACTCAAAATTGAAATTGTACATCCTAACATTACGGGCCAACGGCAAGGTCGTAACCGGTGTCAGATCCCCAAACCAGAACTCCCCCCTCACTTGTGAGGGGGGTCGCACAGAGGACTGTACCTCTGTGCCAACTTCCAATTTCCCTTGTCTTAGCGGGGGCCCTCTGTTAACTCGACGCCATCTTAGTGGTCGTCCGAGGACTCGTGTGAGGTGTCTAGAAGGTAGCGTAGACCCCCCTCCCACCCCACACAACTTACCACATCTGCCGTCGCAGATGTCCTGGCCCCAGGAAATTCCCAGGAGGGGCCCTAGCCCCTCCTCCCCAGGGAGGGGCCTATGGCCGCCTTCCCTTTTGGCGTCCCCATCCTTAGAGGGGACCGCCTCCCCGTTTGAGGGGCCAATGGCCGCCTCCCCCCGGGCGCTCCCATCCATAATGGGTGACGCCCCACCTCTAGGGATCTTCTAATTCCTGCTCACCGATCATGACCTTACCGCCCGACCAAAATAAATACGACAATCTAAGACTAAAGTGGAGAAAACAATTTATACTTAAGCAATCAAAGTATAATCTCTACCGAGCATCCGGTGCAACTACTCTGCTGAATAAAACATGCTGAAAAGGAAAAAATTATCAACTTTATTACACACCAAATTACCAACTTTTACTCAAGTCAACCTGTAAGAAAAACAATATCACGACACTCGACTTTATTCCAATAAATCGCTGTCATCAGGGGCTGGTGGGTGGGTCAAAATTGGCTCTTCGTTCCGTCTCGAGCTCACGTGCAACGGGGAGGTGCAGCTTCAGAGCACAGGAACAAGAGGATGCTTCCTTGGCTTGTCGCTCCTTTTATCCTTCTTCGGGCTGCCGTGTACCCACCTCCAATCCGCCTTCAGGGCGTTGTTCGCGATATTGATGTCTAGGACAACCCCCTCTTGGGCGGGAAAAGGCGCGCCCCGGCTACGCCGCTTCGGGCATACCAGCCGAGACTCACCTCCCGCCCAAAATGGCTTCCCGGGGGGATCGGGGTACTCTACCATACGTTCGGGGGGACCGAGTGGTCGCCCCTTTCCATATGGCTGAGATACCCGCCACCCCCTCTCAACACAATCCCCAAGAATGGGAATACGGAAACGGTTCTGAACTTTTGGAAGGCGGGAGGGAGTTACCCACCCGGCCGCCTTCCCTTTCGGCATCCCCATCCTTAGAGGGGACCGCCTCCCCGTTTGAGGGGCCAATGGCCGCCTCCCCCCGGGCGCTCCCATCCATAATGGGTGACGCCCCACCTCTAGGGATCTTCTAATTCCTGCTCACCGATCATGACCTTACCGCCACAGGCCGGATAGTTGACCGGCTATCCGGACCCCCCACAAAAACTCCTACTTAAAGGTCATGGCTGCAAACTCTTTAACCAAGCTACGAGGTCTCCTATGAGTAAAGTATTCCCCACCCGGGACAAATGGACTCCATCCTCTAGATACATATGGTCCCCCCTGATACATCCATGCGGAATAGAATGCAATGTACTTGTACGGAACAATCTACCAAGTTTGTTATTCACCTTCTTCACTGAATGATTTACAGCAGCCACAGAATTAGCCCCCCGCCACACCTTCCGTGGAATCATATGGGACCATGCAATCGTGCACCCCGGAACCCTTCTCGCCAACCAACTCACTGTGGATAGTATCAACTCGAGAAGTACTCGTCGACCAGTGGTCACCAAATCATTGCCCCCAAGATGCACTATGATTACAGATGGCGGTGACCTTGTCCGCCCTAACAAACCCTCCATAAAACTTTGGAAATGGTCAATACAGAGCCCGCCCCTTCCGTAGAAGGTCACCCTGTACCCGTATTCCCCAGCCATGTGAATCATGTCACCTGCTTTGAATACGTCTGCGGCACGCCTCACGTATGAGTGGCCCACGACCCACACCACTCTTTCCTCAGCCGGTGATCTTTGACCGCTGGTTCCCAGGTGTCGGGTCGACTGCACAGTCCGCCCCGCCTCGTAAGCTCGCGACACTGTAAACCAAACAAAACAAGAAGCGTGAGTGCATGACGTAGGCTTCACAACATGTGCAACCGCACATACCTTTTATAACAATTCGAGGACCAACGCCCCAACTGTTTTACTTTTTCCACACTCAGACCCCTGGCTGTAGCCCCTATCCGGAAGGAATGGGTCCCAAACTCACACGGGTTCAAGCCCGCTGCTGCGATTGCCATCGTTAGCACCCGCTGGAACTGAAACCTAGTCAGTGGGGTGGCGTCGGCGTGCCTCAGCAAGCTTCCCCCCCATGATGCCGCCCTCTGCGCCAAATACTCCTCAACGCATGCTACCGGGCACATGGGGGATCCCGGAATCCGCTGAACCACCAAGCTGTCCCCGATCGCTTTCTGATCGGTCTTGGACCTGGCAAGTGAGACTACCATTGTCTCCCCCTTAATTTGAATGTGCTCCCGGCACAAACCTCCCCCCGTATCCTGCTTGTTCCTCGCTACCAGCTCGCTTACCCGCATAGCCCCATGGAACGCTAGTGCAAAAGCGGCCCGAAATAGCACTGTCTCTGATTGAGATGAACATGTCGCAGGGAGTACGGACAGTAACAGGGCCAACCTTTCCAAACCTATCGGGTGCCTCTCATCCACTCTGCAACCCTCACGGCGTTGCCACCCACGCAGCGCCTTCTGTACCAAGAAAGACGCCGTGGGGTCCTGTATGCCATGGGCCCGTGCCATGAAAGAAATTGCGGCCCGGTGCCTATTGCCCGTAGCCACTGATTTGCCTGCCTGATGTAATGATAACAAAAAGTTCAGGACATACTCCTCTTGGCCCCAAAACCCCCCCCTGGCTGAACCCAAAAAGGACAAATAAGAACGGAACGCCCCTTCATAAGCATTCCTTGTCCTGGGTGCTAGACTCTCTCCCACGAGGTCTTGTAGTCCGGGGCACCGAGAGACCAGAGAGCTTCGGGAAATGGTGCCGCCACCGGGTCCGCTGAGGGCAGAAAACCCCAGAAGGCCTGCATACGGGAACGAGAAAGCGCATCAGCTGCCTGATTTAACACCCCTGGCACATGTCTCGCCCTAAAGTGGACGTTTAGTCTCATACACAGCAGGACAATTTCCTTCAACAGTCTCAAGATCCATTTGCAGCGTGCTGCCTGACTATTGATACACTCAACCACGGTCATATTGTCAGACCAAAACACCACAGAGCGATCACGAAACTCCTCAGGCCATGTTTTTAAGGCCACCAGAATAGGGAACAAGTCGAGAAACCCAATGTTACCTGTCAGCCCACTCTCGTGCCACCATGCCGGCCAGGTTCGTGCTGACCAATGATTACCCAAGATGGCGCCAAAGCCCACACTCCCTGCCGAGTCAGTCCACAACCCCAGCTCCACGGAGGAGACCGCTGGTTTGTTCCACACGACACGACCGTTAAAATCCGCCAGGAATGCCAACCATATGCGCATGTCCTGGCGGACCTCTGCCGAGAGCCTTGTGCGGTGGTGCCCTTCCTTAAGGCCGACCATGGCTTGAGCAATAGAGCGGGAAAAGGGGCGAGCCATCGGTATCACTCTAAGGGCAAAATTCAGCTGACCCACAGCCTGCTGCAACTGATGCAAATTTACCTTCGTCTCGCTAATACATGTTTCAAGCGAAGCCTTAAATTTCGTTACCTTTTCCTTAGGCAAACGGAAGCACCCCTCTTCGGAGTCGAGCTCTATTCCAAGAAACTCGAGCGAAGTTGCCGGGCCCACCGTCTTACCTGGTGCCAATGGCACGCCAAAACGAGTCATGAGATCACAAAATTCATTCAAAGCTTGTGCACATTCTATGTCCCCGGCTGCCCCCAGAAATAGAAAGTCATCAAGATAATGCATAACATGTGTAAATCCTGTTGTTCTTGTGAACGCCCATTGCAAAAAACTACTGAATTTTTCAAAATACGCACAAGAGATGGAGCAACCCATTGGCATACATTTATCCATGTAATAGCGTCCCTGAAACATGAAACCAAGGAGACGCTGATCGTCAGGGTGTACCGGGAGCAACCGGAACGCCGACTCAATGTCTGATTTGGCCATCAGCGCTCCGGGCCCCAGGCGATTCAACATGGCGACAGCCTCATCAAAAGATGCGTACCGCACCGAACAAACTCCCGGATCAATCGCATCGTTCACCGAAAGACCCCTTGGAGCTGACAAATTGTGTATCAACCTGAATTCCCCTGGGTCCTTTTTGGGGACCACTCCCAGAGGCGAACAAACAAAATTAGCAACTGGCGGCCTGTCATATGGTCCAGCAACCCGACCTCGGGTCACCTCTTTCCCAATCTTTGCTTGTACCACCGCCGTATTCTGCAGAACCGACAGTTGGTTCCTACATTGTGCTTTACCCTGAAAATCCCCCGCCGGGATGCGGAAACCATACGAAAAACCATCTCGCAACACCCCAGCGGAGACATGATCCGGATATTCGTTCAGCCAAGGAATCAGTGCCATGGTATCAATCAGGGTAGGGAGAGGCGCCCCTCGGACTATTTCAGACCTGTTTGGCGCCCCCTCTACTTGCCGTATCACCAGTTTTGGCTCTGCACATGGACTCGGGGTGCGAGGACTGCCCGCACCCTGCACATTCATGCCTAAACCTGCAAGATCCCTGCGGCCTAGTACATTTGCCTCTGTTAAAGCTCCAGCAGACCCCTTTTTTACCTGAGTTGCCATTATTTCTTGTGTGCTGATCATTGCTTGATCCCGCCCGAAAGGGCGCCCCAGACGAATGGCGGGAATACTCAACCATGTTTCCCCCCAAAGATGGCGGCTTCGCCGTGCCTGACTTCTCCATTTTCTGCCAGGAAATGGAGTTGAAACAATCCCACGTCAGGGATGAGTCGTGCTCCTTGGACTTACGAAATATGCTATCGTAACAAAACCATTGATTACCACCATACGTTTCATAAAATTCCATGATACGTGTCTGATACACGGCTAATTCCACCAATAATTCGGGCCTACATTCCCCCATAATTGCAGTGAACATTCCAAATGCTCTGCCCCAATTGCTTATCGATTCATCCACTCTGAAACCAGCCATCTTGGCGCGCCATACACTAGGATGCAGAAACTCTTTTTGATTTTTTACATGTTCAATCTCATAGTGATCGGTCAACAAGGAAAACATGTTCACATTTTATCAGCCCATATCCTTTCTTTTACCTCAATCGGGATATGCTGAACAACTTTTTCCCTCCTTGAAGGTACCGATCCCTCCCCCGCAATCGGCAATGGCTGCTTACCGGAACCGGCCACTGTGATCGTAGTTCCTGCCGAACCAACGCCCGATACTGGTTGTTCCACGGGAGCCTGCGGGGAAACAAAAGGACACGGTGCCTTCGCAGCATCTTCCGATTGCCGCAACTGCTTCATTATCGCCCTGGCTTCATCAGCCGTGGCCCCCTCGTTCTCTTTGCCTAACCATGCCGCCAACTGGGCAGCCAGCTCAGGAGGCATATCCTCCCCGTTCACAGGAGTGACTACCACAGGGATCGGTTGCCCCACGTCCGGGACCGGAGCCGGGGCCTCGATCGGGGTGACCGGGTGCGTAGGGGGTGCTTCGGGAACCGGGGCCTCACCACCCGACGCTCCCCTCTTGGCCCTTCTACCTCTCCCGTTAGGGACCACTCCCGGCAATGCTGGTCCGATGACTCTCTTAGGTCCCCCCGCACCATTCATTATCGCCATCTGCTTTTTCATATCCGCCATGTCCTTCATCAGCATACGAAGCATCTGATCGGTCCCGACCCTCTTTCCGACCTTCATGCTAGGCATCGTCCGCGTATCCTCTTCAAGGTCCTAGGCCAGGAAGCTCCGAACTCACTGAAAGAAGAAACACAAGATTAAATTCTCAAAATTGGCTCTTCGTTCCGTCTCGAGCTCACGTGCAACGGGGAGGTGCAGCTTCAGAGCACAGGAACAAGAGGATGCTTCCTTGGCTTGTCGCTCCTTTTATCCTTCTTCGGGCGGGCGTGGACCCACCTCCAATCCGCCTCCAGGGCGTGGCTCGCGGTGTTGGTGTCTAGGACAACCCCCTCTTGGGCGGGAAAAGGCGCGCCCCGGCTACGCCGCTTCGGGCATACCAGCCGAGACTCGCCTCCCGCCCAAAATGGCTTCCCGGGGGGATCGGGGTACTCTACCATACGTTCGGGGGGACCGAGTGGTCGCCCCTTTCCATTCTGCTGTTTTATTATCCATCAGATTACAAGGAAAGAGAGGAGCTATAAGATGGACATTAGATCGGACAATTTTACTCGATGAAGTGGTTCAATTAAAGTTACGTCAGGAATCTTTGATATTTTTTCAGGTTACCAGAGGGTCAGCGAAGCCACAGGTTATTTGGGACGCCTTTAAGGCATCTTTAAGGTCAGAGATTACATCTATTATGAGTGGGAAGAATCGTACCCACAGAAGGAGAGAGAAGGCCCTTCTTCAAAATATTCAGACTAAAGAGCTGGAATTACAAAGGGCCTCTTTAGATTCTTTTTTTAGGGTTCCACTTCATACTAAGGAGTTATAGAATCTTCAAGCAGAATATAAGAGTTTCTTGGACAATATCTTAGTAAACAGATGGAAGGTCAGTAAACTCCAAAACTTCTCTTACGGGAATAAGAGCGTAAGCTCTTAGCTTGGAAGGCTAAAACAGACAGAGCCCGAAATCAAATTAGTAGTCTGAGGGAGGGTGCTACGGGTCAGATTTTACTTACTAATGCTGAAATTGGGACAGAAGTACAGAGATATATGGCTAAATTATATAACGAGGAGGTCGACCATGAGGCAAGAAAAATTCAGGAATTTTTGGAAAGCGTGGAGCTTCCATCGCTTAACGATGACCAGATTTCTTCTTTAGCTTCTGTAATAACGGAGGAAGAAATTCGGACACAGTTGAGAAAGATAGCAAGAGGAAAGGCAGCGGGCCCAGATGGCCTTCCGATAGAGTTATATTCAATATTAGAGGACAATTAAATATTAATACATAAAGAACTCTTTGATAGCATACTGAGGGATGGGCACGACCCCCAGCATCATGGGATGAGGAAACGATAGTTTTAGTTTTAAAACCAAATAAGGACCCCCTCGTAGCCGAATCATATAGGCCTATATCCCTTTTGAATACAGCCTATATGGTGTTCATGGGGATATTCGCCACCAGGGTGGCCAAAATTATAAAAAATATTCATATTGATCAAAGGGGATTCATTTCTGGAAGACACCTTAATGACCTCACTGCTATTATGTTGGAAGTAATGGATTTTGCAGAATGCTATAAACTTCCAGTAACTATGTTGGCAATAGATGCTGCCAAAGCATTTGATCAAGTACACTGGCCATATTTATGGGCATCCTTGGAAAAGCTTGGCTTCCCCAAGAATTTTAATAAGTCCCTCCAGGTAATCTATAGACATCCTACAGCTGCAGTGTTAGTTAATGGGCAACTAACTGATTCATTTAAGATTATGCGAGGGACAAGGCAGGGATGTCCGATATCTCCGCTACTCTTTAATAATTACATTTAACCATTCACAGCATCAATTAGACCAGACCTTACTATATGCCCTTTTAAATATAACAATTTTGAGGCTAAATTAGCATTATATGCAGATGACCTAATTTTGTACACAAAAAATCCTGCACATTCTATTCCTTAGCTCCTTGCTAGAGCAGAGATCTTTATATATGTCTCTGGCTATAGTGTGAACAGGGATAAAACAGAAGTAATGGAGTGGAATCAAACATCTGTGACCCCGGGGCTAAATCCCAGATGCAATACTTGGGTATATAAATTACTCAAAAATTAGTAGATGTGCCTATTGTAAACTGGAAAAAGATTAGTAATGAGGTTGGGAAATTATTGAATAGATGGGCAAATCTTCCTTTGAATATATATGGGCGGGCCAACTTGATCAAAATGATCATCCTCCCAAAGATAACCTTTATTTTTGATAACATACCCCTTCCATTCAAAAAGAATGAACTTGTCAAGATGCAGGGTTAGATTGGTAATTTTATATGGGTATCAAAGGGAGCCCGTATTTCTCGGAAAAGGCTCAGAAGGAGGTGGGAGAAGGGGGACTTGGCTTTACCTGATTTATGGGTTTATTTCCATGTTTTTCATTTAAAAAATTTCAGGATGTTGTTAAGGAAGCCTGACGATTCAGTATTGGGTTTTATTTATGGAGCAATGTTGAGTGGACTTGGATATGACCAGGGCCAATTTTTGTTTAGGTTTGGGGATCCAATTTTTTTTAAAAAGGTTTGACTTAAGATTTTGTCACAGGCAGTGAAAAATTGGGTTTTTGCACGAAATAAGATGGGAGTAAGGTATTATTCTGATCATTCTCCGACCTGGGGTTCACCAGGTACGTCAGAATGTCTGGATGATGTTCTTAGCCTGCCATTGAAGCAAGCAGGCTTTCTCCGTTGGGGAGACTTGAAATCATGTGGGGGCTTGATGACATGGGAATCCTTGTCACTATGTACCCAAGGAGAATTAACCCAATTTAAATATTATCAACTTTCAGCCTGGTGGGCCAGACAGCAATGGGTAGAATATCAGGATGATATATGGTTAATCCAGGCTACGAAGACAGAGAAAATCAATAAGTAGGTAGCCTGGTGGTATCAAATGTTAATTCAAGCAGAGGATAATCTGGCAAGCCTTCTTTACACTGCTACGGGAGATAGTCAAATCAGCTTATTTTAAGCATAACCACTTGTTCACCCTTTATCGGGTTTATTGGACCCCTGCGGAGTTAACAAAAATTTTGGGAACTCAATATGTATGTTCAATATGTAAGGATCCTCTAGCGAATGATTACCATATGTTCTTAACTTGCCGGGTGTTAGTTAAATTTTGGGTAGATATTGTTGAATTTCTGAAGGAAGTTACAGGAATTCATCTAGAAATTACCCTGTTACTTATTTTTTTTAGTTTATGTCAGGATAATGAAATGACATTTGATAAGAAGGCCACTAGATTCATTTTTGATGATATCCTATTGGGAAGATGAGAAATATGTAAAGCTTGGAAATTGACTGCTCCACCCCTCTTCTCTGAGTGTAAACAAAATATCATACGAACCAGCCAATCGGATATCGCAAGTGATCCTAGAAGTCAGGAAAAGGTTTGGGCCTTGTTGGTTGACTGGTGCCAGAGAGCGGAGTCCAATGATTAAGTCAATTGTGGTTGTTGGTCCTGTTCCCTCTCAGTCGTGTGATATGAGGGGTAGGAATGGAAGCAGCTATTTCTTGTCAGGAAAGACTCTATTTCCACCCGGCCCTCAGTTTTGGAAATGGAGTATTGCCTTCAAGTTAATTGACAGGACGAGGACCAAAAAAAAGAAAAAAAAAGAATTTCCATAGAAAAGCCTCTGATCAGAAACAAAAGATTCCTAAATGGGCTGAAAATAAAGAGTTTACCTCTATTGTCAAGACTCAAGCTGCTATGTTGCTGGATTTCGAAAAGAAGGGGAAACTCTGACTCCATAGGGAAAAAACAGATTATTATAACAATATATTAATTGGTTCCAGTGAATGGGAACATAACTTCAAAGTAATTGGGGGTTGGGGTTTCAAAGATGGAACTGAACCTATATTTCCTGGAATGTATTATATTTGCGGGAACAAGGCCTATTTTAAGTTGCCTGATCACTGGTATGGGAGTTGCTATTTTGGAATAGTGTTCCCAAAGGTGTACCATGTAGAGAAAATAACTGGAAGCAATGAAGAAACTAAAGGATTAACACACAGTAAAAGAGCAACGTTTGCTGAAATTGTAGGTGATATATTTAGTGCAATCCAGTGGGAGTGGTTCTGAACATTCAAAGAATTTGCAAATTGTCAACAGTGGTGGATTGCTTATCGACTGACACTGCTAGTGGATTTTTAATGATCAATACCGGACTAGTTGCGGTGAGATCAATGGTTTTACAAAATCAACTTGCTCTTGATATATTATTGGCAAAAGAGGGCGGAGTCTGGAGAATGCTGAAGATGCAACAGTGTTGCACTTACATTCCAAACAAGTGTTCAAATTGGAAAATATGCAAGAAACCTTACACATTTGAGAGAAGTATTGAAACCACTGGAGGTGCATGGAAGAGACTAATTAGTGGTCTCTCTTCTATAGGTAGTTGGGTTTCTAACGTAGGAAAGAGTTTTATAGGCAAAATACTGATGTCAATGGTGGGAGTAACCCTACTGATTTAACGGATAATTATTTGTTGCAAATGTAGCAAGCATAAAAAGACATATACTATAAATAAGAAAGGAAAGAAAAGAAACTTCAATGACATTGAGCTTGAAGAATTAAATGGGGATTTATATAAGAAAATGAAAAACTTTCACTTGAATAATGGGGAAAAACCTAAAAGAGTGTTTGAAGAAATAAAGCTGAGTAAATGTTGAAAGTTGGCATCTGTTTCTGTAATTTGTGATGATATAAAATATCATCAAAGAGGGGATTGATGGAGCAAGGTTTCGCACGTAAAGAGACTTGCTCAGATTCAATCATCTCAAAATAACATATGATGCGCTAATAAACATGTTTCGTATTACTAATAATGCACCACACGACATTTCTAGTATCTAGGGGAAGCTTTCCTATGTGCTTTTTACTAACAGTAACTCAAGTGATCTAAAATGGCCATCGCAATGTGGGATCTTTACTGAGCATGCGTCTGTCACACTCATGTGACATGACGTACTCTCTGCTTTGGGGGAAAACTTTACTTCTGTGCACTAGAACTAGAGATGGCTGTTATATGTTTCACATGCTTAAGCTTGCACTGCTGCTCACGCTAAATCCTGTTCGTTTTGCCTAAATCCTTACCGCTATAGTTAAAATAAAGTAATGGGAATAGAGTAGAGATAAGTGGTACACAGTGCGTACATTTATTCTTTGTTCTAAAATTGTCTTTGCTACTAGTTCGTATTTGGGCCTGATGTGTCATTGCTGAACTCCATCTTGAGACTCTCAACGCGCATGTGCTGAATTTCCCTCAAGTCCACAAGCTATGGCATTGAAACCGTGCCAGTGACAGTTTTGCCTGCAATGCGCCTGGGAAGATGAACTTTTACCCTCAATGTAATGTAATGTAATGTAATACTTGTAAAGCGCACTGTTGCCAGCCGGCGTCCTGGCACTGTATACCGCTGGGGAACCCGTCCTGGCTTTCCCTGTCGGATGGTCCCTGCTGGGAGTCCCCAAGGTGGAGCCAGGCATCCCCAGCGTTGATGGGGCCGTTGTGGAGATTAGGCAAGCTAATGCCCAGAGTTGCCGAATGGGACCCCTGGTTAGAGTAGGCACCGAAGCAAGAATTATCGAGTCTGCTGACCCAGGTCCACGACCCTGCCGCGTCGGGAATTGAACCCTGGTCCCAGGCCGACTTCTGCTCCTGGGCCTGCCGCCTCTAACCAGTAAGCCACACCACTCCACTTCCTCAAGAAGGAAGAGAACTTACCAATCTTCGTATACACTGTATTTGTTATTGAAACACTCATTTGTGGGAGGAATAAAAGTGCATGGGAAAATAAAACTATGGGAGGGAACATAATTTGAATATTTGAATAAACTGACCTCATACCTAGTATGATGTAATGACCTCTCCTTGTCTTTTGACCAATCAAATTGAGGGAATAAATGAACTTGCAACATTGGGGGTGGTACACTGCCCTGGAAAATGGTATATCTAAGGTAGGCTTAACTAGTTGAATTTGTCCGACTTGTCCGAATAGTCTCTTGTCACCCAACGTACTCAATAGGTGATCGAGAGCAGAGGTGCTGGCGGAGCACTCTGTCAGAAGATTCGATAACCCAATCGGGGTTCTGGGAAGGAGTTCGATAACCCAATCGGGGTCCGACTGTTAGTTGCAGAGAGGGTGTGATGCTGGCGTTGCACTTTAGCTGTGGGTTCCTGTCCTGACCTGCGGTGGTCCTGTACTGATCCAATTTGGTCCGTACTTGTCCTGATTCTTGTCTGCACCTGTCCTTTCCTGAACTATCGGGGTCCTGTCTTTATCCCAGCCGGGTCCAGGGTTGGTTTTCACACCCTTCTAGGTAAATATAAATTAGAGTGGGTATATCATTGTGCTCTTTCCCTTTTCTTACCCTTCCTATGTTTCAATGCTTAAAGAAAGTCTTGTAAAATTTTCACATTATCTTGCTTTGATTATTTTCTTCCTAATTGAACCGGCTTTAATTGAATTGGTATGGACTCTGACATTTAAGAATTTACATAGATAAAGTGTTTAAACCTTTCTCGAGTCTGTGGTTATTTTATAAATGCAAATATTTATTACTTTCTAATATTCTAACACCCTTGATCCCTTAGGACTTTAGGTACCGGTGACTAGGATTGGTAAGTCAATGGTTTGGGTCCTAAAAGGTTACGTTAAAATCTGATTAAGCGAAGGGTTACCTGTTCAAAGTGTGTATTGTTTATGGGCCCAGGTGAGTATGGTAAACGAGCAGGTGAGCCCGGGCTCTATCAGGGACTACATGCCTACACACCTGCTCTAGTACCTGGATTCCCTCAAGGGTGATTAGTGCACTAGACAATAACATAACATAAAATAACATCACTTAACATAAATGTAATATGCTCATTTTCATATTTAATCAGGTTAAATATTTTTGTTGATTGTATGTGTTCGTTAATGTTTTATTTACTTAACTGTCAATTTTTAAATGTAAAATATTTTGTAATTCTTTTTCAAATAATAGATACATATTATACCCACATGAGGGATCGCACTGCCCGCAACCAATGGGCATTAGGAGAGAGGTAGCTTCCTCTTTCTGAAGCTGCAGGGAACCTCTAATGAAGCCGGCAGAGTCTCATCCAAGGCTCAATGGAGGGGCGAGAAAAATTGTCCATAATTAGCTGCAGCGGAGGTAACCTACTAGAGGGCGTTAATTGGCAAAATGAGACCTCAAATCCCAGCGTGCATTTAAAAATGAACTGCCACCAAAGGAGGAGCACTGAAAGCCCCCTATTATGGAAACACGCAGGGGAGATGCGGTAGTCACTAATCACCTCCGCTGATATGGCCTCTGAGGAGATGCAAACAGCGGTATCAAAACGCGTCAGGCCATGGACTTCAAAGGGATGTTAAGCTGCCTGCTTGGTTTGAATAGAGTTGTTACTCACCTACAGTGCTGTGCGGCCTCAAGCTTCTGGGCGTATTTGGTTACATGTTATGCGGCGGTTCCAGGCCGCAGAGGGATCGCACTGCCCACAACCAATGGGCATTAGGAGAGAGGAAGCTTCCTCTTTCTGAAGCTGCAGGGAACCTTTAATGAAGCCGGCAGAGTCTCATCCAAGGCTCAATGGAGGGCCGAGAAAAATTGTCCATAAATAGCTGCAGCGGAGGTAACCCACTAGAGGGCGTTAATTGGCAAAATGAGACCTCAAATCCCAGCGTGCATTTAAAAATGAACTGCCACCAAATGAGGAGCACTGAAAGCACCCTATTATGGAAACAGGCAGGGGAGATGCAGTATCCACTAATCACCTCCGCTGACACGGCCTCTGAGGAGATGCAAACAGCCACATCGAAATGCGTCAGGCCATGGACTTCAAAGGGATGTTAAGCTGCCTGTTTGGTTTAAATAGAGTTGTTACTCACCTGCAGTGCTGTGTGACCTCAAGCTTCTGGGCGTTTTTGGTTACATGTAATGCGGCAGTTCCAGGCCGCAGAGGGATCGCACTGCACTCAACCAATGGGCATCAGGAGAGAGGAAGCTTCCTCTTTCTGAAGCTGCAGGGAACCTTTAATAAAGCCGGCAGAGTCTCAGCCAAGGCTCAATGGAGGGCCGAGAAAAATTGTCCATAATTAGCTGCAGCGGAGGTAACCAACTAGAGGGCGTTAATTGGCAAAATGAGACCTCAAATCCCAGCGTGCATTTAAAAATGAACTGCCACCAAAGGAGGAGCACTGAAAGCCCCCTATTATGGAAACACGCTGGGGAGATGCGGTAGCCACTAATCACCTCCGCTGACACGGCCTCTGAGGAAATGCAAACAGCGGCATCAAAACGCGTCAGGCCATGGACTTTCTAAGGGATGTTAAGCTGCCTGCTTGGTTTAAATAGAGTTGTTACTCACCTGCAGTGCTGTGTGGCCTCAAGCTTCTGGGTGTTTTTGGTTACATATATATATATTTACATATATATACTGGCGGTTACCAGTAGGCAGTTATAACTAGGACCTAGTTTTCATAGGAAATCAGCAACATTCTATTTAGAATAACTTTGGCGCCGGTTGACGAATCATCGCAAAATTCTACAAGAAAATTGCCTGCTCCACTCTGCTCCTTCCCTGAAAGTGTGGGATTGACTCGTCAAGCGGGGGCTGAGAAAAAAGGGGGGTCCCAAAACATGTTTTCTCCATGCAATTTTCCATAGGACCTTTAAGACGGGCTACAGCCCGAACTGCTGAACGGAATTACACCAAATTCGGCAAAAAGGTAGAGTTCAGTTTGCAGATTAGGCTTTTTGGTAAATGGTGTAAATCCATTCGATAGTTCCTGAGAAAATGAAAAGTAAAATCATAGATATATCTAAAGATGAAGTACCGTACTCTGTACTGTACTTTGTACTGTACTCTGTACCTTCCCGAGCACGAGCTTTATGCTAATTGGCTGTCAACACCAGGAAGTGTTGGCAGCCATCTTGTGCCTCGGTAGAACCGAGGCACAAGAAAGCAGTGAAACAAACGTGCAAAACACGCAAAGGGGGCAGGGTAGAAACACCCTGACCCCCTAGACCTGCTAAGGGGTCCCACAAGGACCCCCAAGGGCCACATTTTTTTTTAAATTGCGGGGTACGCGTAGGTACGCGTACCCCATGGAAAAAAAATCCAGTCTGATTTTTTTGTAATTAGCCCCCGGGGGAGCAAATTCTGGGGGCATAATAAAAAAAAGTGTGGTGGGGGCTCAATCCCCCCATAATGCCCCGGGGACCGCCACCCCCCCGGGCTTCGATATGAATGATGGGGGGCCTCTAAGGCCCCCCGAGCCCTGGGGACCGCCACCCCCGCGGCTTTGATATGAATTATGGGGGGAACCCCTAAGGCCCCCCGAGTCCTGGGGACCGCCACCCCTGGGGCTTTATTACAAAGTATGCGGGGAGCTCACTGCCCCCCCACAGCCCCGGGGACCGCCACCCCCTGGGGCTTCGATTTAAATTAATTTTTTTTTAAAACCTGTGTGGGGGGGGGCTCAAGCCCCCCCAAACGCCCCGGGACTGCCACCTCCCCGGGGCACTAATATTTAAAATAGGGGGGTCCATGATGGACCCCAAGCCCCAGGGACCACCACTCCCTGGGGCTTTACAATTGTTGGGAGGAGGGCCGCGTGGCCCCCCTCCTGGAGCCCTCGATGGCCCTGGGGACCGCCACCCCCCAGGGCCAGCTCCTGCAGTGTCCCGGAGTTCCTACCCAGGGATACTGCTGTTTGCTATGGTAGGGGGGAACCTCGCGGCTCCCGCCCTACCATAGCAAACTGCTTTGGTTTTTAAAAGAGAGAGCAGGAAACCTGCTCTCTCTTTCAAAAACCAAAGCGATTGCTTTTCTGCATGGGGAGCAACATGTTAGCTGCTCCCCATGCAGAAAAGCAATCCCAGCTCCTGCAGGATGCGGGGAGCCGGCAGGGACCGTAGGGGGCTTGGGGACCTCCCCATGGCCCCCAACAAGGAGGGCCAGGCCCCGGGGGATGGGGTCCCGGGGCCAGAAGTGCCCGGGAGAGGGGCCAGGTGGCCTCCCTCCCAAAAAAAAAAAAAAAAAAAATGTCCGGCCCCGGGGGATGGGGTCCCCGGGGCCAAAGGTGGCCACAGGAGGGGGGCAAAGCTGCTCCCCTCGTAATTAAAAAAATAAAATAAAAAAAAGGCCCATGCCCCGGGGGTTGGGGTTCCCGGGGCACAGTATGGCCCTGAGAGGGGGGCCACGTGGCTCCCTTCCCGATTTTTTTTTTTAAATAAAAATTGGGGGCAGGCCCTGGGGATCGGGTCCCTAGGGCCAAAAAAAAGAAAAATAAGGGGGGCTGCACAGCCCCCCTTCTTAAAAGTAAAGAAAAAAAACGGGATCAGGAGGAGGCCACGCCCCCTCCCTGCACCTCTCTGCAAAGGCGCCCCCTGGCGCGTTTGCAGAGGGGGAACTAATCCCCTTGCATACTGGGGGTCCCTGGGGGCCAACTAGCCCACCAGGAACCTCCAATAAGCGCCAGGGGGCTGCATTGCAGAGAGGTATAAAAAGGGGCATGGCCTCAGAACACCTCTCTGCAACGCAGCCCACTGGCGCATACTGGAGGTTCCTGGTGGGCTAGTTGGACCCCAGGGACCCCCAGTATGCAAGGGGAATTAGTTTACCCTCTGTAAACATGCCAGGGGGCTGCGTTGTAGAGAGGTGTAAAAAGGGGCATAGCCTCATTACACCTCTCTGCAACGCAGCACCCTGGCGCATACTGGAAGTTCGTGGTGGGCTAGTTGGCCCCCAGGGACCCCCAGTATGCAAGGGGAATTAGTTCCCCCTCTGCAAATGTGCCAGGGGGCTGCGTTGCAGAGAGGTGTAATGAGGCCACGCCCCTTTTTACACCTCACTGCAATGCAGCCCCCTGGCGCATACAGGAGGTTTGTGGTGGGCTAGATGGCCCCCATGGACTCCCAGTATGTAAGGGGACTTAATTCCCCAACTTAAAACACGCTACGGGGCGTGTTTGCACAGCGGTGAAGGTAGGGGGGGGGCTAGAGGTGATATGTGTGCAAACATGCCCTGTGGCGCGTTTTAAGTTGGGGAATTAATTCTTCTTCAATCCAGAGGTCCCCTAGGGGCAAAATAGTCCAACAGGTACCTCCAGTAAGCACCACAGAGCTGCGTTGCAGAGTGTTGTAAAAAGGGGACGTGCCCTCTGAACACCTCTCTGGAACGCTGCTCCCTGGCGCATACTGGAGGTACCTGGTGGGCTAGTTGGCTCACAGGGGACCTCAGGATTGAAGAGAAATTAATTCCCCAAACTAAAATGCACCACAGGGTGTATTTGCAAACATGTCACCTCAGACCCCGCCCCCTTCCTTCACTATTGAGCTAAATATTCCTCTAAAATCAGCCGAACTACGAATTCTGATTTACTCACCTGTTATCACGAGAGACGTCAGTGCTGCATCTTTGAGCCCAGTACGGACACTGAAAAGTAAATCTAACCATACTTACAGTAACTTGAATTTCCATCCATAGGCTAACATTGACTGGTTTCCCTTGGAAATTTTTCTAAGTGTGGATGTTTGGAAGTTTAAAAAATTCATCAAAAATCAGCTGAACTACGAATTACGATTTACTCACCTGTTATCAGGAAAAACTCCAGTGCTGCATCTTTCAGCCCACTACTGATCCTGAAAAGTAATTCGAATCGTAGTTAGAGTAACTTGAATTTCCTTCCATAGGCTAACACTGACTGGTTCACTTGGAAACACATGTTATAGTTAGCTGGACATTTCACTCATACAAAACCATTGAAATTCCTCTGTTATAGTTAGTTCAGCTAACTTTAAGTCAAGCGCCCGCAATGCACTGCTGATGACGTCACATATTACATCACTCATGACAGTGTCAGTGACATCTCAAATGACATCACTGATGACATCATCCTTGTGAAAGAGTGGCAGATCTCCTCTCACCCTAATATAACATTTGATACACACATTCAAAAATAGAAACTGAAATTTAAAAAAAAAATGGAGATACCAATACCAGTTACAACAACGTATTCAGTAATTCCAACACCTACATACACACCCACTCATTCACCAACAGTTCTATATAGTCACTCATACATGTACTCACTTATCATATGTACTCATACACCTATTCATCCTGTTACACATGAATACTCATCCATAGAGTTACTCACACAGATACTCACACATGCAAATAAACTATCAAACATCCATTTACTTGCATATACAGCTATACACACATCACTACACTTACTTCTACAGAAACGTACACATACTTACTCTCTTAAACAATCACTTATAGAAACACATACTTATTTATACAGGAACTCTTCCAATCTCTCACTCTCACATATACTCACTTATATACATCAATACTCACGTATAGTAGATTAAAACATATGTAGTTACTCATAAAGACACTATTGAGACAGGCATTCACTCACTGACACACCCATACACACACTCATCAACCCATACAGTCCTGAACACATGCTGGCTTCAAAACACATACAAACAGTTTGTAAGTCATTAATGCATCTATGCGCTAAGTAATACCCCCCACCAAACCATACAGACACTCATACTGATACTCAAAAAAACAACTAATAACCCATATAGGCACTCATGTAGCTACTCACCAACCCATGCAACCACTTATAGACAAAGTGAGACACTGATACAGATATTTACATATTTAAACATTACTCGCTAATACATGTATTCACTAAGATACACTTAATAAGTCAGTGATGTAATCATTTTTACAAAAAAACATCCATTTAGACACTTATTTACCTATTTATTCTTCCATCGACCTTTGGATATATATATATAAAACATATTTATTTTTCAGAAAGACACACATTCACTGGATGATGTCATCAGTGATGTCATTTTAGATGTCATCAGTGATGTCATGATTGATGTCACTGACCATGTCATGAGTGATGTAATATGTGACGTCATCAGCAGTGCATTGCGGGCGCGCGAGTTATAGTTAGCTTAACTAACTATAACGGAGGAATTTCAATGGTTTTGTATGAGTAAAATGTCCAGCTAAATATAACATGTGTGAAACCTATGGTTTTTTCAGTGAATATATATGAATCACCAATATGCCCAAGGCGTTTTTGGAGGGCACACTCAGAATCCCAACATCCGGTTTTCTCCCTGACCTGCCCTTCACATCACGCTGCAATTACTACGTGCCCAACACGTATGGTTGGGATACCCGTGACCCCCTCCCAACACAATCCCCAAGAATGGGAAGACGGAAACGGTTCTTGAACTTTTGGAAGGCGGGAGGGAGTTACCCTCCCGGCCGTATTTATTAAAATATGAAACAAAATTAAAACATTAAAATAACAGTTTCATATCATGTACAATTTCATTTACACATTACGATGTTTCTTGGCTAACCTTAACACATCTCTATGTTATCCTCTCCGTCCTCAGGATCAGCTTGTGGTACAAGTAGGCCACCTCCAGATCTATCCAAGCCCAGAATGCTGTAATAGCCGTGGGCTAGAGAAGGATCAGGTGAGGGCAAGAAGGCTCGCCAACGGAGGAAACGGGAAGAAGCCAAACAAAGCGTGTACTCCGCAAGAGCCTGAGCACTGGGGGTTGAGCTCACCAACGGAGACACGTGATCCTTCCACCAGGGAAACTCTCTGTCTATCCTCCGCAATAGCCGATGACAAGGCTCGCCAACGGAGGACAGAACGAAAGAAACAATGCCAAAAACCAGCAACCGTCCTCCGCAATAGCCGAAGACAAGGCTCTCCAACGGAGGACAGGAATGACGAAGCAGCGTCGGAAACGAACACAACAACCTGCTAATGATTCTTCAACAGCTCAGAACACACCTCACTGAAGAGTCGCCAGGAACGCAATGGAAACACGAACCGGAATATCCGACACCGGCTCCCGGAAGCAGCATCTATTTATGCTCCGCCTTTCGCCCGCTAAGCCTTCTGGGAACTGTAGTCTTTCCCCCTCGATACTCGCTGGTTCCTTGAGGCGCGATGACATCTGACACTCTAATACAAAGGTTCTCCTAGCCGATTCTAAAACATCCTGTAAATGCATTTCTCAAAATTCAAATTGTACATCCTAACATTACGGGCCAACGGCAAGGTCGTAACCGGTGTCAGATCCCTAATACCAGAACTCCCCCCTCACTTGTGAGGGGCGGGCGCACAGAGGACTGTCCCTCTGTGCCAACTTCCAATTTCCCTTGTCTTAACGGGGGCCCATATTTACTCGACGCCATCTTAGTGGTCGTCCGAGGACTCGTGTGAGGTGTCTAGAAGGTAGCGTAGACCCCCCTCCCACCCCACACTGCTTACCACATCTGCCGTCGCAGATGTCCTGGCCCCGGGAAATTCCCAGGAGGGGCCCGTAGCCCCTCCTCCCCAGGGAGGGGCCTATGACCGCCTTCCCTTTCGGCGGCCCCATCCTTAGAGGGGACCGCCTCCCCGTTTGAGGGGCCAATGGCCGCCTCCCCCCGGGCGCTCCCATCCATAATGGGTGACGCCCCACCTCTAGGGATCTTCCAATTACTGCTCACCGATCATGACCTTACCGCCCGACCAAAATAAATACGACATTTTTTAATCTAAAGAGGATGGAAAAGACAGTTATACTGAGCGATTCAAAGTATGAACTTCTACCAAGCGCTACATTTACTCTGCTGCCACTACTTTGCCGAAATACATGTTGAAGAGCAATCACTTTATTACATACACCAAATTACCAACTTTATTCGAAAACAACCTGAAAAAGAAACAGTATCATGTCACCCGACTTTATTCCAAAACAGATCGCTGTCATCAGGGGCTGGTGGCCATTGCCATTGTTAACACCCGCTGAAACTGAAACCTGGCCAGTGGGGTGGCGTCGGTATGTCTCAGCAAGCTCCCCCCCCATGATGCCGCCCTTTGCGCTAAGTAATCCTCTACGCATTTCACTGGGTACATGTGGGACCCTAGCATGCGCTGAACAACCACACTGTCTCCGATCGCTCCCTGATCGGTTTTGGACTTAGCTATCGTGACTACCATCGTGTCACCTTTAATCTGGATGTGTTCTGAATTAATTACTACATGGTACCAAAAGAGTCGTTTTCAAATTGCAACAGGAGTCCCACTGTGTTAGCTGGAGTATATAGATACTGACTGGGGAATTGTAGGCCTGAGGCACAAATGTGAAGGTGGTTACACAACTACATGCATAATGCATAGGAGTTTGAAGCACTGCATACCCTAAAGCCTGGCTTACTGCAGGAGTATATATACTTATGTAACTGCAAACACAACAACCAACCAAATCAATCTCTCTCAATTTTGCCAATTGGACACTGATTCATAGTGTTATTCTACACAAATAACAGTATCCCTTGCAGTGTATAAAGAAAGATTAAAAATATTAGATAAATAAATATATTAAAACTCGTAGCAATGGAATTAAATAAATTAATACTCGGATATAAATTAGAATACTCAAAGTTTAATAGCCTGTGTCTCTTGCACGGAATGTAGGGAAAAAAGGGGTTTAGGGTAATGACGAATATTAAAAATATTTTTACAAAAAAAGGGAAGTTATTAGAAAAAAAAGTTTAAGAAAAAGGGAATGAATGTTAATACTCGTATTAAAAAAAGTAACCTATATAAATGCTTTAATAAGAAAAACCAGTTTAAATAAAGCATGTAAAAAATTTAACGAAAGTTAAAAAGTATGGAAAGAGGCACGTTTACATAAACACGTGACGCACTAAAACAGTGCAAATGAGAACACCTGTCAACTGAAAAACGTGACTTAAAAGTGGGAGGAGCAATAAATTGAACCATAGACTGTTAAGTAACCAAAAAGTATATAAACCACACCTCTGGGATAATTAGTTTCGTTTCAGAGAATAAATACGGGCAAAGAAACTACGAGCAAGGTAATGATTTGGGACTGCAGAAGCATCTAGACAATATCTTTCATTTCCTCAGAAGGAACATATTGTTAATGTATATTTAAAAATACATAAAACATTTTTTGCCCTCAAGAGTAGTTGGATGAATTTCGCCGGATGAAGGAAAGAATATCGACGAGAGGTAAATTATCTTATTGGGTATATTTTCTATATATTTAAGGAAGAAAGCAAAAATATTTAAATGATTATAGAATGTGGTATGATTACATTTAAATAGAATATAATAACAAGTTCAGTAAAAAACTATTACAAGAAATATGGGTTATTGAAGGAATTACTATGTGCAAAGTAATGATTAGGAGCGATGTCACAATCTTCAATTTATCTTTCATTTCCACAGAGGGATCATGTTGTTAATGTATATTTTAATTTATATTTAACTTTATGATCCTTCAACTGGAGTTGGATGACTTGCAACCGAGAATTTCATACATTAATAAATAATATTTTTTTAGTATGCAAGTATTTCTTAATGAAACTGTACTATAAATAAACTTTCAACGAAACAACAAAATACTTTGAATTAAAAAAGAATACTCTTTATCTTCTAGAGTGAAAATGGACTAAAAGTATTTATATTGAGTAGTGCTTTTACCAATTTTCACTTGTGAAGAACAGGAGGATTATGTTCGCAAGCACTTTTTTTGAAAAAAAGTAATATAATTGTGGCTTCAAATGTTAATAACGCTTTCCATTTTTAAAAATGATTGTTAAATGTAATAATGACAAGAATTGTACATAAAAAAAGAAAGATGAAGTAGTGAGGGTGTGTTTGTCGTAGCACTTCTATTCTACTTTATCTAGAAGTAAAAAAATACCAAACATTTATAAAAAGATGATGGGGCAACACTTATATAAAGTAAACATAAGGAATGAGTGCTTATGATAAAATAAAATAAATGTGGTCCAACGCGTGATACCAATGAATGTAAAATAATTTTTGCATTTCACCCATATGATGAATATAAAAGAGTCAATAAAATTATTTTGAAAACATGAGCATTTTTCTTTCAAGGACGGTTTGAAGAATTATACATTTTATAAAAGAACATAGTACTCCACGCTAAAGGACAAAAGTCAGCACAATTATGATAGAATAGAAAATAGAATAATATTTTTAAATACCTTTAAAGTCAACAAACTCATAAGTACAGTACCCAGTTTAAGTTAAAAACACCCTACCACAACTAGATTTTGAAACGCATTGTAAAATAAAGTGCAGCACAAAATGGGCTACGTACATAGTGAGTGTATCGTAAAGTCACATAGAAAAAACAAGCCAATCAACATTAGGATCAGGAAGGTAAACTTAACCACACAACAGCCAATCAAACGTTTTTCAAAATCTGCGTAAGAATAGGGATTGGTCGCTAATACGTCTTCTTACAATGCTTCACAACCAATCAAAAAAGGTGTTGAAAGTTGCTGTTTTTAACATACAAGCAAATCAGATAACCTTGCAAGTACACACAGCGCAAAGCAATTATTAAAGATGACTCGCTTTCGCAAGATCCCAAAAGACTTCTTCTAGAATAAATACGCACTTCACTGCCAGACCCCATTTAATGAATATCCAGGCTCTCAAGCCTAAACACATCACAAATCATCTCTCGTCACTTTCTCTTCTTTTTTAGTGTATTGTGTGAGGCAGACTGCGTGACGCTATGCCTAGAGCCCTTGAAGGCCCTGGAGACTGCCACGCCCCTGGGCCAGCTCCTGCAGTGTCCCGAGATGCCTACCCCCGGGACACTGCTGTTTGCTATGAGAGGGCGTGAGTCTCGCGCCTTCCTCCCTCCCATAGCAAACTTAGTTTGCATTTTGAAAGACACAACACTGAAATCTGTCCTCACTTTCAAAATCCAAACCAGATTGCTTTCCCACATGCAAGATAGCATCTCCCCATGCGGAAAAGCAATGCCGGCTCCCTAAAAATGCAGTTAGCCAGCGGGACTGTGGGGGCATTGTGGCACCCCCCACAGTCCCCAAAATTTTTATAAGACCTGGGAGATGGGGTCCCCGGGAATATTAGAAATTACTGATAGGGATTATTTTTTACGGTAAAATTAAATGTCATGCACCCAGCTCAGTGCGGTCCCCTGGTGTGCTCGCGCTGGGTGCACGACTCATAATCTGGATGTGCACCACTCCAGCACCTTTGGTGCACAACTTCTACGCGTTTGGGAGCCGACATTGCTTTTCCACATGGAAACCTACTAACATGCAGCTCGCCATGTGGAAAAGCAATTTCATTTACATTTTGAAAGTGAGAAAATATTTCCTTGCTATGGGAGGGTGGGATAGACACCCCAGGACACTGCAGGAACCGGCCCTCCCACAATACATAAAGCCCAGGCAGTGGTGGTCCCCGGGGCTTTCAACACCTTGCAGCTCCCCCACAACCAATTTTTTATTAGCCCTGTCAGTGCGGCCCCCTGGTGTGCACGCACTGCATGCACAACTCATAATATGTTGTGCAGGACGGGCGATAGGCATGGGTAGCGTGGGCAGCTGCCCAGGGCCTTGCGCACAGCCCACCAGCATGGGGCCCCGAACCGATCGTGTGCCCTGTTGTTTCCCTGTCTCCTTGTAATTAGGGCCCAGGGGAGGCCCCTCCCCTTCCTGGGCCTCTCACGGATGGTGTCTGGAGGCCTAGGGGACAGAGACGCTTCCCCTAGTCCCAATTGCAAGGAGACCCATTCAGAGATACTGCGGGAGGCCCATTGTGCAGGATTTTAGCACCCACACAGTGTTAACTCTCAGCCCACAAGCAATTCTTACACCTATCAGGCTGGATGTGTGAGAATTGCTTGTGGTCTGATAGTTAAAACTATAGGGGTGCTAAAATCCTGTACAATGGGCCTCCTGTGGTGTCTCTGAATGCTTTGCAAGGGGTCACTTCAACAAATTCACTCATTCACCAACAGTTCTATATAGTCACTCATACATGTACTCACTCATCATATGTACTCTTTAACCTATACATCCTGTTACACACAAATACTCATCCATAGAGTTACTCACACACATACTCATACATGCAAATAAACCATCAAACATCCATTTACTTGCATATACAGCTATACACACACCACTACACTTACTTCTACAGAAACGTACACATACTTACTCTCTTAAACAATCACTTATAGAAACACATACTTATTGATACTGGAACTCCTCCAATCTCTCACTCTCACATATACTCACTTATATACATCAATACTCACATATAGTAGATTAAAACATATGTAGTTACTCATAAAGACACTATTGAGACAGTCATTCTCTCTCTAACACACCCATACACACACTCATCCACCCATACAGTCCTGCACACATGCTGGCTTCAAAACACATACAAACAGTATGCCAGTCATTCATGCATCTATGCGCTAAGTAATACCCCCTATCAAACCATACAAACACTCATACTGATACTCAAAAAACCAACTAATAAACCATATAGACACTCATGTAGCTACTCACTAACCCATTCAGCCACTTATAGACAAAGTGAGACACTGATACAGATATTTACATATTTAAACATTACTCACTAATACATGTATTCACTAAGATACACTTAATAAGTCAGGTATGTAATCATTTTTACAAAAAAACATCAATTTAGACACTTATTTACCCATTTATTCTTCCATCAACCTTTAGATATACATATATAAAAAATATTTATTTTTCAGAAAGACACACATTCACTGGATGATGTCATCAGTGATGTCATTTGAGATGTCCTCAGTGATGTCATGAGTGATGTCACTGACCATGTCATGAGTGATGTAATATGTGACATCATCAGCAGTGCATTGCGGGCGCACGAGTTATAGTTAGCTGAACTAAATATAACGGAGGAATTTCAATGGTTTTGCATGAGTGAAATGTCCAGCTAACTATAACATGTGTGAAACCTATGGTTTTTTCAGTGAATATATATATGAATCACCAATATGCCCAAGGCGTTTTTTGGAGGGCAGACTCAAAGCCCCAACATCCGGATTTCTCCTTGACCTTCCCTTCACATGAAGCTGCAATTACTACATGCCCAACACGTTTCAAGGATTGGATCCTCTCCATCAGGGGCTTGCTTCATGAAATCAAGAGGAACCGGCCAGTCCTTCTTTTATATTCCTGGCGAGGCATGTCATTTTCTAAAGTAGTACTGCTTAGTGCAGATCGGCGTGCTGGGATATGAAGTCCTATTTATTTCACCTTGAGTGGGTTCGGTTCTTCTTAACCAATTTAAAAGCGTAAATATTTCCTTAGTAGGATAGTGACATTCATGGCAAGTTTCCATTAATTTTGGTCATCTGTGCTGCATTACGCTGAAACTTGTTTTGAGCAGCAGCCTCCATTTACTTTGACTGGATGGTGCTCCTCTGCAGGACAGGACTGCCCTGCTCAAAATGAATCACCAATGTGCCCACGGCATCATCAACAGTGGATTTTGGGGGTGCGAGTTATAGTTAGTACAACTAACTATAACGTTGGGATTTCAATGGTTTTGTACTAGTGAAATGTCCAACTAACTATAACACCCCTAAAACCTATGGTTTTGTCAGTGAATTTCTAAAGTTTTTTAAATGCTAAATCCTAACTATAACATGTCTGAAACCTAAGGATTTTTCAGTGAATTTCTAAGGTTTTTTAAATGCTCATTCCTAACTATAACAGGCCTCAAACCTATGTTTTTTTCATTGAATTTCAAAGGTTTTGTAAATGCTAATTCCTAACTATAACCTGCCTGAAATCTATGGTTTTGTCAGTGAATTTCAAAGGTTTTGTAAATGACAATTTTTAAATGTATTTATTGTTATTTTTTTATACTGATTTTCTACGTTTTTTTAACTGTTTATTTTTAGATATTTTATTTTTTAAATTACATTATACATTACATTACAAAATATACTTTCTCAGAATGTATTACTTTAGTTTAAATACTTTGCAAATAGACAAAAGAATTTTAAGTACAGTAGTTACAGTTGTTGAAATGGGCTACTCAATTTAATACACAATGCAACATTGAGGTCAATGTGAATTTCTAGTTAAATGTAATTAATTACTTTTTGGATTACTTTTCCAACCACAGGACTGGATCCTAAATTCAGTCCTGAGACATCACCTGTAAACAGTTGAGTAAAAGCGTTTTGGTTACAGTGGAGATTTTTAAGGAATTGTATTGTATTTTAAAAGATGACACAGGAACTTTTTCACATAGAATCACCAATGTAATCCTATGGGAGGAAATTCATTTATCAGGTAAGTAGTGTTAACGTTACTTTTTCTTACTCAGCGGTGGATCCTGGTTCCAGCATGGGTGCATCTCCTGTAAACAGTCGAAAGAATGTGTTTAAGTCGTACAGGCAATTTTTAAGGAATATTTTTAGTTTGTGAAAATAGACCCTTAGAAACTTTTCTGGTGAAAACCACACAATGGATTCCTATGGAAGGAAATACAAGTTACTGGTAGGTATGGTTAGAATTGCTTTTCAGGATGAGTATTGGGCTCAAAGAAGAGCACTGAGGTTACTCCTGATAACAGGTGAGTAAATCGAAATGTGTAGTTCTGCTGATTTTATATGAATGTTTTAAAGTTCAAAAACTCCACACTTAGAAGAATTTCCAAGTGAAACCAGTCAATGTTCGCCTACGGAAGGAAATTCAAGTTACTGGTAAGTATGGTTAGAATTACTTTTCAGGGTCAGTGCTGGGCTAAAAGATGCAGCACTGGGTTCTCTCCTGATAACAGGTAAGTAAATCGGAATTCGTAGTTTGGCTGATTTTACAGGAATATTTGTACGTTACAAAAATCAACACTTGGTAACTTTTCTGCTGAAAACCACACAATGGATTCCCATGGAAGGAAATACAAGTTACTGGGAAGTACGCTTTGAATTACTTTTCAGGGTCAGTGGTGGGCGAAAAGATGCAGCACTAGGTTCTCTCCTGATAACAGGTGAGTAAATCGGTATTCGTAGTTCGGCTGATTTTACAGGACTCGTTTCAAAAATCAACACTTAGAAACTTTTCTGCTGAAAACCACACAATGGATTCCTATGTAAGGAAATACAAGTTATTGTAAGTACGTTTACAATTACTTTTCAGGGTAGGTGCTGGGCTAAAAGATGCCGCACTGCGTTCCCTCCTGATAACAGGTGAGTAAATCGGAATTCGTAGTTCGGCTGATTTTACAGGAAAATGTGTACAATGATGAAGGAAGGGGGCGGGGCCTGAGATTACATGTGTGCAAACACGCCCTGTGATGCCTTTTAAGTTGCAGGATTAAATGCCCTTGAATCCTGAGGTCCCCTGGGGGACAACTAGCCCACCAGGTACCTCTAGTATGCACCAGGGGACTGCATTGCAGAGAGGTGTTCTGAGGCCACGACCCTTTTTTACAACACTCTGCAATACGCTAGTGTGTGAAAGGTTTCATAAATAGATACGTACTGCATAAATGTCTAAAGAATGCATTTGTCATAAATGACGAATGCATAACTTCAGAACTATAAGGAAGTGTTGTACCATGACACTGAAAGCTCTTTAGCTACAGCGTGCTCAACTACATTTGAAGGACACAGATGCAACATATGAACATAAATATGTTAGAAGTATGTTCTTCCCTCTCCACTGCTGCTTAAACTGCACTCCTGTGGTGTGTGATACAGGCACCCTTGCACCATGGTGTAAGAATATCTGTCTTGTGTGTAGTTTCTTTTTGTGCAGGAAGACACACCTTCCTGCACAAAAACAATCAGTAAAGGCTTTTTCTCCTACAATGTATGCTGCTCATTGTAGCGTTTATTTGAATGGAAAAAACGAGGAGAAATGAAGATCCATAAGACCTCGCTTTTCGAATGACCAAAGCTGCACAAATCCCCCCCACAAACTGCCCAAGCACTTGGTATTCCTAACAAGTGAGTAGTGCACACTATACATCCCTGATTGATTGATTGATACGTCACCACAGTGTGTGTTTGAGTGTTATCAACAGGCCCTGCCATTTGTTTGGCTGTATGTAACTCTCAAAGGTAGTGAAATGAGCAGTGGTACCTTCTTTAATATACACAGAATCTCTAAGATTGATTTGGTTTGGCTTCACCTCTGAGAGCTACTTTCAAGGTGCTGGTGAACTACCAGTAGCTCCCAAGCTAATGGTTGGAGACCCCGGTATATATAGTGAGTGGGGAATTGTAGTCACAAGTATAAATATAAAGAATATTACACCACTACATGCATAATACATAGCACTTTGAATCACTGCATTCCCTAAAGCCTGCCTCACTGCATGAGTACATGCTTACCGAGTGAATGATTACATTAATATAAGTAAAGGCACTGAGTGAATTCTTAATTGGTTCACTATTACTTTACTGAATGACTTACTACATGGTACCAAAGGAGTCGTTTTCAAATTGCAACAGGAGTCACACTGTGTTAGCTGGAGTATATAGATACTGACTGGGGAATTGTAGGCATGACGCACAAATGTGAAGGTGGTTACACAACTACATGCATAATGCATAGGAGTTTGAAGCACTGCATACCCTAAAGCCTGGCTTACTGCAAGAGTATATATACTTATGTAACTGCAAACACATCAACCAACCAAATCAATCTCTCTCAATTTTGCCAAATGGACACTGATTCATAGTGTTATTCTACACAAATAACAGTATCCCTTGCAGTGTATAAAGAAAGAGTACAAATATTAGATGAATAAATGTATTAAAACTCGTAGTAATGGAATTAAATAAATTAATACTCGGATATAAATTAGAATACTCAAAGTTTAATAGAGTGTATCTCTTGCACGTGATGTAGGGAAAATCGGGGTTTAGGGTAATGACAAATATTAAAAATAGTTTTACAAAAAAAAGGGAAGGTACTAGAAAATAAGTAAAAATAAAAAAGGGATGAATGTTAATACTCGTATTAAAAAAAGTAACCTATATAAATGCTTTAATAAGAAAAACGAGTTTAAATAAAGCATTAAAAAATTAAACAAAAGTTAAAAAGTATGGAAAGAGGCACGTTTACATAAAGACGTGACACACTAAAACAGTGCAAATGAGAACACCTGCCAACTGAAAAACGTGACTTAAAAGTGAGAGGAGCAATAAATTGATCCCATAGACTGTTAAGTAACCAAAAAGTATATAAACCACACCTGTGGGATTAATAGTTTTGTTTCAGAGAATGAATACGGGCAAAGAAACTACGAGCAAGGTAATGATTCGGGACTGCAGAAGCATCTAGACAATATCTTTTATTTCCTCAGAGGGAACATATTGTAAATGTATATTTAAAAATACATAAAACATTATGTGCCCTCAAGAGGAGTTGGATGAATTTCGACGGAGGAAGGAAAGAGTATCGAAGAGAGGTAAATTATCTTAATGGGTATATGTTTTATATATTTAAGGAAGAAAGCAGCAATATTTAAATGATTATAGAATGTGGTATGATTACGTTTAAATATAATATAATAACGAGTTCAGTAAAAAAACATTACATGAAATATAGGTTATTTGAGGAATTACTACGTGCAAAGTAATGATTAGGAGCAATGTCATAATCTTCAATTTATCTTTCATTTCCACTGAGGGATCATATTGTTAATGTATATTTTAATTTATATTTAACTTTATGATGCTTCAACTGGAGTTGGATGACTTGCAACCGAGAATTTCATACATTAATAAATAATATTTTTTAGTATGCAAGTATTTCATAATGATTGAAAAATGTACTATAAAAATTTTTTTGAAAAAACAACAAAATACTTTGAAATAAAAAAGAATACTCTTTATCTTCTAGAGTAGTGCTTTTACCAATTTTCACTCGTGAAGAACAGGAGGATCATGTTCGCAAGCACTTTTTAAAAAAAAGTAATATAATTGTGGCTTCAGATGTTAATATTTTTTTCCATTTTTAAAAATGATTGTTAAATGTAATAATGACATGAAATGTACATAAAAAAAGAAAGATGAAGTAGTGAGGTAGTGTTTGTCGTAGCACTTCCATTCTACTTTATCTTAAAGTAAAAAAAGCTCAAACATTTACAAAAAGATGATGGGGCAACACTTATATAATGTAAACATAAGGAATGAGTGCTTACGATAAAATAAAATAAATGTGGTCCAACGCATGATACCAATGAATGTAAAATAATTTTTGCATTTCACCAATATGATGAATATAAAAGAGTCAATAAAATTATTTTGAAAACATGAGCATTTTTCTTTCAAGGACGGTTTGAAGAATTATACACTTTATAAAAGAACATAGTACTCCAAGCTAAAGGAGAAAAGTCAGCACAATTATGATAGAATAGAAAATAGAATAATATTTTTAAATACCTTTAAAGTCAACAAACTAATAAGCACAGTACACAGTTTAAGTTAAAAACACCCTACCACAACTAGTTTTTGAAACGCATTGTTAAATAAAGTGCAGCACAAAATGGGCTATGTACATGGTGAGTGTATTGTAACGTCACATAGAAAAAACAAGCCAATCAACATTAGGATCAGGAAGGTAGTCTTAACCACACAACAGCCAATCAAATGTTTTTCAAAATCTGCGCAAGGAAAGGGATTGGTCGCTAATACGTCTTCTTACAATGCTTCACAACCAATCAAAAAGAGGTGTTGAAAGTTTCTGTTTTTAACATACAAGCAAATCAGATAACCTTGCAAGTACACACAGCGCGGGGCAATTATTAAAGATGACTCGCTTTTGCAAGACCCCGAAAGTCTTCTTCTAGAATAAGTACGCACTTCACTGCCAGACCCCATTTAATGATTATCCAGGCTCTCAAGCCTAAACACATCAAAATCATCTCTCGTCACTTTCTCTTCTTTTTTAGTATAATGTGTGAGGCTGACTGCGTGACCCTATGCCTAAAACCCTCGAAGGTCCTGGAGACTGCCACGGCCGGGGCCAAATCCTGCAGTGTCCCGAGATGCCACCCCCGGGACACTGCTGTTTGCTTTGAGAGGGCGTGAGTCTCGCGCCTTCCGCCCTCCCATAGCAAACTTAGTTTGCATTTTGAAAGACACAACAGTGAAATCTGTTCTCACTTTCAAAATCCAAACCAGATTGCTTTTCCAAATGCAAGATAGCATCTCCCCATGCAGAAAAGCAATGCTGGCTCGCTAAAAACGTGGGAAGCCAGCGGGACCGCTGGGGCATTGTGGCTCCCCCCATGGTCCCCAACATTTTTTATAAGACCCGGAGGATGGGGTCCCCGGGAATATTATAAATTACTGATAGGGACTATTTTTTACAGTAAAAAAAAAATGTCATGCACCCAGCTCAGTGCGGTCCCCTGGTGTGCAAGCGCTGGATGCACGACTCATGATCTGGAGTGTGCACGACTCCAGCGCTTTTGGTGCACACCTTCTACGTGTTTGGGAGCCGGCATTGCTTTTCCACATGAAGACCTACTAACATGCAGCTCGCCATGTGGAAAAGCAATCTCATTTACATTTTGAAAGAGAGAAAAGATTTCCTTGCTATTGGAGGGTGGGATAGACACCCAAGGACACTGCAGGAACCGGCCCTCCCACAATATATAAAGCCCGGGCAGTGGTGGTCCCCGGGCCTTTCAACACCTTGCAGCCCCCCCCCACAACCAATTTTTGGTATGCTCAGACCAGTGGCATACAAATGAAGTCAACAATACGCAACGACTATGGCAGGCGTTTGTTAACTATATCTAAATGACCTTATGGAAAGGGGCGACCACTCGGTCCCCCCGAACGTATGGTGGAGTGCCCCGATCCCCCCGGGAAGCCATTTTGGGCAGGAGGCGTGTCTCGGCTGGTATGCCCGAAGCGGCGTAGCCGGGGCGCGCCTTTTCCCGCCCAAGAGTGGGTTGTCCTAGACACCGAAGCCGCTAGCCACGCCCCGGAGGCGGATTGGAGGTGGGTCCACGCCCGCCCGAAGAAGGATAAAAGGAGCGACAAGCCAAGAAAGCATCCTCTTGTTCCTGTGCTCTGAAGCTGCACCTCCCCGTTGCCCGTGAGCTCGAGACGGAACGAAGAGCCAATTTTGAAGGATTTAATTTTGTCTTTGTTCTTTCAGAAAGTCAGCGTTGGACGATGCCGGGCAAGAAGGTCGGAAAGCGGGTCGGTACTGATCAGATGCTCCGCATGCTGGTGAAAGACATGGCCGAGATGAAGAAGCAGATGGCGGCAATGAATGGTGTGGGGGGACCCAAGCGAGTCGTCGGACCCGCATTGCCGGGAGTGGTCCCTAACGGGAGAGGTAGAAGGGCCAAGAAGGGAGCGTCAGGGGGGGAGGCCCCAGTTCCTGAGGCGCCGCCTGCGTACCCAGATACACCGGCTGAGGCCCCGATCCCGGTCCCGAACGAGGAACAACCAATTCCGGTTGTAGTTACCCCCGTGAACGGGGAGGATATGCCTCCCGAACTGGCTGCACAGTTGGCAGCATGGTTGGGGAAAGATAGCGAGGGGGCCACGGCTGATGATGCCAGAGCAGTGATGAAGCAGTTGCGGCAATCGAGAGATGCTGCGAAGGCACCTTGTCCTCTTGTTCCCCCGCAGGCTCCCGTGGAACAACCAGTAGCGGGCGTGAGTTCGGCAGCGACTACGGTCACAGCTACCGGTTCAGGTAAGAAGCTATTGCCGATGGCGGGGGAGGGGTCGGTACCCTCAAGAAGGGAAAAAGTGGCTCAGCATATCCCGATGGAAGTTAAAGAGAGGATATGGGCTGATAAATATATAAACATGTTTTCTTTGCTAACTGATCATTATGAGATTGAGCATGTGAAAATTCAAAAGGAGTTTCTGCACCCTAGTGTTTGGCGCGCAAAAATGGCCGCTTTCAGAGTTGACGAAACGATAGGTAATTGGGGCAGAGCGTTTGGGATGTTCACCGCAATTATGGGGGAACGAAGGCCCGAACTGTTGGCTGAATTACCCGTGTATCAGACACGTATCATGGAGTTTTCTCAGACATATGAAGGTAATCAATGGTTTTTGTACAATAGCATATTCCGGAAGTCCAAGGAGTTCGACGCATCTCTGACGTGGGATTGTTTCGACTCCATTTCCTGGCAAAAAATGGAGAAATCAGGCATGGCAAAGGTGCCATTGTTGGGGGGGAACGGGGGCGAGTCTTCCCGCCACTCATCTGGGGCGCCCTTTCGGGCGGGATCAGGCAATGATCAGCACTCAAGGACTAATGGCAACTCAGGTAAAAAAGGGGCATGCTGGAGTTTTAACAGAGGCAAGTGTACAAGGCCCCAGGGGTCATGCAAGTTTAGGCATGAATGTACAGGGTGCGGGCAGTCCTCGCATCCCGAGACCATGTGCAGAGCCAAAACGGGTGACACGGGAAGCAGAGGGGGCGCCAAACAGGTCTGAAATAGTCCGAGGGGCGCCTTTACCTACCCCGGTTGATACCAAGGCAATGATTCCTTGGCTCAATGAATACCCGGATCATAGCTCCGCTGGGGTGTTGCGAGATGGTTTTTCGTATGGTTTCCGCATCCCGGCGGGGAATTTTCAGGGTAAAACACAATGTAGGAACCAACTGTCGGTTCTGCAGAATACAACTGTGGTACAAGCAAAGATTGGGAAAGAGGTGACCCGGGGTCGGGTTGCCGGACCATATGACAGACCGCCAGTTCCTGATTTTGTTTGTTCGCCCCTGGGAGTAGTCCCCAAAAAAGACCCAGGCGAATTTAGGTTGATACATAACTTGTCAGCTCCGAGGGGTCTTTCGGTGAACGATGCGATTGACCCAGGAGTGTGTTCAGTGCGGTATGCGTCTTTTGACGAGGCCGTCGCCATGTTGAATCGCCTGGGGCCCGGAGCGCTGATGGCCAAATCGGACATCGAGTCAGCGTTCCGGTTGCTCCCGGTACACCCAGACGACCAGCGTCTCCTTGGTTTCATCTTTCAGGGACGCTATTACATGGATAAATGTATGCCAAAGGGTTGCTCCATATCTTGTGCGTATTTTGAGAAATTCAGTAGTTTTCTTCAATGGGCGTTCACAAGAATAACGGGGTTTACGCATGTTATGCATTATCTTGACGCTTTTCTGTTCCTGGGGGCAGCCGGGGACTCAGAATGTGCACAGGCTTTAAATGAATTTTGTGGTCTCATGAGACATTTTGGTGTGCCATTGGCGCCAGGTAAGACTGTGGGACCGTTTACTTCGCTCGAGTTTCTTGGAATAGAGCTCGATTCCGAAGAGGGTTGCTTCCGGTTGCCCAAAGAAAAGGTAACGAAATTCAGGGCCTCGCTGGAAACATGTATTAGCGAGACAAAGGTAAATTTGCATCAATTGCAACAGACTGTGGGTCAGCTGAATTTTGCCCTTAGAGTGATACCAATGGCTCGCCCTTTTTCCCGCTCGATTGCACAAGCCATGGTCGGCCTTAAAGAAGGGCACCACCGCACAAGGCTCTCGGCAGAGGTTCGCCAGGACATGCGCATATGGTTGGCATTTCTGGCGGATTTCAATGGTCGTGTGGTCTGGAACAAACCGGCGGTGTCCTCCGAGGAGCTAGGGTTGTGGACGGACTCGGCAGGGAGTATGGGTTTTGGCGCCATATTTGGTAATCACTGGTCAGCCCAAACATGGCCATCGTGGTGGCATGAGAGTGGGCTTACAGGTAACATTGGTTTTCTCGAATTGTTCCCTATTCTGGTGGCCTTGAGAACATGGCCTGAGGGGTTTCAGGATCACTCTGTGGTATTCTGGTCTGATAACATGACCGTGGTTGAGTGTATCAATAGTCAGGCAGCACGATGCAAATGGATTTTGAGATTGCTTAAGGAAATTGTCTTGCTATGTATGCAACTGAACGTCCTTTTTAGGGCAAGACATGTCCCGGGGGTGCTGAATCAAGCAGCTGATGCACTTTCTCGTTCCCGTATGCAGGCCTTCTGGGATTTTCTGCCCACAGCGGACCCGGTGGCGGCACCATTTCCCGAAGCTCTCTGGTCTCTCGGTGCCCCGAACTACAAAACCTCGTGGGAGAGAGTTTAGCACCCAGGACAAGGAAGGCATACGAAGGGGCGTTCCGTTCCTATTGGTCCTTTTTGGGTTCTGCTAGGGGGGAGCTTTGGGGCCAAGAAGAGTATGTCCTGAAATTTTTTGTTGTCTTTACATCAGGCAGGCAAATCAGTAGCTACGGCTCAGAGGCACCGGGCCGCCATTTCTTTTATGGCTCGGGCTCATGGTATCCAGGACCCCACAGCGTCTTTTGTGGTACAGAAGGCGCTGCGTGGGTGGCAACGCCTTGAGGGTCGCAGAGTGGACGAAAGGCACCCGATAGGTCTGGAAAGGTTGGCCCTGTTACTGTCCGTACTCCCTGCAACATGTTCATCTCAATCAGAGACAGTGCTATTCCGGGCCGCTTTTGCATTGGCATTCCATGGGGCTATGCGGGTTAGCGAGCTGGTAGCAAAGAACAAGCAGGATACGGGGGGAGGTCTGTGCCGAAAGCACATACAAATTAAGGGGGAGTCGATGATGGTCTTGTTTGCCAGGTCCAAGACCGATCAGGGTGCGATCGGGGACAGTGTGGTAGTCCAGCGGATTCCCGGATCTCCCATGTGCCCGGTTGCATGCGTTGAGGAGTATTTGACACACAGGGCGGCATCATGGGGGGGAACCTTGCTGAGGCACGCAGACGCCACCCCACTGACTAGGTTTCAGTTCCAGCGGGTGCTTGCAATGGCAATTACAGCAACGGGCTTGAACCCGTGCGAGTTTGGGACCCATTCCTTCCGGATAGGGGCTGCTACAGAGGCTACAGCCAGGGGTCTGAGTGTGGAAAAAGTAAAACAGTTGGGGCGTTGGTCCTCGAATTGTTACAAAAGGTATGTGCGGTTGCACATGTTGTGAAGCTGATATCATGCACTCACGCTTCTTGTTTTTGTTTGGTTTACAGTTTCGCAAGCTTACGAGGCGGGGCGGACTGTGCAGTCGACCCGACACCTGGGAACCAGCGGTCAAAGACCACCGGCTGAGGAGAGAGTGGTGTGGGTCGTGGGCCACTCATACGTGAGGCGTGCCGCGGACGTATTCAAAGCAGGTGACATGTTTCACATTGCTGGGGAATACGGGTACAGGGTGACCTTCTACGGAAGGGGCGGGCTCTGTATTGACCAGTTTCAAACTTTTATGGAGGGCTTGTTAGGGCGGACAAGGTCACCGCCATCTATAGTCATAGTGCATCTTGGGGGCAATGATTTGGTGACCACTGGTCGACGGGTACTTCTCGAGTTGATGCTATCCACTGTAAGTTGGTTGGCGAGAAGGGTTCCGGGGTGCACGATTGCTTGGTCCCATATGATTCCTCGGAAGGTGTGGCGAGGGGCTAATTCTGTGTCTGCTATAAATCATTCGGTAAAGAAAGTGAATAACAAGCTTGGTAGACTGTTTCGTACAAGTACATTGCATTCGATTCCGCATGGATGTATCAGGGGGGACCATATGTATCTAGAGGATGGGGTCCATTTGTCCCGGGTGGGGAATTCTTTACTCATAGGAGACCTCGTAGCCTGGTTAAAGAGTTTACAGCCATGACCTTTAAGTAGGAGTTTTGTGGGGGGTCCGGAAAGCCGGTCAACTATCCGGCCTGTGGCGGTAAGGTCATGATCGGTGAGCAGTAATTGGAAGATCCCTAGAGGTGGGGGCGTCACCCATTACGGAAGGGAGCGCCCGGGGGAGGCGGCCATTGGCCCCTCAACGGGGAGGCGGTCCCCTCTAAGGATGGGGACGCCGAAAGGGAAGGCGGCCATAGGCCCCTCCCTGGGGAGGAGGGGCTGCAGGGCCTCTCCTGGGAATTTCCCGGGGCCAGGACATCTGCGACAGCAGATGTGGTAAGTTGTGTGGGGTGGGAGGGGGGTCTACGCTACCTTCTAGACACCTCACACGAGTCCTCGGACGACCACTAAGATGGCGTCGAGTTAACATGGGGCCCCCGTCAAGACAAGGGAAATTGGAAATAGGCACAAAGGTGTAGTCCTCTGTGCGACCGCCCCTCACAAGTGAGGGGGGAGTTCTGGTTTAGGGATCTGACACCGGTTACGACCTTGCCGTTGGCCCGTAATGTTAGGATGTACAATTTCAATTTTAGAAATGCATTTGCAGGATGTTTAGTATCGGCTAGGAGAACCTTTGTATTAGAGATGTGTTAAGGTTAGCCAAGAACATCGTAATGTGGAAATGAAATTGTACATGATATGAAACTGTTATTTTAATGTTTTAATTTTGTTTCATATTTTAATAAATACGGCCGGGAGGGTAACTCCCTCCCGCCTTCCAAAAGTTCAGAACCGTTTCCGTATTCCCATTCTTGGGGATTGTGTTGAGAGGGGGTGGCGGGTATCTCAGCCATATGGAAAGGGGCGACCACTCGGTCCCCCCGAACGTATGGTGGAGTGCCCCGATCCCCCCGGGAAGCCATTTTTGGCAGGAGGCGTGTCTCGGCTGGTATGCCCGAAGCGGCGTAGCCGGGGCGCGCCTTTTCCCGCCCAAGAGTGGGTTGTCCTAGACACTGAAGCCGCTAGCCACGCCCCGGAGGCGGATTGGAGGTGGGTCCACGCCCGCCCGAAGAAGGATAAAAGGAGCGACAAGCCAAGAAAGCATCCTCTTGTTCCTGTGCTCTGAAGCTGCACCTCCCCGTTGCCCGTGAGCTCGAGACGGAACGAAGAGCCAATTTTGACCCACCCACCAGCCCCTGAGGACAGCGAGTTGTTTGAAAAAAGTCGTGTGACGTGGTATTGTTTTTTCTTACAGGTTGTTCTGAATAAAGTTGGTGATTTGATATGCAATAAAGTTGATAATCTTCATTTTCAACACGTTTATTCAAAAGTAGTTGCACCAGAGTTGAACAGTGATGTTCTGTAGAGTTTATACTTTGAATGCTTAAGTATAATTGTTTTTCTCCTCTTTAGCCTTAGATTGTCGTATTTATTTTTTGGTCGGGCGGTAAGGTCATGATCGGTGAGCAGTAATTGGAAGATCCCTAGAGGTGGGGGCGTCACCCATTACGGATGGGAGCGCCCGGGGGGAGGCGGCCATTGGCCCCTCAACGGGGAGGCGGTCCCCTCTAAGGATGGGGACGCCGAAAGGGAAGGCGGCCATAGGCCCCTCCCTGGGGAGGAGGGGCTGCAGGGCCTCTCCTGGGAATTTCCCGGGGCCAGGACATCTGCGACGGCAGATGTGGTAAGTTGTGTGGGGTGGGAGGGGGGTCTACGCTACCTTCTAGACACCTCACACGAGTCCTCGGACGACCACTAAGATGGCGTCGAGTTAACATGGGGCCCCCGTCAAGACAAGGGAAATTGGAAATAGGCACAAAGGTGTAGTCCTCTGTGCGACCGCCCCTCACAAGTGAGGGGGGAGTTCTGGTTTAGGGATCTGACACCGGTTACGACCTTGCCGTTGGCCCGTAATGTTAGGATGTACAATTTCAATTTTAGAAATGCATTTGCAGGATTTTTAGTATCGGCTAGGAGAACCTTTGTATTAGAGATGTGTTAAGGTTAGCCAAGAACATCGTAATGTGGAAATGAAATTGTACATGATATGAAACTGTTATTTTAATGTTTTAATTTTGTTTCATATTTTAATAAATATGCCGGGAGGGTAACTCCCTCCCGCCTTCCAAAAGTTCAGAACCGTTTCCGTATTCCCATTCTTGGGGATTGTGTTGAGAGGGGGTGGCGGGTATCTCAGCCATATGTGTGAGAGAAATCGGCGCCGGATAGGGCACGTGAGGAACCAGTGAATCATTGTTGTTTGAGGTATAATTCCCCCCATAGCTAAGTGTATACTTTTCCTTCTACTAGAGCGGTGCTCCCAGTACCTGAGCTGGCGCCAGGTGAGGTGGGACTGTTCCCTTCTGCCTAATAGGTGAGTGAGCATAACATATGGCAGACTCTACTGTCCATAGGTGGCTAGCATTCATGAGCTAGCATGCTGTTCATGATATAATTATTTCGTGATCCATGCACACTGTTAAGGTTACTGATTCTGCTTTCTTGGTCTTTCTTTTTATGTATCTGGAATTTCTCCTGCTGAACATTGTGGTTTAAAGTCAGGAGGATGAATACATATCGCACTTTTCAGGTGATATCTTTCTTCTTTTTATATGTATAGCAGTAGCTATAGGTCTTGAGCTCAAATGTCCATGGACTCGATAATTCTCGCTTCGGTGCCTGACCTAATCATGGGTTCACACTCTGCAACTGCAACTGCTTAATCTCCACAACGGCCCCCCCGCGGCGGGATGCCTGGCTTTCACCTTGGGGGTGCCCTGTAGCGGCTATCTCACAGGGAAAAGCCAGGACGGGTTCTCAAGGCAAGCGCGGCGATACCCCTTCGGGGTCGAATCTGGCGCTATATAAAAATATAATAATAATATTAATAGCATTAATGGTCCTGAGGAAGCAGCAGGAGACCATATGGCTCCGTGTGACTGCAGAAACATGTCGACCTAAGATTTTCATTGGTAGTTATTTGTTACACTACTATTTGCACTGTTTTTATTGATTTGGGAGTGAAGGGGTGCATAATAAAAAAGTTGTTTCCCCCATCATTATCCAATTTTAGAGCATTTCTTTTCTTTCACTAAATCACTTTCACTTTAGTCAGCACTGCTATTCAGTTCCCTCATAGACACAGTTTCTTCACTTCTGAGCCTTGTTTTACTGATACACCCCAGATTAGGTTTATAGCATCTGCTGGTCTGTTGTGGGTATCAGTACTCTGGATGTTTGAGAGTACCCTGATGATGAAGGGCCGTCTCGACGGTGAACTGATGGAACTCTTTCATGTTGAGTTTCCCCTGACAAGACTTCACATTTGTTTCCTAACACATTTGTTGATATTTGTAGGATACATAATTTAGTTAGCCCCGTGACCCACTGCTATTTTTTGTTGGTGTAAATGTTTAGTTAGGGGGTATAGCAGTTCTGGTCGTTGAACTTCCCCTAGGACCCTCTATCTCTTGTGTTTAATGGTGGTCCCACTGCCACACCGCCAAACTCTTAATCAGCCCCTTAGTGAAGCTTGAAAAAAGGTCTTAATTACAAAGCAGCATTAAGCAACATTAAGTGGTTTAACACCACTTTGTAAATGAGGAGAAGGGGATATCGCCACCAGAATGCCACTAAAAGGGATGTATGTCATCACAACGCATACTTTTACAACGCCTACCTTTACAACGCATTTTTTGCACCGCAACATCCATTACAACGCATTCCATTACAATGCATGCCATTACAACTAATTCTTTGAAACTACCTTTACAATGCATTCCACTACAACGCATACTACATTTACAACGAATACCATTACAACGCATACCATTACATAGCATGTATGGTAAGTATTGGATAGTGTAGGGGTAAAAATTACTATTCTAACTCCAGGGGGTGCAACAGTAGGGTAAGTATTGGATAGTGTAGGGGTATAAATTACTATTCTAACTCCAGGGGGTGCAACAGTAGGGTAAGTGCTTGATAGTGTAGGTATGTATTGTAATGGTATGCGTTGTAATGACTGCGTTGTAATGACATGCATTGTAGTGGTATGCATTGTAGTGACATGCGTTGTATTGGTTCATTGTAATGGCATGCGTTGTAATGGATGTTGCGTTATAAAAGTTTCGTTGTAAAGGTAGTGCGTTGTAAAAGTTGCGTTGTAAGTGTTGTTTCCCCACTAAAAGTGATGTTCTGGTGGCAATATACCCTTGTTAATATGCCCCCAAGTTTCTAATATGGTAATCAAGCAGTTTGTTCGGTGCGTTTAGAGAACTGGTATGCCATGAAAACCTTTACCAGTTGTCCAAAGCTAGTATACACACAATGCTAGTATATGCACAGTCGTCCCTTCCCATGACTGTTTCTAGTTCAGAAGTGTTAGGTCTTATCTGGTACAGTATGACAGACTTCATTAGATTACCTCCCCAGTGCAGATGACTTTTCATTAGCTAACAACGAATACCATTACAACGCATACCATTACATAGCATGTATGGTAAGTATTGGATAGTGTAGGGGTAAAAATTACTATTCTAACTCCAGGGGGTGCAACAGTAGGGTAAGTGTTTGATAGTGTAGGTATGTATTGTAATAGTATGCGTTGTAATGACTGCGTTGTAATGACATGCATTGTAGTGGTATGCATTGTAGTGACATGCGTTGTATTGGTTCATTGTAATGGCATGCGTTGTAATGGATGTTGCGTTATAAAAGTTTTGTTGTAAAGGTAGTGCGTTGTAAAAGTTGCGTTGTAAGTGTTGTTTCCCCACTAAAAGTGATGTTCTGGTGGCAATATACCCTTGTTAATATGCCCCCAAGTTTCTAATATGGTAATCAAGCAGTTTGTTTGGTGCGTTTAGAGAACTGGTATGCCATGAAAACCTTTACCAGTTGTCCAAAGCTAGTATACGCACAATGCTAGTATATGCACAGTCGTCCCTTCCCATGACTGTTTCTAGTTCAGAAGTGTTAGGTCTTATCTGGTACAGTATGACAGACTTCATTAGATTACCTCCCCAGTGCAGATGACTTTTCATTAGCTAATTATGAAGGTTTCAGTAGAATCTAATAAAACACATTATCTCATCAATCCATCAAACTGATATCTTAGGATATCAGCAAAGTTGCTAAAGTTCTCCTTGAGCTCTTTTGATAATAATATGCACGGATGAAAACTTGATTCCTCAACAGTATTCACAGTGTACATTACAAGCATTTGCATTACCACAATTTGTCCCTGTTAAACAAGTAAAGTGTGTGGTCTCCTAGTGAACCGCTAGAGTCAGACATTTCTGGGATCTCTTCCAACAGGAGACTCCTGTGTGACCTTCAACACTTCATTTTAGAGCGCTGATTGATTCAATGCTAACACAGGCAAACGTTTGTTGAAATATGCCTGTTCCATTAGGTTTTATGTATAAAGATTACATTGAACAAAACGTATTACAGTATCCAATGTCTGTCTGGTGTTAATACATCATACATTTAATGTTTTCCTGTCTTTTACAATGATGCATTCCTATTAAGTTATTTTCATGAGGAGGTGATATTCTCAAGAAAGTATCATAGTCTTAGAACAATACTAATTATTAGACAGAGGGCCAAGTAGAATCTTGATTGTGTTTATACACAATGGTGTACCTGGCCTTCTCTGCAGAGTCACCCCCAAACCTTTTGCCTTTACCCCTCCTGTTTTGCTGAATTCGTGTTGTTGACTTTAGGTTTCTGTGCTCTTTACCACTGATAACCAGTGCTAAAGTGCTTGTGCTCTCTCCTTTAAACATGGCAAAACTGGCATTCCCCCAATTGTCACATTTAAGTAACTTTAAAGTCCCTAGTGAAGTGGTACAGGTGGCCAGGGCCTGTTAATTAAATGCTCCTAGTGGGCCAGCAGCATATAATGTTCCACCCAATGATTGTAGTAGCCCCTTAAACCATGTCTCAGGCCTACCATGGCAGCCTGTGTGTGCAGTTTTAAACTGCCATTTAGACTTGGAAATATAAAACATTGCCGGGCCTAAACGTTCATTCATACATATAGGTCACCCCTAGGGTGGGCTCTAAACAGCCCATAGGGCAGGGCACAGTGTATTTAAAAGATTGGACATACACTTTTCATTTTTTTATGTCCTGGTTGTGAAAAACTCTTAAATTCGTTTCTCACTACTCCATTGTCTGCCTCATAACACTGGGTTCCCATATTACATTTATTAAGAGGTAACTTTTAATTGGGAGCAGGCAGGAATGTCATTTTTGGTTTCAATTGAATTGTAATTGTTAATGCTCTTTAATGGTAAAGGTAGATTTTAAGTCACATTTCTAAAAATACCACGTTTAGAATGTTAGCATTTTCTTGTCCCAACCATTTGGTTCCTGCAACCTGTGCCCTGGATCAAATGAGTAGGCGTAGTTGGATTTTGTGTATTCCTCCCAGACAACCACTTGAGGAAATTGGGTTACTGGTTGAGGAGGGTGAAACCCTACTTAAGCAGCAACCACAGTTCTTGTCAGGGTGAAACATGTTACGTCCTGTAGCTCCCATATGCATCACATACCTCAGTGAGGCTTCTATTACCCTTGTTCTGATAAGTTCCTCTATATGCTGTACACGAAGAATTGGACATCCTAGAGAATTATTACCCGCATATTCAAGAGTGACCAACATAATCATACCCTATGCAAACTATGATAGCATTCATTGTCCCCTGACTTCTTTAGCGGTTGGGTGAAAGCTCTGCCAGTGTCGGAGTTCGCATACATAATAATAAACTTCATTCAGCCTTGTGTATGTCCCCTTTTTTTTGTTCTATGGGTTTCCATCCTAAAGCTCTACCTATATAACCTACTGACAAGGTAGCCGGAATAGATACATTATTTTCCACTCTAATAGACATCTGGAAAAAGGCACAGGAACATCTACAGGCAGCTACGGAGAGTATGAGAAATAAAGCATTCAAAAATAAGCATCCTCCTCCCCCCTATGTTCAGGGATATTTGGTTTGGTTAGCTTCCAAAACCTACATTTGGGGGGTTCAAGAAAGCTACAGCCTCGGTATGTGGGGCTATTTAAAATATGTTAGGTAATTAACCCAGTGGATATGAAGTTGGAACTACCTGTGGAATATTGGATCCATCTTGTTTTCCATACTTCCTTGCTTAAACCATACACTGTTACCATGCAGGTCACACCACCATCACCTCCACTTATGATTGACAGACACGAGGAGTATGAATTTAATTGTATCCTTGATTCAAGAAGGCACCAGGGTAAGCTGTTCTACTTGGTGGATTGGAAGGCTTATTCCCCGATGAGAGTACATGGGAACCTGGAAGTTGCCTTCATGCTCCTCGTCTGGTGTGTCAGTGTCATGCCCTCCATCCATCCAAGCCTCATCCAGTGGGGCTGCCTTCACGGGGGGAGAGGTATTGGACTTGGCCCTCTTGGCAGGGTCATCCCTGAACTTTTTGCCTTCCTCCAATATTCTCTCTGACCTGTTTTTGTTGGTTCAATGACTCTGGGCACTTTACCACTGCTGACCAGTGCTAAAGTGCATATGCTCTCCCTGTGTAAAGTGTAACTGTGATTGATTTCCATGATTGGTTCATTGGATATACTGTCAGTCCCCAGTAAAGTGCACCAGGAGTGCCGGGGCTTATAAATGCCAATACTGCTAGTGGGCCTGCAGCGCTGGTTGCGCCACCCACAGAAGCCTTTTCAAAATGTGTCGAGGGTCTGCCATTGCAGAACCTGCGTGCAGTCTGGTACTGTCATGCTGGCTGGGCAAGTGCACACACTTGCCAGCCCCTGCCCTTCCCTTAACTTCATATTAGTCACCCCTATTGTAGGCCCAAGGGCAGGGTGCATTGTAAGTGTAAGGTAGAATATGCTCTGATGTGTGTGGCATGCCCTAATAGTGAATTACAGCCAAATTAGTTTTTCACTATTGTAAGGCTACCTGTTCTCTTAGGCCAGATGAGGTGCTGGAGTTATTACACCCTATAATCCCAGCAGGCTCAGGGTACATGGTAGAAAGTCAAGTTTAGTATGCCGGAACTCAGAATAATAAAATACATCTTTTAGTAAAGTTTATTTTAATATCCTGTGTTTGCAAATGCTACTTTTAGAAAGCTAGCATTTGCTTGCCAAACCATTTCAGCCCGCCTCTGCTAGGATGTGTATCTGACTGTCTGGGTTATGTGAGTGACAGGGCTGGGGGATGACAGGTGGTGAATGCAAGGATTACCCCTTAGTGGGAGGTGGGAGTGCCCCTGGACTCTGAATAGGGCTGTGCTCTGCCACCAAATGCTGGCTCCGCCCCCTGGGGAGCGACTAATGACTCTGCTCCTTGTAAATCAGAATCCTGTTTCCCACAAAGAACCTCTGCCCAACTAGAAGGAGAAGAAGACGCTGGAAGGACTGGCCTGCTACTTGCCTTGCTGAGGAAAGAGAGGAAAAGACTTTGAAAAGACTTTGCAGACTTGTGCTTTGAAACATTCTCCAAGGGCTTGATTGAGCTTGCCCCCTGAACTGAACCCCAGGACCAGTGGGTTCTCCTGTGCTTTGGCTCGTCTCCTGTCTGAGGCCCAGTATTTCCTCCAGCTGGAGGTGTAGTCTGCCCCCTCTCGCCCCCTTCTAGGGCCGTGGTACCCGGGAGCAAGCCTGCCCTCTTGCCTTTGAGAGCCTCGCTCCGTTCGGAGTCACTCTCTGCCCCAGGGCTAAGGCCGGCCGCTCCTCTATCCCCGCCTGCTTAAAAGAGCGCTTGAGCGTGACTTCAGCCCCTCTCGCTGGAATACCGGGGACGCGAGCAGCCTGCCTCCTGGACGGCCGCCCGTGCATCTGATTGCACCCGGACGCCCTGCTTTGAGCAGTCCCCCCCCCCCCCGGAGAGGCCGCGCCACACTGTGAAGTGTGCCCCCCCCTCGGTACCGTCTGTACTGAGGGCTCCGCTCCCATGCTGCGCCTTGCCTCCCGGAGATCCTCCGCTGTAAGAAGAGACCCCTTTGCACTGACCGGACCGAGTCGCACTGCTCGTGCACGACTCAGACAACCCCCAAAGGAATCAAGGTATTGGTGACGAGCTGACAACGGGCTCGGGGCCCGCAACGTGTTATTTCCCCATCCAGCGAGCATCCCAAGGTACGTGCCTCCCCCTGTGAAGTGTGCACGAGGTGTGTCTTGCCAGAGGAGCCGTGCCTCCCCCTGTGAAGTGTGCACGAGGTGTGTCTTGCCAGAGGAGCCTCGGTATGCACTGGAAGCGTGGAGCGCACCGACGAGGTGCGCCCCGCACCCTGGGCCGGGCTAAAGCAAACCGCCCCGTATGCCTCGCAGCTGAGTAGTACGCATCGGACACGGGCTCACGCTTGATGCGCGAGTCGCGGTAGGGCCTGACCCGATTCTCCCTAGAAAGCGCGTGGAAGCGCTGTGAAGCGTCCCGTGAGTCCCAGAGAGGCCTCCAAGGACTAAGGGCGCGTGGAAAGTGAACCAAAGACTAAGAGAACTATTTTGAAAGTAACTGGAACTGAGAGAACTGTTTTAGAAGCGAATTAACAAGGACCTCAGTTTAATTCTGAATCTATAACTGAAAAGGCTTGCCTAAATTACAATCTTGTGGCCCAAATTCAAACGTTATTGTTGGTCTTGTGAATAAGTCTGATCTGATATATATATTTTTACATAAAGGACGTATTTTTATATATTCACAGCCTGGTGTCCATTTGTGGGGGGATTGGTACATTTTACTGTGTGTGTTATTACAAGTGCTTAACTCTATAGCGCCTGAAGAATAGCCTTGGCTGCTCACCCCACGCACCGAGAGGGTGAGCATAGGTAATCTAAGGGGTCATCCTTCGCCCTGACTTAGAGGAGAGGGTCCCTGCTTGTCACAAGTGCATACCACCAGAGACCCCCAATTCTAACATGGGGTATTGTTACGTCCGGTAGTTTCCATACGCATCACACACCTTAATGAGGCTTCTATTACCATTGTTCTGATCAGTGTGTTTTACTCTGTTATTGACTGTCAGGGGCTCTTGACAGTAATTGGAGTTGAGAAAACATGTTTTCTTACCTTTCCTATATTTGTCCCCTTCAGTTCCTTCTTATATCTTCCATAATCTGTGGCCATTTTTTCCTACTTCAGAATGCGAGTGTTCTTGGGTGCCACATTAGCGTTTCTGTTGATTCTTAGCTGGGCGAGATTTTTTTAACATGATGAGAAATGCTTGAAAGGGTACAGGCAGCGAGTATTTAAAGACCGCCCTCCTGGACCTCAGTCCCTGGTTTCATTTCCAGCTCTTTACCCTGGAAGGATTCTTGCCTCCAACAATCTCGCTGGTCTCCCTGTTTCCCGTTTCTTTCCTTGGATGTCTTGCGATTGCCCGGTGGGTTCAACAACATGCTGTTTTTTTCCAATATCCTATTTTTCAAACCCTACATTGGGTATTGTATGCTCCTAAATAAAGATCTCCACAAGAACTATTTGATGATGATATAGATATTTTACTTTATTTTCCTCAATGTGTTGTGCAAGAAGAATTGGACATCCTAGAGAATTATTCTCTGCATATTCAAGGGTGAGCAACACACATAATCATACCCTATGCAAGGGTGAAGGCATTCTGTGTGAAAGTGCACATGTCTTTGATTGTATTATTTTCTTTCCAATTGTTCTCTGGAGATCTATACATCTTTCCCTTGTTCCCTTGTTTACCTCCCTTACCCCAGTGTTTTTCCACTCACAACAGTTAGCTTCATTAGTGCGGAGGGTAAAGAACTGGTCGAATTGTAGGACATTCTCCATTCCTGCAGTACCTGGGTTTCAGATGAGAGGGGTCGGAACAAAACACAAGCTAACAATAAATTAACAAGTGCTTATTCCTCTGGTGGCTTGGCACAAAGCAGTCGGACTGAACTTAGAGGCAATGTGTGAAGTATTTATGCGGCATTTAAACAGTAAAAAATAACACAAGCAAAATCCTGCACCAAGTTAGAGAGATAGAGTATATTTTAATAAAATATTAAAATCATAGTGACAAAAATCCAATCAGTAGAACTTGAGGTATGCAATTTTAGAGATTTAAGTGAAAATAGTGCTTAAAAGCACAAAGCCCCAACTGTGGTTATTTGATCACGCCGGACTGATACAAAGTTTAGGCTGGCCGTGATAGAGTAGGGGCCGGATGCAAAGACCTAGGTAGGCCCACTGAACCCTAAATCCAGGTTGTGGAGCGTTGCGAGATCCCGCATAGAGGATGCGTCGAACAGTGGTAGTTCTGATGTGCTGCAGGGCTGCAATACAAGGTCCTGCTTTGAGGTGCGCCTTGCACCAGTGGTTCAGAGGATCTGTGGGATAAAGATGCATTCTTGCATCACGATATGCCATGCAGTGGCGGTTCTGAGGTGCTACAGGCCTGCGATGTGTGGTCCTTTGTTGAGATGTTTCAAGTTGCGTCGCTCAGCAGGGGTTCTGAAGGGCTGAAGGGTGATGCCTCGTGCTGCATCGGTACTGCTAGGACCACAGATGGGCTAGAATAGCACCTTAAGACCCACTTCCAAAGGTTCAGAACTGGGGTGGCAGCACTTGGAGGGCAAGACTCACAGCAGGTGGAGTCCAGGTGATGGGTCAAGATGGTTGGAGCCTTTTCTGTGTCTCAGACTCCGATCAGGAGTTCAGCCAACTACCCCTTGGAGTCACTTGGATGGTCCTGGGATCAAGAATCAGGTCCAGTCCTTTTCACTCATGCATCAGGGCATCAGGGCATCAGGGCAGCGGAGCAGCAGTCCTTCTTGCAGGTGACCAGCACACAAGTCCTTCTGAGTCTTCCACAGGTCCAGAGGTGTACTGAAAAGTTGAGCCTGGGGGCCCATTGTTTGTACCTGGTGCCCAATTTGAAGTAGGAGAAGTTTCTAAACGTTTCTACCTCCTGAGGTATTTGGAATATCCTGCCTCCCTGTCAGGTCCCCAGCCTGTCTGGGCTAACAAAAGACTAGTGTCAAACCCTTTGCAACTGTGCTCATTCAGAGCCTTGTGGTGTGCAAGTATGGTAGGTGACAACTCCTCCCCTCTATCAAGTCAGAGATGGCCCATTCCACTATCACCTATTACCCCTTTGTCTTTCCCGGTGAAAATGGCAGTTTAAAACTGCACATAAACACTGCAATGGATAGCCTGAGACATTTTTAAGAGGGCTACCTACGTGGGTGGCACAATAAGTGTTGCAGGCCCACTGGTAGCATTTTATTTACAAACCCTGGGTACATGCAGTATCACTTTACTTACTTGACTTACAAGCATAATGAATATGATATGCAAATTGGGTGTAAGACAATTTTACTATTTTTAGAGGACAGAGCACAAGTAACTTAGCACTGGATAGAAGTGGTAAAGTGTGAAGAGTCCTAAAACCCAATAAGAATTAGTTCAGAAAACAGGAGGGTGAAGGCAAAATGTTTGAGGATGACCCTGCAGAGAGGGTTAAGTCCAACAGCCACACAATAGGTAGACAGGGTGTTTGCAGGATGGTCCATCTTATTGGAGCTGTGTTGAATACTTGAATCCCAATTGTGCTTCAAAGATACTCCCTCAGCACACACCCAAAAAACTTCACACTGGCCTTTTGTGACCCCAGAGAAGCCTGGACAGGGAGGTAGGAACTTCCAAAATCATCTGTGTGGGGGAGGGGATTCCATAAGCTTCTTCCACTTCAAAGCTGGCACCATGTTGAAATAAGAACCCTGTGATTTATTCCTCTATAGACTCCTGGACCTGTTGACCTGTGGAAGACTATACCCTTGCACTCCAGAGGATTTCCCTGCTACTTGAGGCCTGCCATGTTTCTCGGAGGTCCGCCCTGCTTTTACCAGAGGCTGCCCTTTTGCTTGTGGTCTGCCTTGTTCTTCAGAGGACTGCCCAGCTTCTTGAGGCTTACCTTGTTCTTCAGATGACTGGTGTCCCGCTTGAGGTCTGTCTTGCTGCTTTAGGGAGAGAGGACCATCTCCTTGAATCCAGGACTTCCACAGTCGCTCCAAGGGTCAGTTGGCGGACCTCCTGTTTTTTGCGACAGAGACACAGCAAGCTCCAGAGGCATCCATGCAACTGCCCAGCTGATCTGCTAACACCTGCCTGGACCTGCGACTGGACCTACCTGGGCCTACCGCTGGACCTGCCTGAGCCCTTCTGGCCTCTGCTGGAGTTAGTTCTTGATGTCGAAGAGGTGCCTCCCTAGGTCCAGGACCTTTGTCTGGCATCAGTTGAGATCCTCTTGTGACATCCTGAAGTTTTGAACTCTGCCTACTGGACGTTGAGAAGGTATCTTTTTCACCAGGATTAACGTGGTTCTTGTATCCAGCTTGCACTACATTCCGGTCAGCCTGAACTTGTGTCTTTGTCCTAGTCTTACGTGATTAGATATGCACAGTTGGAACTTTCTGCTTCTCTGATCTATTTTTACTTAAACTTTTAAAATTGCTTATCAGCGGTTCTACTGATTGGATTTCTTCATTTTGGTATAATTTTTTTAATACAATTTTTTCTGTTTTTCTAGATTGGTGTGGGATTTTTCTTGTGTGGTGTTTTCACTTTAGAGTTAAGTGTTTGAGTGCTGCATACATTCTTTACACATTGCCTCTATGCTAAGTCTGATTGCTTTTGTGCCTAGCTACCAGAGGTTTAAGCACAGGTTAATTTAGTGAGTTTTGTGGTTCACCCTGACAAAAACTGTGGTTGTTGCTTGACAAGGCTTAACACTCTCCTCAATTCCTCATATTGGTGTTCAGTGGTGGGATTTAGTGCTTGCGTTTGTACAGTGCCATTCAGTAATTAAATCCCATATAAATATAAATAATTTGATTTCATATTGGACCTATTTATAAATTCTCCTTGATTTGACTCTTTTGCTTTTTCCAAATTAAACACCATTCTACTTAACTTTATGTACCGGCGACTCTGCCTCATGCAAGCATGGAGTTTGATCTGAACAACCTGTAGAGCTACACTGTGGCTGAGCTGAAGGAATTCTACAGGAAGAGGGTGATTCCAGCAAATAGGAGTTCCAAAAAGGAGGAGCTCCAGAAGGCCTTCAGAGACTGGTGGGAGACCCACCAGTTAGAGTGTACAGTACAGGAGGAGGGGGATAAGGAGGTGGACATTGAGGAGGAGCAGGAGGAAGGGAGGGAAATGGAGAATGACAAACCCCAGGTCAAGGTTCAAGGGCAAAGAGGGGGGCCTCCAGGAGTGAGGTCCCCTGCCAGACCCCATGCCACCAGCAGCATCTCTAACCAGTTCCTGTCCCTGGAATAGCTGGAGGAATGGAATGCAGAGAGGGAGTTTAGGTTGAAGCAGGCCAAAGCTAACAATTGAGGTAGAAGAAAGGAAGGCAAACGTGGAGAGAGCCATAGCAAAGGAGAATGCAGAAACTGACTGGGTGTTGGAGGAAAGGAAACTGACCATGGAAGAGAAGAACATTCTACTGGCTCATGAAATGGGTTAACAAAAGGTGGAACTAAAAGCCAAGCTGTCGAGCAGCAATTGTGGCTGTGATACCCCAGGGCTTAGTTGAGACAGGAGGGTCCACATTCGTGAGGACCTAGTGCCTAACCTTGCTGTGGAAGAAGAAATAAATATGATCTCACACCTGAGAATTGTAGATAGAAATATAGGTGCAGTCAGATGTTGCCCCAACAGTTCTAGTTGGAGTTTTTTAACAACTTTGCGGGATAATGGATGGTTGGCAGAAGGGCAGTGAAGAGAATGATTTCGAGGGGCTGCACAATTTGTTCGCCAAAGAGCACATTTTCAGTAATTGTTTTACAGTAGCTGCACCAACACATAGTTGATAGTAAGCCTGCTGATCCCAAGGAGCTTGATAAGACGGGGGACCACTGGCTCATCACCAGGGTCCACACGAAGGTACCTGGGAGTGACCCAAAGATGGGTGGTTTAGGCTCCCCCAGCAGAGTGTGGTTAGGGTCCAGAGTGACACAGACAAATCCCAAAGTAAGGTGGGAGAAAAGGGTTCCCATGCGCCTTCTGAAATAGAGGTGGAGTTTCTGGTGGGTGGTGGCTTAAGGTACCCAAGTTTCAACCCAGTTGCTTTGATTGTTTCCAGTTAGGACACACACCTGGGGACTCTCTTTCTCCTAAGACCCACTCACTGTTGGGAACTCTCCTGGGTTGACCAATGTGGCCTTAGGGGGAATTGGTTTCTCGGGCAAGTGTTAGCACATGTCATTGTCTCCATTAGTTAGGAGATAGACTCAGGGGGTGAGCTTGTGAACCCTAGGAGTGGGAGTTGTCATTTCCACCAGGTCACAGTAAAAGGGGTCCCTGTCACTGCTCTAAGGGATACTGGTACCAGCCTGAACATGGTAGTGGAAAGACTGGTTTCCCCAGACCAGTCACCCTTCACAGGTATGTAGGATGTTCAGATTACCCTGAAAGCTCAGGTTTCTTGTATTACCACTCCCAAAGGGAAGGCGCAAAGGCCCAGATGGGGGCAAAGGCTCACTAAGGGCCCCTGTTCAGCCTCAGGGTACAGCTCATTGTGCTGAATAGCCAGTCTTAGGCTACCACCCCTTGATAGTTACTATGTCTACAAATGTTACAATAAATTTGACTTGAATAGGCCGAGTTTAATTCAATGATTTGTTTGATACCTTGAAGTACCATATTTAGTAGTCCCTTCTGGAAGTTAGCACTGCTGAGCTGCATACTCACCAATGGGGCTATTAGCTTTTCCACAATACAAATGCGGGGGTTTTTACTGTAGGGACATTTAAAGTATATAAATGGGCTATCCTGTTTTAGGTTCAAACTAATAACAACTGATAAAACCCCACCAAAAGGAAAATAGCCCTCATCAGTGTAAACATATGAACAATGATAAACATCTGCACAAACACAAACTTGGCAACATGACTGACACTGTGAGTGAGCACACCACTGCCGTAGCTCCCGGCAACAATGAAATAAAGCTTTGCCTGCAAGAACTGACACGTGCCATAGTGGCAGGCCAACAGAGTGAGCGCCGGCGTCACAGGCAGATCATGCTGGCAGTGAATTCAACTAACAAGGCCATTAATAAGCTGTGCAACAGCACGGCTGTGCTGTCCCGCAGGTCTGTGTCCCTGCAAGTGGACCTAGGTCATTATTATGGGGATGTGGCAAAGGCCCTTGAAAGGGTGACCACTGCAGTGGAGAAACTGCAGCCTGGGTCAGCCAGTGTCAGCAGTCTGGGAGCGGAAGAGGGGAGTGAGGTAGCCTCCAGTGCCAGCAGCTTCTCCCTGTCGGACACCAGCGGGAGGAGGCGCAGTGGCCGTAATGCAACTGCCACAGACTCCCATCGTGTAGAAGCCGAGGAGTCACAGGACAAGAGACTGGGGGTACGCGGCAAACAGAAGTGAACATGTAGCAAAGTCACACTGTCCTTGGTGACGTAACCATGGCCAGACTAAAGTGCTGCACACATCACCCGTTCTGAGAAGGGACTAATTAAGTTTGACTTCAACTGCAGCAGCAGCAGCATGTTTGTGTTACGTTTATCTGCACCAGTCAGGTGTCCATGCCCATTAAACCCTTGCAAATCAGATCCTGTTGTCAAGTCACTCTCTTACCTGCCTCAGAAATGATTCCGTGTGATGTATGTCCGCCTCCGTTGCCCTTCAGCTGTGTTGGGCACATGCGCCTGTCAGTGTTGGGGGGCTGGTTGCTGTGCACGTAGTTCATCCTCTCCGTCCACCGCTATGGGTATCCCCCTGCGTGTGGTGATGTTGTGCAGGATGGCACACACAGCATTGATCTGGTAGCAGGTCACTGGGTAGTACTGCAAGGCACCTCCAGTCTTGTGCAGTATTCGGAAGCGGCTCTTGAGGATGCCGAATGTACGCTCAACCACATTCCTTGTGCTGAAGTGTGCTCTGTTGTAGCGCTGCTCTTGCGGTGTAGCTGGGTTGAGGTAGGGAGTGAGTAGATATTCACGCAATGCGTATGCGCTGTCACCTGCAGGATGGGGAGAGAATAGTCATCAGCATGATTGCAAATATACATGTGGGGATGGAGTGGGTGGAGAGTACGATGATGCATCAATATGTACCTAGTAGGTGTCCCTCTCCAAATTCACCTTTGATCAGACGCCTGTGGAGGCCACAGTGACGGAATATGTAAGCGTCGTGTGTGCTCCCGGGGAATTGGGCTACAAGGTCCGTAATGATGTACTTGGCATTGCACACCACCTGCACATTTATAGAATGATATGACTTCCGGTTGCGGAAAATGTATTCGGTGGCTGATGGAGGACAGATGGGGACATGCGTGCAGTCAACACACCCTATGACATGGGGGAATTGTGCCACCTGGTAGAATTCCCGTTTGGTGCGGGTCATCTGCTGGGGGGTTGTGGGGAAGGTGATGTGGCGATTTATTAATGTCAGCATGGCCTCTGGGAACCGGTGGAAGAAGCGTGATAAAGCGCTTTGCGACACGCCTCCAGTCTCAGCTATTACCCCCTGGAAGCTTCCAGACGCAAGCAGGTGCAGGCAGCATAGGACCTGCACATGGGCTGGTATGGCGTTGGTCCTACGGGTCTCGTGCTGCAGTAATGGTTCCAGGTCTGCTATTAGGCGCATTATGATGGCACGGTTGAGTCTATACTTGTCGTACACCTGTTCCTCGGTCTGCCCCAGCAAAGTGATGTGCACCCTGAAGATCCTGTCCTGGATCATCCTCCTGCGCTGGGCCTGGGCGTTGATCCTCCTCCTTCTAGCAAGCACGTAGAGGGCAGCCATTTTGGTTGACATGTGGGGTTTCCCAGGGCATTTTTGAAGAGTTACTGATTGTCAGCACCTGCTGTTGGGGTTGTAATTTTTTTTTCTGTCCTTCAGTTTACTTTACCTCCTGATTGTGATTCCCCTTATTTTGATCATGCTAAATAGCGATTTTTGGGATTTTCGATATTAGCGACTTTTCATGCATACCATTGCGATTGCTTATTAGCGATTCGGTATTACCGAGGTCAGCTTTGGGGTTCGGTAATTCCGATTGTCTGTTTAGCGATTCGGTAATTTACTGCGGGGGATTTTTAGCGATTCTTTATTTTTTACCGAATTATTGTTTGATGCATAGCATTTTCTGGTTTTGCGTTCGGTATCGACCTGTTTTACCGAATCGCTGTTTTACCTCGAGGTATTTTCGTTGATGCATCTGCCAGAAAATTATCCATGTTGTGACCGTTTACTGAATTTCTGCTTAGCAATGATGTCAAAGGCAAGAAATGTCAGAATCTTCGGTCACGTATTTACAGTGATGTGAAAAAAAGAAGACCCTACTGCTTTTTTAGATTTTTACAGGAAAGCATGACTGCTGTAGTGGACATAATGCAGAATGCTCCATAAAACCAGAAAAACACTTATCTGTTGTTTTCAATGGCACAAAAATGTGTTACCACTGATAACCACAGTTTTTTAAGGTATTAAAATTACTAGAAAACACTGAAAAATAACACCAGAATTGACTAAAAATAGAAACTGAAAACAGGAAAGCCTATATATAAAACACATGTCCTTCTTTTTAATATAAAGTACCCTTCCTTTAGGGCTCAGTAGGTCTGCCTTAAGGTGACTTATAAATATTTAAAACAAATGATTGGGCTTTGCCATTGGTTTAATGGCAAAGTTGTGTTATCAGTTTAAATACTACAGTGGCAGACTGTGAGTGATGCTTTGCTTTGTTGCACTCCTGGCGGCACAATTAGTGCTGCACTCCATGAGGGACACTTAAATTCCAGGCCATAGGAACCCCTGATACCATACACTATGGACTTATAAGCTAGTTAACTTATGCCAATTGTGAGAAAACCAATTGAGCATACATGTTTTAAAGGTCAGGCCACTGGCACTGAGGCTTGTTTGGCAGGACTCAGTGCACTTTTAGTGTAGACAAAACAGCAGAAGTAGTCCAAACGTTTGGGTGTGATCATGCAAAAAAGAGGCATTTCCTTACATGAGATTTGTACACAAGTATTGAAACTTACATGTTGGTTGCTTATCACTACGGACCTATATGTGCTAACAAAACCTATTCCTCTTACCTGGATTGGATAACTGGATATTGTGAAGTAACAGTTTTTCTATGAACATTTTCAGAAAATGGAGTTTCTATAGTCTGACTACCTAAAGATCCATTGTGATAACCATTTTTTAAGGTTATCTAAGCTCTTATAACACAAAGAACACTATTAAGTGAAGGCCAGTTAATGAAAAGGTTTTACTATGATCATTGAGTATTTAGAATGATTGCTGCAGTATAATTAGGATTTTAATATTGTTATTCATGTTCTAGGATCAGATACAGTGAACACTAAATCACAGGCAAAATCCTCAATTGGTTTAAGCAGAAAGCTGTTATCTCAGCAGGTGTTTCACTTTCCCATTCCCTTCCCAACCAGAGCTCACAGGTATTCATAATATAGAAACCTACAGGGAAGGGTGAGCAAGTGTGAAAAGCTTCTAAATCCTGACGTTCCTTTGGATTTGTGACGTTAGGAAAGATATAATTAGCTATTTTTGTGCACAAAAAATGTAATGGGCAAGGTTTTATTTGTATCTCAGAGACTGACAAAGTATTAGGGCCAGATTATGAGTCTGGGGTTCCTCGGACCGCCAGACTCGTGGTGGCCCAGCCATGGCAGTTCCAGCCACGGCCACAACAGCGGTCCGACCACCCGATTAGGAATCAGGAAGTCAGACTTCACTAGAACCACGGGTCTTCTACTAGGGAACCACGTTTCCATGGTGTAGGAGTGAATTCAGAGGCCTCAATATCTCAATATGCTTGGCGGGACTGCCAGAGTCCCGACAAGCATATTACGAGTTTCCTCTCAGCCAGGATTTTCATGGCGGTTCCACTGACATGAAAAGCCTGGCGGAGAGGAAACTAAGGGGGCCCTACAGGGCCTCCCTGTGCCTCGGAAAAATGTGAATGCACATAGGGGGCATAACATGTGCCCCCCTGATTGCATGCACATAGGTACGTGCATGGCAGGGACTTACGAGTTCATGCCATGCAGGAACCTTTTCAGGCATTCCCATTGTGATGCCTTTTTAAACGTTTTTGGCAGTTCGGGCTGGACTGTTCCCATGAGGCACAGGGTCAGACTGATTTGCATATAGCCATGTCTGAACTGGGGTGGCAGAGTGGGCTAAAGAACGGTGATGGATTAAACCCAGATCTTTTAACTGGGTGTGAGTGTTTGATTGATTCAGATGCTCCGTCCATCACCAACCCCTTTTGTACCGCTTTTGGCTGCCATAAGTGTGGCAGGGTATGCTCAGACGTGAGTCCCTTGCTCACTTTGCCAATGGAGTCAAGCAAGCCGGGCTGAAGACGGCTGGAATGCCAGAAACCGGTCCTCGGAAGCTTGTTTCCGGTCCAGGGAAGACATGGCTTGGCAGTTCGGGCTGGACTGTTCCCATGAGGCACAGGGTCAGACTGATTTGCATATAGCCATGTCTGAACTGGGTTGGCAGAGTGGGCTAAAGAACGATGATGGATTAAACTCAGATCTTTTGACTGGGTGTGAGTGTTTGATTGATTCAGATGCTCCGTCCATCACCACCCCCTTTTGTACCACTTTTGGCTGCCATAAGTGTGGCAGGGTATGCTCAGACGTGAGTCCCTTGCTCACTTTGCCACTGGATTCAAGAAAACCGGGCTGAAGACGGCTGGAATGCCAGAAACCGGTCCTCGGAAGCTTGTTTCCGGTCCAGGGAAGACATGGCTTGGTAGTTCAGGCTGGACTGTTCCCATGAGGCACAGGGTCAGACTGATTTGTATGTAGCAATGTCTGAACTGGGGTGGCAGAGTGGGCTAAAGAACAGTGATGGATTAAACCCAGATCTTTTGACCAGGTGTGAGTGTTTGATTGATTCAGATGCTCCGTCCATCACCACCCCCTTTTGTACCGCTTTTGGCCGCCATAAGTGTGGCAGGGTATACTCAGACGTGAGTCCCTTGCTCACTTTGCCACTGGATTCAAGCAAGCCGGGCTGAAGACGGCTGGAATGCCAGAAACCGGTCCTCGGAAGCTTGTTTCCGGTCCAGGGAAGACATGGCTTGGCAGTTCGGGCTGGACTGTTCCCATGAGGCACAGGGTCAGACTGATTTGCATATAGCCATGTCCGAACTGGGGTGGCAGAGTGGGCTAAAGAACGGTGATGGATTAAACCCAGATCTTTTGACTGGGTGTGAGTGTTTGATTGATTCAGATGCTCCGTCCATCACCACCCCCTTTTTTTTTAATTTTTTTTTCTTTATCCTCATTTGCCGTCTTGCCGCCCATATCTTTGTTCCTTTCCCACCTCTGGGCTGTTATTGTCTCTTGGGCTGATCTAGAGTAATGGGGCGTGAACAGCACATATTTTTGGGTCTGGTCCCCTCTCGAAACTCCCTCTTGACCACCTGACCCAAGATGTGTATCCTCCTCCATCTCTATTCCTCGTTATCGATTCCAAATACCAGCGAGACAGGCACGGGCTTAATCATTGGACTTTTAACATAAATATAACTTTAACCAAAATTTAGCAGGAAGGGTATCCAAAAACCTCTATTTCTTTTAGAGGCATCTAACATATCTAACTTTGCTATATATCTCATGGCTAATATCCAGTCCAATAAAGTAGGACTGAGTGGTGAGACCCATAATTTACATATCTCCCAGAAATAATTAATTCGGGGCTTACCTCAATGGGTTGATTCAATGATTTGTAGAGGGAGTTACTCACGTCAATCAAAAATTGTTTGATATTCGGGCATGATACGAACATATGGAGGTCATCAACATTTGGGGCTTTGCATTTTGGACATTCCACCAATCCTCCATTCTTAAATTTAGAAAGCCTGTAGGGGGACCAGTACGCCCTGTGGATAGTAAATAAAACATTTCGCCTTAGATTGGCAGGTTTAACAATTCTATATAGCATGCTCATAGTTACTTGCCATTGGTCTTCAGTAGCAATCCTTGGCAAGCTGTTCTTCCACAGGGTCTCTGGTAGATCAAATATCCCATCCTCCATCTCCAGTATTCGCCAGTACCAGCAAGCAACTTCCTTCTTAAAAACCACTGATTCCAGTTTTAGTTCAAATTCATTTTCCTGTCCAATCTCTGATTCTGCGTGGTTTGCCCAACTTTGAATCTGTAAATACTTATATTTTGAGAAAACTGAGCCCCAGTTTTGCTGACATGAACTCCATGAAATTAGTTTTCCATCTTGGAATAGATCTCTCCATCTTTGTAGGGCTGGCTCCTTTATCAAGTTAAAAGCTAACGCATCTCTTGTCCAGGTCGGAGCTCCCGGCGATTCCCATATTGGAGCCATGTAACTAAGATAAGGGATCTTAGTGATTTTTCTTATTTTGTACCAAATCTCGGCCAAATCTTTCAGAGTCTTGAGTTTCACTTTTTTAAAAAACTTAGGGTCTCCAAACTTATATAAATAACCAAACTCATGATAGCCTGATATTTTCAGCATTATCTTGAAAAGTTCACCTATCTGTGAATGAACAAGGGAACCCAATAACATCCTGCAATTTTTCAAACAGAAAGCCCATGCATATATTTGTAGATCAGGAGCCGCCAATCCTCCTTTATTTACACTTCTTCGTATTTTCCTCCATGAAATTCGAGAGGTTTTAGATGCCCAAATAAATGAAGTTATCATGCTTTGTATTTTCGCCAACCATTCCTTTTTAAAACATAATGGAATAGCTTCAAACAAAAAGGTAATTTTTGGAATAATCATCATCTTTACTAGATTCGATCTCCCATATATTGATAAAGGTATATTCATCCAGCCCTTCAGCAAATCACCAACCTCTTTTTTTACTCTATCAAGATTGGTTTTAGCCAAGTCCTCAATCTTCTGTGTGATCCTAACACCTAGGTATCTCATTTCTGTTGTTGTTTTTACTCCTCTTGTGTTAAGATTCCAAGTAATTATCTCGGTCTTTTCTTGGTTTAGCTGGTAACCAGAAATCCTACCAAAATCCTTTGTTATTTTTACTAGATTTTCCAAAGAACTAACTAAACTAGTAGAATAAACAATAATGTCGTCCGCATATAGACCTAGTTTCCTTGACCAGTCCATCACAGCAAAAGGGGGTATCTCTTCTGATTCCCTAATTTTACAGGCTAAGGGTTCTATATATATATTGAAAAGTAAAGGAGATAAGGGGCATCCTTGCCGGGTGCCCCGCATTACCCTAATGGGAGATGTAAGAGTGCCATTTATAAGTACACGTGAAGTTGGAGCACTATATAATGAGAAAATGGAGTGGGTAAATTTATCTCCTAGATTGAGATATTGCAGAAGAGTTTTTAGATAAACAAAATTAACACGGTCGAAAGCCTTGGCAGCGTCTAATGCTATCGCTGCCAAGGGATAATCATACTTAGAAGCTAAATCTATCATGCCTATCAAAGAGTAGGTAAGATCTTTTAAATACCTCTTCTTAATAAAACCTCTTTGATCTTCATGTATTAATTTATGGATGATATTACTAAGCCTGTCAGCCAAAATTTTTGTGTAGAATTTATAGTCGCAATTTAAAAGCGAGATCGGCCTATACGCATCCATATTTTTGGGGGATTTCCCTGGTTTAAGAATTAGAATAATATTTGCCTCATTCCAAGAGCTTGGGATTTTCGCTTCCCCCCGAAATATTTTATTATATAAGTGACAAAGAGTAGGGACCAACGTAGTATCAAGAGCTTTATAGACTTCTGCGGGTAGGCCATCCGGTCCAGGGGCTTTTCCTCTCTTGCTATCTTTAATAACCTTCATCAGCTCTTCTTGAGTAATTTCCTTATTAAGCAGAGTGGGCTAAAGAACAGTGATGGATTAAACCCAGATCTTTTGACCAGGTGTGAGTGTTTGATTGATTCAGATGCTCCGTCCATCACCACCCCCTTTTGTACCGCTTTTGCCCGCCATAAGTGTGGCAGGGTATACTCAGAGGTGAGTCCCTTGCTCACTCTGCCACTGGATTCAAGCAAGCCGGGCCGAAGACGGCTGGAATGCCAGAAACTAGTCCTCGGAAGCTTGTTTCCGGTCCAGGGAAGACATGGCTTGGCAGTTCGGGCTGGACTGTTCCCATGAGGCACAGGGTCAGACAGATATGCATATAGCCATGTCCGAACTGGGGTGGCAGAGTGGGCTAAAGAACGGTGATGGATTAAACCCAGATCTTTTGACTGGGTGTGAGTGTTTGATTGATTCAGATGCTCCGTCCATCACCACCCCCTTTTGTACCGCTTTTGGCTACCATAAGTGTGGCAGGGTATGCTCAGACGTGAGTCCCTTGCTCACTTTGCCACTGGATTCAAGCAAGCCGGGCTGAAGACGGCTGGAATGCCAGAAACCGGTCCTCGGAAGCTTGTTTCCGGTCCAGGGAAGACATGGCTTGGCAGTTCGGGCTGGACTGTTCCCATGAGGCACAGGGTCAGACTGATTTGCATATAACCATGTCTGAACTGGGGTGGCAGAGTGGGATAAAGAAAGGTGATGGATTAAACCCAGATCTTTTGACTGGGTGTGAGTGTTTGATTGATTCAGATGCTCCGTCCATCACCACCCCCTTTCGTACCGCCTTTTAAAGGGCACCACAGGGGGAACTGCCACCCCACCTGCTCCCCAGACTATGAATACGTTGTAAGCTGGCAGACGGGCAGCGCAAGCTTTGGTAAAGCGGTGGCGCAGCGGTCTGCACCACTGCGCCACACCTCTGCCAAAATCTCGTAATCTGTCCCTAATAATACATTTTATATAGTGTATAAAAATATGCACTCCATATGTGAGGATGGGTCAGGATAATGATTAGAAATTGATGATGCTTTTCTAGTCTTTAAGTTTAAACTGTAGGATCCTGTACTTGCTGTGCCCTATCTTCCTTACCTATAGATGCAAGGTATCATACTCCCTGAACCTTACACCCAATTATTTACTCATTACCTCAAGGGTCATTACCACTGTCCCAAAATTTAAACCTAGTACAAGATGCAAATAGAATGTCACTTATTCAAGCATGATAGCTTATGAACATTGCACCACCTCCTTGATAACCCTCTCTGCTTGTTAGACCCACTCGTAATCCACCCAATCATGTGCCTGTTTCAAATTTCACAAGATTTAGCATGAGATTTAGAAAAGTCACATGGCATTGCAGTCATCTTTGTGTGTGGTCCATATAAACCAAACCCAAAGATGTTACTGGTGCATGAGTTTCTGTAAATCAGCATGAGATGAGCCTCACATTCATCTCTCCTCCCGGGTCCCAGGCAGTCTTGTGATTTACCTGAGTCAGATATCATGCTATGCCAGCTCCACCTGTAATGAGTCCTGGAATATTGTAAAGCCCTGCAAAAAACATAAAACAAGGTTTGACTTAGGTCAGAACTTTGACTCTACAATAAGGGTTCATGTTGATTCGATAAGCTATTTGAAAGATATTTGTACAAACTGATCATTCAAACTTGGAAAAAAGCAAACCTTGCATCCTTGAAAAGTATATGTGAGAATGTACGTTGTTGACTGAGGGATGGGGGTGAAAACCTACTCAAACAACAGCCACAATTCTTGACAGGGTGAACTACAAAAGTCACTATATTATCCTGTGCATAACCGTATAGCAGTCTTGCATAAATGCAGTCAGGCTTAACTTAGAGGCAATGCCTAAAGTATTTATACATCACATAAACAATAATGAAGTAAACACAACACAAGAAAAATCCCACACCAATTTAGAATAATAGAGTAAATATCAATAAATTATTTGACACCAAAACAACAACAATCCAATCAGTAGAACCGGAGTTATGCATTTGCATTGTTTAAAGTGAAAAATAGTACCTAAAAGATCAAAGCTCCAACCGCTGACATCTAGTTGCTGGAGACTGGGGCAAAGAAGAAAGTTATGGCTGACTGCTATGGAGAACGGTTCAGATACACAAAGTGGATTGGGCCCGGTCTCTGCTTACCTTTGGACTTAGCGGAACTATTTAAGAAAACCCCCTAGAAGGCATCCTCAGCGGAGTAAGGCAACCAGTGGTGTCAGAGGAGGAAGCGTCATCATCAGAGAGCTGCTGGATAAAGTCACGCTGATTTCGAGTTTGGCGGTGTATAGCATTGCCAAACCGCAAGTGGAAGTGCACTAGGGGTCGGGGACTGCCGCACTGGTGGTCTGACTGGCGTATTACAATGATGACAGTCGGGCCGCTGTAGGACTGCTGCAACCGCCAGAGATCCGTGATCCCTGGTGGTGGTGCAGCAGTTTGAGACCGATATATGCTTGGCGGTGCTGCTGCAGTACCGCCAAGACATCATGAGTTTCCTTACTGCCTCACTTTACATGGTGGTGAGCCTGCCATGAAAAGTGTAGCATGAGGAGCCAAGAGAGCCCTACAGGGCCTCAGGGTCATTGGATGCATGCAGGGGGGCACATGATGTGCTCTTCTGTCTCCATGCACCCTCTTTCCTGCACGGGATAGACTGCACAGTAGATGCCATGCAGGAACGGGCTTTAGTGTTCTCATTGCATTCCCCTTTTAATAGGCTGAGCTGTTGGAACACCAAAGGACCACCCACCAGACCATGAGATACCTTGCGGTGAGGTTTGGCAGCGTGGGAGAGGGGCGGTGGCGTGACGGCCCACTCACACAATGCCAAACTCATAATCAGACTCTTAGTCTCTTTAAAAGGAAGTCGAAATTCTTCGATGAGATGAAGCTGCAGGCTGTAGCTGACAAGGGCTCCACAATTCTGGCTACTCCTTCTGCAAATGGCCACTGAACTGGGTTTGCTGCTGTGGAGAAGTAAATAGCTGGAGCTACTGCAAAAGTCAGGCGGAGTGGCAATGCACCTTGGGTGGTTCAGCAGGAAAGTAGGTTGCGGTCTACTCTCAGGTCTCAGTGGAAATATCCCAAATTGTGGATTTGAGCTGTCTGGGCACCTTAAGCACTTCTTCTAAGAGCCCAGGACTGCTGGGGTACAACTTGGAGGATCAGGAGTCACTCAGGTTGGGTCCAGGGGCGGAGTTAAGATGGTTGGAGCCATTTCTGTCCCTGAGGCCTTGATCAGGAGGCCAGCCAACTAGCTATAGGAGTCACTCTGAAAGTCTTGGGTTCAAGTGAGAAAGCAGATCTCAAGCAGCATGGTACTCCTCTGAGGGCACAGACAATGTTTAGCCACGGCAGTCCTCTTGGTGCAATAAGACAGTCCTCTGAGAGTCCTTCCTCAGGTCCAGATGTGAACTGCACAGTGGGTCTGAGGGTCCTATTTTAAAACCTGATGCCATCTTTGAAGTGGAAGAAACGCCCAGAGTTCTCCCCCACTCCCCACTCCTCAGAAGTGTCTGGAATTTCCTGTCTTCCAGCCCTGGCCCCAGTCTCTCTGCAGGCACAATGGACCAGTGTGAAGTTCTTTGTGTGTAAGCTGAGGCAGAGTCTTAAAAGTGCAGATGGAGCTTTGTTCAGCTCCTACTTCCCCATTCTAGTTGGATGGCCCATCCTCCCAACACCCATCCCCTCTATTGATGGCTGTCTGGAAGGGATACACAAAGGCCACCTGCCAACTACACCTAGTCATGTGACCCAGGAAACAGGCTGCAGGCATGAAATGGTTAGGACAAGAAAATGGAATCAGGATTACAAAACCTTGTAAATCTGGGAATGCGTCAGATTCCATAGATTCTGCGTGGGACCATCCACAGCAGAGTAATGCATGAAAGGGTGCCATATTTACAAGGCCATGAAAAGCCAAGTAGGGTGGCTTTAAGTGGCATTGTAAATATGGGCAGGCACACTGTGCCACTGGTGCGTCAAAAAAAGTGACACACCGGCGGCGCAATGGGCTTGTAAATAAGCCCCTAGATTCTGCCACAGGAAGTCTCTTGCTTTAAAAAATATATATATTGTAAAACAAGACAGAAGTATAAAGTGATGGACCTTGCTTCTCTGAAAGCTAATTCATCCCTCAACCTGGAGAAACACATGCCCCTTAGGCTAGGTGTCACAGCCAATTCTAGTTAAGTCAATTGTCCCCTTCAGCTCTGTGTCTGTTAGGCCGACCTGCACTGTGAAAAGGAAGTGTAGGGCACTATATGCAACTGCACAGGTTTTCCCAACTAAACAATTCAGACAATACCATCGGAGACACATACACAGACCATACACTGGACCAGAGAACAAAGAAACTAAAGAAGATGATCTAAAATGAAAGCAATGAGAAGCCTATATTAACCAATGGCCCATTGCTCCTTTACATAATGTGGAGTTTAGTAATCTAGGCAGAACAACTGTTGCTGATGCTTATCCACTGACTGGATTGTATCAAGATGCAAAGATGTGGACTCGACTGAGGAAATACGTTGTCAGCCCTATGCCTGTTTGAAGAGCTGAAGCTATAGGCTTATTCCAAGAGCCAAACAAAATTGGGAGTATAAGGGTTACAAAATACCTATGGGATTTTAACTGTAGAACCCAACAATTAAATTACGATACCTACATACAGCGAAGAAAGCCATTTTTACAGACACCTTGCCATCTCACATTCATACACCTAGAAGGACAAACCACTGCTGTTTGTCTTTCTGGAATATATTTTATTGTAAATTGATACTTGTATAGCACTACTCACCCGCAAGGGTCTCAAGGCGCTTATATGAATACCGCTGTGGAACCCGTCCTGGCTTTCCCTGTGAGGCGTCCACTCCGGGGCACCTCCAGGGTGAAGGCCAGGCATCCTTAGCGTTGTGGGGATTAAGCAAGCTATTGCCCAGAGTTGCAGAGTGGGACTCTATGATTAGAATAGGCACTGAGGCGAGAATTATCAGGTCCGTGGAATTTTGAGCCCAAGACCCGGAATTGAACCCTGGTCCCGGGCTAGACCTCTGCATCAGGGTCTGCCGCTCTAACCATTGAGCCACACTTCTCCACTCCATCACTGATCTCAATATATCTGGATAAAACATTCAGTATTTACCACCAATTTAACAGCATTAGCAGACATGTGCTCATTTTCCAATGACAGCCTAGTACAGGCCTGTCCCAAATGTTAGTATATAATCCGTGACCGTGTGGGAGCTCTTTTGATTTGCATGGTTTGCTGGTTCCTCAGACTGCTAAAGTGAATTGCTCTTAACTAGACTGGATGCTCAGCAGGTTATGAAGCAGCCAGCAGTGACAAACTAGGCATGATCGTCGCTTCACCAAAATGCCAGTGGGTAGCGGAAGTGACATCACATGACCTCTGATTCCAATGGCATCACAGGAAGTGACATCATATGAACCTTGATGTCTTCCCAGTAAGTGATGCCCCGTCGCCTTTGAACCCGGTGATTTCACATGAAGTACGTCACTAAAGTTACAAATTCTAAAATGAATGCAGAATTAAGAAAAAAGGGAATACTTTTCTACCTGTATCATAGCATTCCATGTCTCTTTCTTTCCGTGTGTATGCTTCTAGAGGGTCTTTTTTTACCTCTGTAGGTTCAATCTTCGTATTGCTTTCCTTCCTATCTCCCTCTACGTTCCACCTTCTCACGTCATATTCAGCAATATAGCAGGCTTCATATATCACCCTATCATCCTCTCCCCTCCCTCACAGCTTCCTCTCAACCAAACTTTTGTAATTTTTTTATATCCAACTTTCAATCCGATTTCCCACAGCTGTATCACAAGCTACCATTTCTTATTTTCTCACGACCATTGCTCACGTCTTTTTGAACAAATCCACCTTTCCTTCTCTGACAGTCTGACTCTCTTCTCCTTCTCCTGTGTGCATTGGTACACCCTTTACTGTCATTTGGGTCCAGGATTTGCCTCGTCACTCATCACTTTCCTTCTCTCATGTGTATTGCTACATGTTCCACATCCAGTTACATCTTTTCCAGTTTCCATCCCAAAGCTTCCTCTCTCATTACCACCTCCATCGACATTTACCTTACACAAGCAGGTCTTGAGTTCTCTCCGTTCAACCCCATATACTCTTCACCCCTATCTTTAACAATAGTTGCTATCTCTTTAGTTTCCCCATCTAAATATCTTACCTTCTCACCTCTGTATAACCTCCACCATTGACCTACCTCACATCTACCTGAAACAGCTCCATACCCCTCCTTCTTTTTGCCTCCTTCTCTTTCTTGAATTCTCTTTCATGTTCTAATTCTCCCTCTCTCCCTCTCGTTCTCTTTCTCTCATATTTACACTTTGCTCTTGGCCTATTCTTTCTTTTCCTCTCTTTCCTTTGGCTATTCTTCAGACAGGTTGTGACATGAAAAGCTTATGGTCTGCATAAGTCATTGTGGTCTGTGGACAGAGGTAAGCCAGGATGCCTCACTATCTTGGGAACACCCTGCTGTAGGACTGGCTTCGTTACAGTTCAAGCGCCCCCAACCTACTCAAAGGTAAGCCACAGACTCAGAGCATCATGGTGATTTGCCCCGGAACCGACCCTGATATTAGGTACACTCTCAGGAATGAGGAATTACCGGGGATATCAGAAGTATCGCACCAATTCCTCTCCCCAATTCTCCCTAAAGTTCCACCAACTAATTTCGGCTGTTTTCAGTGGCCCTAAGTGTTTTGGTGAAATGCAACAGTTCTGTAGATTTCCAGCATATCTTCTATGGACTAGTAACTGCGGTTATCGGCCCCATGAGGACTAACATGAGACTTGTAATGAGGCCCTCATGTACTTTTCTTGCTGGAATTTCTTTTCTTTTCCAGGCACTGGCAGCAGGCCTGACGGAGGACCTGTATGGGCCCAACAAGAAAGAAAGTGAAGCAGACTCTTCTGCCCTGAAATGCACTATCAAAGCAGGACGGTTAATTGCCTCACCTCATGGCTCCACCCTTTCCACGTATGTACATAGTCAGCATTGGTTCTACCCACCCTCCCTGCCTCCTTCAGCAGGTTCGGCTAAAGCAACCGAGTCGTGCTTCATTTGAAAGTGCCCCTTGCTTTTGCACCAACGAACAGCATTACGCCTCACCTTAGGAGAAGTTGTGGAGATGTTTGGTACTCCTATGCAGAAGAGCAACATTTTATTTAATTACTTCACGCACTGAGCTTCAGAATGGCTTTATTTTGCAAAATTAATACATTCAGAAGTGCCATGCACAGTCCAAGAAACGAAAATGTCCAGGTTCGGGTGGAACAATTGAAAGTAAACAGAGCTCATTAGAAATCTGTTTTCTTTCTTTCTCTGGAACCGCCTTTGCATTTTAGGGGTCGCAGTTGACAGTGCCATGGGTAAGTGGCAAGCGGTTCCCCCTGGCAACCTTCAAATGATATCCATGAAACTTTTTCATGACCTCAGGTATTCATTCTCCCACAATTTACCACATCTTTCGATGCTGATTTGGACTATCAATTAAGTGCTGAAAATGTAATCAAATCTTAAGAGAGGCAAAAGTTGTGTATCCGGGCAGAGTGACGACCAGTGGGAGTATTTTTACTCAGTATGTCTTATTACTCTCAATTTCTGTTCGTGGCCTGGTTAAAATAAATAGTGTTAAAAGGAGCCAAATTGGTATGTCCAGCCCACCAAAGTCCTGCCTCTCAGCATGGGCTTCCCAGGTGCCTCGCAACAGGAGTGTGCGACAGCTGAGTGGCAACAGAGGATTTTATGGCAGGACTAAAGAATCCGATTATGCTTTCTCTATTTTTACTAATACAAAACAGCAGGCAATAAAAAACTGTAAAACACAACCACATATCCCCTGAGGCTTTGGAACATGCCTCCTCAACAGCCCACCAATAATGAACAGGCATAACATACAAAATAGTGAGGCACCATCTTGACTACTGTAGAGTCGCGGTCTCTTCCTTTCCACCCACGTGACCCGCCGCAACTATCGCGGAGTGACGCAGGGGCGGGGGATTATGTTGCGGCGCGAAGGGTGAACAGATGTACGCTCTCCTTCTCTGTAAAGAGGAAAAAAGTTAAAGTGTTGAGCACCAACACTCCGAGTCATGCAGTGTCATTTGGAGACGGGAAGCCATTCTACAGTGGCGACGAGGCAGAAGAACCGCCGCGGCTTACCAGCACTGAATCACGGAGAGGGAGAGCGGGCAGACTGCGATTCGGACACCTACAGACTACGGCCGGCCTACACAGAAGTCCCTGAGTGCGCACGTTGGCGCACGCAGCCCTGCTCATCAGGCTCCTTACTGCTCGCAGGTGCCCACAGGCTTGCGGTTGCTTCATAGGGCCACACTAGCCCCTCGGCGCGTAGACAGACACGCGGGCGCCCTCCCAGGTGAGCAGCCCATTCTGTCTCGAAGGGGCAGCCACGCAGCTCAGCGCGCGTGCCTCTACGTGACCACCACCCTGTGCCTGCTCCCGTGGCCCAGTGCAGTTCAGCGCCCGTGACTCTACGTGCCCACCACCCTGTGCCAGCTTCCATAGCCATTTGAGGGCCATTCCCAGCCAGCACATAGCCCAAGCTCCAGCCCAGCGGTGTGCCACCCTGAGAGCTACAGTGACCACAGAAACTCCGGTGATCACCGAGCAACCAACAGATATTGCCACGTGCACCACTTAGATCAAGCCTCCAGCCACCTTCCCCCCGAGCAGCGCCCTCAGCCACCATGTGTGCGCAGACCTTTTCGCTGACGAACCCTGTTCCATTCCTGTCGAAACCAGGAGAGCCAGCCATGAAATAGACCAACTGGAAGGAGTAATTCCTAACGTCACTAAAAAATACGTAACTTTATTTGGATTTTAAAAGAGACATTTGCAAGATAATAGTAACAGAAGCATAAAAAGAGTCAATTATTGTTAGAGTATATTCTATAGAGTTTATAAAGACTTGTTATGTTTGATTTTTGTACTTACCAAGAGATTTAGAGTTGTAGCAGAATGTTTGTTCTTTGATGTGAATTATCTGTTTTCAGTTGCTTTGAGGTCTGTTTAGAGAGAAAGTTTCAGAAAATTACCAATGAGTTTATATGTTGGATAAAGAATAGACACTTGTTATAAAGCATTGTTACTTATTTGGTGAAAAGAACCTGGGATGACACATGTATTATGAGTTAAAGCAGAAGAAACATATTTAAGAACATGAATAGATAATTTTTTATAAAGCATTGTAACTTATTTCGTCCTAAAAAACCTGGGATCACAATATCTATTATGAGTTACAGCAGAAGAAACACATTAGAGAGCATGATTTTAGGACACTACTTGTCTAATTACTTTAAGTAAATAATTAAAATATGTAGATACCTTTTTTATAGTCAAAGTGTCGAATATCTTGAAGTAGAAGTAGAACTTGATTTGTTTGTAGAGTCTGTTTTAAGGAAAAGTACATAGAGAAACAACCTTTTAGTTTAAAAATCTTGGTATATAAGTAATAGTTAATAAAACATTAGAAATTATTAACAGAGCTATATGATTACTTACTTGTAGTATTAGGAAGACATTTCTGGCACAGAAGAATATAGATGTTGCTCCCAAAACTGGCAGTATGTGGTCACGAAGAATATTCCCTGCAAGTTGTATGGCTGTTTGTGACTGGTTTATATAGGGTATGTGTAATTAGGTTTGCTATCTGATTGGTCACATATGTTAAGACGAGTTACTATTGGTTAGTTTGAATTTTTTTAAGTAAAAAAATTAAGATGTATCTGATTAGATTGTTTATATCGAGGAAGAGAAATGATGTATTTATGTATTAAAAAACCCTTGTAATAAATATAGTATTTTTATAATGAGTACAATCTATAAAAAAATGTATGTTTACAATGAGTGTATATAAAAATATCGTTAGTGAGAGAAAAAAAAGTTATAAAAAGAAAATGTTACTTAATAATAGTAAAATAAATTAGTGAAGTATTTTCAAATGTGTGTATTACTAAGAGAATAGATGTATTGGTGTTATATATAAAAAAGAGTATTTTTAAGCTATCGATATTTTTATGTAGACGAAATTAGTGCTATCGATATTTTGGTTTTCGATATTTTTGTAGCGTGCTATATGTAGTATTGAGTGTCGATATTATGGTAGTCGAAAATAATGTTAACGATATTTGTGTAGTCAATATTTTTGTGCATCGATATTGTGTGATCGATAATTTTGTAGTTTTAATGTTAAGTATAGGGTGTCGAAATTAGTGATATCGATGTTTGAGATTTGATGTTATAGTAGGTCGATTTTTGTGAAATCGAAATTCTGTCAGTGATTCGCAGTGTCATTTGGAGAGGCAACGCCATTCTACAAATGCCTCTTTCTTTGCTGCTCCGCAGTCAAGATATGTGCCTCTTTGTTTTTGTACACTGTGCAGCTGTCATTGTTGGTATTTTATCATATGCGGCTTTACGATTGTGCTTTAGTATGGTTTGAAGTGTTTTACACCCCTGGTTAATCAGTGTATTGCACTGGAACCTTTATCATACTTTTTCCTCATTGGGAGGGTCCACAACTGCCTCCGGTTCGGGTCCCTCCACTGCAAGTTAGGCGTGTGTAGCACCCATGTTTAACCCCTCATTTGAGTTTTCTGTCCCCTCCTGGTGCGAGGACAATTTGCCATTGAAGGCGGGGTCCTAAGGTAGAGAGCATGCATATGTAGCCCAATTAATCTACATTTGGGCTACTTTGTGCTGCACATGTGAACCTCCTTCGAAGTTTGCTGGCGCACCCTCTCTCACACTTGGCAGCTTCCTGAAAACATTGCACTGGTGCCACCTCACCTCTGCTGCAATAAAATGGGATTTCTACTACAAACATTGAATACAGTGGTATTCTTACATCAAATTTGCTTTTTCTTGCAGTCGTGGTTTAATTCTATCAAACTGATTACATTTTTGGGATCGTCTTAATTGGGTCTGCTTGCTTGTTACTTTTTCATGTGGCGTGTGACCAGCCTTCAGCTCCACTGCTGCCCTGATTTGCAGAGTCCTCCAGGGCTGTAATAATTCTTATTTTAGGGTTCATCCTTCCTGGCTGGCTACGCTGTGCAACCCTTGCTTCCCACTAGGGACTGTAATTGTGAAGCGTACCCCTCTGTGCTGCCATGTCTAATAATGAGACTTTTGAGCCAGGCCGGGAGGCTTATGGGCCCAATGAAGATGAGGATTACTATTATGATTAGGGGGCTTGTGGAGGTGTTTGACTATTCAGTCCAATGCTCTCTGGATAAAACCCTTACCTCAGCCCTCACATCCAGTTCCAAGGACCTAGAAGAGCTTTCTGGATGCTGCTGCCCCCTCCCCTACCCCTCCTTTGGTCCCCTCCCAACCCTCACTGACCCCTGATTCAGAGCCCACCTGGCCACATTCTGATGCCTATAATAAATTGTCCCTAGGGGCTTTAGGTGAGCATAACTATATCACCAAGAAGCACTCAAGTTCTCCAGCTCCTCTTACATCCCTCAAAATCTGATACTGATAATGATACTGCTTCCCGGCACCTGTCATAAGCTGTTAAATGTTATAAGAAATGTAAACACACCTCCTTCTCGCATCCAAATCCCCAGTTTCACTTTTGAGCTCTCCGACATCATTCATCCCAGATCCTCCAACTGTTCCGGCAGTGGTGGATTATATGCAATACCACCTCTGCAAGAGTTTTGAGACGGAGGTATGGTCCAGACTCAGAGAAGAGTGCCCTAGAACTAACCTTCCCCATAAAATTGCTCTGATTCCTGACATTGATTCCACTATGCTCATCTTCCTCAAGAAGTTCACTAAGGATCCAAAAAAGGGGATTGACAGAGCTTGTATACAAAACTGCCCCACGGGTAGAGAAGTACTTCCAGACAAAGGAAGGGGGAAGGGATACATCCTCCCAAGTAATATCCACAATCAGTAAGTATCCAACCCAAAAAATTGAACTAAAGTATAATGTATAAGCACACTACCACTATTGGGAGCACTACCTCTTTATATAGTAACCCTCACACACTCTAATAGTGTCATGCTTCATCGTCGGGTTCACCCTGGCTTCGAAAGGCCAGGGTGGGCTCAACCGTATTTCAGGGTGCTGGTTATGAAGCCAAAAATTTGGGAGTACTCATAAATAACAAAGTCTCTTTTTCTAGCCAGGTTAACACGCTAACATCATCCACGTTTTTTATTCTCAGAAATTTTAAAAGGATCTTAGCTTTTATCCCTCCAAACTCCCTCAAAATGGTAATTCAGGCCTTAGTGATGGCCAAGTTAGACTATGGTAATAGTCTATAACTTAACCTAAAGAGGAAGATTTGAAAGAATAGAAGGACTTGTTACCTGAAGATTGACTGTTGGTGGTGTAATTACCCCTGTTGACGCCTCTGTTGTAACACCCTTTGTAGACCCTTGAGGCATAGAAGCTTGCAGGGAGGAGCCTTGTCATAGCCTCTGCCTCGACAGACGAATCCTCTTTAAGGAGTTTGCTGGTTGAAATGGCCAGTCGAACGTACTCTGCTGCTGCCTGCCTGGGCAAAGGGAATTGAATACATTCTTCGTGAAAGACTGGGCCTTGCCAAGCGAAGGAAAAGTGTTCACAAACTTGCCAATGTCCTTGAAAAATCGGTCTCCAAAAAGTTGCCCGTCGCTAAGGGGCCCCGTTCAGCTGAAGTTAGTTTGACTAACTGGGGGCCAATTTTCATCATCATACTCCCAGATCTGTGACTCAAGAGGAATCTTTTGCCATTGTGCAACATTCCATCCATCAATTGTTGTTTTTGCATTTGTCACGCCCGAGTCGGACGGGTATGCTCAGACGTGAGTCCTGTGCTCTCCATGCCACTGGAATCAAGCTATCCTGGCTGATGACGACTGATAGCCAGAAACCGGTCCTAGAATGCTTGATTCCGGTCCAGGGGAAGACATGGCTTGCAGTTCGGGCTGGACTGTACCCATGAGGCACAGGATCAAGGATGTCTGAACTGGGTTGGTGTGGTGAGCAAAAAAACGATGGATTTAGGCCCAGATCTATGTACTGGGGTGTATGTATGACATTGTTCTGCATTCTGTCCTTCAACTGTTTTTTTTGCATTTGTCACCCCGAGTGGGACGGGTATGCTCAGACGTGAGTCCTGTGCTCTCCACACCACTGGAATCAAGCTATCCTGGCTGATGACGGCTGATAGCCCGAAACCGGTCCTAGGATGCTTGATTCCAGTCTAGGGAAGACATGGCTTGGCAGTTCGGGCTGGACTGTTCCCATGAGGCACAGGGTCAAGGCTGATTTGCATATGGCCATGTCTGAACTGGGTTGGTGTGGTGAGCAAAAAAACGATGGATTTAGGCCCAGATCTCTGTACTGGGGTGAATGTATGACATTTTTCTGCATTCTGTCCATCAACTGATGTTTTTGCGTTTATCTCCAGGGACAAGCCAGGTGTCACAGCTGCATCCCCTGATGCCCCCTACGTTAACTAACTGTGGCTGACTGCAGCAACATTTGTGGTGCGCATTGATAAAGTTCCAATTTCAAATCTTCACTAACTGAGGTAAATGTAAAACAAGCATTGATAAAGTTAATATGTCTGCCTTTTCATAATAAAAGTGTTTCTTCTTTCTTTGGTGATTTTGTTTGTATAGCTGTTTGGATTGGTGACAGGGTGAATACAAGAATGAATCAACGAAAGGAGGAATAAATGGATCACTCTGTGCATGGATAAATGAATGGGAGGGAAGCTGGGGGTGGCTACTGTTCCACTGGAGGCAGGCATAAGCTATTTTCTCCTTTGGCTGCTGTTGTCTGTTAAATTATTCATGCAGTTGCTCATCCATCCATCAGTCCATGCCACCAATCAATCACCCATGCATCCTTCCATGACTCAGTCACTTATCCGTTCATCGATGGACTAACACATTGACCCATACCTACACTTACTAACCCATTTTTGCTTTCATCCACTCATCCATCCATGCAACCACACCCGCAAAATCGCCATCAATGAACAAGCGTTTTTAAAAAGCCAAGCTTAGTGGCACTGTCAATTATTGCTCTGTCTTTCCATTCACTAATCTCCATGTATATCTCATGGCTTATCTTTCATGCTACCTTCCTCTCATTCATTTCTGGCTTTACTAATTATTTCAACCTGTTTTCCTGAAGGCTTACTCTCGTGTTTTTCACCCTCATTTGCTTCCTTCCCTCTCACTATGCAGTATTCACAGCCCTGCATCCGTCTCCACGCTTTCCTTCCTATGTGTCTCCACCTTCATACATGAGACAGCAGGGACAGGTGGTACTGCTAGGCCTGTATGTGAGTGGAGGGGGGTTAGAGGTGGAGTTTGGCTGCTGGGAGCCGGCCGGGGTGCACGTCTTTACTTCTTTCCCTTGGGTCTGTATGTGAGTGGAGAGGGTTGGAGGTGGAGTGCAACTGCTGGGGGCCGGCCCGGGGGCACATCTTTACTTCCTTCCCTTGGGCCTGGATGTGAGTGGAGGGGGGTTGGAGGTGGAGTGTGACCGCTGGGGCCGGCCCGGGTGCACGTCTTCACTTCCTTCCCTTGGGCTTGTATGTGAGTGGAGGGGGGTTGGAGGTGGAGCGTGACTCCTGTGGGCCGGCCCGGGTGCATGACTTCACTTCCTTTCCTACTCAAGTACAATACTTATTTCATTTGGTAGAGCAACCTATGCACTATGCAGAGCAGGACCTCTGTTTAACAGAGGAAATTAACAACGGCTGCAAAGAAAATGCAATTGAATTGTCTGTGCATTTATAAATCCTGTTTCACGACTTAATCATAAAACAATGTCCAGAAATGTTAGTTCGTATTGCTGTTCATGAGTAGACCCCATTGATGCAATAATCCATTAAAAATCTGTCAACAAGGCGTTCGGAATTTATTTTATGCGATAATCATCACATATGCTGAGTTTTTGGGGAATACCGCACCAATATCCGCATGTACCTGTACATAACATATTTCTCATTGCTAAATTTTTGCAGCTTTGCCCTGTCATACCTTAACGAAGGTTGCAATCTTTGTCAGACTTGGTAACTACCTGGCAGCAGTGCTTCATTTGAGCAGGTGGTTTCTGGTGCTCGGCACCGGCAGCTTGTGACAGTCTGCCACAAGAACGCGTTGTTTGGATAATTTATTGATGACCTCAACAACAGTTAATTAATAATTCAATACACATTAAAATGACTAGCGCCTGCGAAACAACACCATTATTATAGCTTTGGAGGGCTGAAAACCCAAATTGTCACACTTGTGGAAGTGTGATGGTTAGTAGATGTGCTGTTACTATCATTGGCAGCATAGTAGAAACAATGTGTAGTGCAAGCTGCAGTGGCCTCCTGACAAGAACCCTGGCACGTATTGTTTTACAAATTAAGCACTGCAGGACATGAGAAACATACCACCACTTGTAATCGCTATCCCTGCACAAATACACAATTTAATTGGTCACTTCTAATTAGGCCATAATCCATTGTTGGCTATCAATCCAAGGGTCTCCATATCTGTGGAAAATATACATTTGTGTGTTTTGGCCAGTTCCAAGTATTACATTCAAACTTTTCTTTCTGCAAACATACCCCAAACACCCATGCACTTACTCACAAATAACAAATATAGGCACAAAAAGTCAGACATACATACAGATCACACCAACACACACACACATATCACAGACATCAAACACATACAATTACAGAATTCTGAGGGAGGACCGCAAAATAGATGGGGGGGCAAGGCCACATTAGTGTATAAGAAGGAATATGAATGTTCATCCTTCGCTCTTGAAGGCCTAGAGATGGCGGAGGCACTTGGCATCTTTCTGTCCCTTACCTTCAACCAATCACTTGTGGGGGTCCCTCTCTACCATCCCCCAGGTCCAGCCAGCACTTGCTTGCACTCGTTAGAAAGTGCATTAGCCCCATGGACGATGAGGTATGCCCATTTCCTAGTGCTGGGTGATTTTAATGTCCACTTGGACAATACCTCTGGGCATGAGACCACAGTACTTTTAGAAATCATGAGTTCTCTTTCCATGAAACAACAGGTCTCTGGCCCCACCCACCAAGCTGGCCATACCCTTGACCAGGTCTTTTCCAACGTGAACCTGGTGGTGTTTCAACCTACTCCTCTTTCATGGTCAGACCACTATCATATTCCATTTGCTTGGCCACAGACTGGCAATAGAACAACCCTGGAGGATAACACACATACTTCCTACCGTGCTTATCACAAAATATAGCAAGACAACCCGAACCGTGCTCTTGCAATTAGCACTCCAGTCCTGACCGGCTGTGTGGAAGAGGACACCACATGCCTGGGCAGCTGTATTTGTGGGACTGTTAACACACTGGCACTAAAGAAATCTCAATCAAAGTTGAAATGTTCTGCCAATGGTTCAATGATGAGCTGAGAGCATGCAAGTTTCCTCCAGAAGATAAAACTAAATATAAGATTGCACTGAGGAAGTACCAAAGGAAATTGTCTCTAGCTAAAAAGACCTTCTTTGATATAAGGATCGAGGAGGCAGATAACAAAGCCAAGGAAATCTTTAAAATTGTTCATTCTTTTTTGTGCCCTGTGTCATATCTAGAGTATGTACAGCAACTGCTGAGTGGCACGGTGATCTAGGCTCTTTTTTCCATGAAAAATCAAGACCATTCAGAACAACTTCCAGAATAATGCTTGAATCACCAATCACAGGCATCCCCTAGAAAGGACATGCTTCCCTCTCCACGCCCTTCTCCTTATACAAATTCACCCCCTTTCTCCCGAATGGTCACTTTCAGCATTGGAGGGCCTGAAGTCTGGCTCCCCTCTAGACCCCTACCCGACTACCAAACTAACGATGGCCACTCAATCTATCAACCCTTTAATGAACAACATATTTAACATCTCGCTGGCAACGGGTATGGTTCTATTGGGCTGGATAAAGGCAAAAGTGCTCCCTCTGCTGAAAAATTGGCAGCTAATCCCAAGCAACTGGCGAATTATAGGCCCATCTCCCTTCTCCCCGCTTTCTCAAAGATTCTTGAGAAGGGAGTCAGCCAGCAACTCTCCCTCTACTTGGAAGATAATAAAATATTACATCCCAGCTAATCCAGCTTTCGACCCCATTACAACACTGAGACCGCGCTTCTAGAAGCGGTTGAACATGTAAGGAACACCCTAGACAAAGGAGGCAAGGCCATCCTTGTCCTTCTGGACCTCACTGCAGCTTTTGATACCATGCCCCACTCTAAGCTTCTTCAAGAGATAGGGATCAGACACTCAGCCTTGAACTGGCTGACATGATTTTTCAGCAAGCGTACTCAGGAATTATGGCTGCCCCTTACACCTCTCAAGCCAGAATCCTGACTGTGGGCGTACCCCAGGGTCCGGTCCTTAGCCCCATCTTTTTTAACATATAACTCATGCCCTTGGCTATACTAGCTGAGTGCTAGGTGCTAAAGCCATTTCTTATGCAGATGATGCGCAGCTACCCTTCACTTGTGAGAAGGGAAGTGAACTGGATGGGGAGCTCATCTCTCGATGTCTCACCAGGGTGTTTCAGTGGCTGGACCAGCACCAACTAAGGTGCAATCCGGGTAAAAATTGAGATGGTGGTCTTCGTAGATGTCCCCCACAATCTGGAGAGAACCTACTGGCCGAGCGATGTGCCTCAGCCTGGTCACCTCCAAAACTCTGTGAAGAACCTAGGGATTAAAATTGACAGCACCCTCTCTTTCCAACCACAGATTCAAGCTCTAGCTGGCTCCTGCTTCAGCCCACTCTGTATGCTAAATGCTTACCTCTCCTGTCTGAGTCTGCAGGCAGAGAGGCCGTTCAGGCCCTAATCACGATGAGACTCGATTATGGGGGAATGCCCTCTACCTCGGTCTCTTTGACTTTCTTCTCAACAGACTCCAGGTGGTGCAGAATTCGGCGGCTAGACTGCTACTCAGACTACCACCCAGGTCTCACTTGTCCTCTCATTTGAGGGCCCTTCATTGCCTTCATAGAAAAAAGAGGATTGTCTTTAAGGCAACACATATTCTTTCTGGTACTCCCTATTACTAAATTCCATTCTCAATGGTTTAGCGGCAGCCACCCAAACATCTAGTGGCTGGGAGCATATTCTCCTTGGTGTGAGGAGTACCCATATGATGACAAGGGCGCTACCAAACGGGAACTGATGGGTACTTTTTACACCCTCGTGATATCATGCTGTGCCTCTAGTTTACACAGTTATATACTTTTTTCACTATTTAGTTGTGTCTTGAACAGGATGTATAGTTAATTCCTCAGACCCATAGACTTTTTTTGTTCTTTCAAGTGTATCCCTTGGGGGTTATGTTATGTTTTGGTCTTTAAACATGCCCTGAGACCCTCTTTCAAACGTATGTTTCTGATGTTCCTGCGCGGCTGAGGCTGCGGGTCTTGTTTATCGTGTGAGATGCCTGTACAATACAGTTGTCTAGTTTTTTCGCTCGTCTTAGTTAGGATAATAGAAAATAGCATTCTTTAGTACAAAGTGGACTATTTATAAACTCTTACCTACCTTCTCTCACGCCCACTTCTAGTCCTGGCCCTATTATTGATATTAGTCTCAAATGGCCACTAATTGGGGCCTAGCATTTGATGAGACTGAGATCCAATCCATCCTACTAGAGAATCCCAGTATACTAGATAGCATTCCAGTAGCCGTCAGTAGCAATGAGGAAGGATGGGCTAAAGTATTGGTCCTGAAGAAAACCCATTCAAGGACGATTATACATGGCATTACGATTGCCGAATACTTGCGTGGCAATTGTGCCCCTACTTGTTTAATCGTCACCAACGCCCCTAGGCTATTTTTAGATGACAAAGATTTCCTCAAAGATTGGTCATTGATAGCATGGAGGTGCACCAGAGGCTGGCTTGTTATTATAATTAAAACTGCCAAAAAGGTGGGCGACAAAATTCTGGTTGACATCCAGGTATTAGAGGGCAAAATTAAAGCAACCATCACAAGTACACGGTTTTAAAAAAGCCAGGAAGAAAGCAATACAAATAAAAAAGAATTTAAGGATTCCATCCTTTTTACGAAACTTGAGAAATTTTAAAAGGACTTGGCAGGATTCCCAGCTGGGAGGGTTTACCCCTATCCTAGCGATGCATATGGACCACCAGCATTCAATCGCAATGGGCGCAGAGGAGGATCCACTTATGGTACCTCTAGTTCAGAAGAAATATCTAGCTACTCGGATTCCTCATTGAAAGGTAACCCCATAAATAAAAATCGAGGAAGAGGTTATCGGCGAGGGTGGAGAAACAACTACCACAACCAGAACCAGTTTCCACACTGGTGGCAACCAAATCCATGGATGTATGGCGGTCCACCTTTTCCCCAAAAAATGGGAACTTTTGGTCCTTCACCATTTCAATCTGATTCAAACATGCAGCCTTTTTTAGGGTTTGGCCGAGGGAGACCCAGAGGCAGAAAACGACCGAGACAAGTCCAATGGGGTCCTCTTCCACCATCAATGGACCTGAGGAGCGGGAGGAAGGTCCCGCAAGAACAAGCAGGCACGAGCAACGGGACAGTCTCGTGATGAATCTAAGTTCACGAATGTTAACTGAAGATGAAGTGAATGTACTCAATAGAGGACTAGGCTTTGTGGCTACACAGACAGGGGATCCCTTCTTGATATAAATAGAAATGGCAAAAAAAAAATTGTAAGATTAGATTACATTTCTTTTTTGCCAAGCACATGAAAGAAGGGTCTGATCATGTAGATCTTAATACTGGCCTGAAGAAACCTTCGACTTTTAATCCACCTGTTGGTGGTCTACCTGCAAAGGTGTTGACCTTTGAACAGGCGGTTGAGAGTGATGTTATGAAATTATATCAAGCGGAAGACAGCCTTTTATTAATCTACCAAACAAAACAACAGGATGCGCTCTGAAACCTGACTGCAGATGATTCGCTGACGATAAAGCCAGCAGACAAGGGCGGCGCCATTGTCTTACTCGACACGACAACGTATCGTAACGAATGTCTGAGGCAACTGCAGGACACAAAATCATATCTTCACCTGACAGAAGACCCAACAGAACGACTCCCTAACATCATTGGACACATAGGACCTTTTGAATCCTCCCCCCTGTCACTACCATGTGGAGTCCCCCAAGGCTCATCCCTCAGTCCGACACTATTTAACATTTATGTGTCGGACCTTGCCAATGTCATCAGGGCACACGGGATGAGCCTCACTTCATACGCTGATGACACTCAACTGGTCCTTGCCGTCAAAAATGACGGGCTTCAGAAAGCCAACTTGTTCAACCAGGGCATGTCGGCAATCGGGAACTGGATGTCACATAATTGTCTGAAGCTAAACTCCGACAAATCGGAGGTTGTAATTTTTGGCAATCTCTCCCCGGAGTGGTCCCCCCTTTGGTGGCCGTCACCCATGGGCCAGCCCCCAGACCCGGTTGACAAGGTGAGGAACCTGGGAGTCATGTTCGACAACCGTCTGAACTTCCTACCACATGCCAACCAGATATCCTCCTCAGCCTTTCATAAACTAAGGCTCATCAAAAAAATTCTGCCCTTTCTACCTGAAAACACCGCAAAAACGTTGGTAAGCTCCCTGGTGCTCTCCACCCTAGACTATTGTAACGCTCTGTTTCTAGGTGCCCAGGAGAGAGTGTTAACGAAAATGCAGTCTATACAGAATGCGGCCGCCAGGCTCCTAGGGCGAATTCCCAAGTACCAACCGGTTTCACCCACCATAAGACAGCTTCATTGGCTCCCGGTGAAGAAGAGGATTAAGTTCAAATCCCTGTGCTTGGTATACAAGGCTTTACACAATGCCGGACCAGTGTTCTTCACTCAGAACCTAACCCCCTACTGCCCGCCTAGAACACTGCGCTCCTCCAGTTCCATGGAACTGGTGATCCCCCGAACTAAATCTGTCAACTGGGGTGACAGAAGATTACTTGTGGCCGCCCCAAAACTATGGAACACAGTGCCTCATTCGATCAAGACCAGCACGTCCCTTTTGTCTTTCCGCAAAAACCTTAAAACCTTAAAACCTGGCTTTTTATTCAATGAACTCCCAGTCCCCACGGGCCTTCGTTTCGCGCTTTACAAATGTTTTTATAAATAAATAAAATAGTAGAGGAGGCGGTCACGGAAGGATGGATTACATCACAAGAAGCGAACTTCCTTCATACTACGCATCCTACTATGCCTTATTTTTACGTGTTGCCTAAAGTCCACAAACCACAACGACCTCTACCTGGACGCCCCATAATATCAGGGATCGGTTCTATTTTAGAAACTCTGTCCACTTTTGTGGATTGTTTTCTACGCCCTATAGTCAAAGGAATGCCAACATTCCTTCAAGACACCAAGGACGTACTACGGATATTACCGGATATTGAATTTGACACTTCTACTGATCTCTTAGTGTCCTTTGACGTGCAATCCCTCTATACTGCTATTCTCCAAGATGACACCTTGGAAGTAGTGGGGAGTCTACTACATGAGAGAGACATACAATCAATAACTCCAGTCCACTTCATCCTGAATCGTGCACATCTGGCAATGAAAGAATATTTATTTTGTTTTGAGGAGACCATTTATCTACAGATATCGGGGACCAGCATGGGAAGTGTCTTCGCTCCCAGCTTAGCTAACCTCTATGTCCACCACTTCGAACAGGAACATGTTCTGACACCTACTAATCCGTTCTTTCAGTCACTGCGGACATGGAGGCGCTACATCGACGACATTTTTGTCATCTGGCGGAGTACTGTCCAAGACCTTCTAATATTCCACCAATGGCTGAACACAAGGAATAATCACCTCAGGTTTACAGTTGAACATGATAAACATCAACTCGCATTCCTTGACCTTTTGATAACAGCTACACCTACCGGCCTAGAATCAGAGCTTTATAAGAAGCCTATGGCTCGTAACTCTCCGAGGGCTCTGAGGAACAACCTGCCATATGGTCAATTCTTGAGGATTCAGAGGAATTGCTCCAGTAAAGACACCTTTAAGGAACACGCACACAATCTGGAAGATCAACTAATTGCCAGGAAATATCCGAAGAAGATCATACGCCAGTCGATGAAGTGCGCTTTCAATAATGACCGCAAAGCTCTCCTGGAACCTCCCATCATTAAAGAAAAATCGGAAAGAATGACTTTTGTTAACACATTTAATACAAAGTCCAACCAAGTACAAAAAAATAATCCAGAGACATTGGTCGATTTTGAATACTGGCGGAGACCATCTACCACATCCTTTGTTTGCATTTAAACAAGGGCCAAACTTGAAGGAGAAACTAGTATATACTAGACCAAAGAGCAAAGCACTGCGAGCGGTGGGCACCCTTTGGGACATTTCAGCAGTGGAAGGTCACTACCCATGCGGCACTTCAAACCAGCAAATCTTTAAGTTTGGATATCGGCACTGACCGACCTTGGCAGCAAAGAAAATGTACGAACTGTAATAGCCAGAATTTGATTTACTTAATCACATGCACTTGCTAAACTTAGGTATGTTGACATGACCACGAGGAGGATTAAAATCCGTATATCTGAACATAAGAGCACAATTTGGTTCTGCAAACAAGCCACCCGACTCACAGCCCATTTCCTACAAGCTGGGCATGGTCCGACTAAATTTACATGGACAGTAATAGAGCAACAGTTTATTCCAGAACATGTGGCAGATGTCAGCAACTACCTATTTTCTAAAGAACAGAAATGGGTATACAGACTCAACACCGATAAAGAGGGATTAAATGCGGATATACCCTTGATGTCAATGTAAGGGTTGGCAAGTCCTTGTTTTCTGTAGGGGAGCTGACAGTTTAGATCATTCCATGTGCGAAAGTTGGAACTTTGATAACATCTAATCAGTCCCTGCTAAAAATCAGATTACAGACACTATAGATATGTCAGGCGCCTAGATGGAATTCCTACCTTAATTAGCCAAAACCATGAAACAATAAAAAAGCTACAACCTTGAACACAACTTAGTAATATCACGAACATACCACTGCTCTATTCGCACTGTGTAATAGGATGCTGTTTATCAAATTTTATTAAAAGCTAGAGCTCAACCAACGCAGGTAATTAGGGTCCTACTGACTAGTTTTCCACATAATCCTTTATAGCAAGACATGACACGTGTTTTGACAAGTGTTTCTATGTAAACCTTGTTGCACAACATGACCTGTGTTTCTGCAAGTAGGTTGTATTAATTACAATATTCCTTAAGTGTATTGTTTTTGACAGAAAGTTGTTTGATTGACAACTGCTCCAGCTTTTGACAACAATAGTGTCTCATTGATTGTATTTCTCATAGGAAAAAGGTCGCACAATATGACTTTTATTTTTTTAAGGAATTCAGGCTGTTCAATATGAACTTTATTGGTTATTTGTGTAAATACAGCCGGAACGCCTTAAAACCACATTTCCTAAGCTCCCATGCGAGCAGAGCACCCACGTGACACGCGTTATATCTTCCGGCCGCAGTAAACAAAAATGGCGCTCCAACAATGCCGGTTACCTCGCCAGTCAGCTCGGAAGGACGCCAAGGAGAACCGACGGACAGGTTGGTGCCTGTAGCTTTTCATTGCGTTTGCGCAACGTAAGAGCAGTTGATTACACGCAGGGCATAGTCTCTCTTCATGTATTTTTTATATTCTTCATATTTGGGTAAGAAGAAAGTAGAGACATGCCGCTGAATGAGGAGCATGGCTATGTAGAGTAATGTTTGGTTGGGAGATGAGTAGAGAGAGACCGGGTAGCCACGAGCACAGGTCTTTTTCGCCTTTTAACAACGAAGGCAGTGAAATATCTCGAAGTGTTGGAATACGTAGATTAGTAATTGATAGAGGGAGTGAGACCTAGTAGTTACGAGCACATGGCTTTAACTCCATTAAAATGAAGGCAGTGAAAACCAGCGCTATGAGAAGAGCTGGTTCGCAGCACCGTAGAGATTGTCTTTGAACTATATTTCCATCTTAACAGAGTCTCTTAAGAAAGTAGTCAAACAACATCGGACATCTCTTCCACCTCTTAGCAACTAAGGCAGTGAAATATCTCGAGGTGTTGGAATACATACATCAGTAGTTTTTAGAGGGAGAAAGACCAGGCAGTCACGAGCACAGGACTTCCGCCTCTTTCACAACAAAGGCAGTGAAATCCTGTGCTATGAGATGAGTTGGTTCGCAGTACCATGTAGATCGGTTGTAGACCGGTTGGGAACGTGTTTCTGAGCCATATTTCTATTTTAACAGAGCCACTTGAGAAGTAGTCTAACAACATCTGACATATCTGACATAGTATTCTGTTTTAAGAGTCCCTATACTAGGATTTACTATACATCTTGGAGGGAGGGAGTCGTGGGTTGGCGGTGCAGCTCGTAGACCCTCCCACCCCCCTGCAGCATAATATGCCTCCTCACCCCCGGCTGCGCAGCGGGCGCGCTGGTGGCGCACCGAAGGTGCGCCGAAGGCAAGCCCGTCTGCGCCCGTCCGCGACCGGCTGGGGCCTGGGGCCCGCCCCTATGCACAAATCATATCCTATTCATCGGCCCAACTTCAGGCCTGCCAGGGTGACTGGTGCATTAGCCCTTCCACCCAGGCACGTATCAACAAACTTGGAATTTCATCTCCTACCCTAACTACAGCGCAATCATTCGCGCCTTTAGGGCACCCTCTACAGCCTTCTTCGACCACCTCCCCGGCCTTGGCTAGCGCCATACTTCTGAATACCCGCTCGGCGGTTAAGCATCAACTTGAATTGTTCAACCTTCTGGTCTCTGCAAAACCGGAGTTCCTATTTCTCACCAAAACCTGGTATTCTCCTGAATCGCTGCCCGATGTTCTGGAGGCTCTCCCCGACTCTTACTATGCCCTCTGCGCGGACCGTCTGGGTTGGAAAGTTGGCGGTGGAGTAGCCATGATAGTCCACTCTCAATTCCAGTTCCAGCTCCTGCCCCACCCCCCTATCGCCTCAGTCGACTTCCTGGTAGCCCGCTCAGTCAACCTCGTGGTCCCTCTTACCTGCGTACTACTCTATCGTCCCCACAGGCTATGCCCCACTTCATTGCAGCTATTCAGGAACTACTGGCTACCTTGGTGGTCAACAATTCTTCTGTGTTAATCCTGGGAGACTTTTATTTTTGCCCCATCTCATGTCTAAAGATTTCACTGAATCTCTTGGCTGCCCTAACCTCACTCCCCAGATCCACCTCCCTACCCACTCAGGTGGCCATATCCTTGACCAGATTTGGTCTGCCAACCTATCCATTTCGTTCCTTTCCATCTCCCCTTGCATTTGGTCCGACCACTCGCTTATTTCATTCTCCCTCAACTTTGGGACCGTCAATAAACTTACCCCTCCAAAAAATACCTGGGTTCGCAAATGGAACCGTGTAGACATGCCCGCCTTGTGTTCCTCCCTCGCGGCCTCATCCCCCCCACCTGGTGGATGCCTCCCCGGATTCACAGGTGGCCGCCGTTAACAACTGGCTCTTAACATCCTGCGACTCAGCTGCCCCCCTCAAGTTAGTTAAGACCTCACGTCAAGGGACATATTTTGGATCAGATTTGGTCCTTAAACTACCCGGTAGACTCATTGTCCATTTCACCTTGCACCTGGTCCGATCACCATCTAATATCTTTTTTTCTCCCCATTAGTTCTACTACCAGGCTCCCTCTTCCCAAAAATGTCTGGGTCCGCTCGTGGAGCAGAGTGGATCCGGATAACTTATCTGCCCTCTTAGTTGATTCCTACCCCACCTTACAAGGCCTTTCCACTCTGGCTCAGGCCAACGCCATTGATCAGTGGCTCTCTTCAGATAGTGAGTCCATTGCTCCACTAAAGCGGTTGACCTCTAAGCGGGAGAAGGATGCCAATCTGTGGTTTACCGATGACCTTAAAACCATCAAACTAGAGGTACGCCGTGCTGAGCGGGCCTGGAGGCGAAATTACTGTTCCATTCTTAGAGCTGATGTCATCGCTCTCCTGGCTCAATATAAGAAAGCTATCCTGGCCGCCAAAACGGCCTATTTCTCCTCTAAGATCCTCACAGCCGAGAACCAATCGAGGGAAATTTTCTCGATTGTCCACAACTTGGCATTTTCGGACCGGACATCCCTCAAGCCCTCCCCTTCCCAGGACCTCTGTGATTCCTTGAACAGTTTCTTCATCAATAAGAGTGCCGCCATCAAAGCCAATATTCCCTTACCTTCCCCTACTTTTGTGGACCCTCAGTGTCCTCAACCTCAAGGACAACTTAATGCCTTCCCACTTCTGACCAAGGAATCCCTCTCTTCATTAATTCCCCTCATCAAATCTGGTTCCCCTCTGGACTCTTGTCCAGCTCACATCCTCCGTCACATTTACACTACTTGCCCTGATCCCCCTCTTCACTTTCTCAACAGTTCCCTCTCCCAGGGGGTTGTGGCCAACCCAATGAAAACAGCTATAATTCTACCCATCTTAAAGAAGCCTGGCGCGGACCCTTCGGTCCCCGCCAATTATCGCCCCATCTCTCTCCTACCATTTTTGGCTAAGGTGCTCGAGCATCACGTCACCAAGTCTCTGAGCGCCTTTGTGGAGGAGCATGGGGTTCTGGCTTCTCGCCAGGCTGGCTTTCGCCCTGCACACTCGACGGAGTCCGTAGTGCTTTCGGTCCTTGACAACCTCAGGGAGGGAATGAACACCAGTCGATCCCAGGCTTTGGTCCTCCTTGATCTCTCAGCCGCCTTTGACACTGTTGATCACACCATCTTGCTTTCCCGTGTCAGGGCGGCAGGGATCGGGGGCCCGGCCCTGGTGTGGTTGTCCTCCTTCCTGAGGGACCGCACCCAGGCGGTTCGCCTGGGTGACTTTTCTGCGGACTTCCGGAAGGTTCAGTGCGGGGTCCCCCAAGGTTCCTCCCTTTCACCTCTTTTGTTCAACCTTTACATTGCTCCCCTTATCTTTGCTTTACAACAAATGGAGGTCGCCGTATATAACTATGCGGATGACCTCCAACTTGTTTTCAACCTCTCTTCTTCTTCTGCTTCTATCCTTAATTTTCAGTCCATTATGATTTTCATCCGGGACTGGATGGACTTTAACCACCTGAAACTCAACCCAGATAAGACCGAGTTGGTGTTGACAGGTGGTGCCTCCAGTCCCTGGTCCTCACTTTTTTGGCCCCCTTCCCTAGGTTCTCCCCCGGTCCCTTCTACCTCAGTGAAAACCTTAGGCATCAAACTTAATTCTCACCTCACCCTTCACTCCCAGGTTAGCTCCGTGGTTTCTTCTTCTTTTCTTTCACTTCGCACCATCCGCAAGGTATCTCGTTTCTTTTCCTTTGAGGCCTTGAAGCTGATCATCCTTGCGATGGTCATCTCCCGCCTGGATTACGGCAACGCCCTATATGCTGGCATACCTGCATATAGTCTTAGGCGGCTGCAGTTGATCCAAAACCAGGCGGCACGGTTGGTGTTCAAACTCCCTAAATCTTGTCACGTTACACCCCTCCTTAAATCCCTACACTGGCTTCCTGTCCGCGAACGTGTCGAGTTCAAGCTTGCTTCCATCACCTTCCAGGCTCGACTGGGCACGGCCCCTGCCTTCGTCGCTTCAGAGATTGTCCCATATCTTCCAACCAGGGAGCTACGATCCTCATCTCAATTCCTGTTATCAGTCCCCCGGTTTCGCAGGAAAAAATGGGGGGGGTCAAAGTTTGCGACCCTTGCCCCAGTCTTTTGGAACTCCTTGCCCTTTGAGCTCAGATCCCTAATGCCTTACCACCAGTTTCGAAAGAAACTCAAAGCTCACCTATTCACCAAATCCTTTAGTTAGATTATTTGTTACGTTGTTCCTCCCCTGCCATTTCCACTCTGGAGATCTGCATGTTACAGTGCCATGAAACCGCTGGTGAAAGCGCGCTCTACAAATACTTTCAAACTCAAACTCAAACTCAAACCTGCCGCTCCCATGAGGCCAACAGATGGTTCACTGAGGACCTTAAAACCCTTAAACTCGCATTAAGACAAGCTGAACGTCATTGAAGGCGCCTGTATTGCCCCATCCTCAAAATTCAATATTCTGCTCTCCTTCGTGAATATAAAAAAGCCATCCTTTTGGCCAAAACAGAATACTTCTCCGGAAAAATCCTCCTTGCGGGCAATAAATCCAAGGAGATCTTCACCATCGTACACAATTTAGCAGCCTCAGAAAGAGCTTCCCCCAAACCTGTCCCCTCTCAATCCCTCTGTAACTCACTAAATAGGTACTTCATAGAGAAGATCTCTGTCATTAAACATAACATACCCTTGCCTTCCTCCTCCTTCCTCCCTCCCTCACTTACCCCTCTTTCCGTGTCTCTTGATCAGTTTCCTGTAATTTCTAAGGAGACCTTACCTTGTTGAAGAAAGTTAAATCAGGGTCTCCCTCAGACTGTTGCCCTGTTCACATACTGAAGGAGGTTCTCTCTAATTGTCCAGAACCCCCGCTTACCCTCCTCAACACATCCATCCATCAGGGAATCGTCCCGGTTGCTTTTAAAGCTGCCATCATCACTCCTATCCTGAAAAAAACTGGGACTGATCCATCTTCCCCCTCAAATTTACGTCCTATTTCTTTATTCTTGAGAGCCATATCACTTCCTGCCTCTCGACCTTCATCGAGGATAACCATCTCTTGGCCTCTCGTCAGGCCGGCTTCCGCCCAGTCCATTCGACGGAATCCGTGGTCTTCTCTGTCTTGGATGAATTTAGGCCGAGCGCAGACACCAACTCCTCCCAGGCCTTGGTTCTCTTCGATCTGTCCGCCACCTTCGACACGGTCGACCATTCCATTCTTCTCGACCGTGTCGGAGGCGCCGGCATCCGGGGGGCTGCCTTGGCCTGGCTCACTTCTTTCCTAAGAGATCGGACACAAGCCGTTCACCTGGATGGCTTCCCTGCTTCCCCCTGTCCGGTCACCTGTGGGGTCCCCCAGGGCTCTTCTCTTCCTCCTCTTCTTTTTAACCTTTATATCCACCCTCTTATTGCTGCTTTACAATATATGGAGGTGTCAGTATTTAATTATGCTGACAACCTCCAGCTTATCTTCAACCTCTCCCCTTCTCACGTCTCTATATCTAAATTCCGTACTGTACTTACTTTTATCTTTGACTGAATGAACTATAACCATTTAAAATTAAATCCGGACAAGACAGAACTGACACTCACTGGCAGCCTCCCCAGCCCTTGGTCCCCTGCCTTCTGGCCCCCTGCTCTTGGCTCTCCTCACTCACCTTCCACCAAAGCAAAAACCCTGGGTATCCTAATAAGCCAAGACCTAACGATGCGCCCCCAGATCAGCTCCGTTGTCTCGTCCTGTTTTTTTGTCCCTCCTTGTCATTCGCAAAATCTCCCGTTTTTTTCTCTGTTGATGCCCTCAAGCTCATCATCATGGCCATGATTGTTTCCCGCCTGGACTATGGCAACAGCCTCTATGTAGGGAATCCGACGTACGAGCTTCGGTGCCTCCAACTTATCCAGAATCAAGCAGCACGCCTCATTTATAGGCTCCCTAAGTGCCACTGTGTAACCCCTCTATTCAAATCCCTTCACTGGCTTCCCATCTCTCAGCGTTCTCTTTTTAAGCTGGGCTGCCTTACTTTCATGGCCCTTGCAGGCACTGCTCCTGGGTTTGTCAACTCAAAAATCCGGGCCTACCTTCCTAATAGGAGCCTCCGCTCCTCTACCCAAGCCCTCTTGGAGGTCCCTCGTTTTAAGAGGAAAAAACAGGGAGGCCTGCGTTTTTCCACTCTTGCCCCCTGCTTCTGGAACGCCCTTCCTTTCACCATTCGGTCCCTCTCTGGCTACATGGACTTCCGCAAAGCTTTAAAGACTCATCTTTTTTCTCTAGCTTTTCCTCTGCAATAACCTCCTGTATTTCACTTTCATTCCTATTTTCACGTTTCCTCCTCTAGGTCAAGTCATAGCGCCATGAAACCGCTTGGTGTTAGTGCACTCAATAAATTCCTTCAACTTCAACTGCAACTTCATCTACTAGAAGATGGCGGGCATTTACGTCATCTAAGAAATCTATGATTTATTATCCTTCTGTTTTTAATAGAGCGGTGCTCCACTTACCTGAGCTGCAGCCAGGTGAGGCAATGCTTCATCCTCCTACCCAATAGGTAAGCAGATTTACACCTTTTTAAAAAATAAAAAAAAATGGGTTTTTGTCTACTCGCCTGTTTGACAAATAAGTAAGCGAAACAGCATGTTCAGCTACTACCAGATGTACATATTACTGATGACATCTTTGTTCTTTCTTTTTTCCTTATGCCCTGTTCTTTGCATAACTACTCTTCTGGTGTGAATACTCAGTTCTCTGGAGGAGATTTTCCATGACCTAGGATGACCAGGTGACATGGTTACCAATTTGTATTATTTTCACGTTTTTGCAGTAGCGAATACATGGTCCTGGCGAAAGCAGTGGACAAATAGTATCCACATGTGCTGAAACAAGTTGACCCATGATTCTGAATTGCAGTTATTTGGTGAATCTGCTGATATTTTGCACTGTTTTTAAAATTTGGAAGATCTGAGAGATACTAATAAATCTCTTTTTTTCTCTCTTCTCTCCAATTTTATACACTTCACTATTTTTCACTTTCACTCATTTATGTACTGCAAATTAGTTACCCTGACACACATTCTTTCTGGTACTCCCTATTACTAAATTCCATTCTCAATGGTTTAGCGACAGCACCCAAACATCTAGTGGCTGCGAGAATATTCTCCTTGGTGTGAGGAGAACCCATATGATGACAAGGGCGGTACCGAACAGGAACTGATGGGTACTTTTTATACCCTGGTGATATCATGCTGTGCCTCTAGTTTACACGGGTACACATTTTTTTCACTATTTAGTTGTGTCTTGAACAGGATGTATAGTTGATTCTTCAGACCCATATACATTTGTTGTTCTTATAAGTGTATCCCTTAGGGGTTATGTCTATGTTTTGGTCTTCAAACATGCCCTGAGACCCTCTTTCAAACGTATGTTTCTGATAGTCTTTAAGGCCATGGTTTTAATTCATAAGTTCTTGCACGATACACAAGCGGTCTATCTCGGAGAGAGGATCAGCGAATATATTCCATGCAAGAGTGCCACGAATCAATTGTATTACAGTAGGCGGGAGATCCTTTTCCTACTTGGAGCTGCTCAACTGGAACAAACGTCCAACAGACCTCTGTTTGGTCAGTAATCCTGCTGCCTTCAAGAAGGAACTGAAGACATGGCTCTTCAGGCAGCCAATATAGGTGCCTTGGTCTGTTTCCCTTAGCCTGAGTGCTACAAATTAGGTTAACATAACATAGCATAACAATCAGCGCGCACACAATATACACATGCACAAAACACGACTCACACATACATTACTCTGCACAGACATTTCTCTACACACACATGCATATATCTGTTGTACATCAGAAGCATGTTACAGGACATTCATTCTCGCTCGCTCGCTCTTTATTTTTGTTTTGATGCAACAAAGACTTGCTTTCACTGGGAATGAGTGGGTGAGTACCTTTAATCAGTTGTTCAGGCAATCACTAAGCCCATTGCTTCCTATTACAGGTTAGGGCACGCTGCCGATACATCCAAACTTCAGAGGAGAAGCACATGAGCACACACTGTTTGAAATGGCGAGGCGGGTACACAAATAAGAGTGCCCGCATAACTCTTGAACATGCATTGTAACCATTCCGGGCAAAAGGTCGCTCTCTTCACTAAAAGAATGCACTTTATTCAAAGAAGGTGGGTGAACAATGGAAGGCTTAGATGGTGTGGTGTGTGGTCTACAAGTCAAGGTGAGCTCAAGCAGACTTATCTTCTGCTGAGTTGTTTTCACTTGAATGCAGGGATATTGAGACAAACTGATGTTTTTCGCTGGCCTTTTGTCATGGCATCACTTGAATGCAGGATTATGGAGATTATGGAGACAAAAGATTGACTTACTTCTTAATGGATTTATTAAACTCAGTGGATATCATTTGAGTCATAAAAACACAAGGGAAATTGTTGCTTCATTGAGAAAGAAGCCTAAATATGTTACACTTGTAAGTATTGAGCATATAAAACCCAGTCAACAAGGGCATTCTTGGCTTTCAAAGGCAGAAAAAGTATACATTCAATGTAAACAAGGGATTTGTGTAAATGTTTACCGTTCTAACTCTCATCTTTATCAAAGTAGTCACCTTGTTTAATGGAATGCAAAGGATAGTAGTACCTGTTTGTGAATGGTGTCTTCTTTGTTGTTGGTGCCATCACTGGTGGAGGGCCTGTGTGATAGCAGGGCAGGGTGGAGAAACGTGAGATAGCAGGGCATGGTGGGGAAAGGTGAAATACCAGGACAGGGTGGGGAAAGGTAAGATAGCAGGACAAGGGGGGGAAAGGTGAGATATGCAGGACAGGGTGGGGAAAGGTGTCTTCTTTGTTGCTGGTGCCCATCTCTCCCTGGTGGAGGGCCTGTGTGATAGCAGGACAGGGTGGGGAAAGGTGTCTTCTTTATTGCTGGTGCCCATCACTCTCTGGTGGAGGGCATGTGTGATAGCAGGACAGGGTGGAGAAAGGTGATTAGTGCTTGACTGCTTGACTGCGGCTCATCAGGCCTCGCCCAGCTCCTCTCACTTCCCCTGAGAAGCTGCACGAGTGCCTCAGCAACACCTCAGCATAAATTCGATGTTGCCACGTGCAGCAAATGATGAACACTAAAAAGAAAAGATAGACAATCCCCCTGAGAACACATACATCTACTGTGCCATTGTATCAAACATACCTCTTTTCGTGTGCGAGTACGTTTACTTTAGGTCAGACTTTTCTGGACACAGTTGCCCTGACCAGAACAGTCTACATTTTCAGCACCATCTTGCTGTTGCTGTTTGCCTTGAAAAAGTCTGTAGGACTAAATATGTGTTGGCTGCCCTTTTGCTTGATTTGTGTAACAAGACTGCATAATAAACACCACACTTGAGAGAAGAAAAGATACTGGATTGTATTTGTATTTTTTTGCTACGAGTCAGCAACACTATATGGACTACTGATGTGTGCTTTGGTACTTTTTGTGTGATTAGGTTTATCCCTAGAGTTTTCTCTAGGGATTGCACCATCCGAGTGGCTGGGGGGTTTGTTACCTTGATAGCACCACAACTACTATGTGTTGCTTTTAAATATATCTGGAAATGTTCTCATTAGATGTGCATTTGTATTTGGCAGAGCCACCATTGTTCTTTAGGTTGTCACAACAATCCAATAGTGTCCTTCTCTGCCCAAACCCAATATGGCAGAACCGTTTTCCCCTTTGCAGAGCTACTGTGCCCCCTCCAGAGGTGAGCCTGGCAGAGGAACGGAACACCTCACTAACCCTAAAGCCTTGTCTCAGCTCTGGGAGCAAGTTCACACCTCATGAAGGAAACTATTCAGGTGCTGGGTTAAGGCCATCAAAAGGCTTTAGGCAGGGTAAGGGGCTACTTTCTAAAAGTCACCTTCCCAAAATATTTATTAGAAATCTGTCCACCAATAATTGAACTTCTAATAAATATTTCAAAGTTCGAAAATGAGCATTGTAGCTGTTTCCCTAGCTGGCGGAGTCATTTAATACATTTAGGGGGTCATTAGGATGGCGGACGGAAGTGCCTCCGCATACCCTGAGTATGCGGAACAGGCCTATTTTCCGTGCGCCCGTCGCGGACACTCCGTCCGCCAAATCAGGATACGAAATACGTGGCAAATTCCGTCCGCGGCGGTAGAACACGGTCCGCCGCACCACCACACCCAACCACGCAGCGGACGTAACCTTTCCAGAGACTCCGCCGTACGGACTGACGACTAGGACCGTCCTCCAAATCAAGATGGCGGAAAACACACATAAAAGCGCGGCGGATAAACAACCTGCCTGAACACGGCGGATGCTCCACAGCGACCATACCCACCACGAGCCGCACGCCGACATGGACCCTGCACTACAGGCTTACCCGATACTCTACGCGATCCAGTACGTCCTCGTCTTGGCCCACCATCGACGACGACGCAGGTAGGCACCTAAGCATTCGCTGTCTGGAGAGGAGTACCGGCCAGGGCGGTGACGTAGGGAGGGGGGAGTGACATGTCCCAAAATGCACAAATGCCTGTGTACGGCAACGCCTCCAAGGGCCGTGACCCAGGTAGGGGAGAGTGACACGTAGCACAACCAGGGCTCAAGTCGGGGTACCACGCGGGTGGACGGCGTCCCCCCACTAATTCAACAGGGAGCATGATAACTATAAACTGCTACTGAGTGGAAGCCACCCTATGTGTCGTCACTTCCTGTCGTGATTTCTGCGTCACCCCACTTCTTGTTGCAGGACTTGGGTCCTGAGCAGAACCCACCGCCCCCAAGAAAATACCAATCCACACCAGCATCACACACGCAAGAATGACTCTGACAAAGCACGACACATGAATCGCTATTTTATTTACGCTGATTCGGAGCAAAGTCACAGTCTAGAATGGAGCATGCCCATAGTGGACACCAGAGCAGGTACATCAGAGGGCATACATCAGTATCAGAACAGCAACAGGGCAGTGTGGACACCAGAGCAGGTACATCAGAGGGCACAATGCAGTATCAGAACAGCAACAGGGCAGTGTGGACACCAGAGCAGGTACATCAGAGCCAGTACATCAGTATCAGAACAGCAACAGGGCAGTGTGGACACCAGAGCAGGTACATCAGAGCCAGTACATCAGTATCAGAACAGCAACAGGGCAGTGTGGACACCAGAGCAGGTACATCAGAGGCAGTACATGAGAGGGGCCAAGTGCTCCAACAGTCCATTGCACTGAAAACGTCCATCAGAGGCAGTACATGAGAGGGCACAATGCAGTATCAGAACAGCAACAGGGCAGTGTGGACACCAGAGCAGGTACATCAGAGGGCACAATGCAGTATCAGAACAGCAACAGGGCAGTGTGGACACCAGAGCAGGTACATCAGAGGCAGTACATGAGAGGGGCCAAGTGCTCCAACAGTCCATTGCACTGAAAACGTCCATCAGAGGCAGTACATGAGAGGGCACAATGCAGTATCAGAACAGCAACAGGGCAGTGTGGACACCAGAGCAGGTACATCAGAGGGCACAATGCAGTATCAGAACAGCAACAGGGCAGTGTGGACACCAGAGCAGGTACATCAGAGGCAGTACATGAGAGGGGCCAAGTGCTCCAACAGTCCATTGCACTGAAAACGTCCATCAGAGGCAGTACATGAGAGGGCACAATGCAGTATCAGAACAGCAACAGGGCAGTGTGGACACCAGAGCAGGTACATCAGAGGGCACAATGCAGTATCAGAACAGCAACAGGGCAGTGTGGACACCAGAGCAGGTACATCAGAGGCAGTACATGAGAGGGGCCAAGTGCTCCAACAGTCCATTGCACTGAAAACGTCCATCAGAGGCAGTACATGAGAGGGCACAATGCAGTATCAGAACAGCAACAGGGCAGTGTGGACACCAGAGCAGGTACATCAGAGGGCATACATCAGTATCAGAACAGCGACAGGGCAGTGTGGACACCAGAGCAGGTACATCAGAGGCAGTACATGAGAGGGGCCAAGTGCTCCAACAGTCCATTGCACTGAAAACGTCCATCAGAGGCAGTACATGAGAGGGGCTAAGGGCACCAACAGTCCATTGCACTGAAAACGTCCATCAGAGGCAGCACATGAGAGGGCACAATGCAGTATCAGAACAGCAACAGGGCAGTGTGGACACCAGAGCAGGTACATCAGAGGCAGTACATGAGAGGGGCCAAGTGCTCCAACAGTCCATTGCACTGAAAACGTCCATCAGAGGCAGTACATGAGAGGGGCTAAGGGCACCAACAGTCCATTGCACTGAAAACGTCCATCAGAGGCAGTACATGAGAGGGCACAATGCAGTATCAGAACAGCAACAGGGCAGTGTGGACACCAGAGCAGGTACATCAGAGGGCACAATGCAGTATCAGAACAGCAACAGGGCAGTGTGGACACCAGAGCAGGTACATCAGAGCCAGTACATCAGTATCAGAACAGCAACAGGGCAGTGTGGACACCAGAGCAGGTACATCAGAGCCAGAACATCAGTATCAGAACAGCAACAGGGCAGTGTGGACACCAGAGCAGGTACATCAGAGGCAGTACATGAGAGGGGCCAAGTGCTCCAACAGTCCATTGCACTGAAAACGTCCATCAGAGGCAGTACATGAGAGGGCACAATGCAGTATCAGAACAGCAACAGGGCAGTGTGGACACCAGAGCAGGTACATCAGAGGGCACAATGCAGTATCAGAACAGCGACAGGGCAGTGTGGACACCAGAGCAGGTACATCAGAGGCAGTACATGAGAGGGGCCAAGTGCTCCAACAGTCCATTGCACTGAAAACGTCCATCAGAGGCAGTACATGAGAGGGGCTAAGGGCACCAACAGTCCATTGCACTGAAAACGTCCATCAGAGGCAGTACATGAGAGGGCACAATGCAGTATCAGAACAGCAACAGGGCAGTGTGGACACCAGAGCAGGTACATCAGAGGGCACAATGCAGTATCAGAACAGCAACAGGGCAGTGTGGACACCAGAGCAGGTACATCAGAGCCAGTACATCAGTATCAGAACAGCAACAGGGCAGTGTGGACACCAGAGCAGGTACATCAGAGCCAGTACATCAGTATCAGAACAGCAACAGGGCAGTGTGGACACCAGAGCAGGTACATCAGAGGCAGTACATGAGAGGGGCCAAGTGCTCCAACAGTCCATTGCACTGAAAACGTCCATCAGAGGCAGTACATGAGAGGGCACAATGCAGTATCAGAACAGCAACAGGGCAGTGTGGACACCAGAGCAGGTACATCAGAGGGCACAATGCAGTATCAGAACAGCAACAGGGCAGTGTGGACACCAGAGCAGGTACATCAGAGGCAGTACATGAGAGGGGCCAAGTGCTCCAACAGTCCATTGCACTGAAAACGTCCATCAGAGGCAGTACATGAGAGGGCACAATGCAGTATCAGAACAGCAACAGGGCAGTGTGGACACCAGAGCAGGTACATCAGAGGGCATACATCAGTATCAGAACAGCGACAGGGCAGTGTGGACACCAGAGCAGGTACATCAGAGGCAGTACATGAGAGGGGCCAAGTGCTCCAACAATCCATTGCACTGAAAACGTCCATCAGAGGCAGTACATGAGAGGGGCTAAGGGCACCAACAGTCCATTGCACTGAAAACGTCCATCAGAGGCAGCACATGAGAGGGCACAATGCAGTATCAGAACAGCAACAGGGCAGTGTGGACACCAGAGCAGGTACATCAGAGGCAGTACATGAGAGGGGCCAAGTGCTCCAACAGTCCATTGCACTGAAAACGTCCATCAGAGGCAGTACATGAGAGGGCACAATGCAGTATCAGAACAGCAACAGGGCAGTGTGGACACCAGAGCAGGTACATCAGAGGGCATACATCAGTATCAGAACAGCGACAGGGCAGTGTGGACACCAGAGCAGGTACATCAGAGGCAGTACATGAGAGGGGCCAAGTGCTCCAACAGTCCATTGCACTGAAAACGTCCATCAGAGGCAGTACATGAGAGGGGCTAAGGGCACCAACAGTCCATTGCACTGAAAACGTCCATCAGAGGCAGCACATGAGAGGGCACAATGCAGTATCAGAACAGCAACAGGGCAGTGTGGACACCAGAGCAGGTACATCAGAGGCAGTACATGAGAGGGGCCAAGTGCTCCAACAGTCCATTGCACTGAAAACGTCCATCAGAGGCAGTACATGAGAGGGGCTAAGGGCACCAACAGTCCATTGCACTGAAAACGTCCATCAGAGGCAGTACATGAGAGGGCACAATGCAGTATCAGAACAGCAACAGGGCAGTGTGGACACCAGAGCAGGTACATCAGAGGCAGTACATGAGAGGGGCCAAGTGCTCCAACAGTCCATTGCACTGAAAACGTCCATCAGAGGCAGTACATGAGAGGGGCTAAGGGCACCAACAGTCCATTGCACTGAAAACGTCCATCAGAGGCAGTACATGAGAGGGCACAATGCAGTATCAGAACAGCAACAGGGCAGTGTGGACACCAGAGCAGGTACATCAGAGGGCACAATGCAGTATCAGAACAGCAACAGGGCAGTGTGGACACCAGAGCAGGTACATCAGAGGGCACAATGCAGTATCAGAACAGCAACAGGGCAGTGTGGACACCAGAGCAGGTACATCAGAGCCAGTACATCAGTATCAGAACAGCAACAGGGCAGTGTGGACACCAGAGCAGGTACATCAGAGCCAGTACATCAGTATCAGAACAGCAACAGGGCAGTGTGGACACCAGAGCAGGTACATCAGAGGGCATACATCAGTATCAGAACAGCGACAGGGCAGTGTGGACACCAGAGCAGGTACATCAGAGGGCACAGTACAGCAACTTACAGCACACTATCAGGTGGATTGCGTGAAGTACCCGCATCGGACACACTGGCAGCACCAGAAACCGGAGTGTGACACACAGCCACAGATGTAGTGACTGACACGTGAGCCACAGACCCAGATACACTGCCAGCACCTGATACAGGAGTGTGACACACCGACACAGCCCGAGTTACTGACACATGGCCTATAGACCCAGATACACTGCCTGCACCTGATACAGGAGTGTGACACACCGACACAGCCCGAGTTACTGACACATGGCCTATAGACCCAGATACACTGCCAGCACCTGATACAGGAGTGTGACACACCGACACAGCCCGAGTTACTGACACATGGCCCATAGACCCAGATACACTGCCAGCACCTGATACAGGATTTGTCTCGACGGATACCCTGCCACTAACAGACACATGCGAGTCAACTGCACCAGCGCCACTGTGACCACTGAAATGATGAGCCACAGGACTGTATGGTCCAGGAGGCAGGGTGGCTCTGGGAGCGGGGGATAGTTGCAATTGGCCGATATCGGATTGGGCATGTGTCAATGCTGTGTGTCTACGCTTCTTTTGGACATGTGCCTGCACCCTGGACAGGACAGGAACCACAAGTCGACCGGACTGAGAAGCAATTTCACCCACCATGGGAGGTGCATGTGCTGGGGGGGGAATGGTCTCTGGGGACGTGCTGGAGCCTGCTTGTCGTTTGCTGTGTGGCTGCCTTGTGGCCTCTGCAACATGTGTCATGGGGGATGCCACGACAGGGTCCACCTGCATCCGTCCCTGACGGGCCATGATGGGAGTGGATGTAAGGGGTGACTCCACTGCTGAGTCTTCTGTATTCCGTTTGCCAGAAAACAGCTGTCTCAGAGCAACTATGGGTGATGTATGCCTGTCCCTGACAGCGCCACTATTCATGGGCGAGTCCTTGGGCCTTGGATGTTCCATTTCCGTAGGAGTACTGTACTCTGTGGACTTGCCCTGTTCCCTGGATGGTGCCCTCTTGCAGGCAGCAGACTTATCGTCTGTGGTGTGCATATCAGCTGGACACCCCTTCTGCCCGTGTGTGTCCCTGCCCCTGGGACTGTCCGTGCTCCTCTTAGGTGCGTTTGTCTTGTGACTATTCTTGTCCCTGCCCTTGGGAGTGGCTCCTTCCTTCGTAGTCTCCCTGGCCTTGGGAGTGCCTACATCCTTCCTGCTTTCCCTGGCCTTGGGAGTGCCTACATCCTTCCTGCTTTCCCTGCCCTTGGGAGTGCCTACATCCTTCCTGCTTTCCCTGCCCTTGGGAGTGCCTACATCCTTCCTGCTTTCCCTGGCCTTGGGAGTGCCTACATCCTTCCTGCTTTCCCTGGCCTTGGGAGTGCCTACATCCTTCCTGCTTTCCCTGGCCTTGGGAGTGGCACCTTCCTTCGTAGTCTCCCTGCCCTTGGGAGTGCCTACATCCTTCCTGCTGTCCCTGCCCTTGGGAGTGCCTACATCCTTCCTGCTTTCCCTGCCCTTGGGAGTGGCACCTTCCTTCCTAGTGTCCCTGGCACTGGGAGTATGCGAGCCCTCAAGAGATGTATTCGTCTTCTCACTGTCCTCGTACAGGGTAGTGTCAATGGAAGCGGGAGTGAGTCTTGGCCTGGTAGTACCTTGTGTGTGGGATGGCTGTGCAGCATGTGTAGCCATTACACCCAACCCCTCTTTTGCCTCACGTGTGTGTACTCCACTATATCTGACGTTGTCCTTGTGAACAGAGTTACCTGACCTAGGGGATGGGGTCTGAGGCCTACGTGCCTTGACGTGCTGGCTGGCGCTGCTTCTAGTGCAATAACCTGTATTAGAGTCCAGATCAGAAAATTCTCTCCCCCCTGACACATCCAGAGTTGTAGATGGTGGAACAGAAGTACCACCCAGTCCATGCGACTGTGCAATGGCAGACGACACACTGTTAGACAATGACTGCAGTGTCCTGTGTACACCAGCCAGATCACCATGCATACCTTCCATGAATGCCACCACCTGCCCCAACTTCCTATCGTGGTCTTGGAATGCATTAATCATATTTGTCTGGCCCACACACAGCTGTCGCAGCAGATCAACAGCCTCTGCACAAAGAGAATTTTGGGTCACCGAGGCTGGGGCAGCGGTGCCGACACCGAACGCCACTCTGCTCCCCCTACTCCTGCGTGCACGTACAGTACATGGTGCAGTTGCCGGCAGGGTGGGCCCTGTGTGCTGTGTCCCGATCGAAGGTGTTGGTTGCCCACTCCCAGTCTGTGACAACAGTGCTGACTCACCAACACTGTCGGAAGATGATGACGATGTTGTCTCCACATGCGAGTCCTCCGGGACGGTCCTGTCCCCCTCTCCGCCGCTGGCCCCTTCGGTGTCAGTCTGCGTGTGCGCGACGTCTGATCCGGATGCATTGCCTTCTGTAATCTCCGCCGTATGTGGCTGAGTGCCCTCTGCCAATGCTGAAAAGCACAGGAAATGGGTGTAAGTAATGGGCACACACACGTACAGTACTGCTGCGGAATCCCTAAAGCCACTGATGACACTGTCCATCGATCCCCCAACCTGCACACAGCCCACCCCAAGCAGTCATCCTCACAGGAATTCTGTGGCGTTGGCCGTAATACATGTACAGCATGCACACTGGGCATGAGGAACTACATCAGCACACAAGTGTTGGCAAGGGGTGACGGAGCACTACAGCATGTGCATGACAACTGAACAGCTTAGCAGGTGGCGGCTTAACATTCCGCATGTGCAAGTGCAAAGTTAACTGTGGCAATGTCACCAACATGCCATTGGAAATAGACTCACGATAGACGGAAGACCCTAATGTGTGTGCGCAACCATACATGCATTGCACTCACAAGCAACATACACTGACAGTAAGCTTACCGCCACGTTGCTGTTCATCCACACGCAACCGCTCGGACAGGTCAGGATGCGTCACAGCTATGATATGGTGCATGAGAGGGGTCATTGAGCGTCGGGCCAGACGTGCCGTCCGTGGAATCAGCCCTAGTGTCACTTCCGCTACATTCTTGCTCAGTCTGGAAATGTCGTCCCAGCGTTTGTGGCAGTGTGTATGTCGTCTATTGCACACCCCCGCTGCTCGTACTTCATGTGCAATGCTCCTCCACACGTCCTTGCGAAGGTGCAGCTTTACCTACCATGATGGGAGACAAAAGGGTGGAAGTCAGTGGACAGTTGGCCAGTCACACAGATAGGAGCAACACATTACTCTCAGCAGCCATGCACATATCGATTCTTTAGTTGGTCACACATCACACCGCCAAGTTTCCAGAGCCCAGGTGCCATTTGACACCTCATGCACTACAACTTATCCCCCACTGCACTTACCGCCTGTCCGGGTGCGCCATACAGGCGTCCGTAGTTGCGGAGCACAGCGTCCACAAGGACATCCAGCTCCGCGGCGGTGAAGGGACGAGACCGGACCTCTTTGACTCTCGACATGGCAAGGTCACGGAGTATGGCACTAGAGCGGCAGTCGGTGGTCAGCTCCGCAGCAGCAGGTGGAGGTGATGGTCACAGGCAGCAGTCAGTGGTCAGCTCCGCAGCAGCAGGTGGAGGTGATGGTCACAGGCAGCAGTCGGTGGTCAGCTCCGCAGCAGCAGGTGGAGGTGATGGTCACAGGCAGCAGTCGGTGGTCAGCTCCGCAGCAGCAGGTGGAGGTGATGGTCACAGGCAGCAGTCGGTGGTCAGCTCCGCAGCAGCAGGTGGAGGTGATGGTCACAGGCAGCAGTCGGTGGTCAGCTCCGCAGCAGCAGGTGGAGGTGATGGTCACAGGCAGCAGTCGGTGGTCAGCTCCGCAGCAGCAGGTGGAGGTGATGGTCACAGGCAGCAGTCGGTGGTCATCGTAGAAAGTTTGCTTTTGCACATCACACATATATAGGGCCCAGTGGCCATGTCAGTGGCATACGGCGCCAGCCATTGGTCCGCCGTGAGAGCGTGTTTGGAATTTGGCCAATGATTGGCCCTGGTGTTGCGGTGAACACCATACGGTACTTGCAATTGGCCAACCGTGGCCCATGTCCACACCTCCCATTGGCTGCACTTGCACAGACCGTCACGCTCACACACCGGCAACTGCACGTGCTAGAGACCGGGACGGAAGCATCATTTGCAACAAAGTTGTAAGAGTGGCGCCACCATGGCGGGGCACGTATTCGGCGGGGGAGGTGGAGGCCAATACAGCCATAAGCTGATGTGCATGCACATGCCAGTTCATGACCCCCTTACAGTGACATTGCATCAGGCAGCCTACACCGGCCGGCCCAGCTCTACCCACTACCGCCGTGCCAGACCTAGCCCTTGACCGCCGTTGCGGCCGTGCCAACTACCGCCGCTTCAGGCCCCCTCCACTACCGCCGTGCCAGACCTAGCCCTTGACCGCCGTTGCGGCCGTGCCAACTACCGCCGCTTCAGGCCCCCTCCACTACCGCCGTGCCAGACCTAGCCCTTGACCACCGTTGCGGCCGTGCCAACTACCGCCGCTTCAGGCCCCCTCCACTACCGCTGTGCCCTGGCGGCCCTGGCACGGCGGTCATGGGCCTAGGTCTGGCACGGCGGTAGTGGAGGGGGCCTGAAGCGGCGGTAGTTGGCACGGCCGCAACGGCGGTCAAGGGCTAGGTCTGGCACGGCGGTAGTGGAGGGGGCCTGAAGCGGCGGTAGTTGGCACGGCCGCAACGGCGGTCAAGGGCTAGGTCTGGCACGGCGGTAGTGGAGGGGGCCTGAAGCGGCGGTAGTTGGCACGGCCGCAACGGCGGTCAAGGGCTAGGTCTGGCACGGCGGTAGTGGAGGGGGCCTGAAGCGGCGGTAGTTGGCACGGCCGCAACGGCGGTCAAGGGCTAGGTCTGGCACGGCGGTAGTGGGTAGAGCTGGGCCGGCCGGTGTAGGCTGCCTGATGCAATGTCACTGTAAGGGGGTCATGAACTGGCATGTGCATGCACATCAGCTTATGGCTGTATTGGCCTCCACCTCCCCCGCCGAATACGTGCCCCGCCATGGTGGCGCCACTCTTACAACTTTGTTGCAAATGATGCATCCGTCCCGGTCTCTAGCACGTGCAGACAATTGGAATGTTGAACGCGGGCCGCGTATGGCCAGACGTCAACAGCGGAAGCAGTGCACCGCCATGGCGGCGTCAATGAGTGCATGTCAGCTGACGATGCACGATGCACTATGTTTAATTGTCTGCAGCTGCATGCTGAGGGTTGTGTGCGTGATTGCGTGACTCCACACTTCATGCTCTATCCCATGGTTTCCATACCATGCCCATCGGTGTGCCACTAATGACCGTCACTTTTGGGTCATGTCACATGCCTTGTTGGCAGTGATGTTGAGGTGCAACAGAGTGCATTGGACATGTTGCAACACATCATGTAGCTGGTGGGTGCACATTGCTACGTCAATCCATGTTGTTGTGACAATCAGAGGTGTCACACATAAGCAAATCGAACACTGCCTATTACATGTTGCATAGAGTGCGGTGACATGTGAGTGAGTTGCACACACATGCGTTGTATGTGAATTGACTTCCATTCCATTTACTCCCACACAGGAGGGCTCAAAATGTCCATCGCCCATATACTGTGCTGGAGGACATGGTGGACGAGGAGGTGGTCCGGAAATTCAGGCTTGATCGACGTCGATTGCTGGAGCTTGTGAACAAGTTGTCTCCTCACCTGCAGCCGCGGAGAACTTATCCAGGCTCAATTTCACCCACCCAAAAGGTGATGGCGGCACTCCATTTTTTTGCTACAGGCACATTCCAGTACACTATAGGACATGCCGGGGGAATGTCACAGGCCATGTTTAGCACGGTACTCAAGGATGTACTGACAGCCATGATGCTGTACAAGCATGAGTACATACATTTTCCACAGGCGGCAGAGTTGGCAGCGGTCAAGGCAGACTTTTATGCACTGGGTGGCATTCCACACGTTGTGGGTTCAATTGATGGCACGCATATTGCGATCATCCCGCCACGGGCACGTGAGCAGGTGTTTCGGAATCGGAAGCACTTCCACTCCCTTAACGTGCAGGTGGTGTGCCAGGCCGACAACATTATCTCACATGTGTGTGCAAGATTTCCTGGCTCTGCACATGACGCCCACATCATGCGGAGCAGCATAGTCCCACGACTGATGGCAAATCTGCGTCCGGCACAAGCCTGGCTTGTTGGTGAGTATGCTGTGGTGACTGGAGTGATATTTGGGTGGCTTGGTGTGGCCACATGTTCAGGTACTGATGTCTCTCTCTAATTCCCACATACACAGGCGACTCGGCTTACCCAAACAGGCCTTGGCTTCTGAGTCCAATTCGCAATCCCACCACAGCAGGAGAAATGCGATATAACGATGCCCATGGTAGGACACGTCGAGTGGTGGAACGAACATTTGGCCTGCTTAAGTCTAGGTTTCGGTGCCTAGATAAGACTGGAGGGGCCCTGCCTTACGCACCTGGCAAAGTATGCAAGATTGTGATGGCCTGCTGCATGCTCCACAACCTGGCTGTGCGAAATAACATTGCACTGATCTTGGACCCAGATGAACAGCAAGTTCCTCGCCCTCCCGACCCACCCATGTCGACTGATGAGGATAGTGGTGAGGAGGAAGGTGTGGACCAGAGGCGCCAGCTCATAGCACGCTACTTCCCTTGACTGTAAGTGTGCCCCTCTTGTGCTGCTTGTGTATGCCCTGTGTAGGTTTGCTGCTCTGGTGTCATTGTGTTGGGGATCATCTATGTGTTTTGTTATGTGATGTATGCATGTGTGTGTGTGTCTTCATTTATGAGTACATGCACTTCTCCATGATGTGTGTAGTGTCAGCCATTCGTGTAGTGATGTGTGTGGTTTGTTGTAAGTTGCACTGCAGTGAGTTGGGATGAGTGTGATGCTGTTTACTAACGTCTGTTTGCGGGTTCTATGTTTCCCTAGGTCACTCCGTTGCGGCATTATTCTGTACCTGTTGGATCCCTGAACCTGGTTACGTCTGTTTCTGATGCAATCATGTGAATAAACATGGAGGCAACACATCATTGAGTGAGTAAGTGGTATTTATTTACAGATTGTGCATAGGTGTAGGTGCATATTTACAAAGGAGTGAAGGGGTGGGGGAGTGAGAGTCCAAGGTAATGGTAGATGAGATGGGCGTGCAGACACCACATAGGGTGGTGTGTGCCTAGTGCAGCAGGCCTGTGGCAGGTGGGTCCGGATACTTTCCAGGTTGGATCGGAGGCTGAGGTACTCCAAAGAGTCACTGTCGGCTCCTCTTGGAGTGTGTGTCATGTGCTCCAACACTGCTCTCGGCCACTTCCTGCCTCGGACGGCCCCTCCGTCTTTGTGCCGGCACGGGGTCAGCTAGGGGCGCAGGCTGATTCGGTAACACATCCGCCGCCAGGGGCGCAGTCGGCGGTGGCGGTGTTGTGGCCGGTGCCGGTGTTTGAGGGGGGGGGGGGGGGGGGGGGTGGTGTTGGCGGATGCCCTGGCGCTGAAAATGTCGACCAGTTGGCCAAGCCGCCTCTCGATGGCCCCCAACATGGCGGTGTTGTCCACAAAGTCCTGGTGGGCCCGGTCTGCATGTTCCTGGCTACGTGCATAGCCCGCCTCCACCCGGACTAGTGCTTCATGGCACTGTTGCACAGCAATCAGTGTTGTGTCCTCAGCCCTTCTTTCCGCCCTGCTCCTGCCTGCAGGATCTGCCCTTGCAGTGGTGGGTTGCCTGACTGTCTCCCTGCGTGGCTGGGATGGCGCTGGCCCAGCGTTGGCGGCGGGGTTGGGCAGGGCGGCAGGGGCAGAAGTGGTGGTAGTAGTGGTGGTGGTGGAGGTGGTGCTGGAGGCAGCTGTGCAGGTCCGAGTCGCCGGTGTTGTTGTGATACCAGTGCCCGTAGTCGTTGTAGTTGCAGGTGTGACCTGCGTGGCAGAGGTCCCTGGCTGGCTGCTCGATCCGGCACCATCCTCTGCCCCGGAGTTGGCTGCACAATCGTCCCATGAGTGCTCGGAGTTTGGGGATGCTGGAGGCCTGGTGTCAATGGCGGCACTCAGATTAGGATCCCCTGCAAAAGAATAATGTGATGATGAGTAATGTTGCCTATACGTGTACATGTATTTATGGTTGAAATTCAGTCGGCATTGGCACACACCCCACCCACCACCACCTCCCTCTCTATGGACATGGGGGCCTGTTGGAAGTTGTAGTTCCGACCCCTCACACACCCCACCCACCACCACCTCCCTCTCTATGGACATGGGGGCCTGTTGGAAGTAGGACTAGTGACCCCTCACACACCCCACCCACCACCACCACCCTCTCTATGGACATGGGGGCCTGTTGGAAGTAGGACTAGTGACCCCTCACACACCCCACCCACCACCACCACCCTCTCTATGGACATGGGGGCCTGTTGGAAGTAGGACTGGTGACCCCTCACACACCCCACCCACCACCACCACCCTCTCTATGGACATGGGGGCCTGTTGGAAGTTGTAGTTCCGACCCCTCACACACCCCACCCACCACCACCACCCTCTCTATGGACATGGGGGCCTGTTGGAAGTAGGACTAGTGACCCCTCACACACCCCACCCACCACCACCACCCTCTCTATGGACATGGGGGCCTGTTGGAAGTTGTAGTTCCGACCCCTCACACACCCCACCCACCACCACCACCCTCTCTATGGACATGGGGGCCTGTTGGAAGTAGGACTAGTGACCCCTCACACACCCCACCCACCACCACCACCCTCTCTATGGACATGGGGGCCTGTTGGAAGTAGGACTGGTGACCCCTCACACACCCCACCCACCACCACCACCCTCTCTATGGACATGGGGGCCTGTTGGAAGTTGTAGTTCCGACCCCTCACACACCCCACCCACCACCACCACCCTCTCTATGGACATGGGGGCCTGTTGGAAGTAGGACTAGTGACCCCTCACACACCCCACCCACCACCACCACCCTCTCTATGGACATGGGGGCCTGTTGGAAGTTGTAGTTCCGACCCCTCACACACCCCACCCACCACCACCACCCTCTCTATGGACATGGGGGCCTGTTGGAAGTAGGACTAGTGACCCCTCACACACCCCACCCACCACCACCACCCTCTCTATGGACATGGGGGCCTGTTGGAAGTAGGACTGGTGACCCCTCACACACCCCACCCACCACCACCACCCTCTCTATGGACATGGGGGCCTGTTGGAAGTTGTAGTTCCGACCCCTCACACACCCCACCCACCACCACCACCCTCTCTATGGACATGGGGGCCTGTTGGAAGTAGGACTAGTGACCCCTCACACACCCCACCCACCACCACCACCCTCTCTATGGACATGGGGGCCTGTTGGAAGTAGGACTGGTGACCCCTCACACACCCCACCCACCACCACCACCCTCTCTATGGACATGGGGGCCTGTTGGAAGTTGTAGTTCCGACCCCTCACACACCCCACCCACCACCACCACCCTCTCTATGGACTTGGGGGCCTGTTGGAAGTAGGACTAGTGACCCCTCACACACCCCACCCACCACCACCACCCTCTCTATGGACATGGGGGCCTGTTGGAAGTTGTAGTTCCGACCCCTCACACACCCCACCCACCACCACCACCCTCTCTATGGACATGGGGGCCTGTTGGAAGTAGGACTAGTGACCCCTCACACACCCCACCCACCACCACCACCCTCTCTATGGACATGGGGGCCTGTTGGAAGTAGGACTGGTGACCCCTCACACACCCCACCCACCACCACCACCCTCTCTATGGACATGGGGGCCTGTTGGAAGTTGTAGTTCCGACCCCTCACACACCCCACCCACCACCACCACCCTCTCTATGGACATGGGGGCCTGTTGGAAGTAGGACTAGTGACCCATCACACACCCCACCCACCACCACCACCCTCTCTATGGACATGGGGGCCTGTTGGAAGTTGTAGTTCCGACCCCTCACACACCCCACCCACCACCACCACCCTCTCTATGGACATGGGGGCCTGTTGGAAGTAGGACTAGTGACCCCTCACACACCCCACCCACCACCACCACCCTCTCTATGGACATGGGGGCCTGTTGGAAGTAGGACTAGTGACCCCTCACACACCCCACCCACCACCACCACCCTCTCTATGGACATGGGGGCCTGTTGGAAGTTGTAGTTCCGACCCCTCACACACCCCACCCACCACCACCACCCTCTCTATGGACATGGGGGCCTGTTGGAAGTAGGACTAGTGACCCCTCACACACCCCACCCACCACCACCTCCCTCTCTATGGACATGGGGGCCTGTTGGAAGTAGGACTAGTGACCCCTCACACACCCCACCCACCACCACCACCCTCTCTATGGACATGGGGGCCTGTTGGAAGTAGGACTAGTGACCCCTCACACACCCCACCCACCACCACCACCCTCTCTATGGACATGGGGGCCTGTTGGAAGTTGTAGTTCCGACCCCTCACACACCCCACCCACCACCACCACCCTCTCTATGGACATGGGGGCCTGTAGGAGTGCTTTGGAGGTTGGTGAGTATGTGGACTGCATGCAAGGCTGGGGTATGTGGGATGTGTCTTCAGAGTTGTGTGGCCCACACCGTGTTGTTGTGTTTGTGGTGGTTGGTTGGTACTTACCAGCCTCTTCTCCATCAGGAAGTCCATCGAGGGTGTCAGGGTGCAGGATGGTCAGCACCCTCTCCTCCCACTCGTTGTATGGTAGGGGCTCCGGGGGGGTTCCACCGCCGGTATGGTTGGCCCGGACGTAGTTCTTGGCTTTTATAGACTTCACCCGGGTCTTCAGGTCGTGCCACCGCCTCTGGATGTCTGCCTTGGTTCGCGGAACGCTCCCGGAGGCATTGACCCTGGTCACGATGCGGTCCCACAGGCTGTTCTTCCGAGCTATGCTCGTCTGCTGCACGAGGGACCCGAAGATGTGGGGTTCCACACGAAGGATCTCTTCCACCATTACCTTGAGCTCGGTGTCGGAGAATTTAGGATTTTTTTTGGGTGCCATGGTGCTCGGGGGGTGTGTTTGTGTGGAGTGCGGAGGTGCTCGTGTGTGCTGTTTGGGTGTGGTGTGGTGGGTGTTTGTGTGCAGGATGTCTTTGGGTGTGGTGTGGTGGGTGTTTGTGTGCAGGGTGTGTTTGGGTGTGGGTTATGTGTCTGAATCAAATAGTTTGCTGTTTGTCAAGTCAAGTATTGTCTCCTGCTGTCAGCTATGCTGGGATGCAGAGGATTTCGGGAGTGGGTGGGAGTCAATTTATAGTCTGTGTGTTGGCCCTGTGTGAATGTTGATTGGCAGTCAGGTGATGGGCGGGTGTGTTGTCAGGTGTGGTCTATGCAGTTTTTGGGGGTGGGTAATTGTGTCTTGTGTTTGGTTTAGTTGTGTCAGGTGGGTTGTCGTCCATTTTGCTGTGTTTGGTGATGGATTCTGTCGGTATGTATGCCATTTGAATGACTGTAGGGATGTTGGACTTCCGCTGTGGAGCCCCGTTTCTCATTGCATTGCTACCGCCGCGGACGTTGATCGCGGTGACTACCGGGGTACTTGCGGAGTTATCCTAATTGCGGACACGGAATGTACGCAGGTATCGCGGGGGAGGTTGTTGTTCTCCTGGTCATGTGCGTACGCGGCGGTCGGTGTTTTGTGGGTTCCGTCCGCATGCCGCGGAATCAGCTGTACTTCGACCGCCGCGGACGGGGATTGTTGTGCTCCGTCCGCCGCGGACGGCGTTTCGGTCACATTTGATCCTAATCGCTAATGCGGTTTTTCCGCGGCCAGGTCCGGAGTATCTTGACACCTTCCACGGCGGACGGAGCACGTTTCCATCCGCCATCCTAATCGGCCCCTTAATATGGTATCCCAGTGCTTTCCTACAGAACAGCCAATCGTGCTACATGGAAATAGCCTCTAGGGCCTTTTCACTTTAATACCATGAACCCTGCCTTATGGGCTGTAAGGCATAAGTAGGAGTGACTTACTAATATTTAAAAGGAATGTTTGGGCCTGTTAAGAGGGTAGTTTTGACACGTCAAGTTTACAGTTAAAACTGCACGGCCAGGCCACCCATCCTGGTTGTATGTGTGATTTACAACTTTCAGGCCTTAAGCACACTGTTGTGCCATTTACTAGGAACGTATAGGTAATTTAAAGATTCCAACCAAGGGCAAACCAATGTTATCATGCGCTCATATTGAAAGGGGAGCACAGACACTTCACCTGGTAAGCAGAGGTAAGGTGCACAGAGTTCTACAGCCAGCAAAAACATTCAAGGCAAAAATCTGGGGTTCACTGTGCGAATGATGGTCATTTCTACTGATCCAGCACTCCTAATGAAAATCTGTCTCACCAACGCTACCTATCACCACAATACTCACCATTATTCATGAATCACTAACCAAGGCCCATAAACTAACGAGACAATTTTTGAGAAACTGAATCATGTGACCTAATTAATCAGAACTATTTACAAACTATTTACAAATTTATATACAACTGCAGTTTATCAATACTTTCCATGGTTTTAAAAACAAATGTCATTTAATTAAGTCACTTAAGGTGAATGGATCAACTAATGATAACTAGACCATGAATAAACAAGACCAGCTTGTCATTTCAAAATCTAATTTTTATTGACTTTAATTAAAAAAAAAAGCATTTTTATTAAAGAATCTTATTTTATTAGCAAGGTGAAAGCATCATTGTAAGGAAAAGACTCTTGGACTGACATATTAAAGACAAATCAGTTAGCATGAATTTTTAAAACAAAATATTAATTTCCATTCCCAAAATTCTATCTCTCTGTCTAAAACCCTTTCTCACCTAAAAGAATGATAAAGTCTGCTGTCCTTACGTGCACCAAAGAGTCCAACAGCAAGTCTCGCCCTTCAGGAATCAGAAAACGAGGAGAGATTCCCTCCTCCCCATGAGCCAGGTTTTATACCTTTCTAACTAGCTAAAGTAACTAAATTCTGCATTCTTTTCCATAATATCAGACTCGTCAATGGCTGAGCCATGTCAGTCCACCAGCGTGACGTATCCATCTCCAGACCGAAAACAAGCTTTTCTTTAGCCCTATTGTCCTCCCCGGCTTTCGAGTCATTTCGCTTCCTCAAAAATGTAGCTAAGTACGAGCTACAGTTTGTGACTTCCTTGCCTTGGCAATCCTGCCGCTTCCTGTCCTTGGTCAATCTCTCCATGAGCACATTATTCACAATTTATTCAACAGTATTTTCTGACAAAATTGTCTACGTGGTAAAACTTTCCACTTCTCGTGTGTGCAACGCTCCTTTCTGGACAGGATTCGAAAACGCCATCTTTTGTAGGCCTAAAGGCCTCTCACGAAAACTAATATATAAACAAACACAAAACAGTAATTAATTAAAGAATTGAGACCCATTCTGTTACCCACCCTCTTTGTTAAATATTACCCCGTTAATTTATGTTACCTAGCTAAGCACATATAGCAGCATTTATATTAACCTTCTTCTTTTAGGCCACCAGGATTCTCCACAAACTTTTGCCACAGAAATGACATAACAGAACATTAAGCACACACAAATAAGCACATGCCATTAATTAAACAGCCGCTTTTAATACTTGACAAAAACAATAGACAGGGTTAGTTTATTATTTTCACACACTTGCGATTGCAACATAGAGCATATAAGTTAGTCCCACATGTTTTTCTGTATGAATGCATTTTAAAACTAATGTTGATTAATCATTTCAACACACATGCTTGTTAGTACAATTACGCATATTATGGAAGTTTAACTTTGCGAGTTTGAACGAAATTTCATTCATCTGCTCGCTCCATCAACTCCCTCATCAGGTGATTTAACAATCACCAAACCACACCCAAAAATGTCAGCAACATTTTAATCTATTGAATCATGTTTTGAACATTCACTGTATTAGTTTTTCTAAACCTTCGATTCAGCAGTTTGTCTACTGCTCTCATATTGAACTCTACGAAACTCTTCTAGCTCTATTTCCTTTTCTCTTTCTTTTCTGAGCTTATAAATTCTTTTCTTTTCCCTTACATATTTCTTTCTTTTGTGTATCATGCAACTAATTTTTAACATAAGTATCACTATGACTATAACTATTACAGGATAAAGTATTTTACCAATGATTGAACTACCAATCTCATGAAACCAGTTTCTGATTGCTGAAAATCTTTTGCTCAAACGTTCTGAAAAACTATCATCTTCTAAAGGTTCTATCTCACTATGTAATTTGGTAATATTTTTGATATACATCTCTATGTTCTGGCTCTTATCTGGAATATATGTACCACAATGCTGGACATGTAAAATTCCACAAACTCCTCCCTCCTTATCAAGCAGAATGTCTAGAGCAAGACGGTTCTGCATAACCATTAACCTCATAGCAATGAGTTCTGTATCAAATATTTGAAATCCACCTGCAGTATCTGTTGACAATCTGTCCACAATTGTAGACACGTTTCTGATTTTATTTGCATTCAGAGTTATTCCCACCATAGGTATAATTGCACCAAATATGTCTCTCAAGATTTCTGAAAAACTTTCCTTCCTGAACCTATTCAGGTGTTTGCCAATTTCAAATGAGCCTTCTGAATTTCTATCTATATGAAAAATCTTTGGAAAAACTAAACCAATATATCAGGTCCCATACCAGTGGTCTGGGAGACTGAAGTAAGCTTTATTCCCACAAACAAAATAAATTCCAGGAAAAGTTGGATCTTTGCCTCCTTTAAATCCCCAACCTCCTAAGATACGATAAGTATCTTCACATTGACTAGCACCCACAAAGTAATTATCAAATTGAGTATTATCTCTCCTAATGCACAATTTTCCACTAACAGGTTTATCTGTATGTATAGCAACATTTTCATTTCTACCATTTAGCTTTTCATCCTCACTTTGTCAAAACTTAGATTTGGTTTGTTTCAGCATTTCATTCCGTTTATAAATTGCTCTTCTCTCTTCAACCATGTTTAAGAGAGACTTTTCTTCCATTCTCAATTTGCATGTTAAATTGTTTCTAAAAGCGTACTCGTATGTGAGTTCATTAGTCACTATAAAAAATTCCCTCATCTGTTTAGCATGTTTTAGTTTATTAAGACTATTGTCAATCTTCAGGTTTCCAAAAATCTCATCATAATTAGAGTAATAATACTCCAAACGTCCAGTTTTATAAAATAAACTAGCTATTACACTACAAGTAATGCCATAAGTAAGAGGAAGCATATTATAGGTTACCCCCTCCGAAACAGAAGCAGGAAGTTTCACACAGATATAACAATCTTTTACATTGATCACCTTAACATATTCAGATAAAAGTCTAGAAAAGGTATTACTAGAAAAATCGCCATCAGATCTATCCTGATGGATCTCTGGTTTATGCTCTATGACTCTATTAGTTTTACCTGCTACATCATGAATAACTTGTTTAGTCTCAACTTTACTAGTCATATTAGCTTTGTACATTTCTTTGTCAATTCCAAAAGGGAAAATGACAGCTAAGATTAACCAAACCAAAATTATTAAAATCACACAAATAGAAGACATTTTGCAACACCTTCTTAAAATAGAGCAACTCGATTTGTTATTAGAATTAGGCATCTTTTACTTGAAACAAGAGCCTTTCAGAAAAACAAAAACAATAATTTAAAATCACTTATTTAAAATCACAAAATATACACACCCCTATTTTACTTTTTTAAAAAAAAAAGAATACTCTAACAGCTTTTGTTCAACCTTACGTCTTACAGCAATGTGTTTTTCCACCTAACACAATTTCTTCGACCTTATGTCATTTAGAACCTTTAACTTTAAATGAAAACAATCTCAATCATTATCACTTGTGTCATCTATATCTTCCTGGCTACTGCTGCTCACTTCCACTACTGGTGGAATAATTATGTAGGTCCATTCAGGTGACTTATATTTTTGATTAGGCTTTAACACTCTCTTTGCTCTACTACTAATTACTTCTATGTTCTTTCCTGCTTGATTTTCTTTTTCTGATTCACTTCTCTGACTTGATATTTCATTAACTTGTTCTTTTGATTTATTTACTAATTTAAATTTCAGGCTCTCATTCTCATCTGGCCAATTATCTCCTTTTCTCTGAGAGTTTCTTCTTTGGCTCAGTCTGATTGCATTCAACTCTCCAGGGTCTTTTTCTTGATCTTCTCACATTCGTTTCATCATCACTTTCATCTGTTTCGCTTTCTGTAAGATCAGCTTTAGATTCAGGCACTTCTTTACTCGGCAGCTTCACTCTGTTAGGAACATCATCCTTATAGCTGGTACTTGGCAATTCGTCTTCTTCTTCTTCTTCAATTACTCCCAATCCACCAGTTTCAGAATTTTTGTTCCTTCTTCCAGAGCTTCCAGTCCGCTTTTCAATACTCTCCTGATCTTGATTCACTTCTTGATCAGACTCTTTTTCTGCCTCTTTTTCTAGCAGGTCTTCATCATTTTCAGAGTCTACTATCACAATTTCTAGATCCCTTTCATTCGATACCTGATTCACATCTGCATCTTCCAGATCTCAACTTTCTTGTTGATCTTCAATATCTGGATTTTCTTCAGGTTCTTCTTCAGAATCTGAATCAGTTGTTGTATCACCTTCTTCGTCAGGATTCTCAGGTGGTGGCACTCCAATGGAATGACTAGCATGAATCCATCTTTTTAGGCCTCTACACTTCACTGCATTTGTTGTGACTAATATCACCTGTCTTGCCTTCTGCCACCTGGGTACTAGACAATTTCTTCTTCGATGAACTTTTGTCCTCACCCAATCTCCTGGCAAAAGATCATGAGTCTGTTCTTTTTCCTTTGTAAGTACTTCAGTTCCTACCTGATGGAACACAGAAGTTACCACGTCAGAAAGTGTTTTGCAATAATCCATAATTGCACTATCATTTATGCTAAGAACTTTACCAACTGGAACACATGCTTGTCTCATTATTCTGCCCATGAGTATATCATGAGAACTTAAACCAGTTTTTCTATCTGGAGTACTTCTCAGAGACATCAAAACAAGTGGAAGTGCATCAGTCCACTTTATTCCTATAGCCAAACACATTTTTGAAAGCCTATTTTTTATTGTATCATTGACTTGCTCAACAACACCTGATGCTTCTGGTCTCTAAGCACAATGTAGCTTTTGTTTTATACCAAGTGCTTCACAAATCATTTGTAACAATCTGTTTTCAAAATGTGTGCCACGATCAGTTTCGACCGTCACTGGAAATCCATACCTAGGTATGATTTCTCTCAAAAGCAATTTTGCCACAGTAACTGAATCATTGTGACGGGTTGGGAATGCTTCCACACATCTTGAAAACAGACAAATTATCACCAAAACATATCCTAATCTGTTATGGGGTGGCATATCAATGAAATCCACTTGTAACCTGGTAAAAGGACCACCCTCGCGTCCTATGGATCCCAAGCTTACAACAGTTTTTTTGTTTGGATTGATCTGTTGACAGATCAAGCATCTCTGGCAAAAAGATTCTGCTATTATTCTGAATTTTGGGTTGTACCATGTTTGTCTAAACAACCTAATCATTGAATCTCTTCCTAAATGTCCTGGACCATGATACATTCGGGCCATGTCAGCAATCATGCAGTTTGGCATTACTGGTCTGTCATCTTTGTAAACCCAAATTTTATCTTCTTCTTGCTGTCTGCAACCTGCTTTTAACCATGTGTCTTTTTCCTCATCACCTGCCTCATCTTGTAAATCTTTTACTCCTTGCCATGTCTCAACTACAGATGTTAGCATAAGTGAGTTCAAAACATCTTCATTTTCTTTTTCCCAATTAATGGACATATTATTCTTTGCGCAAAATTTAGCAATCTCATCAGCATATGCATTTCCCTTAGTCATATAATCATCCCCTTTCTTATATGCTGTGCATTTTACCACGGCAATTTTTTTCTGGCAGCTGAATGCCATCGATCAGCCTTTTGATCAATTTTGCATTTCTGATTGGTGTTCCCGCAGAAGGTAAATAACCTCTTTGAGACCAGAGCTGGCCATAGTCATGGACTACGCCATATCCGTACTGACTATCAGTCACTATGACAATTTTCAACCCTTTTGCTTTTTCACGTGCACGAATCAAAGCAATCAATTCTGCTACCTGTGCTGAACGAATTCCTTTGAGACAAGAAGCTTCAACCACATCTGCAACTGTACAAACAGAATATGCAGCACTCAGAATGCCCTCATCTGTCCTCAAGCAAGAACCATCAACAAAATAAACAAAATCCTATTCAGACAGCGGAACATCTTTTATATCCTGCCTAGGTTTGGTGCAATATTCTAAAACATCCAAGCATTCATGATCAATGTCTTTTTCATTCCTGATTTCTGTCACAGTACCATCAGGCAATAATGTAGAGGGATTTAAATTCACACATCTAACAATAGAAACATTATCTGATCCCAGAATAATTTTTTCATACTTTGTCAGTCTATTACTCGTCAAATGTTAAGTTTTGCTCCTGGTAAGGAGAATTTCAACCGAATGGGGCACATACACTTTAACAGGGAACCCCATTATTATCCCTCACTTTGTTCCAGACTCACACTTGTTGCAGCTACTGCTTTTAAGCAACCTGGTAATGCCTTTGCTACAGGATCAAGAACAGCTGAGAAGTAAGCAATTGGCTTTCTCAGTTTCCCATGTCTTTAAATCAAAACTGATAATGCACATCCTTCTCTTTCACTACAATTGAGCTCAAATTCCTTCTCATAATCTGGCATTCCTAAAGCTGGAGCTTCACACAAACTTCTTTTTAATTGCTCAAAAGCCTTTAACTCAGTATCTGTTAGGGTAATCGGGTCTTTTATGTCTGCTTTTGTCAGTCTCTGTAATGGTTTTGCAATCACTGAAAAACCAGTAATCCATTGACGACAATAACCTACCATTCCTAGAAACATTCTAACCTGTCTCTGTGTTTTTGGAGGTTGCATTGCTTGGATCATTTTTATTCTTTCAATTGTAACTTGTCTAATTCCTTTTGCAATTCTGTGACCAAGATATTTTACTTATTGTTTGCAAAACTGTAATTTTGCAGGATACACTTTATGTCCTTCATCTGCCAAATGATTCAATAGAGTAATAGTATCTGTCACACAGTTGTCTCGTGATTTTGCAGCAACAAGACGATCATCAATGTATTGCACTAATGTCGATTTTCCAGGCAAATCTAGATTCTCCAAAGATTTCTTTAAAACTGATTAAAAATAGATGGACTTTCTGTATACCCTTGAGGGATACAACACCATGCTAAGATACGCTCTTGGAATCTGAACACAAAAATTTGTTGGCTTTCTGGATGCAATGGAACAGTAAAGAATGCATTACAAAGGTCTATGACCGTGTACCATTCTGCATCATGTGGAATCTGATATAGAATTACCGCTGGGTTTGGTACAACTGGGCAACATGGAACAACTATTTGATTAACTTTTCTCAGGTCCTGAACAATCCTGAAAGTTCCGTTTGGCTTTTTGATTCCCATAATCGGTGAATTACATGGACTGCTCTCAATTTCTTTTAAAACTCCTTGCTTTATGAATTTTTCAATCACAGGAATGACACCTTCAATAACTTCTGCTTTCATTTTATACTGAGGAATGTTTGGATAATCTGCTCCTTGTCTTACTGTTATTTTAACTGGGTCTACATGTTTCATCAAACCCATTTCATCTCCAGATAAATCCCAAAGTTTAGTATTAACTGTCTCTTTTAATTCTTCAGGTAGATCATTTTTGTCAAAAGCAGAATAATTTACTTTCTTCTGCTTCAACCATTAACATTGTTAATTTATAAAGGCCATCTTCTTCTGGAGTTTGAAGCTCAATACCATCCGGTGAGCAATATATTATACAGTTCATTTTACAAAGGATGTCCCTTCCTAACAGGTTTACAGGACTACTATCACAGACTACAAATCTGTGTTTATCTTTAAATTTGCTAAATCTGTTTTAATCTGTTGATTAGCTACGCCAACTACTTGGATGGTGTCCCCAGAGAGAGGTAGGTTTTCTATTTCCACTGATCTAACAGTAGAACGGGTAGCACCTGTGTCCACAAGAAAAGTGATTTCTACATCATTCACTTTACCATTTACAAACGGACCAGACTGATCTACCTCAAGAGTGGCTCCAAGTACACACTCTTCCTCCTCTCTCAGGCACCGTCATAGGTAATCCTCAGATTCACTTTCATCATTTTCTTTCAACCAATATTGTTGAGAAACATTCGACACATTCACTCTTGGCGATCTGTTTACCTGTTCACCTCCGCAGAATCCTGTTTCTGTATTGTATCTCTGCACATTAACACAATTTGGAAGTGGCGGTTGTGGAATCTGACTCTGCTGATTCACTACCTGTCGCTGTAGATGTTGCTGCTGATTTATCTCATTTAACTCTCGCTGTAGCTGTTGCTGCTGATTTATCTCATTCTGCATCTGTGGATTTAATGATGTGTTTTTAAAATTTCTGGGCGGACACTCACGCTTCCAGTGTCCAATTTCGCCGCAATTAAAACAAGGAAGTTTCTGCTTTAACTCTTCAATATTTCCCATCAATTTTGGTTTATTCATTACACCAATTTCAGGTTTTAAGCCATATACAAATCTGTATATGAAATGGCTCATATCCTTTTCACTCAATTTCTCATAACCACTGTATTGTTTAAATACCAGCAGTAATCTTTCATAAAATGAATGTACTGATTCTTTTGGCTCCTGATTTGTTCTGTCTATTTTAACCCAATCTACTTCTTTTTGGGGAATCTTGTTTTTCAGCCACACAATCACTTTATCGTATAGCTTTATGACATCAGGTGAAGGTGCACCTGTTACTTTATCTCGAATAGGTTCTTCTTTTGCCCAATCTATAGAGATTTTACATTCTGTCCAGAGATCTGAAGGAACAACAATGTTAAAGAATCCATCAAGATCAATCCACAGAACTTTTGAAACTTTAACAAATCTTTCTACCTGTCGATACCATTCCACAGGTTTTTCTCTCAAACGAGGAAAATCATTTGTAAACAGTAAAATATCCTGCCTTGTCCAAGGAACATGAACATACCCTCCGCCAGCTATTTCTCTCATAGGAAACTCATTTGCTATTTCCCCTCTTTCTCTTCTTTCTTCCTCTATTTTCTTAATCCATTTCACTCTCCATTTACTTAATTCACCTAATCTTTTTAAAAACACTATTAATTCTTTTATATGAATTATTCTTCCTGTGGTGTTCATGTTTTCAATATCGTTTTCAGAGAAATCCACTCTGTAATGTTTCTGCAAATTTTTCTGTCTACTCAAATCAATTTCTAATTCAGCAGCCATTTCTTCCAACTGATCATACTTAGTTTTCGTTTTCCACTGAATACTTTTACAAATAAACAATAATTAATCATCCTGATATAACTTTAAACTGTCAGGTCCAATTGTGCCAATAATCAATTCCTCCAAATCCGCCTTTAACTTTGCAACATCCAGTAATTTAAATTCTGGGGGCTCTGGAGTGTGTGTTAGATCTATTTTATTTATGCTCTTTTCTGGAGTTCCAGAATCAGAATCTGCAGCAGATGGTGTTTGACCATTTGAAAAACGTTGATTAAAAGTTAGGTCTGGCATCCTTTTCTCTCTGTGCATTTCTGTTAAATCTGAATACATTTTTTCAGCTACATTCTGAATTTCTGCATGTAATGGAACAGTCAGAGCTGAATGTCTAACTTCTTTTTGATCAAAAACTGGAAGAACAGGTCCAATTGTTACTGGTACCGTTACCGCTTCCGTGCCTTTAGTTAACTGCTGTATTAATTCTTCTTTTGATCGAATGTATTCTGCATTTATTATATTCCCACATTCTTCTGTTCCCATAGCATTTCTTGAGATTCTGTTTCCCTGAACTGGAGTTCCAGAATAATTTCTATTTTCTCCAGATGTGCTAGAATTAGTTCCTGTTTCTACTCTCTCAGGACATTTTCTATTATTCTGATTAAATCTAGGTGGAGTCTCATCATTATTTTCTTAAGGAGGAGCACTTAGAGAAGTTCCTTGAGAAATTCTCGGGTAGACCATGAACAAACTGGTTGATAAGGTGGCGGTTTCGGTTTTGTATTTTAAATCTCTTCTAAAACTGAATCTTCTAATTCACAATCTTCACCAATAATATTTTTCTTTTCAGTATTCTTTTGACCAGATTCTTCACTAAATCTTGCTGGGTACAAACCATTACTCATATCCATACGTCTCCAACGACGCATTCTGTCTTTATGAGTTTCTCTATTAATGTCTAATCGTGTGCCTCTTGTTACACCTCTGTTTTCCCGTTCCATTTCTATCATCTCATCTTCCCATTCAACTAAAGCCTCAAATTGAGTAGGTCTAGGTTTTGGTACAAGAACCATAATTTTTTCTCTCAAGTTTTTCAACACCTTAATATTAAATGACCCATCTTCCGGCCAAGCCAAAACACCATCATTCTTGGTATATTCCATCCAATTCTCCATCCAAAGGCAAGTATGATAACCATATTCACCTAACATATAGGCTGCAGGTGGTTTGTACTTATGAAGTAATCTTCCAATTCGCGTTTTTTCATTTTCTGAAACCATGAAGGCTTCTTTTCCTCTTTCCTGCAATAATAATCAATTTTTTAAAAATAATTCCACTTATTTATAAAAGATTATAAATATTTCCTTGTTGTTCGCAACACTAGCCAATCCGTGCGCGAAACTCACCAACAAGCCAATCAGGTTAAGTCACGTCACTACTCTGTTCAGCCAATAGAATTACTGAATTCCTGGATGAACCAATCAGTTACAAGCCTATCTAGTCACATGAGCCAATCAGTGCGCCAATACTGTGACGTATGCTAACCAATCACAGCGCGAACCCTGCTGTCCTCGCTCCGCTCTGTCACTGACACCTCCTTTACATTTATTTTCACAGCGCCATTTTTTTACAAAACTCTCAATGGAATTCGGTTAGTAACTTCACAAAAACAAACCATTTGTCTGTTTCGCTAAAATAAAGCAATAGTTTTCTTCAGTCATTCAAATATCCATTCGCATGAAATAGACAATGCTATTTTCACAAGATTTTTAAATTTGTTGATAAAACAAGTAGCCTTTTTCTACCCTTCTAGCACATGCAATCATTCGGAAAGAATCCCTAACCATTTATTCATGAAATTTTTGGTAGGACTTTAACCCACCAATAAAAATCCTCACTCGCCAGTAAGAATAGACGACGCTTCCTTACCCTTCACTTGAGCTCGGAAAAATTCTATTACTCTTTTCACAGTGAGTTTTAAAAATGGACAGTTGTCCCTATACTCGAAAGCTACAATTTCATAGACAATCCTCACTATACATTCTACCTAACATATCTAAGATCCCTAAACTTGTGCTGTACGTCCACAACACTTGTGATATATGACAATACCACTATTTTGAAACAGAACAAATGCACTGTGTAACTTCACCTCTCACACTACTCTTGCCGGCATACTAGGAATTTTCACACTGCTGGAAAAAACCTTCCGACTACATATAACAACTGGACAAACTTAACAGGCTTTAGACATGTATCTTATGTAACTACCATGTAGCATGTCAGTTACCATAGTAACCGTAACTCTGCTACCAAGAAATTGATCCAGCGCTCCTAATGAAAAACTCTCTCACCAACGCTACCTATCTCCACAATACTCACCATTAATTATGAATCACTAACCAAGGCCCATAAACCAACAAGACAATTTATGAGCAACTGAATCATGTGACCTAATTAATCAGAACTATTTACAAACTATTTACAAATTTATATACAACTGCAGTTTATCAATTCTTACCATGGTTTTAAAAACAAATGTCATTTAATTAAGTCACTTAAGGCGAATGGATCAACTAATGATAACTAGACCATGAATAAACAAGACCAGCTTGTCATTTCAAAATCTAATTTTTATTGACTTTAATTCAAAGGAAAAGCATTTTTATTAAAGAATCTTATTTTATTAGCAAGGTGAAAGCATCATTGTAAGGAAAAGACTCTTGGACTGACATATTAAAGACAAATCAGTTAGCATGAATTTTTAAAACAAAATATTAATTTCCATTCCCTAAATTCTATCTCCCTGTCTAAAACCCTTTCTCACCTAAAAAAATTATAAAGTCTGCTGTCCTTACGTGCACCAAAGAGTCCAACAGCACGTCTCGACCTTCAGGAATCAGAAAACGAGGAGAGATTCCCTCCTCCCCATGAGCCAGGTTTTATACCTTTCTAACTAGCTAAAGTAACTAAATTCTGCATTCTTTTCCATAATATCAGACTCGTCATTGGCTGAGCCATGTCAGTCCACCAGCATGACATATCCATCTCCAGACCGAGAACAAGCTTTTCTTTAGCCCTATTGTCCTCCCCGGCTTTCAAGTCATTTCGCTTCCTCAAAAATGTAGCTAAGTACGAGCTACAGTTCGTGACTTCCTTGCCTTGGCAATTCTTCCGCTTCCTGTCCTTGGTCAATCTCTCCATGAGCACATTATGCACAACTCATTCAACAGTATTTTCTGACAAAATTGTCCATGTGGTAAAACTTTCCACTTCTCGTGTGTGCAAGGCTCCTTTCTGGACAGGATTCGAAAACGCCATCTTTTGTAGGCCTAAAGGCCTCTCACGAAAACTAATATATAAACAAACACAAAAAAGTAATTAATTAAAGAATTGAGACCCATTCTGTTACCCACCCTCTTTGTTAATTATTACCCCGTTAATTTATGTTACCTAGCTAAGCACATATAGCAGCATTTATATTAACCTTCTTCTTTTAGGCCACCAGGATTCTCCACAAACTTTTGCAACAGAAATGACATAACAGCACATGACATTAATTAAACAGCCGCTTTTAATACTTGACAAAAACAATAGACAGGGTTAGTTTATTATTTTCACACACTTGCGATTGCAACATAGAGCATATAAGTTAGTCCTGCATGTTTTTCTGTATGAATGCATTTTAAAACTAATGTTGATTAATCATTTCAACACACATGCTTGTTAGTACAATTACCCTTATTATGGAAGTTTAACTTTGCGTGTTTGAACAAAATTTCATTCATCTGCTCGCTCCATCACTACCAATCGCACTGGGGAAAAACCCTGCACACACACTCAATATTGATTGAAAACAACAACACATATTTTTTAAAGATAATTCCTGTTAAACACAATGCAAACAAATTAAATAAAGGGCAAACGAGAACAACAAGGTCCATATGGGAATAAATGTGGAAACAAATTAATGGATTTGACACAATACCCATTAATGTACTGTCATTTGCAATAAATGCATTTATTTCGAATCACAGTATATTAATGAGTATTGTGCCAACATGAGCCACTTAGATATCAATGTGGAAATAAATTCTTGAATTTGGCAAAATGACTTTAATATAATGTCATTTACAATAAAGGTATTGTTCTGATTAAAATCCATACCTGTCCGTATGGGTCCACGGGTTGTTCCTTTGGTACATATGCAATAACATAAAATGAGACCACAATGAATTATATACAAAAAGTGGCATGAATACTTATAAGACACATGATATCTTTTGAATGAAAGCTAATGGTACTTAACTGGCTGCTAGGAGCAGCAAGAAAGACGAAGGACTATATACAGTCTTTTTATATAGACAGTGGTTGAAATGTATTAGTTACTATGTGTTCTCTATCCTAGTGTTTCATGGAATTTCTAGTCCATGTAAATGTTTTTCTGTTATTTCATTTAACCCAGCCTATTTGTTACTGGCTCTATGAAACTTAAGAGAGAAAAGAAATGCATAATGTGAAGCCTCTGGTCTTGAAATAAAACTAAATGTCACAAGAGCCAGGTTCTTGTTTTCAATATTGCTCATGTGATTGTGTATCTCATATACCTGTATTATACCAAAAACTGTGCAAGTAGAGATTCTCACAGATATGCACATGTGTAAACAATACAGCTAGAGGAGGACTTGCACACACAGTTGTCCACACGTAAATAAACCCATACACACTGAGAAACGTCACTAGAGGCTTAATCACATAGTTTAAAAGATATTGAGGCACACACACAGGAACCCATGCCTATTGAAATAACACAAATACTGACCCAGTGTACACATATATATTACAATATATAAAGGTACACTTAAAGACGGCACCCACACGTTCTCATAGGCAACACATAAACACATATAAATCAACCAATGGATGGGTTTTAGGCATGGGTGAATGGATAGATGAAAATATTCATTTTGTTTATATTATCGTGCTAACTTATTTCATTTATATTATTCGGCCTTTTGGGAATTGGATGTCTTTCTATGTGACATTTTGATGCAGATTTTATTGGATTAGCATGGTGGAAATTGACATCTTGGCAAAGTAGGATACATTTTCTTACACTGCCTTTTACTTTGGCTGTTCACTAAATTCGAGTCTAAGGTTACCCAAAAGTGTAGACATGTAGACTCATAGACGTGTAGAGTGTACACATCTAGGCCCACTGAAAAATGATGATGAAGCCTAACTTAAGTTGCTACTAAAAAAAATTGTAGTAAGTCTAGCACTACACAAGGCCAACCCTTGGTGGTGAAAAACCATCACATAGAATATAATTAGAGACAGGGACTTAAATACATACCCCATGGTAAATAATGTTAATTTAAATTAAATTATTTTAAAAAGTTAAAAATATTAATAAATATAATTTTTTTAAAAAAAGGATTTACTCATAAAGTGGAAGGTCAGATGACAGGAAGTCCAGTGAGTTCGAGAAATAATCACTGATGTAATATAAGGTCTCAAATAAGTTCTTAATTTAAGCTGGTGGTTGCTGGCGGGGAGTATTAGATATTTACCAAAAGAAGAGAGAAAAAAACGCAGTTACAAAAAGAGGGGTTGAAAGACTGCAAAACCGTCACAAAAGGAGAAAGTAAGATCCTGCAAGAACGAGATAAATGGGAAGGGAGTGTCTGTATTTGGCTCAAATATGCATGAAGTGGATTTAAGACAACCAGCCTTGGTATTTGCAGCAACAATGTTTAATTGCACCAGCCGCTGGCTTCTGAGCAGAGATTCTGCCACCTGCATTTTTTCTCCTGCATATCTCGATTGTACTCTTTCTCTAAAACATAGTAACAGTGGCTCATACTCATTTGACAAATATAATTTACCTATAAATCCAGCAGCGACTGCTGCAAATCTGACATGAGGGAGCAGCAAAGGAGAAAAAAAAATATAGATAAAATTATAACCTTGCCTTTACTGCCGGCCGACTCACTTTTCTGCTCCCGCGCCTCGTTGAATCCCCTGCTCTTATCCCAGCACTGCAATTCCCTTGAGCACAGGCTCCCAAACCTCACGAAATCCCAGCGATTCTCTCATGCTAATACTCCCAGCATGAGAGAAGAGCTGAGATTGGACACAGCGGGCCGGTATCATGCTCCAGTAGGGACAGGAACAGACTAATTTGCATATAGCCAGGTTCTGAAGCTGGGATGGTGCAGTGAGCTAAAAAACGGTGATGGATCAAGCCCTGATCTCTTGACTGGGTAGGAGTATTCTGCATCATTCAGAAACTCTGTCCATCACCTTTTCCAAAATTGATTTTATCCACACTATGTGTGGGAGGGTATACTCAGACGTGAGTCCCTAGCTCATTGCACCATCAGGATTCAAGCAAGCCGGGCCGATGAGGCTGAAATGTCAGAAACCGGTCCCCGGTAGCTTGTCTCCTTCCCAGTTAAAGAATTGGCTTGGTAGTTTGGTTTGCCCTGTTCCCATCATGCACTGGGACAGGAACAGACTAATTTGCATATAGCCAGGTTCTGAAGCTGGGATGGTGCAGTGAGCTAAAAAACGGTGATGGATCAAGCCCTGATCTCTTGACTGGGTAGGAGTATTCTGCATCATTCAGAAACTCTGTCCATCACCTTTTCCAAAATTTAAAAAAGGGACTGGGAGCCTGTGCCACTGAGCACAGCGAATATCTCCAAGGAACATCCTGAAGATATACAAGTGTGCATGTCAATTTGGCTATCCTAAAATGGCCGGCCAAACATGCTCACTTTCAGTGTCTACCATTCCACCTCCCCCTGCTGCTGATGCTGCGGCATGGCCCCACCCTAGAATCCCAACTGGAAAGTGAAAAATAAAATAGCAATAAAATAGTTTTATTGTAATTTTATTTTTCTTCTGTCTGCTGTATTTCCGTACTGGGGTGGCGCTCTCCCCCCACTTAGCGGAGGAGCTGTCCCCTTATAAGTCCCTGATAAAATGCACTACATGTGTCCTGGCTCTTCAAATTAAATGCTACTACTGGGCCTACAGCACTTATCCACTTAACTAGCCCTTTAACACATGTCTGAGGCCTGCCATTGCAGAGCCTGTGTGTGCAGTTAACCTGCCAGGTCGACCAGGCAAATACAGCTCTTGCCAGGACCAAAATTTCCTTTTTAATACATATACATCACCCCAAACATAGCCCATAGACAGGCCTAAGGGCAGGGTGTTGGACATGTCTTTTTAAGTTTTACATGTCCTGGTAGTGTAAAACTCTAAAATTAATTTTTCATTTCTGCAAGACCTATCTCTCCCACTGAATAATTTTAGAATCGCCTTATTACATTTTATAAGTGTTATTTCCAAATGGGAAGAGATAACAAGTTCATATTTGGTGTTTCTAGCACTCTCATTTAAAATCCTAATTCATGGTGAAGTCAGATTTTAAATAACAATTCTGAAAATGGAAATTTTAGAAAGTTGGCGTTTTTCTTGCCTTAGCCATTTGGTGCCTGCAGCCTGTCCCTGGTCACATAACTGGGTGTAGATGGAAGTTGGGCTTTGTGTATTCCTCCTAGACAACCACACACAATGGGAGCTTAGGTGTGACTGAATGGTCCACCACTGGCCAAATGGGAGGGAGGAGCTGGGCCCAGCCTCATTTACACCCCAATAGGGTGTGTCTGGTCTCAACACAAATGGTGCATACTCCTTGTGGTTAGTCTGGAGCTAAGGCATCCTTACACTTCAAAGGCATGCATCTAGAAGTTTGTCCCCACTTCAAAGGCACAACTGTGCTCAAAAGAAGGTCCTCAGACACCACCAATACAGTATACCTCTGGGCCTGTGGATACTCTTCCAGGAACAAGAACTGCTGTGCTTCTGAAGAAGAGCCACTCTGCTAGACTGCTGCTATGATGAAGATGCTACCCTGCTGTGCTGCCCTACTGCCTTCTGCCCTCTTTCCTGGGAGAGATTGACTGGATCTCCATTGCTTGTACCACTAACCCAGAGTAACTCCAGGGATTAGTTGGCTGGACTCCTGAACTGAAGCCTCAGGGACAGGCTTACAACAACCTTGCCCCTGCATCTGGACTTTGCCATCTGTGATTGTACCCTACCAAGTGATGCCACCCCAGTCCTGGACCCTTGGAAGTGGGCTTAAGGTGCTTGCCAGCCGCTCTTTCTTTCAGAATCGCTCCCAAAGGGTAAAAATCAAATCCTTTTTGTCTGATCTTCTACCCATTAACAGAGGTGTCGCCAAAGGATCCGTCCTCTCCCCTCAACTGTTCAACATTTATATGGAACCCCTCACCACCATTCTAAAAAACAACAACATCTCCTTTCATCTATATGCAGATGGCACTCAGATCTACTTGGAAACCTCTTCCTTCCCCATTCTAAGACTCAACAGTACTCTCAGAGAGGTTCAAGAATGGTTATCAGCCAACCACCTTAAAGTCAATCAGGGGAAAACCGAATTACTCCTCATCTCCAACAAGGAAGATAACCCGCAAATCGTTGAATGGCTGAAAGCAATTGATGCTCTCAAAGGTACCCTCACCCTGGCAAACTCTGTAAAATCACTGGGAATCACTCTGGATCACAAGCGTACCATGACCAACCACATCGAGAACTCTGCAAAAAGTGCTTTCCTCAACCTGAAGCTTCTCAATAAAATCAAACCCCACATTCCACACATGGACCTCAAATAAGCCACCCAATCACTTCTGTTGTCCAGACTCGACAATGGGAACGCAGTCCTCTCCGGAACAGCTCTCTCCCACCTAGCGCCACTCAAAACAACCCTCAATGCAGCTGCCAGAATGGTCACCGGAGTCAAAAAATATGACCATATTTCTCCCGCTCTCAGAGAACTAAAAGGGCTCCCAGTGGAATTGCGTGCCAGCTTCAGAACTGCATGCCTCACGCACAAAGCCCTGTACACAGGGAAACCAGAATACCTAGCCTCTAAACTTAAGAAAGCCGGCCAGTCTAGAAGCCTGAAGAGTTCCAACTCCCTCTTACCCATCCCCCTGAAAACGCACAAACAAAAAACCGCAGCCCGCTCCTTTGCAAGAAACGCACCTAAAATCTGGAACTCCATCCCTGTTGCCATCAGAACAACCCCCTCCTTTGTAAAATGTAAAAGCGTCCTAAAAGTCCTCTACCTCAATCATGCCTTCCCGAACTGAAATCCGTAACTCTCAAGCCTTCAGCAGACAGTCATCTGGCAATGCGCATCAACTGCCTACCTCATCCCCTCTCCCCAACCCTTCGCCTTGTTCCATCGCTGGTCGGAGAAATCTCTCAGCCTTAAACTCTGTCCATGTATCGAGATTACCTCTAAAGCCCTCTACCTCAACGACGCACCTCGTATCCCCAGACCTCTCTACCTCAATGGCGCACCTCGGACGCTAAAGCACAATTGTAACTTTTGAACACTCATAAGTGTGTTTATTCTATTCTTAAACTGTATATGATTTCTCTCCCTCATGCTGTAAAGTGCTCCGATACCCCCAGGTCTGGCCAGCGCTATAGAAAACTTCTTAACTAAAAAAAAAAAAAATCCTTTCTGCTGAGCTGCTCATCCCCGAACATTACCGGAACGTTTCCTTCGGCTAAGCGGTGAATCCCCAAGCAGAACCAACGCATCGCTGCTGCTGCGTGGATTGGATTCATCACAAAGACCCGAGTCGCTCCTGTAGTCCCTGGAACGGACGCATCACCCCAATGGCATGGTGCAACCACAGCTAAGATCCTCACACCTCTCATCAACAGATGCTGGACTGCACATCTCAGTCTCACAGCTCATCGGAACCGACGCACCATCAGCTGCACGTCGCATCCCGGATGTCGAACTTTGCATCGTAAACCCTGTTGATGGGATCCTCAATGCTGATGTAACAGGATCTCACACTGTAGCCTCATGGCATCTCGAAATCGACACATCTCTCCTGCTGCTTGGTGCATCTTTACCATGGATCAACGCAATGCTTTGCAATCAAGGTACTCAGTTCAGCGGGCTTAACTGGGTCAAGGTCCCACGCTCTATCGCGGTCAGCCTGAACTTGTGGCCCAGTTGGCATTTTGTGCTTATTGGTGCTATTTTCACACAACCAATTATAATTCAACATCTCTGGTTCTATTAATTGAATTTTTCCTGTTTTGGTCTTGTTTTTATTCATTAAAATGAGCTCTATTTTTCTAACCTGGTGTGGGATCTTTTTGTGTGGTATTTTCACAGTTTCACTGTTTGATGTGTTGCACAAAAACTTTAGGCATTGCCTCTGAGTTAAGCCTGACTGCTCTGTGCCAAGCTACCGGGGGGTAAACACAGGTCCATTTGGGGTTTCTTGTGCCTTACCCTGACTAGGATTGTGGTTGCTGCTTGACCAGGGCTCACAACCCAGTCAAATAGTAACCCAATTTCTAACACACTGGATATAGTCTAGAGAAATACAAAACTTACACATACAGCCGTATGATAACATTTCATGGGAGCCACATGAAACAAAGTACCATAATAATTTGCATACATTGAGGTGCATATATGATATTTAGGAAGGGAGCAGAGTCATATATCGACTCCACTAGATCAGTTATTACTGAATTAATTTATGGCTACTAAAACAGACCCATTAGCCATCTTGAAGTTGGCCGTGAGGTTATAAAAAAAGAGGGTGGGAGACATGCCTGATAAAATATATCAGTATTTACAGTGGGGTTTTGGCATAGCACCAGGGGCATTGTCAACCCCCCGCTTTAGCAGCTGAAGCATGGGTGGTGTTCTTGATGAGCCTCTTCTGTTTGAAACTCAGAAAAAGGCTCATAATGAATGTGAAAGTGTGGGAGAGCCAGTGAGTAAAAAGTTGGATGGATGGAGGTGTGAGTGATTTAGTGGATGGATGGGTGAGTGAAAGGATGGATGGATAGATGCATGGATAAGTGAATAAAAGGATGGATGTAAGGATGACTGAGTGAAAGAGAGGAAGAGTGGAAGACTGGATGGATGATGAGAGGTTGGATGGATGAGTGAAACGGTAAATGGATTGGTGCGTGGGTGGATGAATGGCTGGAGTAAAAGGTTTAACTCACCCTTCTACTCTTTCATGTTAATTATGAGCATTTGTCTGCTGAATTGCAGAAAAAAAGAGGCCCATCAAGATCACCACCCCACTGTAGCTGCTAAAGCTAGGGGTCAGTGACACCCCTGAATGGATGTATAATTGGATGAGTGAAAGGATGGATGGATGAATGAAAGGGAGAGTCGATAGATGGCTGGATGAAAGGGTGGATGGATGGATGAGGGCAAGGGTGAATAGATTGATATATGAGTAAAAAGATTGATAAATGGATGTATAAATGGATGAGGGAAAGGATGGATGGGCAAATGAAAGGGAGAGTAGATAGATGGCTAAAAGAAAGGATGGTTGGATGAAGGAATATATGGGTGAATAGATAGATTAATAAGTGAAAAGATGGATGGATGAGTGAAAGGATGGATGACTGGATGGATGGATTGGTGAAAGGGTAAATGGATGGATAGATGATTGAAATGGTAGATGGATGGGTGAGTGAAAGGTGGATAGATAGATGCATGGATGAATGTGTGAAAGGGTGGATGTAAGGATGGATGGATGGATGAGTGAAATGAGGCATGGATCAGTGAAAGGGTGAATGGATGGACAAATGAGTGAAGGGGTGGGTGACTGGATGAGTAAAAGGGTAAATTGATGGCTTGATGGGTAAATAAATGGGTCGAAAAGTGTATGGATGAGTAAGAGGATGGATAACTAAGTGAAAGGTGGATGAATGGATGAGTTAAAGGGAGGATGGATGGATGGATGAGGAAAAGGATGGATGGATGAGCTAAAGGGAAAATGGATTGTTGAAACAATGGATGGATGGATGAATGAATGGATATATTAAAAAGGGTGGATAAGTGAAAGGATTAGTGACTGAGTGAAAGGTGGATGGATAAGTTTAAAGGATAGGCTTGAAGATCGATGAATAGGTTTGGATGTGGATGGGTGGGCGGTCAGACAGTCGGAATGGGACAGAAGCCACACACGGTAGTGGTGGATATACTGTCGCAAATCAAAAGAGGTATTATTAGACACTGGTGCAAGTTAAATAATTTTTCTCATGAACACCAAGAAGTCTAGTAGGTGCCCTCAGCGTAAGATACTCCACTACCCAGAGTATCGGTAGGAACAATGCACAAAGTGACTTGTTCAATATGCACAGAAAGCAGAACCCCTGCACTCTAAATATTCCGTATACTATTTGCAAATACATTTTTAAAGCAATAAGAACATCATACTGGTGATGAGAGAAACTTTCTGTCACAGGAATTATAATGAAAACTTGATTAGATAGTTGCACAGTGAATAATTTCTTAAAAAAACACAATGATTTCATTTCCAAAGGTTTAACATTCACAAAGGACAAATTCTATGGTCTGCTTTAGAATTCCAGTTCGTCATGTAGTACGAAAACAGCCAACGCGCATTTCGTCACCACCTTGACTTCCTCAAGGCTGTAAAGATAAGCATGAATACAATAGTTGGTACTTGTATCAAAAAACTAAACAGCCACAGAAGAGCTCCTTAATCTTAAAATCTTAAATCTTTTAAATCTTAAAATGAGAAATTGTGTGAAAGAAAATAACTCTCACACAGACGAAGGAAAGAGAAGAACACCCAGAGCAAGGGACCAAAGAATGTGAGGACACCGAAAAAGTGAGTGAAACATAGCTCCACATACCTTCAGTATTGCGGAATTGTGCCTGCCCTAACACTGCACATTGTGCAATAAGTATATAGGGATATGGAAAAAGAATTATAAGAAAGAATCGCGTGAGAGAAAACAATAAGTGTAGTCATGAAGATATACCATACACCAAGAGCAAATCCTAGATTGAGACAAAAGCGTTTTAACCTTGAGTCCTAGTAACACAGGAGCCTGGAAACCTCTATTGTTTTGGCTCTGATGTCTCAAAATATGGAAAATCCTTTGTCCTCATTCGAACCTTAGGCGGACACACTAAAATATAAAAGAGTGTATGAACTTGGTTAGTACTAGTTATAATCTGCACATGTAAGAGAGCCAAAGGCAGCAGTGGATCAGCGATATTGTCTATACCTAAAAAAGGACACTCATGATAAATGCTTCAGATCCTTTCTTTTCTTGTTGTGTCCTGGGCACTGAAGTTTGGTTTTAGATATTTGGTAGGCCACAAAATACCTGTTAATTAAAACGATTTGCAGTCAGAGAGTGCCCTGATACTTCAGACAAAGATTTAGGGCTAGATGTAGGTAATTGACATTTACCGATTCGAAAATACCGAATGTTACCGATTCGGTCTTTTCGAATAGGTAAATGCTATGTAGATAATAATTCGGAACAAAATACTGAATCGTTAAGATTCGGTATTTACCGAATTGGTAATTACCAATTTGGTATTTGCCATTCATTCCTATGGGCCTGGAGGCCCATAGGAATGAATGTCAATTAACGAATCGGTAATTACCGATTTGGTAAAATAGGGAAAGAGTCAAGGGTGGCAGGGTGTCACTTTGACACCCTGTTGCACCCCTGAATAGTGCTTGTGTGCGCCTGTGGCACACATACATGCCCTAAGGGCATGTATGTCTGTCACATGGCACAGGAGTAAATGCACAGATTTGCATTTAACATAGATTTGCGCGTAACTACCCGGAGGCCAAGCGCTGCGAGGCCTCCGGGTAGTTACGCGCTATATAGGTGCAATTTTTCATTTCATTTCATTTACAGAGGTATTCGTTATTTACCACCAACTAATAGTTGGTGTTAAATAACGAATCCTTAAAGTACAGAAGCACTCTTTGAAGTGCTTCCTACATGTCATTTACCGATTCGGTAAATATCGAATCGGTAAATGATGATTCGGTAAAACCAAATCGGTAAATACCCATTCGTTATTTACTGAATCGGTAAATTTGCCACCTACATAGGAAAAGCCTATTACCGGTCGGTAACGGACGATTTTGGCCGTTACCGACCGGTAATAGCCTTCCTACATCTGGCCCTTAGTGCTGAATACCTGCAATCATAAACATACTTCAAAAGCTATAAAATAATTAACTTCTTGACCAGCTTTCCACAACATATTGAAACTCAAATTTTAGCCAACGCTTTTGTCTCAATCTAGGATTTGCTCTTGGTGTACGGTACATCTTCATGACCACACTTATTGTTTTCTCTCTTGTGGTTTTCTCTTATAATTCTTTTTCCATATTCCTATTTACTTATTAGATGTTTATACATACTTACTAGCAGCCCGCCCCAGCGTTGCCTGGGGCAGAAGGGGGCTGGGGGCAGCATTTCAGGCTTGCGATGGCTCCCGCCCGTCCCTCCGCCCCTCCCTCGGTGTGCACTCGCGGCTCTTGGCTGGTTCACTTACCTCACCCGCCGCTCCTCCTCGCGCTGCTGATTTTACCGCTCCACTGCTCCTCCGCTTCTCGCTGCTCATTACCGCTTGTCCTCCGCTCGCCACTCCTCCCCGCCTGTCCGCAGCTCCTCCTCGCGCTCATGTCCTCCGCTCTTCCTGTTGCTCCTGAACGCCACTCCTCCCCGCGCTCCCGATGTCATCACGCAAACGGCTCGGCCGGCGCTACTTTCAGGGGACTACTTTGTTTTTAAAGTTAAATTTTTAAATTTACGTATTTTTTTTATTTTATGTAGCCTATGTCCATCTACACACCCTGACAATTTCAAGGATGTATCGGGTGTGTGGATTGGCTCAAAGGGTTGTGTTCTCTCTTTATAATAGTAGTATAGATTGCACAATTTGCAGAGTTAGGGCAGGCACAACTCCGCAATACTGAAGCTATGTTTCACTCACTTTTTCGGTGTTCTCACATTCTTTGGTCTCTTGCTCTGGGTGTTCTTCTCTTTCCTTCCTCTGTGTGAGAGTTTTTTTCTTTCACACAATTCAGATATTAAGATTAAGGAGCTATTCTGTGGCTGTTCAATTTTTTGATACATGTAACAACTATTGCATTCATGCTTATCTTTACAGCCTTGAGGTAGTTATGGTGGTGACGAAACGTGCGTTGGCTGTTTTCGTACTACATGACAAAGAACTGAAATTCTAAAGCACACCATAGAATCTGTCCTTTGCGAATGTTAAAACTTTGGAAATGAAATCTATGTGTTTTTTGAGGAAATAAATCACTGTGCAACTATTCAATCAAGTTTTCCTTATAGTTCCTGTGACAGAAAGTTTCTCTCATCACCAGTATGATGTTCTTATTGCTTTAGAAATGTATTTGCAAATTGTATACAGAATATTTAGAGTGCCGGGGTTCTGCTTTTAGTGTAGACGGAATGGAAGAGACTGAATGCTGGATGACAGTCTGAATGGATGACAACGGGAAGGTGACATGGTGGGTATCAGTGGGTGGATCGAAGGATGAAAGGATGAATGGATAGTTTCTTAAATGGAAAAGACAAGTAAGCTATTGTGAGGAGGGTCGCTATGAATTGCTTCACTTGCTTGAGGCATAAGAGCCTTAGTTAAAAGTGAGGGCTATTTTAATTTTCTGGCTACACCCTTGCATAGCACTACACATCGGCAGACATCTAACATTCATTTGAATATTTATTCCTTTGGATGCTGAAAAAAGAATGATCAGATCGCTCCACTGTTCTCATACTGCATAGCACAGAGGTAAAATAAGGACCTCGCACAATGGGAGGGATTCCTAAAGACTATAGCAAGTACTGCTGTCTCAGTTGTGTTAGGCAATGGACAGCAGATACAACCTTGCAACCCACAGTTTATATGTGTAAAACTAACCTACGGATATACTCGCTGATGCGTGCCATGCCCTGTAAATAACCTATATCGTGAAACATCAATCATGTCTCTTCCAGAAGGCGCGCTATTCATGACATCTGCGTCCACGGATGCTTTTTCATACTTCCTTGGAACACGTTGGATGTAGGGTACAGGGCTGTTTTTTGTAAGGTGACTTTTTTTTGCCTTCTTTTGTATCACCACTGGAACTCTGCCCAGAATCTGGCAATTAGAAACGAATAAAGAAGGTTTCTCTTCTTTCAAATATAACGTGTAATTATATGTCCTTCTGGATGATCACAGTGAGATATATGTTTTTGCCTTCTAGTGATTTGAGGGGTATTGCTTTCTGAAGCGTATATGATGCCCATTTTCTCTAACAATCATAGCTTTTTATCTCTTGGCATCCTGGCTAGTTATTCCAGTGATGTTCACCCTCACATTAATAAGAGGCTGGTGTAGAAACGTGCCGACTCAGCATAATGCACCCCTTTCTTAACATACGTGACTCTCACTAGCTGTGGCATCAAGCTAAGGCTCTGCAGAGGATTACCACGCCCTTTCAAACAGTGCTTTCATAGTGAAACAGCCATCTCGCAATACAGACGAACCCTCTCTTTGTTTTCTTTTAATTAAATTGACATCGAGCACTATTGCCTTTTGTTTTCTGTTTGTTTTCATCAACCTGCGTGTTATTTTTCATTCACGTTGCTGCATTACTTTGTTGGTGAGGCTTGGGAATGTTCTCAGTTCACAGAAGTCGAAAAAGGCACAGGATCATCTAACAACATGCCCAACATTCTTTTTTATTGTGTTGCAGGAATGGAGCACAGTGACACACGCAGATGAGAATGTTTAATCTCTGTTAGACCTGTCAGCCTTAGGGTGGTCTTCCCCAAACGTTGGGGCATATTAGCAAGAAGAGGTGATAATTATCGCTAACCCAGGTTTGCTGCATTTTTTTAATCACCGTCTATCGCTGGATTTCATCGTCGAGATAGTGAGTTATTAGCAACGCTTATCTCTGAGGCGATAAAAAATTCTGTGACAGCGTCGAAAACCAGAAATAGAGTGAGAATACCAGCGCTAAATTAACTGCGCTAATGAAAAGCTTGCTAATAGGCAAGTGTGTACTTAACCTAACCATCCACCCCCCATTGACAAGATGGCTAAGTCAAGTTTTTATAAGGCTTAAAAATCAAGCGATAATCTCGGTTAGCGAGACTTTTTTTATCGCTTTGCGGGCATTGATAATAGGGGGAAGTTGTGTTTGCGACTGTTTCCCTTTACTTTCAGTGAGGAACGCCTAATTTGCATGTCATTATCGATAAATATCGCTGACATGCAAATCGGCAAATAAACGGGCGCTATTTCGAGTAGACTGTTGCTAACAGCTGTTCACAACAGCTTGCTAATAGGGCAATAAAAATATCACTGCTTTAGCGGCAAAAAGTGCTGCTAAAGTGGCGATACAGCCCTTGATATTATGCCCCATTTTCCTACCTCCCTCCATTTTTAGGTCGAGCATTCAAGACCTCTTGTAGATACTTTAGTATATACTTATTATATACTTATTAGGTCGAGCATGCAAGACCTCTAGTATATACTTATTATATACTTATATGTGTATGTGCTATGTGGGCTCTGGAGACCAGCCCTAAGACTTGTCTGCTTCCACTTAGGGACTTTTGTTCTGGCAACTGCCTCTATTTAACTGTCTTGATAGAAAATGACCAGCAGCGGTCAGTAAAATACCAAAATCCCTTTAGCATTCTCTAGATTCCAGTCCATAGAAATTGTCTTCCACGAGCACCCATAGACAATAATATTTTTTTTAAATCTTGTATTTTCAGTGATATGACCACCGAAGGCCCTGATTTTATATTAAACGCAGAGCTTTGGACTATACCAATTTCCACTGAGGCAATATTTCTTTCCATAAGTTCCCATATCTGGCGTGTCACGCAGTTTGGTGCTTACTTTCCCTCCATGGTAAAGAACAGTAGATGTTTCAGCACCCAGGCTAATGTGCTGCATAGCTAAATACATATAAGGTCCCAAAGGTGAGACTGATTGCATTGTAAATGCTTGTTAGTGCTGGAATTAGTTTCTGTTAGCCTTACGACACTGTAAACTTTAACACTGCTACCAGTGCTAAAATGCTTTTGCTCACTCCCCTAAACATGGTGTGAAATTGGTTTATACCTGATAGCCATATTTAATTTTCTTATAAGTCCCTTGGAGAATGGTATACCATATACCCAGGACCTGGAAATTGAATACTACTAGCGGGCCTATAACACATATTGTGCCACTCACTGAAGTAGTTCCTTAAAACATGTTCCAAGTCTGCCATTGCAGCATGAATGCAGTTTTAAACTGCTAATTTGACTAGGCAATATAGCCCACCTGCCAAGCATTAAACCCCCCTTTTAATGCATGTAAGTCAACCCTAAGGTATGTCCTAGGTTGCCCACAGGGCAGGGTGCATAGTAATTGAAAGGTTGGGTATGTACTTTTACGTGTTCCATTTCCTAGTAGTGAAAAGTTCCAAAATTCATTTTTCACTACTGTGAGTCCTACCTGTCTCAAAAGATAACATTGTGATGCCTTACTGTAAATTAATAAGTGTTAACTTTTGATTGGAATAAGGTAGCATTTTGTGTTTGGTATCCATGAAACTTTAATTAAAAATCCTTTTTAATGGCAAAGAAAGGTTTTAGAATTGCAATTTTGAAAATGCTACTTTAAGAAAGTACAAACAATACAGGGTTGGGCCCTTAGTCAGTAAGGCCGAGCCACTCTAGATCTAAAATAACATCACAATTGCCAATACTGACACACCTTCCATAACTCACTTCTCTCTGTGATCATGCAACTGAATCACTGATACCACCACTTATTTGAAAACGTTTTGGATAATTAATTGTTAATTCTATTGAACTTCATGTGAAACAATTTTCTGGCGTGTCACACAGTTTGGTGCTTACTTTCCCTCCATGGTAAAGAACAGTAGATGTTTCAGCACCCAGGCTAATGTGCTGCATAGCTAAATACATATAATGTCCCAAAGGTGAGACTGATTGCATTGTAAATGCTTGTTAGTGCTGGAATTAGTTTCTGTTAGCCTTACGACACTGTGCACTTTAACACTGCTAACCAGTGCTAAAATGCTTTTGCTCACTCCCCTAAACATGGTGTGAAATTGGTTTATACCTGATTGCCATATTTAATTTTCTTATAAGTCCCTTGGAGAATGGTATACCATATACCCAAGACCTGGAAATTGAATACTACTAGCGAGCCTATAACACATATTGTGCCACTCACTGAAGTAGTTCCTTAAAACATGTTCCAAGGCTGCCATTGCAGCATGAATGCAGTTTTAAACTGCTAAATTGACTAGGCAATATAGCCCACCTGCCAAGCATTAAACCCCCCTTTTAATGCATGTAAGTCACCCCTAAGGTATGTCCTAGGTTTCCCACAGGGCAGGGTGCATAGTAATTGAAAGGTTGGGCATATACTTTTTCGTGTTACATTTCCTACTAGTGAAAAGTTCTAAAATTCATTTTTCACTACTGTGAGTCCTACCTGTCTCAAAAGATAACATTGTGTTGCCTTACTGTAATTTAATAAGTGTTAACTTTTGATTGGAATCAGGTAGTATTTTGTGCTTGGTATCCATGAAACTTTAATTAAAAATTATTTTTAATGGTAAAGAAAGATTTTAGAATTGCAATTTTGAAAATGCTACTTTAGGAAAGTACAAACAATACAGGGTTGGGCCCTTATGTCCTTAAGGCTGAGCCACTCTAGATCTAAAATAACATCACAATTGCCAATACTGACACACCTTCCATAACTCACTTCTCTCTGTGATCATGCAACTGAATCACTGATACCACCACTTATTTGAAAATGTTTTTGATAATTAATTGTTAATTCTATTGAACTTCATGTGAAACAATTTTCTCATATTTATATATATGCATAATCAACACAATCCATACACAAAAAGAACAGAAACATGAATGTGAATCACAATAGACTTAAATGATACAAAAAAGTTTAAATACGCACAAAATGATGCCCAAGTTTTGACTTTTCTCTCCCATAAGGAGCTTAGTTTGTAATTTAATTCAATGCTCCTAACCATATGGGTTAAGCACCCAACAGTGCCTAAAGAAGACTCAGAGAGTAATCACTTCTCCTGAAACATTACAACCAATTACAGTACTGAGCTCCATTAGACATTATTTATACCCCACTCGTGGGTGGAATTGCTGTTGGCTCATGTCTAACCCTTCTTTCTTTATGGGTTCTCCTCGGGACTCAGAATATATGACCACTGCAACAATATTAAAGCAACACTATTTAAAAATCTGTACCCATTGCATTGTATGAGCACACACCTTCTGTGCTAACACACATCATACCTCTTACGCTCTTTGGCTTTCACAACGCAACATCTTTAGCAGGACAATATGTCCCTCTGTAGCTGAAAAAAGCACAAATGTGACCCAGTTACTCTGAGATTTTCTTAACTAACGAATGTCCAGAACAAACAATAAAATCCAAACTACTCACTGATTTCTGAGAAAATCTTTACGCTTTACTTTCAGGAAGCAAGGCGTTGGTCCTTGTTCTTCGTTCCTGCACCTATGTAAACCAAAATTAAAAACCAATTATAGCGATTAACTTCCCGAAGTCGATTTCGCAATGTTAAACCTCTCCAAACAAACATTGCAGCACTTGATGCAAAGTTTGCAAATGGCTGCTCAGCTCTGACTCTCATAGTGAAAACATAACCGATTACTGTGTCTGCAACTGCAGCTGTTTAAACAAATTCTTCATATGACTGTATCTCTAATTGCTTGACTCTTAACAATTTTGGACGAAAACACCTCCAAAAATTACTTTGACATGCTCAACAATTGGAAAATATTTTATGTTTCCATACTACATTTTTGTATGTGAACTCAGTTCCCTTAACTGTCTGACACAACAAGGGACATGCCACATTTGTGATGCCCTTCTACAGGATACAAATTCCACACCTGTCTTAAGGTACTTTTAACTGAAGGTGGCTGTAAAAATGCACACACAACTTAATTCCATATCCTACATTTTTTTTTTAGAGAAAATTGCGGTCTTGTGAATGGCTGATCCAAATTTGAAATAGGATGCCAATTTTGGGTAAATAATCCTTTTCAGATTATTAGTTTTAGTGCAAAAAAGTTGATACAAACACCAAATGTTCTGATCTTGGCCAATACCACTTATTCAAAAGTGTATCCCGCAGCATCCAACATGCCCTCTTCATTGATTGTTTTAACGATTTCTTAGGATATTCATGCTCCTTCAGTTTTTCAACGAATTTGTTATCATGTTAAAAATAAGTCAATTTGTCCGAACCTTTCCGCCTAATCCTAAAAAATTGTCTGAAAGGCAAATTATCACAAAAGCTCAGAGGATGGTGACTTGAATAATGTAAGGCCTTGTTATGGTCAGTTGCCTTAGAATGAAGTGTAGTCCTAAATTGTCCATCTTTTACAACCACTTCCACATCTTTGAGGGAAATCTTGGAGGATACATTATGTAGCCTAAACTTAATTTCAGGTGTCCTGTCATTAAGCCAACGGGCAAACTTATTTAATGATTCTTCATGTCCTGTCCATACACAAAAATGATTGTCAATGAAACTTACCCATTTGGAAATGTGATGATAAAAAGGGTTATTTTGATAAATTAAATGTTCCTCAAATGTTGCCATGTACAACACAGCCAGCTCCGGAGCAAAGGGACAACCCATCGCGGTCTCTTTCACCTCAAAGACAAAATCCTCACCAAATTAAAAATTCCTTTTTAATGCGAATTTGGCCAAATTAAGGATAATCTTAGTTGGAACCTGATGGGTTCTTGGTAGTACAGAAGGTGTTTGTCCATACAATGCAGAGTAAAGATTTAAAAATAGTGTTGTTTTATTATTATTGCAGTGCTCATATATTCAGAGTCTTGAGGCAAACCCATAAACAAAAAAGGGTTCGAAACACTTCAGCAATTCCACCCCACAAGTGGAGTATAAATAAGGACTATTGGAGCTCAGTAATGTAATTGGTTGTAATGTGCAAGAGGAGTGATTCCTCCCTGAGTCTTCTTTACTCACTATTGGATGCTTACTCCATAAGGTTAAGAGCATTACATTGAAACTAATACAAACTAAGCTCCATATGGGAGAAAAAACTCCGAACTTGGGCTCTATTCTTTGTGTATTGAAAAACATTTTTGAATCATTTAAGTCTATTGTGATTCACATTCGTTCTTTTTGTGTATGGATCACATTGATTATGCATAGTCATAGTCATGCCAGTAGTTTTTTCGGTATATGTATAAATATGAGAAAATTGTTTCACATGAAGTTCAATGGAATTAACAAATAATCATCAAAAAACATTTTCAAATAAATGGTGATTACAGTGATTACATTGCTTGATCACACAGAACAGTGAGATGTGTAAAGTGTGTCAGTTTTGGCAATTGTGGTGTTGTTTGTATCTTTTAGAAAGTTGCCATTTTCCTGCCCTTAGCCGTTTCGTGCCTGCAGCCTGTCTTAGGTCACTTGGTTGGGTGTAACTTTCAAACTTTGTGAATTCCTCCCAGACAGTCACACAATAGAGGGATTAGGTGTGCCTGAATGCACCATCTGCTGGCAGGATGGGGCTGCACAACTGGGCATAGCCCCACTTGCAACTGAATAGGCTGTGTTCGAAGGAGGCACCAAGTATAAAAATAGGGTCTCTCAGACCCCCTCTTCAGTTCACTTACTGGACTTTTGGAAGAACTCTTAGGGGACTGTCTGCTGTGTACTCCACAAGATTGCTTTCCTGCATCTGAAAGAACTGCTTTGCTACCTGGACCCTGCCGCGAACCCTCAGAGTCCAGCCCTGCTGTTTGAGCCCTGCACCTTCACCTTAACCCAGGACTACGAGAGTATCTCCAAGTGCTAGTTTGCTGACCTCCTGTTTAGAGCAATAGGGACATAAAAGCTTTTTGCCATCTTGAACCCACGCCTAGACCCAGCCTGGGTGAGACCTGAACCCCCACGTGGTGTCCCTCCAGTCCAGGACCCTTGGTTGTGGTGCTAAAGATGCACAGATAGCCTACTCCAAAACTTGGGATTTAGAACATGTTTGACTAAAAACTGCTCTGAGAACCGAGAGAAGACTGGCACCAACCTGCTTGTTGATCTGCCCAAGGTGCATTGCCGGTAGGACTGATTTTGCGGCTACCTTCACTATGTTCTTCACTGCAGCAAGAATTCCTGTTCAGCGATCCTTCCCCAAAAGGGTATCTGAGTCCCTGGAAGGAAGTGTTGCTGGCTACAGCCTTCCGCCTCATCTCACTAGAGATTTCTGACTTACAAAAAAGTGACTACGTCTGAATGTAGAAATCTTCACAGTGACTTCGTCCAGTGGCTCCCCGATGACAACGCTCCAATCACGGGCACAGCATGCTGCCTTGACCCGCTGAACAGCACCTTCTCAAAACATTTATCTTGAAAATTCTTCTTAGTCCAAAGGTAAGCTCAAATCAGGCCCAATTCACTACCTGTATCCGAACAACAGTCCATCGCTGTTGGACATTTTTTTTTTGCTGACCCAGTCTCGTCTGACTTGAAGTCCATGGTTGGCACTTCGATCTTTTGTGTGCTAGTTTTTACTAAAACTTAAAATATTTAGAACTCTGATTATGAGTGGATTTTTGCCATTTTGTTATAAAATAATTATTAAAGAGTGCTCTTTTTTTTCTATCTAGTTGATGTGGGATTTTTCTTGAGTTTCACTTCATTACTATTAGCGTGCTGCATGAATAATTTACTTATTGCCTCTAAATTAATCCTGACTGCCTTTTGTGCCCAGCTACCCAGGGTTAATTAAGCACAGGTTAATTTAGTGACTTTTTGTGGTTCTCCCTGCCAGAGATTGTTGGCAGAAATTGGGTTGTTGCTTGACCAGGGCTCACATCCTAGTCAACCAAAAACACAATTCCTTACAATTCCTCAAGAATTTATGTGGTAAACTCTGAGAAGCAAGCGCAGAGGATTCTCACACAGATGTCAACATGAAATCTATTTCTCTACCTGCTTTTATAAAGTTTGGCTAATTGTACAATGTGTGCAGAGTGGGTAGTATAGCACAGGTGTCATGTTCACAGAAAAAAGAATTGGTGTGGTCCAAGACAAATGAGTACCTCTATTGCTACAGGAACAGTGACGGCTCGTGGAGGGAGTTACGGTGGGGCAGGAGGGTGGGGAGGGGGAGGGGCAGGGTGGAGGTTGCTAAAAACCGGCATATGGATAATTGCAGGTAAGTAAACAATATATTTAATAAAACGAATTTCGTAGTGCGCCTTGCATCGCAAAATGCAATGCAGTGCGAGCTACGAAATTCGTTTTATTAATTAAATTGTTTACTTACCTGCAACTATCCATATGCCGGTTTTTAGCAACCTCCACCCTGCCCCTCCCCCTCCCCACCCTCCTGCCCCACCGTAACTCCCTCCACGAGCCGTCGCTGTACAGGAATACAGTAGCCAAAGCATCTAATACCCCAACGGAACCTGACACCACCCTTTCTTCATCCTTTCTCTTTCTCCTTCAGCTTTCATTCTGTTCATTACCTTCCTCCTTCTAGCACTCTTTGATTTCCGAGTTGTTCTGTCCTTCTGATTCAATGCTTTACTCCCTCTTCTGTTTTTTTCTCTATTTCTCTTGCTTATCTTGCCTTCTTGTCAGTCCGAATTCTAGGCATTCTTCCTCCCTCTATAAGTACTTGAAATCAAACTGGAAAGTTTTTGCCATTGTGTATTGACCCATGGTCTAAAGTGATGCATAGTGCTGATGGAGGAGGTTAGCCAGAGGGTGACTACGTCTATAAACTGCCTTTGTTACAAACTTGGTATTGGAGCGCTTTACATGAGCACCAGTTACGTTACATATGGACAAATTAATTTTTGGTAGGCAAAGTGAGATAAAGGGCCAGATGTAGGTTGCCCAAATTTCACCGAATTTCGGCCGCTACCGACCGGTATTGGGAATTTGTAATGTAGGAGCCCAAAAAATACTGATTTGGTAAATACGAATCGGTAAATACCGAATCGGATGTTACCGATTCGGTATTTACCGATTCGGAATTTACCGAATCGGTATTTACCAAATTTTACCGATTCTGTAAAATTTACCGAATCATTAGCTACATATCATTTACCGATTCTAAAATAATGAATTGGTAAAATTCGGTATTTTAGAATCGGTAAATGATATTTACCTACATCTGGCCCTAAGTGATTTGCCCAGAATCACAGGATGTTGAGACAACTCAAGACTCAAATCTGCTTCCTCAGCTCCAAAGTTGGCAGCTCTGGCCCCTTAGGACAGTACTGAATCTCTGGCTCACAAGCCAAGCACAGAGCTTTTAGTGGAGTGGGTGATGACCTAGGCCCTTCCGGCACTGAGAACAGGCCGCAATAAAAAATATACTCTAAACGAGTCCCAGCAAGCACCTGCTTCAATTTTTAAATTTGCTTTTGTTTTTTACAGCTGCATCATCATTCTTAACCTTCTGGGCATTGAAATACGTTCCTTGTAAAGTGCAGTGAGCAACAATAGTGAAATAGGTGCCAACTTTACTTTGATTCTATAGGAAAGTGGTTGAAGGAGGTACACAAATGTTGAAATGATGCAACTGCTAAAAGAAAAGAAATGCAGTGGTTACAGGTGGAGAGGGTATGTGTGTGTGCCTATGGTACAAAGCAATGCTTATAGACTAGTGTTTAAGATCGTATCCTGATTACAGCAATGTTATGGTGAATTGTCTTGATGATACAGGAGTTATGACTGGCAGGCATTTGATTTGAACAATTTGCATGTTTTAGAGCTAATGGTTTGATTTCACTTATTTATATGGTGTCTGAATAGTTCTACCCTTCACTCGCTGACCATCATTAGCAGGGTTGTCGCTGGAACACTAGAACCATATGCTGTATTTGGTGTCACTAAATCAATCAACCTGGATTTATGAAGCGCTGCTATTCACCCGTGAGGCATTCAGGCACTGAGAGCCGAGGTACTTGGGAGGAGTCAGTTGAGCAGCCAGGTCTTGAGTCCTTTTCTGAATTACTGAAGGGATGGTGAGGTCCGGAGGTGGAGGGGGAGGATGTTCCATTCCTTTGTGGCAAGGTAGGACAAGGAACGCCCTCCACTGTGGCGTTGGTGGATGCAAGGGGTGTGCGTGAGGGAGAGGGAGGTAAAGCGCAGGTGTCTGGAGAGCGGCTGGAACCTCAGGCCATGGTTGATGTATGCTGGTGCATGGTTGTGCGAGGCATTGTAGCCATTATTTGGCATCTTAAATTGACATCTCTTGTGGATGGGGTGCCAGTGGAGGTTCTTGAGGTGTGGGGTGTTGTAGGTTCGTCTGGGGCGGTCGAGGATGTGCCTGGGTGCTAAGTTCTGTATGGTCTGCACTGCAGTTCTTCAGGCGATGAGTGGTGATTCCTGCATAGAGTATGTTGCGGTAGACTAGGCAGCTAGTGGTAAGGGCTTGAGAGATGGTGTGTTTGGTGCTGACAGGTAGCCATCTGAAGATCTTTCTGAGCATGCGTAGAGTGAGGAAGCAGGCAGAGACTGCGTTGATCTTGTTTTTCATGATGAGTTTGCTGTCCAGGATGATGTTGAGTTTCCGGGCATGTGCAGTAGGAGTGGGGGAGAGTCCTAGCTCAGCAGGCCACCAGGAATAATTCCACGCGGAGGTATTGTTCCTGAGGATCAGTACTTCTATTTTGTCTGTGTTGAGTTTCAGGCAGTTATTTGCATCCACTCTGCTACGCTGGTCATGTACAGGCAGAAGTTGGCCCTCTTGGGGATTGGTCTTCAGAAAGAGAGAGGATGAGCTGTTGATGTTGGCCAGGGGATCATGTTGGCGTTGAACAGAATAGGGCTGAAGGGTGATGAGGGACACTACAGATGATCTTCTTGGTTTCCGAGGTGAAAGGTGGTAGGCGGATCCTCTGGGTTCTTCTACTGAGGAACGAAGCAATCCATCTGGTGGCGTCCTCTTGTATTCCAATCTGATGAAGCCTCTTGATCAGGGTGTGGTGGGACACAGTGTTGTGTCTGCTGAGAGGTTGAGGAGGATCAGAGCGTCCGTTTCTCCCCGGTCTAGAAGGGTTCTGATGTCATCAGTAGCTGCGATAATGGTGGGTTTGGTGCTGTGGTTCGTACAGAATCCAGACTGGGATGTGTCCAGCAGGTCATTGTCCTCTAAGTAATCCGAGAGTTGGTAGTTGATGGTGTGGCTTCCTTCTCACTGTAACTTCAAATACAAAAACATGGAACTGTCCAGAAAACGTAAGAAATAGAAGATGTTTTTACTTAAATTAAAAAGGTTTTGTGAATACCATTAATTTATCATATTTATTTTCAAAGCTTCACTCCACTCCTCCAATTAGCACTCAGCGATTAACGTAGATAATTTCTTTGAACAACCGATTTCCGTTTTCTATCATCTTCCCTCGTTTTTAGGGCCAATGCGTTTTTTACTGTTAGCAGTGGTTGCCTCAAGCAGTTGGGGTGAGGCAAACAATGTTTACTTTCAGACCACTATCAAGCAGGTGGAAAAAATACTGAGACAAAGTAAACTTTAGGTTTTCTGAATCTGTAGATAACAAGGATTCTTTATTGACCCTAAACTTAGATTTATATTTAATTATTTTTATATAGTGTCAACATGTTTATGAGAAGGAAACCTGAGAGGCAAAAGCTTTGCTGACAACTCTGTCTCAGGCAGGGAGGCTTGAAACCTGGGTGTAATTTGGGCTTTGAGGCAGCATTTGGAGCTGAATAACAAAGATGTTATTAATGACAATAGACTGGCTTCTCTGAAGGTGAAACCTTGCATTTTGTGTTAAGAAGTTTAGATAGGAGTTTAATTCAGGGTACTCCACTAACTCTTGTGAGTGATCTTGCACAACAGACACCACCCAACTCACTGGTGCTTTTAAACTTTGGTCTGTGATAAATTGTGAGAGAGGCACATATGTTGCACTTTTGTCATTTAGTGTGTTTTTTTGTAAACAATTTTATTCATTACCTCTAGATGCACAGACATCAACATTCAGATCACAGAAGGCATTCTTTAACACCTTGAACACATGTTATGACACAATCGCAATCAGTTCAGCCTCATCGAGGCCCTCCTCGCTGTTTGCATTCTGAGAGTTGTCCACCCAGCCGATAGTGCAGTGATGGTGCGACCTCCAATTTCAGCTAGGTTGTCCAAACTTTGCTGCTCCAGGCTTGCTCATAGTCTGGTGTACCATGACATTCAATGAGTTAACTAAAGAACAACTCCCCCCTTCCCTCCTCCTCCCACAAGCCCTACCCACCCCCTCCCTGTCAGACATGTCGCTCTACCTTGTACCTCACAATTTCTCATCTCATTCACCCTTACAGTTCAAACTGAAGCACCATGTCAGACAGTAAGCTTCCACTTAGGGGGATGCTCTCATATCAATCTCAGTACCCAAATTCCACACCTCCCTCTCACCAAGGGCAATGTTCCAGGTCACAATTGCGGTCCTCCTCTTCAGAGGGTCACTCAACTTCGTCAGTCGGGCTATTGAGCAAGTCCACCATCGCTAACCATGCCCTGGCCGCTTCTAACAATTTGTCATTATTGGTTGTCTGAGCTATTTGTAGTCTGAAAATCCCATCACAGTCTGCCCACTTTATAAATTCCTGCAGCCAGCGTAAAGCATTAGGTGCAGTGACCGCCTTCAAATGGCTAGTAATCTCTCTTTTGGTTAGGACTAATCCTAAGTCTATAAATTTACTGGTGACCTTATTGCGGGCAGTGTGGGGAATCCAGTGTAGCAGGCAAAAACCGGGGTCTCCTGAATATCCCTGTCTGTTACCTCATTAAGTCTGGTCGTGACCTCCCCGAACCCGTGTAACAGTGGGCCTTACCAGAGCATGTGAACAAGCGTGGCATTTTCTAGTTTGCACTGCGAACAGGCTGTGCGGGACCTGAAAAACGTGTTAATTTTGTGAGGTGTGAGATACGCCCGGTGGAATACATAAAACTGTATTAGTTGAAATCTCACGTTTCTGGAGCATTTCCAAGCCCGTTCAATCATCATCTCCCAAGGCTTTTCCTCTATAGTTGTCCCCAGGTCCGCTTCCCATTTAATGCGTAGCCCTTCTAAAGGAGTTCTGAACCCCTGCGTAAGTCGCCTATACAGACAGGTAACCGCCTTGACCTTTCCCGCTGAAGAGACCACATATTGACTGGGGAGAAAGTTTGGTGGTTCCTCCACCCCTTTCTTCCAATGTTTACGAATGGCTGCCGTCAATGTCGCATGTAAAAGAAAGTCTCATCTGGGTATTTCATACCTTTCCATAAGATCTTGAAAGGGTATAAGCGTACCATGTTCATAAAGGTGCCCAGTATTGGAGATCCCCAGGCCTTCCCAGTCAGGCAACCTCCGCCAATCCCCTCCATGCGGCAACACCTCACATAGCCATAATGGAATCTCAGGTGCATACGAGGGCCCGCCTTATTTCTCCCAGTGGCGCGATTCCAGCATTGTCGCACCACCCACAGGTCCCTCAGTACCTCCCTTTCGCTCACCGGTAGCTGGAGAAAAGTCTGAGAGAGCTGGCGGAGGCCCGAGTCCATAAACCTTTGGCCCTCATCTACCCGCAGCCTTCCTGCCATCCACTGCGTGAACCATTGAAACTGATAATATGGTTAAACAAAAAAGTGGTTCTGTTGGGTAACACAAAATTACTTTTGACACTGCTTGTAAATGCAATCTAGAACGGAGGCTCTCATGTACACACTGTCTTTAGAAATTAGTACTTAGCAAATAAGTCATACGATCTACTGGTTTGTGCTGTATCTTTTTATCAGAATTAAATCATTCAATGATGTTATACAGTACATAGATAGACTGTCAGCATACGTGGCAAGGTGCAATTGAGTGACAATTGTGTTTGGTGCTCAAAAGGTGAAAGATATATACAGTGCAAACAATTTCATATATACAGATATATACAAGGAATTTGGTGGCCAGCTATTAATTTATAGCCAAGGATTCCTTTTTCTTTCAGTTAGAATCCTGGTTGTGCTGGACCCCAGGACAAGCGTCGACGTTTCGACCCTAAGGTTCCCCAATCGGTGGTCACGGCGGGTCTTTTTCAAGACAGGGGTGGGTGGGGGGGCTGTTGGCGTTTTGACAGTCTGAAATGAAATTAAATGGTGTGTATCAGAGAGGCTGTAGGGGCACTCGACGTTGCACCTATGATAGAGGGAAATATGTGTACTCACTCTGGTTTCTAGGCGGGGGACCCTCGGCCTGAACCTGTACAGCACACTAGCTGGTTTATCTGTGGGGGAGGATAGACGGTGTCAGTATTTTGCCTTGCCATTAGGATTAACTTAATACTGCATGGTGTTAGAATACGGTTAAGAGCGCCCATGCGTGAAAGCTAGGGTTTCAGTCTCAAGATAAGCGCGGCCTGTGGCGTCATGCTGTGTCCGCCGTGCGAAGGTTTAGAAGTGGCCCTGTTAGCCTTATACGATAGTCACTGCAAGATGCGGCTTGCGCCGTGTGCGGACCTGATGTGTGCCCTGGTTGCCTGTTAATAGAACTACGCGGCTTGTGCAGGGCTACAGATGGCATTAGTTGCCTATTGCCAAATACCGGCGTTCGTTCGGGGGCGGGTGTGGAGGTGAATTAATTCAACGATCCATGCGTTAATAGGAATATGCGGCGTGTGCAGGTCTAAAGGTGGCACTAGTTGCCTGTTGCAAAGACCCCGGCGTGCGTGTGGGGGCGGGATGCATAGTAGATTAATTAAACGATCCATGCGTTATAAGGTGGCAGCTGACTAAGCATGCGTTATGGTAAAAGGTGGCAGCTGACTATGGATTAAGGACGATTGTACTACACAAACAGTGAAGAGTTAGTAGTGTCACCCTATTACATTAAAACTCCTGTGTGTAGGAGTAGGTGGTAGTACCAGTGCTAAGCACTTACCCGAAGTCTGGGGTGGCGTCGGTCTAGTACGGCGTTGTGGTTATTCACTCGTCCGCTACAGAGGAATCAATGCGGCCGGTGGTTCCTTACTGCCCTGTTAAATTACTTTAGCTTTGCAATCGGCTCAGGCGCGGGATCGCGTGCACGTCGTGCACGTAGGTTGATAGGCAACCGCGTGGCATCAGGTAATGTATCATGCAGTGTGCGTGGGGTGACGTTGTGATATTGCAGGGCAACCCAATAGGTGGTGGCGACTTGTGATTGAAGGGCCCGGCCTATCTAGTTATGAGGGGTGCGGAAACAGCCAAAGGTTACTATCAGCCATTTCAATTCAATGCACGATAGACCATGGATAGTTGGGATCGAAAAAGCAATTGCGGGAGGCTTGTTTTACAAAGAGGAGCTCGTACAGAAGAGTCTTGTGTGTTGATGATATTTTGCGTGGGATGCTCAATGGAGGAATGTACATATACAAATGCTTTTGTGAGATCGATATGGTGTACCCCTTCTTTTAGGATTCATGTACAAAAGGTTCTTATATTGTATAAACCATATGGGTCAACATTTATGCATAACGTTCAGCAAAATAGTGCACGGATTTATATATAGTAACAAATCATATTGGACAATCTCCTTACATAACGATCAGCATAATGATGAACGCATTGAACATTTTTAAAAAACACAAACACAAAGTCAAGTACTGCAATGATACTTTGTGCTGGTTTCAATTATTTGAGACATTACATATTCTGATGGTTAAAAACGTAATTATGCCAAAGTGTTCTTCATGATGCATGTGTCAAGACACTTATGACAAGAAGTAATGCATCGGAGCAGAGACAGTTTAACAGAATACAAGCATGAATGTCTAAACAGTGGAGGAGTACAGATCATGATGGTCCTAGACAACGCTGTACGTGATAATAGGTCATGGGTGTGGCTTAGGGGGGAAAAATTGTGTGTTACATTACAGCAGACCCATCTGTTTGGCTATTTCTTCATGTTCATTTAGTCCAGAGGACACAGTGTTTAGAATATGTACCCATTTGCATTATTTTCGGTTAAGGGCAGATACCATGGAACCCCCTCCTGGATTTGCACTTATCTTTTCCAAAACTCCCCATCTTATGCTCTCTGGTGTGTGATTAAAACTAGAGAAGTGTTCCACCAGCGGTGCACCCTGAACCTTGCGTCTGATTTTTGCTCATGTGTTGCAAAATTCTTACTTTGACTTTCTGGGTAGTCTGGCCAATGTTTGGTGTGTTACATGGGATGATATAGATAACATTTGTTGTGTTGCAGTTCGTCAAAGATGGTAGTGTGTAAGTTTTGTTGCGGTACACAAGTGTTGGGCCCTCTATGCATTTTGGGCAGATTTTGCATGTGCCACATTTGAAGTGTCCCAAAATGGGTGGCAGTCCCAGTTGGTCACGTAGGTCAGGTAGTTTCCGAGGTTCGAGGTAGGCTTTTACAACACTGTCTTTCACATTGCGTCCCCTTTTAAAGGCAAACAGGGTTTTTTTCTCTGTGTTCAGCTCTGGAGCAACCAGGCTCCAATATTTCATGACAGTCGTCTTTATGGTATTGCTTTTTGAGTGGAATGTGGTGAAACACACTATGTTGTCAGTGGCAGGTTTTTTCTCCTTGGGTGTCAAAAGTAGCTCTCTGGGGCAATACCACACCCTTTTCTTGGCTCATTTCAATAGCCCCAGCGGGTAGCCTCGCTCCCGTAGGCGTTTAGTCAATACATCCGTCTCTCTGAAGAAATCATCCCTCTTGGTGCAGTTTCTCCTCATTCTCAGATACTGCCCGTATGGCAGATTGTCTCGTAGATTGCGAGGGTGATGTGATTGGTATTTTAACAGAGTGTTCCTCTGTGTTGGTTTTCTGTAGAGATCACAATAAATCAGACCATTGTCCACTTGAAATGTTAGATCTAGAAAAGCTACGGTTTGGCAGTGTGATGAATTAAGTCGAAAAAGGAAAAGTTAAAAATGATGAACAGAATTTAGGTTTTAATGGATTACTTGATGAGTACTTAGATCAATTGGATACACTCGGTGATGATTCCGATTTCTGGCAGTGCATCAGCGAGGAGCGCGAGACACGTGCCCAGGCTTTGTTCTATGTTGCGATACTGTGGTAGAGGCGAACCAGGGTTCACTGTTTGCACGCATTTATTAGGAGATTTTCAAGAATGGTTTTGATTAAAAGGGAAGGAGTGCACTCTCACACTGACTGTTGGCTTTTGCATTATTCATCGCCTCAATTAATCTATACCCTATTGATGGAATGAAGATTTACTGAACTGGAATACCTTAATACGTTTTTTGTCACCTCGGAGACAGTTGAATCGTGAAGTTGAACATTGATCACCGTATGAATTATTTTAACTGACTAATACAAATTGCAATTTTGGTTTGGTTTTGTCATATATGTGTAGTGGTGATGAACATGGTATCGTTTTATTTTATGTGACTTTATTTTGAACTAGTATCGTTATTCTGTATTTGTGTCATTGTATTTTATGTGTAAAGTAGCATGTGCACTGGGTAACAGTATGATTTGGGGTTGGAGATAAATGTATTTCTGCATTTTGGGTTCAGCAGGGTGGGTCGGTTTAGAGCATTATGGGACTTGGAGTCATTGGTGAAAGGGCGGGTTAACTAGAAGTATAACACATGGGGGCATCCATTACAAGTTTTGAGTATTTAAGCACGTAGGGAAGATGGGATTGACGCTATGGGCAGACATTCAGGAAAGCGGATATTGTTGGAGAACAGCAAGAGAGGCTGCTAATGGCGGCGTTTAAAAGGTAATGAGCGCACAAAGGGAAGAGACGGTACGGGTATGAGGGTGGATTAAGGTGGATTACGTAAGGTTTTCTGCCGTGGGGATGATGCGCGTTGCTCGGGGTGACAATGAAGTGGGAGGTGACAGTTGGTGTAAGCGAGTTAGCACATGAGTTGTTTTCAGTTGCTGGGTGGACACTGTGGAGTCATGGGTCGACACATTTCAGTTAACATTTATGGTATTTGTCACTCATTTGTCAATAACACAACACGTTATTTTACTTCTGTTTACTTTAATGTATCGGTCAATTAAGATGATTTTTCCATCTTGTTACAGAAACCCCTGATGCAGAGCTGTGAAGGCTCGAAATGCAGTGGGTTGGTTTACTCCATTATTGATGCATCTGTAAAAGACGAACCGGTGACAAAGCCTGATAAAGCATACATTCGGCGAAGAAAATTTAAATAAAAAATACAGATGTAATTTTACCTTCTCCGGTGTGATGAATTAAGTCAGAAAAAAGAAAAGTAAAAAATGATGAACAGAATTTAGGTTTCAATGGATTACTTGATGAGTACTTAGATCAATTGGATACACTCAGTGATCATTCCCATTTCTGGCAGTGCATCAGCGAGGATCGCGAGACATGTGCCCAGGCTTCGTTCTATGTTACGATACTGTGGTAGAGGCGAACCACGGTTCACTGTTTGCACGCATTTACTAGGAGATTTTCAAGAATGGTTTCGATTAAAAGGGAAGGAGTGCACTCTCACACTGACTGTTGGGTTTTGCATTATTTATCGCCCTAATGAGTCTGCACCCTATTGATGGAATGAAGATTTACTGAACTGGAATACCTTAATACGTTTTTCGTCACCTCGGAGACAGTTGAATCGTGGAGTTGAACATTGATCACCGTATGGATTATTTTAACTGACTAATACAAATTGCAATTTCGGTTTGGTTTTGTCATATGTGTGGTGGTGATGAACATGGTATCGTTTTATTTTATGTGACTTTATTGTGAACTAGTATTGTTATTCTGTATTTGTGACAATGTATTTTATGTGTAAAGTAGCATGTGCACTGGGTTACAGTATGATTTGGGGTTGGAGATAAATGTATTTCTGCATTTTGGGTTCAGCAGGGTGGGTCGGTTTAGAGCATTATGGGGCTTGGAGTTATTGGTAAGAGGGCGGGTTAACTAGAAGTATAACACATCGGGGCATCCATTACAGGTTTTGAGTATTTAAGCACGTAGGGAAGATGGGATTGACGCTATGGGCGGACATTCAGGAAAGCGGATATTGTTGGAGAACAGTAAGAGAGGCTGCTAATGGCGGCGTTTAAAAGGTAATGAGCGCACAAAGGGAAGAGACGGTACGGGTATGAGGGTGGTTTAAGGTGGATTACGAAAGGTTTTCTGCCGTGGGGATGATGCGCGTTGCTTGGGGTGACAATGAAGTGGGAGTTGACAGTTGGTTTAAGCGAGTTAGCACATGAGTTGTTTTCAGTTGCGGGGTGGACACTGTGGAGTCATGGATCGACACATTTCAGTTGACATTTATGGTTTTTGTCACTTATTTGTCAATGTCACGTTATTTTACTTCTGTTTACTTTAATGTATCGGTCAATTAAGATGATTTTTCCATCTTGTTACAGAAACCCCTGATGAAGAGCCGTGAAGGCTCGAAATGCATTGGGTTTGTTTACTCCATTATTGATGTATCTGTAAGAGACGAACCGGTGTACAAAGCTTGATAAAGCATACATTCGGTGAAGAAAAGTTTAATAAAAAATACAGATGTAATTTTACTGTCTCCGGTGTGATGAATTAAGTCAAAAAAGGAAAAGTTAAAAATTATGAACAGAATTTAGGTTTCAATGGATTACTTGATTACTTAGATCAATTGGATACACTCGGTGATGATTCCATTTCTGGCAGTGCATCAGCAATGAGCGCGAGACACGTGCCCAGGCTTTGTTCTATTATCACGTACAGCGTTGTCTAGGACCATCATGATCTGTACTCCTCCACTGTTTAGCCATTCATGCTTGTATTCTGTCAAACTGTCTCTGCTCCAATGCATTTCTTCTTGCCATACGTGTCTTGCCACATGCATCATGAAGAACACTATAGCATTATTACATTTTTAACCATCAGAATATGTAATGTCTCAAGTAATTGAAACCAGCACAAAGTATCATTGCAGTACTTGACTCTGTGTTTGTGTTTTTTAAAAATGTTCAATGCGTTCATCAGTATGCTGATCGTTATGTATGGAGGTTGTCAAATATGAATTGTTACTATGTATTAATCCGTGCACTATTTTGCTGAACATTATGCATAAATGTTGACCCATTTGGTTTATACCATATAAGAACCTTTGTACATGAATCCTAAAAGAAGGGGTACAACATATTGATCTCACAAAAGCATTTGTATATGTATATTCCCTCTATTGAGCATCCCATGCAAAATATCATCAACACACGAGATTTGGCTGTACAAGCTCCTCTTTGTAAAACAAGCCTCCTGCGATTGCTTTTTCGATCCCAAGTATCCATGGTCCACGTGCATAGAATTGAAATGGCTGATAGTAACTTTCGGCTGTTTCCGCACCCCTCATAACTAGATAGGCTGGGCCCTTCAATCACACGTCGCCACCACCTATTGGGTTGCCCTGCAATATCACTACGTCACCCCACAGGCACTGCGTGATACATTACCTGACGCACGCGGTTGCCTAGCAACCTACGCGCACGCGATCCCGCGGCTGCGCCGATTTCAAAGCTAAAGTAATTTAACAGGGCAGTAAGGAACCACCGGCTGCATTGATTCCTCTGTAGCAGACGGATGAATAACCACACCGCCGTACTAGACCAACGCCATCCCAGAGTTCGGGTAAGTGCTTAGCACTGGTACTACCCCCTACTCCTACACACGGGAGTTTTAACGTAATAGGGCGACACTACTAACTCTTCACTGTTTGAGTAGTACAATCGTTCTTAATCCATAGTCAGCTGCCACCTTTCACCATAACGAATGCTTTGTCATCTGCCACCTTTTAACGCATGGATCGTTTAATCAATCTACTATGCATCCCACCCCCACACCCACGCCGGGGTGTTTACAACAGGCAACTAGTGCCACCTGCAGCTCCGCACACGCCGCATAATCCTATTAACGCATGGATCGTTGAATTAATTTACCTCCACATCCCGCCCCTGAACGAACGCCGGTATTTGGCAATAGGCAACTAATGCCATCTGTAGCCCTGCAACCAGGGCACACATCAGGCTCGCACACGGCGCAAGCTGCGTCACGCAGAGACTTTCATATAAGGCTAACAGGGCCACTTCTAAACCTTCGCACGGCGGACAAAGCATGACTCCACAGGCAGCGCTTACAGTGAGTCTGAAACCCTAGCTTTCACGCATGGGCACTCTTAACCGTACACTAAAACCACCCAGTATTATGTGAATCCTAATAGCAAGGCAAAATACTGACACCGTCCATCCTCCCCACAGATAAATCAGCCAGTGTGCTGTACAGGTTCAGGCTGGGAGTCCCCCGCCTCAAAACCAGAGTGAGTACACATATTTCCCTCTATAATAGGTGCAACGTCGAGGGCCCCTACAGCCTCTCTGATACACACCATTTAATTTTTTTTCAGACTGTCAAAACGCCAACAGCCCCCCCCCCCCCCACCCACCCCTGTCTTGAAAAAAACCCGCCGTGACCACCGATTGGGGCACCTTAGGGTCGAAACGTCGACGCTTGTCCTGAGGTCCAGCACGACCAGGATTCTAACTGAAAGAAAAAGGAATCCTTGGCTATAAATTAAAAGCTGGCCACCAAATTCCGTGTATATATCTGTATATATGTAATTGTTTGCACTGTATATATATTTCACCTTTTGAGCACCAAACACAATTGTCACTCAATTGCACCTTGCCACGTATGCTGACAGTCCATCTATGTACTGTATGACATAATTGAATGATTTAATTCTGATAAAAAAATACAGCACAAACCAGTAGATCATATGACTTGTTCGCTAAGTACTAATTTCTAAAGACAGTGTGTACATGAGAGCCTCCATTCAGGATTGCATTTATTAGCAGTGTCAAAAGTAATTTTGTTTTACCCAACAGAACTACTTTTTTGTTTAACCATTAACTACCCAGGTTCTGAGGGACACAGGGTTACCCCTTTTTTCTTTAATCCCTGTGTGATAATATGCCTCAAGATCAGGGGCTGCCAACCCTCCCTCCTGCCTAGGTCCCATCATGGTGTTCAGCGCCATTCTACGCCTCCCCAAGCCCCATAGAAAACCCGTAGCCATGGTGTTCATAAAATATTTTCTCGGTATCCATAGTGGCAGTGAGTCAAAATAGTAAAGTAGGCGGGGCAGGGTTACCTTCTGTAGTAATGCCACTCTCCCCGCTACTGATAGATGCAGGGTCCCCCAAAAATCAAAGTCAAAGTTTCTCTTGGTAGCTCTCAATGCCCGTCCTATATTGCCAGAAGGCTCATGATAAATTTTAACTCCTAAATAAGGCAAGCAGCTTCTTTCCCATCTCACATCCAGTCCATCTGGCGGGTCAGCTGTACCCCTGCAGACCGGGAAAAGGCACATCTTATTCCAGTTGACTCTGAGCCCTGCCATCCGCCCCAGACTAGACAGCAATTCTCGGGCACCATGTAACTCCTCAGCAGAATTGGCGAGGAACATTAAAAGGTCGTCTGCGTATAGGGCAATGTAGTGTGTCTGCCCCATCCCGTCCAAGCCCCTGTAATATCGCCCCCATCTGTCCAAGACCCTGTAATACCGCCCGATCGCGCATGGACAGCTAGTGGTTCTATTGCCAGAGCGAACAGGAGGGGAGACAATGGGCATCCCTGCCTCATCCCCCTGCCCACGCTGCAGGCCTCCGAAATCACACCCCCGTTCGAACCCTGGCAGTAGAGTGGTTATATAGAATCTGCGTCCAAGCCACAAAACCCTCGCCCAGTCCAAGTGCCCGCAAGACCCTGAACAGATATGGCCACTCAAGACTATCGAAGGCCTTTTCAATATCAATCGATAGTATGCATGCCTCTCCCTCCTCACCCACCGAGCATTGTACCAGCTGGCACAGCCTTTGTGTATTCATTGCCATATTCCGGGAAGGAATAAACCCGGCCTGATCCCCATGCACAAGTGTAGTCATATGGATCAACAATCGACTGGCCAATGTACTACTCAAGATCTTATAATCAACACAGAAATGAAGACAGAATGGAAGGCGCACTCAAAGGAATTACGTAGATACTTGTAGTCTTGATTTTTCTTTTCTTTATTTAGGTAATTATACCAAAAAGGACATACACAGCCAACGCGTTTCGTTACGTGTTGTAACTTCGTCAGGGCTGAAAACAAAACATGACATGATACAAATTACTTACATTTATCATAAATAACACCTAATATACAAGACATTTACACACCATACATTTAAAACCTAAATTCAAGATGGAAGACACAGCAAAATCTGTGTGTTGAAAAGAAGGGTTGTCAAGCCAATTACAGGTCAATTTCGTTGCTGCCGGCTCTTGTAAAAATTCTGGAGAAGCACGTTCAGTCGGTGCTCTCCAATTTTCTGGAGTCCCATGAGATCTTACATGACTCCCAGTCGGGCTTCCGTTCAAATCGCAGCACCGAGACCGCGCTCCTTGAGGTTTCTGAAACCATTAAAGGGGTGTTGGATACCGGGGGCAAAGTCATGCTGGTGCTGTTGGACTTGTCGGCGGCTTTTGACACCGTCCCCCATGAGGGCCTGCTCGCAAGACTCTTTGAGATTGGTCTGCGGGGGACGGTGCTCAAATGGTTTTCTTCCTTCTTGGCCGGCCGCCGGCAAACGATCTGGACATCATCTGACACCGCTGTAATGCCGCCTTTGGGAGTCGGGGTCCCTCAGGGCTCTATATTGAGCCCGACCCTTTTTAACATCTTCATGACCCCTTTGGCGGCGGTGGCGGAGTCATTTGGTGCCCGGATCGTGTCGTATGCCGACGACACCCAGCTCCTCTTCTCTTGCGATAGAGGGGCTGACTTTGACGGGGAGAGTATCCAGAATTGCCTTGGGGCTGTGTTCGCATGGTTCCAACTGAACAGCCTCAAGTGCAATTCCGACAAATCGGAGGTACTCTTCTTCGGGTGCGATACGGAGCCTAGCTGGCAGGCCTGGTGGCCCATCGACATGTTCCCTCCGTCCGGCTCTTCCCCCATTGCTAAAAACTTGGGGGTTAAGATGGACAAGGGGCTGACGATGAAAGCCCAGATCCTGGGGGTAACCGGCACCTGCTTCGGCCTGTTAAAAATCCTGCGGAGGTTTCTGCCTCTCTTGTCCGAGGAGCACAGGAGGCTGACGGTGCAGGCTCTGATAGGCTCCAGGTTGGATTATGCCAACATTCTTTACCTGGGCCTGCCAGAGTATCTGCTGCAGAGGCTTCAAGTTGCACAGAACGCGGCGGCCAGGGCCATCTTTGGCCTAAGCAGACGCACCAGCGCCTCTGGGTTGTCGGTGACGTTACACTGGCTACCCATCCGCAAACGGATCGCCTTTAAGGCTCTGACCTTGGCCTACAAGGCGCTCCATGCTGTGGGAGCTAAACATCTCCAAAAGAGACTGACCTTTTACCACCCGACTCGCTCGTTGAGGTCGGAATCTCTACTTTTGGCGGCTGTTCCGCGTGTGAAGAGGGCTCGCCTTGGGGGCCGCTCTTTCAGTCTGTTGGCCCCACAGATGTGGAATTCATTACCGCTCCCTTTGCGGGGGGCGCCTACTCTCCTTGATTTTAGAAGAGGTCTCAAAACCTGGCTGTTTTCCCAATAGGTCTGCCAGTAGCTCCGCTTTTTTTCTGTTTGCTTTTTAACCTCTTTTATCTGTGTTATTCTGAAATCTGTTCTCCTTACCTAAAGCGCCGGGACACTCTTTTTGAGTAACCGTTGCGCTATACAAAAGAATAAATAACATAACATAACATAACATAACATAACATAACATTAGTACATATGACATGAACAAATCTCAACAAGTTTACTGGTGGGCCTAGAAACTGATAAGACATGTTACAGTTCATATATGGATATCAGGCCATCTTTTGTGTAAAAAGAGACTAAGTTAAAAACAATTGATCCTAGTATATACATCGTTATAAACTCAAATAAACTATCCAAAAGGATATTGGAATTGGGGAGAGGGAGAAGAGAGGAGAAATATGCAGGAAAAACAAAGATGAAAAACGTTGTAACACATGTCATACTGGGACAAAGTTGGCATCTTGATGTGACAAAGACAAAATAAGACTTTATATGTCTATTGTACCCACAGAAGGATGGACTTCTAGTGTATATAGTCGCGACAAAATAGAGCCATTTACCCCTAAATGGACAACTGCTTATAAAGTGACTCTTGGTCTGCAAGGGCTCACCTAGGTCTGTGATGTTGATATAGAATGGTAAGATAGACGTGGTATGGAACAGGCACCGTAAAAGGTAACGAAAAATCTGAATAATATGCTGGGTAAAGCTGCTCAATATGCCTGGTTCCAAAAAAAGTAAAGCATGGCCTGCGGCCATTGGTGGAGACTGATATTGGTAGGTACAGAAATTTACGAACAAATTGTACAGTATCAAAAGGGCAGTTCTTACTTGTGTATCATATTGGTATAGTCATTTGTTACAGACACCTTGGGACAAAAAATAGAATAACTGAAGGGTTCAAATCGGTCTTGTTGGCCCATATATGATAAGTCAACCTGCCTATAGGCTGCTACATTTGTTTAAAAAAGGGGTTAGGTGGAAAAGACAAGAGGGGGTAAAAGCACAAGGTATTCACAGGATCTTACCTTGTCACTGTGATACAGCTAAAGGGGGTTTCTATACCGAAGGTCGCTCAGCAACATGTGTGGTGCTCCTAAATGATTGGTGCGAAGTGTACTCTTGGACCGCGTCAGAAGTCAAGACAATGGCCCACTGGACATGATATTCTCCTGTGTAGAAAGATATATGTATCAATAAAAAATATGTATTCAGTGGCATGTGGTGTAGGAAACAATGCCAAGCTATGGCAAAAAAGTTATTAAGGTGTTGATAGGCATGATTGGCAAATAATTTGTCAAACAGTGGTAAGCCACCGTCAAAAATGCCCCGTTTGGAGGGAATTATCAGAAACTGCTGGTCTCCCAGGATCACTTTAAGAAAGGTGGGTGGGGTGCCCCTAGACAGATACTTGTGAAAGATGACTATATACACCACGAGCCCCCAGGTTAGAGATGACCAATCTACACATGAGAAAAGGAGGCGGCCATGTAGCTTAAATGATGTTAAAAGGTTTAAAAAATGTCAGTATTTACTAATCCATAATACCCGGAAACATTCAGAAGTAACATTTGAAGTAATAGGTTTAAACAGAATAAGGCTACACTATATAGATTAGAAATATAAACAGAGAATTGTATAGTAAATATTGGATTAACATGGATATCTGTGTTAAATATTTAAACATGCCAATTAAAAATAAGACTTGAGGTGAGGCATATTGGCAACACAGAACAGCACTGTGTGGATTAGAAATAATATAAACAATAGGAAACCAAATTGCATCTGGAAATGACATGGGTATTACGGTTAGGAGATTATACATGCCGAAAGATACTGACCCCCAAGGCTGAGAAAAGTTAAGAGTTTTAATTTAAGATTGGGGCAATGAAGTGAGACGGAGCTGCCCTCTGCGGATAAAATATACGGAACAGCAGCAAAGGAGCTGGTCGCGAGAAGACCACACAGGACCCAATAACCATTGTTAAATACGATTACACTATGACTTACCCCAATAAGGGTTGGCGGTCTCCCGGCACGGTAACACGGGTTCGAAACAAGATACGAGAGACCGGACGCGTAATGCTCATATTTAAAGGCCATTTCCCGCGTTGTATTTTAATTAACGGCACGCCCACAAACGGGAGCACCGAACATAATGAAGGGACGTGATATGATGCCGCTGGTTGAACAAAATGTGAGTAAAAAGAATAATAGAAATAAAGAAAAGGCATCGCTATTTAGACTACCTTTAGGAGGAGCAACAGGGGCTGCCATCTTAGCCTAAGCCGATAGAGTGTATCCGTAGTACGTTTGTGTGAATGAAAATAAAAGATGGAGAAATAGAAAAAACTAAAAAACAGAGTGTGAACGGGGGGTAAACAAAACACAAGGTATAGAAAGGGAGAGTCCAGGGAGCACCAAGCATTACTCATTACCTAAAATTCGTTTTACCAGACAATAAAATAATATTAAATTGCAATTATTTTGGAACATACAAGTAATGTATTTCATGTCCCTCTGGTATGTACCTATATGACTGCAAGGCATAATTAAATAATTGCACACAATGGCAGTTGCGATTAGCACAAGTAGTGTTAAATAAATGTTCGATAATCAATTATAAATTATTATCACCATTTGTAGGCAGTAAATAATTTTTGCGACTCATTGTTGTGTTTAGTTATGGACATTTAAAGTATAATTTTGAACAATTGTAAATCATTAGCACCATTTGTGAGCAGTGTGTAAGTGAATAATTATTTAGACTGGTTGTTAAGATTAGTTTTGAACATTTAAGGTATAATTTGGGACATTTGAGTTTTAATTATGAGTAGGTATTGCATGTGAATACCAAATGATATTCTAAGATGACTGAGTATATAGACAGCTGGTACATACATCGAGAGTCTCCAGTCAATCCTGATTCACACCTATATACACCAATACAATGTTCCAATTCACCATGGGCTCATAGGAAGTGATGAAGCTCCCTATCTGTATTGTGTCGCTTTAAGGTAGCCTGTAAGCGACAAATCCATTTGGCCTCTTTCTGACGCACCAATAGTTCCTGATTGCCCCCTCGATCGCCATATGGAATATGTTCTATATCATGGAACCATAGGTTCTTGTCGTTGGGATGGACTTCATTATAGTGGGAACAGAGGGGGTAGTGACTGTCGTTGTTTATAAGTGCCCTGCGATTGTCTCAGAGACGTATCTTTAAAGGACGTATCGTGCTGCCAACGTAGATAATACCACATTGGCTGCCAAGTATATAGACTACGTGAGTTGTATTGCAGTTTATAAATTGCTGGATATCGTATCTCTTCTTGGTATTGTAACAAAATGAGTAATTTTATTATGACCAAATGGGCACATATTGCACGATCCACAGACAAAAAAGCCCTTCGGTTTAGCCGATAACCAGTTGGAAGTGTTGGGTTTGTCATGTATGTAACTAGGGCACAGTGTTTCCCGCAGGGTCCTGCCTCTGCGGAAAGTCAGAGTGGGAGTAGTATTAATACTCTTTTTCAAACCTGGTACTTCCAATAAGAGGTCCCAGTTCTTTTTTAGGATGCCTCTCACTTTTTCACTATTGGTGTTATACTGAGTAACCAGGGCCACTGGTCTATGAGCTGTCCTGTTAGAATCATTACTTGATTTGTCCTTAAGTGTGTCGGTTCTCCGAAGGTTCTTGGCTTTTGTGACAGCCCTAGACACAATATGCGGGGAATAGCCTCTCCTAAGGAACCTTTGCTCACAATCCATGAGGTTTTCAAGATAAGCCTCCTCCTGGCTACAATTTCTTCGGATCCTAGTCATTTCCCCATAGGGGCTGTTATTTATCACTGATGGTGAATGTGCACTACTAGCGCGCAGCACACTTTTACACGCCGTTTCTTTTCTAAACAGTGTGCTTTCAATGATATTGTCCTTAACATAAAAATGGATATCCAGGAAATTTATGCTGTCCCTATTGTGTTCCATTGTAAATTGTACATTGTACTCATTGCAATTTAGGAAAGTGAAGTATTGTTCCAGCTGTTTGCTGGTTCCTGACCATAAGCATATGATGTCATCTATATATCTCCCCCAGTACACGATATAATCGGTCCAGGGGGAGGCGCGACGGCTCCAGGCGTGCTCCCTCTCAAACCAACCCATGAAAAGGCAGGCGTAAGAGGGAGCAAACCTGGAACCCATCGCAGTACCAAGGGTCTGTTGGTACCAGCAATTGTTATGCAAGAAAAAGTTGTTGTCAAGGATTAATCTAATCATTTTAATTATCATTTTGTTGGCATCATATAGACTGACACTCTCCTTGTCCAAGAAGGTGCATATTGCTCTTATTCCAAACTCCTTGATGATACAGGTATACAACCCTATAACATCAAAGGTTACGAACATAAGGTCTTCCCCCCACTGGAAATCCTAAGGTTTGACCAAGATGTCATTGCTATCTTTTATGAATGATGGGAGGTTGACAACAAATTTTTGAAGTTTGGTGTCGACATATTGGGAGATGTTTTCAGTGGGGGATCCAACCCCTGAAACGATTGGGCGGCCTGGTGGAAAGGTCCCCCCCTTGTGTATCTTGGGTAGTATGTAGATACATGGATACGTAGGACAATAGACCCTTAGGTAGCTAAATTCCTCTTCTAATAGTAATCCAATCTCCCTCCATTCACTCAATGTAAGATTGATCAGTGCCTGCACGTTAGGTATGGGATTGGACCGTAATTTTTTATAGCAGTCAATATCACTGAGCTGTCTGTCTATTTCCTGCATATAATCTGTGTAGTTCATGATCACAACATTCCCCCCCTTGTCAGCCTGACTAGTGCTTTTCTCTCCGCGGGGGTAATGTTGTGGCCATGTAGACATGCTTTTTCTCTTGTTATGTCTAATTTGTATAAGTCTTTAGTAACTTGTTCATAGAAGATGTCAATGTTTTTATGGTAGTTTATAGTGGGAAGGAACTTGGATCTTGGTTACAAGCCACTTTCCAGACTTGATAACTGTTCTATATCCAATTCACTAAGCAGAGTGGGCATATTGGGAGTAACATCATCTTCAATACTAAGTAATAGTTGCACCTGTTTCATTTCCTCCACACTCAATAGGTTTCTATCCTCTGTGTTATTGCAATTATTACTAATTTCAGGATGTTGTGAGAAATAGTCCCGCAACTTAAGGGAATGGATAAATTTGAACATATCAATATGAACAGATGTATCATCACCACTTTGGGTCGGACAAAAATTCAATCCTTTAGACAATACCGATATTTCATCAACATCCAATGTTTTATTCGACAAGTTAACAATTTTCAGATCATGATTGGTATTCATAGTATCACAAGAAATAGGATTGACTGTTTGAGCAACCATCACTTGTTCGCTATGCTGGTTGAGCCTTGGCCCTTGCCTGTAGAGCCCCTTGCCCCTCCTGCCCCCCCTGCGGGTTTTGTTTGGTCCCTGGAGTCTGTTGCTTATGCGTAACTTTTGTAACTCCTTCTGGAAAGAGGAGGCTCCTTCGGCTAAAGGGGTCTCTGATGTAGGGTTTGAGACTTTGCTGCTTAGTGAGGATGTAGATACACTCCCTAAGGAGGATGTTTCATCATTACTTTCTTTCTCCTCTCTAGGTCTCTTCTTATCATCAATGGACTGGAGGTTATCGAATTTTTTGGCAAAAGTGTAAAATCTGCCATCTCGATAGTCCCTGTCGTCTCTTTTTACTTTTTTCAATTTTTTATCCTTGAGATAAATTTGGTAATCATCCATCACCTGTTTTAAGATGGCGAAGTTCTTTGTTATTATTTCTTTCTTGTCTATTTCATTGATTTCTTTTTCCAATTTCTCTATTTCTTCCTGCAATTTTTCGCCCTTCTCCCTGGCATGGCGAATAAGATTTGCATCATCACTTGTGATGCATTTTCAAGGTTTGATTCCCAATCATTTAGAAGGTCATCCTGTAAATCTACAAAGGTTGGGAATATCAATATTCTTAACCCACGGGGGACTTTTTTATTTGTTAGATACTGTTGCAGTGTCACTCCGTCCCACCAGCGGGATAACTCCTGTTTTTTTAGTCTTTCCAATCTTAAAAACAATGTTTTTAGACTGGATGTTGCTGCAGGTTGTTGAGTACCTGATGGCATATTGGTACTAACATTGAAAAGGTTATGAGCCATTTCTTCTCTACCATCTTGAAAACGCGCCATTTTCTATTTTCTAGTTTATTTCAATATTCGTGATGGGTGCTAAACAGTCAATTTACAAACATATGTTAACAGAAGCAACAGGACAACAAGACCAGGGTTTAGCACAACCAAAGCACTGGTCCAAATAAGAATAAGGGTGGTGCAGCACACTTCCTGTGCCCGTTGTCCCTGGGCACAAATACAACACACAAATACAACACGGGACTACCCCCCGGGTAGTCCCGTTCCCCCAGGTGATGAGCCTGCCAAGTGTCCGTCAGTCCCCAGTACCGTTGCCAGTACCATCGGGCTTCTGCAAACCTGTGTGTGAGAGCATCAGTGAGCGGTGGTTGGGAACAGTCTAGGTCCACCTCAGTAAGGAAATTGAAATCTCCCCCGAGGAGCACAGGGCCAGTCAAGACCGTTGCCGGTTTCTGCGATAATTGTGCAAAGAAAGCATGTTGTTCAATATTGAGGGCAAATATGCTTCCTATCGTAATATCCTGGCCATCCAGGCGCCCTACCACTACTGTGAATTGCCTTCGGTGTCAATATTCTGCTGGATACATTGAAATGGCACTCTTGCCTGCACCCACACCAAGGTCTCTCTTGCAAAGGCCGAATATGTAGTATGAAACACCTGCCCCCTCCAACGGCGTTGTAATGCTGCTCCTTCTGCTTTCGTCAAGTGGGTTTCTTGTAGCAATGCAATTTGCACTCCTCTGCGCACCAGGTAGGCATGAATTTTGTGTCACCGGCCCATAGTGTGCATCCCCCTAACATTCCAAGACATAATTTTGATTCCTACGGAGGTACCCATGGCTCCAAATCTAGGCCCCGACTCCAAGGAGCCCCCATAGTGACATATCTGACCCCCCACCCACCCTCAACTTCAAACTTTACCCAACTCCCACTCCTCAGGACAGATACACAAAAACAGGCCCCCATCCAAACCAGGTCAATCATACAAAGAACCATAGGAAGAAGGTGGTGCATGGCTCGCCTCCGTTAGTCCCAGAACCCCCCTTGGCCACCCTCGTTGTGGCTAATTCACCCAATGGGTCCCCCTAACTCTCATATTTTCCCCCTCAGTGTGTCGGTTGGAATCCTAGTCCCCGGAGTCACAACCGGTATCCTACCATCTTGTGCCGCGTACCCTCCAAACGCTGGTCACCCAAATAATCCATCTGCTGTCTGTGGAGTAACGTCCGGCAGGTCAACAGCGCACTGCTCATACCCGAACTCTCCCTCCCAGGGCTCTCCTTATCCGTGTCATCACTATTTGGGCTGACTTTGCCTTGACTAATAGCTGCCACTGCCAGGACGTTCCTATCGTCGATCAGCAGGGGAGATGGGTCTCTGTAACGGTGACGAGGTGGACAACCGAGCTCGAGGAGAAGTCAATTGTGTGGAGCGTACACCAGCGCTAGCACAGGTTTCCACCCAGTCCCACGCATCCTGCGGGGTAAGAAAGAAGTGCGTTTCTGAGTCTGCAGTTACTCTAAGGCAGGCTGGGAACAGCATGGCATACGAGAGAGGAAGCTGACGTAACTTTTGTTTGACAGTCAAAAAGGAAGTTCTCTTCTGTTGTACTTCCCGAGTGTAATCTGGAAATATCATCACCCTACTATTCCCGATCTGCAGGTTCTGTTGCTCTCAGGCTCTCTGTAAGATGAAGTCTTGATCCCTATAATGCAGCAGTCTCACCACCAAAGGACGGGCGGGCTCCAGGTTTAGGCGGGCAAGCAGGGACCCTGTGTGCACGTTCCAGCAAATAGAAGGGACATAGGCCCTCCGTTGCCACCTCCATTTTGAGCCAGGCTTCCAAGAACTTGACCGCATCATTTCCCTCTTCACGCTCCGGTACACCTACGATGCAGAGATTATTTCGCCTTGAGCGCCCTTCACTGTCCTCAGCCCTCATCTCCAGCACTTTGACCCTGTTCACCACTTCTTTCAGAGAGTCTCACAGAGTGGCGACCGTGTCTGGTATGTCTTTCATTGTAGTTTTGTTGGCCGCTACTCTCTTTGAATTTTTGGTGTTCATCCTTCAATAGGGTGAGATCCGAGCCAATGGCGTCCATCCGTGTCTCAAGCGCATCTCGCGAGGCTATATTGGCCTGCATGATGTCCCCCAGTGATGGGTCTCCGGGCTGTTCAGGCTCTCACCCCCCAGTGGCAGCATCGTCGTTCTCTGTATGCTGCTCTGATTCTTCCAACCGCAGGACCTCAAAACCCTTTTTCCTGGACACTCTGCCCATCTTACGATCCGTAATCAGCAGACGGGAACTGTGTAAGGGAAGTCTGTGCGCCCCACCCTCTCCGGGTAGATTGTGTAGTGGTTTCACTCCCACTGAGGTGATGTCGCCCAGTCCTCGCCCAACTCCTGCTGGTCAGACGGTCCCTCCTCCTCGTAGGTTCTCCAAGTAGCCCCCCCAAGTGCCTCAAGTATACTGGAAACGGACTCTCCAGGAGCAAAGACCCTTGCCTCTGTATGGGATCAGCACCATGGAAAGCCGGTTCCGTCCTCCCCGCAGCAGTCAGCGCTCCTTGCCTGTTGTGTCGGTGCAGTTTATGCCCAGCTTCAACATCAAGGCACACCCAGACTTCTAGGGAAGGGACGTCCCATGCCTGTCAGCAAATAGTCCCAGCGCTCCTCGCTCCAGGTCACCGGGACTCTACACCGCCAGCAGCTCAAACCTCAGCACAGACTGCCACGAGTAGCCATCAATCCACTCCCCCAAGTATCTCAGTGTCCAGATGGGTTCAAAAGCAACCTGCTCAAACCCTATAGGTAACCCCCAGTGTTATTGTACTCAGCTCTCAGTGGTCACCTCCAACCAGCAGGTGATCTTGCCTCGGTTGCTCAATCTTGTACCAGGTAGTGCCACATCATCTAGGATCGTCCCGCCGGTTCCCTGGCCTTTAGCGCGCTTTGTGCTCCTACCTCACCACATGTCCCAGGTACTCACAGGCAGCCGCAGCACCGCTCACCGGGCCAGCCCTCCACTCCACTGCAGTAATGCCACAGGTTGCTGCTCGCTTAGCAGCTCAGGACAATAATCCCTCTAAGGCAGCTCAGGCGATGGCAAGATTCAAATGCAAGCGGCCTCCTTGCGGCAATGTCGGTGTCCCGTGCGCCGCCATTTTGCAATCAGGCAACCACGGCCAGCCAGCCAGGGGATATGTGCCCGTTCCCGCTGCTCCTTGATGCCTCCTTACAGCGAATGCCCAGGCAAGTCGTGTCCTGCTCCCAGGCACCCTCAGTCCGCCGCAGCCGTCTTCTTGGTCAGGCGTCTGTACTGCCGCGCGGGGCTGCCATTTTAGGTCTTGTCTCGGCCGATCTCCGTGAGAAGGGAAAACTCTTTCTTCTTCCCTGCCGTCTCTGCTAACGTCCCGAGTACTTCCCCAAATGGGCACCAGCTGTTCCGCCACTGATTGCAGTGCCGGGGCCTCAGTTTAGTTATCAGGATCAGTTGATAAGGAGGGTGGCCGGGGAGGAGCTCCGAGAACCGCTTCTACTTACATCGGCCCTTAAGTCATGCCCCCCTTGTCACTTAGTGTCTTATGATGAAATAGAAACTCTACAAATACCTTCATTGCTCTGCTGTCTATCGCTTTCTAGGCAACTATCACATAACGGTTTGTGAACAGTACAGGGGGCCTTAAACGTGACATTTACACCCAACAAATGCAAGTGGGTTGTTTAAAGACAAGTTTGATGTGTGTCCACTTGGAAAGGTAGGAGTCCTGCCCTCACACAAAGGGATGATTTGCCTTCTACTGATGTCTAGAGCCAGGGCTGGGGGTGAAAGGTCTAAGCGTTCCTTTGAAGTTTCCCCCTTGAACAGACACATTTTGGTATAAGTACTGGACCTCTGACACCACCATACAAGTTCACTTTGGAGTCCTAAGAAGACTCTGCAACTAAGAGGAGCTACGCTGCCATAAGGGACTGTCACTTTCCCTCTGCTTTGTTGTGTTTGCCTGCTACAAGCTGATTGTTGTGTTGCCAGGAGGGACTGCCACTTTTCACTGTGATCTGTTGTGTTGGCCTGCTGTCTCTGCAGTGGGGAATGAAGGATCCTACATTCAACATCCCATTTCAAGAACTCTGAGGTTTGCAGGCTTGCCCCTGGTTCTTGTATTAGGTCTCCAGGATACTAAGACCTAGCTGTCTATTTTTTTACAGTACCAGTGCAGGGACCACTCTGATTGAACCAACTGTTCCCTTTGAGCGACCAAAGGAAACAGGTTGTCGCAAATTGTCGCGGGTTCGGGACACCGTGAGTGTGTCAGCAAAGCCTCATAGTTCTCACTTTGCTGTTTGGTGCTCCAGGCTAGGCTTACACCCTAAGCTGTCTTCTACATCTGAGGAGCAGTGAGAACAGAAACAAATCCAGAGCCAGCATCGGAGCATCGCAGCCCTCCCCGACTGGTTGGCAGAAAAGGCATCCAAAGACATTGGAGACATCAGCATCGCCAGGCAATACACAACTGTCCAGCTGGAGCACCACATCGGAGGCCGGCAGTCTCACCGAAGGTATTTACATGAGCGGCTCTCACAACTGTGCTGTGCTCCTCGTAGCTGGGACATATATTTGGCTTGTCCTTGTGGGCCTGGGTGGTCCTTGTAGCTGCACGGAGCTCCCAATAGCCAGATGCATTTTGTATGCCTATTTCAGAGGGACCAATGAGATCTCCAGCGTGACTCCCGAATCTTGTGCCGTGTGAGTGTCCCTTTTCCGACATGCCTCCCTAGTGCAAGGAAATCCACGGCGCACCATACTTTGGCAGCTGAGGGTGAGGATTCTGATGGCAGGGAGGACCGAAAAAGCTCTCCCTGCATGAATCCCACAGTTTGTGCCTTCTCCTTCTTGCATGACTCCATGTGAAGGACTTTGGGGGCATTTGAGCTTTGGTCGGTGTTGTGGGGAACTTGGCCTATAATGTAGCACTACGGGACGAAACCTTGACAGAGGTCCCAATCTTGCTGACACTGGATTACTATAGTAAATGTAGTAGGAGGTCAGGCGTTCCTGTATCCTATGTTTGGAGCCCAATTACCATAGAACATCTACTAGGAGCACAGGTGTTCTATATCCTGTATGTTCATGGTGATTCATAGGTCTTCTTGCCTTAAATATCCTGCAACCTTTGTGGAGCCATTACCAATGTGCCTTCCTGTTCCTACATGGGTGTATTGTGGCTGGTGTTGATGGGGATATTTCGTGATTTCTGCATCATGGGTGACATTTGGTATTTCATGTGCCTTCTCATGACATGATTATCGTTCTTGCACTTGTGATGATTCATGTTGTTTTTATTTCATTTACCTGTTGCCTTTCATGTTCTGATAGTATGTATGATGGTTTGGATCATTTCATTGTCAGGATAACAAGTACTATTTCAGTGACTGCGTAATATGCACAGTACTACTGATTCATGTCGTTTTGGTCTATGTTATATGAACAATATATACTAGATTTCTTATATAATCCTGTGTGGACTCTCTTTTGTGGTGCTGCCTTGTGAGTGTGTTGCGCAAACACTTTATACATTGCCTCTGATGATAATCCTGACTGCTTTATGCCAAGCTACCAGAGGGTGAGCACAGGTTATATTTGGATGTAACTAACTTGCCCTGACTATACTGGTGGGTTCTGCCTGGCTTAGATGCATACCCTAGCCAACCAGAAACCCCATTTCTAATATGAATCTACTTCATATTTTAAGTAGTTTCAGAAATGGCAGGATGAGGCCAACCTTGTAGAAGATTAGGCTTGCAACATGCAAACTACTCACAACTGCTGCACTTGGTTTCCATCTCAGAAGTAACCCTTGTATGGGAGTACCTTCTTCACACAGCTTGCCCTCTCGTCGCTCTCACATGTGCCTGTCTCTGATTCCCAGTATTGGTCAAAAAGTTAGCTTCCACATATTTGACTTTCCTTACTTGTTGCTAGCATTTTACGTGGACATCACCACTTGAATGATGCACTACTTCGGCAGATTATCACTGATGTTGAACCATTGGGATAAATAACAGGATGTGGCATACTCGTGGGACTCCATCTAGGTTCTAGCATAGCAATAATACCAGGAGGGCATGGCACAACTATCACATTAAGAGAATGCTTCCTCTCAGTTTGTATAGCATATCTTCCCAAATATCATACTGATGAGGACTTATATGCTCCTTTAAATTCTCAGAGCCAGAGGTATTTCTTACGTCTATGGTTATTTCACATAATGAGACAGGACTAGAGTGAAGCAGTGGCGGAGATCGTGGAACGCTTACGATGCTTCGACCATAGAGCCTACTTGGCCCGAGCACACGCTGAGAGGGTCAAGGTGGGTACCTTATTAGTATGGCTGGCCAACCCCCTCCCTAGGTGTGCTCCTATATTGGCACTGACATCTCCATTGGGACAGTTGGAGTACACCCAGCAGCAAATAAATGCTTGATTTCGTGACTACTATGCTGACTTGTATACTAGCCAACTGCAGACCGGGGACACAAAGGTGCAGGCTTTTTTGGAGGATTTGGAGCTGCCTACCATTGACTTGGAGGAGGCAGACTCTCTAGGCCAGGATATTACGCTTGCTGAAATACGATGTGCTGTTAAGCAACTGGCCCGTAATAAGGCTCCAGGACTTGATGGCCTCCCCATTGAGTTTTATTCGGCTTATATTGATATCCTTGCCCCTAAATTGCTATAGGTGTTTAAGGAAGCCAAACAACTGGGTATGCTGCCATCCTCGACTAGGGAAGCCATTATCATCCTACTACACAAGCCAGGGAAGGCCCCCACGGACCCCTCTGCGTATCGACCCTTATCTATGCTCACCACTGACTATAAAATTCTGAGTCGTGTCCTGGCCACCCGGCTACTTCCATACATGCAACACCTGGTACATCCCGATCAGGCTGGCTTCATCCCTACTCGCAATACTGTGGGTAGCATACATAGGTTGATACGCATTTGAGTGGAGACCATGGTGCAGACAGTCGGGCTGGGGTCCTCTCAGTGGATATTGCCAAAGTATTTGATACCTTGGAGTGGCCCTACCTGTTCTTGGTTATGAGAGTGTTTGGGCTTGGAGAGGGATAGGTCTGCTGGACTGAGATTTTGTACTCGTCTGTGAGCGCCAGGGTGAGGGTAGGAGCGGTCATCTCCTCCTCGTATCTGGGGAGGGGCTAGGCACCCAACAGGGATGCCCGCTCTCCCCACTTTTATTTGCCCTGGCCATAGACCCATGGCTATTTGTGCCCGATTGGGACGAGCATTTCAGGGCCTACGCTTTTGGAGCAAGACGCACTTTATTTCACTATATGCGGATGACCTCTTGATGTTCTTAGAGAACGCCGGGGAGGGGGCACAAGCCCTCCTCCGCAGGTACGGGGATATCTCTGGTTTGAGAGTCAATTGGGGGAAAACCTGTGTCTTTCCAGTGGCCCAAACATCTGGCACAACCGAGACTGCGCTCGACGTCATGTGGGAGCCTCGTTGCCTCCCTTATCTAGGGATGCATATTTACCATAATCTGGATGATTTGCTTGACCGTAACATTGGGAGGGCAGTAAGGGGGCTTAGGGGCAGCATACAATTTTGGGGAATGTTGCCGCTGTCCATGGCGGGCCGGGTGGCACTCTTGAAGATGGTGGACCTCCCCCGACTGCTCTATTATTTTCGCACATTACCGGTATGGATTCCTGTGGCCCTTTTCCGACAGCTTTGTTCTATGGTGATCAGTTTTATCTGGGGGAATGGGAGGAGACGAGTGACGTTGGACACACTGATGCACCCCAGGGCGGAGGGGTTCTCGCCGTCCCAGATTTCGAACTTTTTTATCTAGCTGCGCAGTTCCAGGGCCTCACTCAGGCAAAAGCACAGGAGTTTAGGGGGCCTGAACGAGAAGTTGACCCGGACGTGCCACAACATGTCCTGTCCTTTGTGGTGTTACAACAGAAACTACATGCAGACTCATTGACAGTAGAGGAAAACACACTGAGACTTTGTTGGAAACTGTACAACAGCAGAGTGAGAGTACGACGCCCTTATGCCCCAGAGATACCACTGGGCATGTGTACAGCGCTCCCACATGGCGGTGATTGGGCGGCTCTTGCAGAATGGGAAACCCTTGGGCTGCAGGTTGTGGGGGATTTATACGGAGATGGCGTCTTATTACCTTATGACGAGTTACAGGAGAGATTTGGACTCCCACTGGGTCACTATTTAATCCATGCGGCCCTGGTTGCTGCCATTCAGAAATATTGGGGAACGGGCTTGTCAGAGCCCCCGGTGAGTGCGGTATGCCAGTATGTTACGATGGCGGCGGGCACCTACAAAGCTATCACTTGTCTATATGGTTGCATGCTTGAGGAGGGGCTGCTGCCGTTGCGGAGGCTACGATCCCATTGGGAGGCAGACATGGATAGGGAAATTCATGATTAAACCTGGAAGCACATAGTCAGGAGGGCATGGAAGGGCACTAGAAATGCTAGATTTCAGTTAGTTAATTTTTTTATATTGCATAGGGCGTACCTTACCCCGGAGAAGATCAATCAGTATTTTCATGTAGATGATGCACGATGCCCCCGCTGTAAGCTGAGGGGTGCAAGTCTTTTGCATATGCTGTAGGATTGCCCCGAGTTGGGTACTTACTGGGAGGATATCATTGCATTATTGGGCGAGATTACGGAACGACAGACTACTCTGGACAAGGGAACCTGTCTCTTGCTCTGGTTTCCCCACACTAGCAAGACAAAACTAACGAGCAAGTTCCTGGACTTGGGTTTGGTGCCAGCCAAAAGAGAGCTTACGTTCCATTGGAAGAACTCGGGGGTCCCAGGTTTGCTAGATGGAGGGCTGCGCTGCTTTAATGGGCGGAGAGCGAGAGTGTGGTTCGCCTGCAGCAGGCTCAGAGATCCCACAATGACAAAGCATTAGAAGCGGCGTGGGCATGGGAGGCCCTGGTTGCGGAGCTGAGGGCGCCTGAGGCAGACTCTGGCTCGGAACTGAGCGCACCTACTGTTAGTGGTGACTTGTAAAGTGATTCCCTATAGCCACGATGGGGAGATGCATGGAAAAGGGTGCCCCTGCGCCACACTATAGTCACAGTATCCCATATTGTTGTGTATCTAGTTCCAGGACTCTGCTCAATTGCTGTGACTTATGGATATACTACAAAGGGTTGGTTTAATAGGCACGTCGGTGAGTCGGGGTGGGTGGGGGAGAGCCAAGGGAGGGTAGTGCAGGGTGACCTATTGTTGATTTGGATTTATGATAGATCATACGGTGATGGCACAAGTACTCAGAAGATCGAGTTGCATGCCTCGCAAGTAATCCAGCGCCACTATAGAAATTCCGTCTCCTCACCACCATTCACTACCTAATACTCACCAAACTTATTAATACCAAGGCCCATGAACTGAGACAGAAAGTCATGCAGCTGAATCATGTGGCCTAATTAATCTCACTATTTAATCAAAACTATGTACATTATATACAACTGCAGTATAACATTTTAATCATAAGAATAATAGAAAACATTTAATTAGACCACTTTCGGCCAATGGATCAACTGATAGTAACGACTAAATTAATCAAGACCAGCTTGACGTTTTAAGTCTTTTATTTTGAAAGATTCATAGTTTCAGTTTTCAAGCTCTTTTATTAATAGCAAACATTTTTAATAAATCAGTTTCAAACTATTAATTTATTGGCACAAAGTCTGACATTCCAAAATTGCTCAAAAGAATAAACATTAACCCTAATTCCCTAAATTAAGCTTTCTGACCTGTAAAGAAAAAGACATATATAAAGGCATTTATCATCCTTACGTGTCCAAAGGAAATCGGACAGCACTTCGTCCTCAGGAACAGTCAGCCCCGCTCCCCTCAAAAGGCTAAGTTCTTATACTCTTTCTAACTCACTAATCTAACAAAGCGATATATTTTTAATGTTTTTCGGCAACCTGATTAGTTGCTGACTGTCAGACCATCGAGAGGCCACCGCTTCCAAATACCAACACGTCACTTGTCATTGTCCTTTGACGTGAAGCGACTCCAGCTTCCGTGGATTTGAAACATTATACTAAAATGTTCACTGTTTCCTCCAGAACTAGGCCAAACTGCCTCTAGTCATTTCCTTAACCTTGGGATAATACCTTTTCAGAGCACATCATGCACGAATGTCTTTTGTTTGAGCTTCAGTTCATTTTCAGAGAAAAGTTTCTGTGAAAAAGCGTTAACATGGCCGTGCTTGGCTCCTCTCAGTCAGGCTAAGCAACGCTCTACAAAATCCCATAGGCCTCAAACCTTTCACTCGGGCTAGTATTTAAACAAACACAAAAGAGTGATTAATTCAAGCAATGAAAGTCATTCTGTTACCCACCCTCCATTACTAATATTTAACCCGTTAATTTATGTCACCTAGCAGAAGCGCACGGATAAAGCAGCACATTTGATATCTACCATTCTTCAAAATGTCCAGCAGGATGCTTCATAAATCTGGAAAAAATAAAAAGATAAACAGACACAACGTCCAGAATGCTGCCGCCAGTTGGCTTACCCAGATTTTGCTCAGCCAAAAAAATCATTCATAAGCTCCATTGGCTCCCTGTCGTTCAGAGGGTTAAGTTTAAGTCCCTCTGTTTATCGTTCAAAATCCTCAAACATTCTTCCCCTCAGATCTTCGAGCACCTCACCTCTTCCTATGTTCCAGCACGGTCTCTGAGGTCCTCTGGTCTCCACTTGGCTATAGTGCCGCGTTTTAAGAGGTCTAGGATTGGCGGCCGCTCTTTTGGAGTGCTTGCTGCCAAGTTATGGAACTCCCTTCCTGTTCATATTCGTGCCATTGATGGACTCTTGCCATTCAGGAAGCTGTAAAGACTTTCCTTTTTCCCCCTGCCCCCTAGTGCTGTGGTGTTTTAGTTTTGTTATCGCTTTCGTCCGGTTTTTCTATTCTGTTAGCGCCAGGACGCCCCTTTGCTGGGGCATCTGTGAGCTCTACAAATCCGGCTAACATAACATAACATAACAACATAGATAAACAAACACAACATAGACAGACACATAAGCACACATAATAAAGGCACATGCCAATAGTTAATCAGCCGCATTAATATTGACAAAGACAATAGGACAGACAAAACAACATTAGTTATATATTATAAAACAAACTCGCAAATGCAACATGAGCACATTAATATTAATCCCGCGTGTAATGTAATGGAAAACTTTAATCTTGATTGATTAGTACAATAAATCGTGCAATAACTCATTAATATATTAGTTCATGTTACTAGGGATTTAATTTCACGAGCTAGAATAAAATTATTCCTGAAGCTCGCTCTATCACATGCGAAGTCAATTGATCACGATTCGATTTCTTTAACTGTTAGCTGATTGCTTGATTGCTCTGATCGGGAGGTGTTGCTGAATGGCATATATTGTTGTACATAACATGATATAGCTGAGCTTATTGGTAATCTGGATTGGTCACCTTGTATTGTTGTTGTGTAAAGAAAACAATAAAAAAATATAAAAAAATAAAAATAATGAGACAGGACTACAAGTGCAAGCCTTTGTGAGCATTGCCTTTTCAAGCCATTTGCCTTTAGCGCGTTATGTAATAAGTTGGGCAGGATCCAGGACGTGTGTGTAAAAACAAGTGTGTGGACCTTTGTGTCTTTAGTACCCAAGGTGCCAATAATATGTCAGTGATATTTGAAAATCGAAGACCTGTATTTGAGTAGCAAAGGTAGAATCCCCGGACAGGGGTTGGTGCCTTGGTAGTAGACGATAGAGGTGCAGATATACATTTAGCACAAATAAACATTATCCTTGTTCCCAACTGTGTACGTTGCTTGGCTTGACATTGTATTCCACAGCTATCTAGTCCTTTTTCCTTTGCTTCCTTTAAAATGTAGTAAGTTGGTCAGAAGAAAATATAGTCTTTCTGTGCAAGATATAAGACCATTTCTAGCAAATGAGACAAAAAAGAGTCCGTTCTTAAAATTGATGAAGGGGACGGGGAAGGTTTGTGAAGCACAAGTACAGACACTAGATGAGAGTGAGACTGCCACCACAATATCTTTATCATTTCTAAAGAAGAGAAAAAAAGATGACCGTTCAGAGGTGAGCACCATCAATGTGTGAAGAGTGATAGTGAAACAAAGGAAATCACAAGTTCTAGCAGGCAGTCTGAAAAATTACAACTTGAACCTCATACATCCTTAGTATTCCAGAGATGTATTCTTTCTCAATGTTGGAAACATGACCAAAATAAGTGTTTCCAACTAAAGTATCAATGGTTGTATGTTAAAGGCCTTAACCTCGGGCTCTGTATTTGTGGCAAAGTTAATTGTATTGGGGCATAAAAATCCCATAGACACTGTGCAAATAATGGACTGAGTCCACTATGTGGCCATGATGGAATATAGAAAAACGGCAGAGATCATTAAGGAAAGAGATAACTTAACATGTGCAAAACACGTATCGCATGGTCAAGGATCAAAGAACAAGTAGTTAAGGCCTCGTTACTACAATTCACTACAAGAGCCCAATCAGAACAAAAATTAATAATAGCTAGAATCTTCTGTATGGCTTAGGCAAAGAAAAACAGGCAAATGTATGGCCTTCAACAGACAGACAGACAGATCTTTATTTGATTTTTTTTAAAAAATGATCATAAAAGTACAACAATGATAGTACAGCGCGATAGAAAACAAGCAAATAAATAATAAAAGTGCAAGACATTTAGTCAACAAAACTCAATCTAAAGATGAGTTAAAAGGTAGCAAACTCAGATTAAAAAATCAAGGATTTACGCTGTGTTATGGAAGATTTGAAAAAAAAACCTCCCTAAAGCCTTTCAAACGCTCCATGAATGAAGTGTCTTTAGGTAAAACAACGCAAGTTCACAGTAAAAAAATACTTGCCTTTAAGTACAGGAATCAAGTTTAATCTCCTAAAACGGTTATAAAATGCGCAATAAAAGACAAAATACAAGCGTGTTCGGGTCGGGATTCGTCACATGGGCAATATCAAATTAGTGTCCTGTTATATTGGCCTTGGGGGAGGACAAAAGGCTTCGAACAGAGCCTGAGCATTCGAAGCCTGAGCAAAATCTAGTAAACATTCAGATAAGGCTCCAGGCCCATTGTGTAGTTTGAATGATTGCATATTCCACCATAGATGACTTCATCAGCTCCTTCCCTTCTCTAGATAGTTTAGCATAGGCAATGAAGTTCTACCTAGCCCATGATTTTTCCGCTTGTGTTATGACTTGCAAATTACTAAATCATTCTGGCCTTCTGAGCAAGATAGCTAATTTCTTTATATGCTGAACCTAAGGTATTGAATGGCCGTGGTGACAAGCTAGACAGTCTTTGAGAGCAGAACTATTCAATGAGGCATGAGGGTTGCACGAAAAAGACAACCATAAAAGAAAGGGTGCTGATTTGACAGGGTCCTTACATAATCAGAGTAAGAACTAGCAAACGGGGGTCAAACCAAGGGAGTTCACGAGCCCAGCTCATCTGGCATATAGTTGACCTGAGCTGCAGCTGAAACAGGAACAATGGGAGGGCATGGGGCCTCTATCTCTCTGTATTACTTTTTAAAGACTTAAAACCAAAATTGAAATTGCCACCTCAATGTGACCTAATTGCTTCACTAAAGGGCTTAAGCAGGACTTGATTACACATTTTACTTTCATCCCGCCATCCATCCTAGGCAGATCTACAGTGATCTTGTTAGAGTTGATAGATTTGTTAGTACTGTTTTGTAACCAGAGCTAGATTACAATCAATTGAATTAACTGAATATGGGTCAAACTTTGCACTCCAACGGGACTTGCTCAAATATACAGCAACATTCCCTCAAATTTTTTTTTAAAAAAGTGATCCTTTTGCTGGATGAAGATACTGCCTTTAATCAGAAAAAAGTGCTATATTTGTATACATGCATATGCAGCTACCTCATATGTATCAAGCTAAATTGCGTTCGCAAACGCTGAAATTCGCTATGTGCTATGTAGGTAAGTTTAAACCTACTTGCAAAATAATGAATTGCAAACATTGCGCTTCCTTATTTTGGGCAAGCATTTAGAGAATCGCAATTTGGGATTCTCTAAATACTATTCTTGAAGGCATTGCAAATTGCGATATTGCCTTAAGGAATCACAAATTACCACCAACTTCAAGTTGGTGGTAATTTGTGATTTCCATTAAAAAATAACTTTATTTTGCTTTTTTTAAAGTGCTATGTGGCAAACATACATGCCCTTAGAGCAAGTATGTGCGCCACATGTGCACAGATGCACATTTCAGGGGTGCAACAGGGTGTTTTTTTGGAACCCTTGCACCCTTGAAATTGCGTGCGCACTTAGCGAGTACCTATCGGGTACTCGCAAATTGCGCATGCAATTCTCATTCATTCCTACGGGCCTCTTGGCCCATAGGAATGAATGGGAAGGGATTCCTTAATTGCGACTCTCAATTTGTGAGTCGCAATTAAGGAATGTGAGGGAATCGCAAAAAAATTGCTATTTAAGAATCGCAAATGTATCCTTTGATACATATGCCCCATGGAGTCTTGAGATAATATTTTTATTGCCCTCACTGGACTGAGTGATATATTTGCAGAATGTGTAGTCAACAGTTTACTCTATACATTAAAAAAGAACCACTGAACAGGAGTGGGGGCTTTTTCACCCAATGCTTGGTTTCAATTGCTTGTGATAAAGCATCAGTGAAATTTGGTTGCAATAGTACTGTTGCGCAGAGATTCCAAGAAAGAATTGTTTGCTAAATCGTAGCCTGGTTCTCCTCAGCTCATTGTCTAGACTTTACAGTCAATGACATCATGAAAGATATTGATGCAACAAATCATTTAAAATATGCTTGATAAGCTGTATTCTCTACTTAGCACTTGTGTAAAAATAAAACTTGCAATAAAAAGAATGTGCAGAAGTTCACGATATTCAGCTTAGTATAAAAGGTAATGATAGATACTCGGGGGCATCACGCTTCAGAACATTGGAGGTTGTATGGAATCTTTATCCCACTCTCCTCATGCACTCCATCATGGAACTGATGATGATTACCAGTTTACACAGGCCTAAATCGGTAATTTTAATAAGTCCAATTTATCGATGATCTAGGCTTCAAATTTGAATCTTTGAGAATTAATGGAGCTATCTCTTGAAAAGTAGAAACTGGATATCCCAATCATTGATGCTCATTGTGCTATCTGCAAATATCAGTGTTTGAGGCAATGATAGACTAAGAACGGAGGTGTTTGTTATTCATAGTGTGAAATGGCCTTTTAAACCAATACGTTCCAAGGTGTGACCCTGTACAAAGGAAAGACCACCAATAAAATAATCGAGCAGCAACAGTGTGTTCAAAGCCTTGCAGATCATTTACAAATTTGTTTACCATCAACCTGTAGTACTGCTGCTACTGACAACAAGCCTGGGTGTGGACAATTTGTCAGTGAATTGTAAGATTTGCACAAACAGTATTGGCCTGATAAACTACCAACCCGTTTTTGGAGAAAGTCAAATAGAGCCTTTTGGACAATGGCTGTCATAAAGCGATGCATGTTTATAGGGAGTATAAGGATAGTGGCATCAAAGAAATGAACGTGAATTCAAAAAGCTTTTAACGGTTATGAGCTCAATTGCAATTTTCACTGCAGAATGATAGGCTTTTCAGAAATAAATATCATTTGTACGCCTACAAGAGCATCCTCACTGACTGACAGCACATGTTCTCTGATGTTCGTTAGGTTTGTTGGCCTGGAAAAGAATGTTGTGTGTATAAACTGGGATACAATTGTTGTTTACTATTTTTTAAATAATTTCTTTATCCTTTCACGTTCACTTCACACATGAGCACTCCTTTCTTCACCCTTTTCTGACAACCATATCATAAGGATTGATTGAAATTCGCTTATTCAAAAAATTACATAAAAGAAAGATTTTTTCTTACAAACTTGTTTTATCATTGGTCTTTCTCTCATGGCCTCTAATCAATGCATAGGACAACTCTCTGTATAACCAACTTGAATCAATTTTTCAAGTCCCACACTCTTGGGGCGGGTCGTCAAAAACGCAAGGGCCAAGTGTTGTTGAAACTTTACAGATTCCTAGGTCCTTAGACGTTCTCTGGTAGAACCCCATTAGTATTTAATTGGACATTAGGAGCAAGGCAAGGAAAAAGGAAGACTTAGACAGCACAAGAAACATAGATTATTTTAGGCTTTCACGGATGTGCAGGCACCAGACACCTGTCAAAACATGTTCCATTAGTTTAAGGTACATTAAACATTATTTAAATGTGACAAAGTAAATCTGTAGTCTTTTGAATTTGTTGCTTGTTCTATTTATTTTCCTATTTTACATGATGCATACATATATATGTATGTATATGTGTGAGTGTGTATCTATCTATCTATCTATCTATATATATATATATATATATATATATACACATATATATATTTTTCATAACATTAATGTAAATGTTGTTTGTTCTTTTGTGACATTTATTTTTGTTAGAGAAGTACACTTTGCACTTTACTAATGAAGTCTGTTTTTTACTTCTATGAAATGTATGGGAGTGACTTGGATAGAGCCATGTGGTATTTAAGGGGGCGGGTACTTTGAGCATGTCATGTGATCAAAGCCCGGGCAACCTGGTCGGAACGCGTCATGTTGGAGGAAAATACATTTGCACTTTAAAACTTTACCTTCTGTGTGGTCCGTTCCTGCTGAAGAAACGCTGGGTGGAGTTTGCCCTATTTCGTGTTTCCAAGGACTTGGTTTTCTTTGTTTCTAAACGCTGTTGCTGTCAGCGTTTTAACAGACCCACTTCACGTTCAGGGTTGGGACTGTGGCAGCTGCTATCGCGTTTCGCGATTCATGATTTGACCCGGAAGTGGTACAAATTCCCAGCTCCCCGCATAGCGGTAATCAGGAAGCTCGAAAGCCGGTGCATGTGTGCGGTAAGCCGTGCAGTGACTGAGGCGGATTTCGGCGTCGAAGGACTCTGGGGCTTGTTCGGTTTCTGTTTTCAGGTGAGCCGCTCACTGCTCTAAGCTTTAAAAGAGCCGTAATTGCCAAGTGAATATAGCGGGTGTGAAGATTGGAAGGTAGCGTGAATCTCTAAAAAAGAAGCACGCGTCGTTCAAGAATTGATTCTTGGGGCTTTAATATACAAGAACTGTGCATAACTTTAATACTTAAAAAACGCCATGGCGTCAACAACAGACGTGCTTAGAAGACGCGATGAACGTGCGGATGCGATGTTTGCAGACATGCCAGTGGTATCAAGCACCGGCCAACAGAACAAGGTGCAGACAACAGACCAGAAGGATGTCCAAAGCTTTCTCAAAAAGTTAGAAAAACTGCAGTGTAACGAGCTAACTAAATGGTGGGAGCGAAAATCCCTTGAGTAGTATAAAGAGGCGGGGAGAGTGCCGAGGGGCTTACGGGTGCTAATAGCTCCTTCATTTGAAAATCCGAATCCCCTAATTTTAAAGGAGTGGGCCACGAACAACTTGGAAACTTCCATGAATATGGTCTGCATTTTAGTGAAATATGCAGAAATAGACCGGAATGAGATTGTGGCTCAAATTGACTTATTGATTACAGAATTGGATGCTTTGGATCAAAAGGATCTTGTCAAGAAAGGTAGAGACGAGAATGTGATAATAAATAGGAAGATCACTAAATCTGCGCGCGATAAGCACAACTACGAGACCAGTTGCATATTCACATTTGCAAAGCGTTTTGATAATGTGAAGAAATTGGCGAGCAATAAGAATCAGCCACCTTTAATCTCTATCAATCAGGGCACTGATGCAGCATCCATTTCCGGGGAAAGCCTCCTTTCAAGTAGTGTGGAATCTATTCCCAATGATGTCAATCAACCATTATCAGTGATTCATGAGCCCCTGAGCTTCAGCCCCTCAGAGGATTTGGGGTTTAAGATAGACGATCGGCGACAAACACTCAGGCCGAGAATACCCCATGTCCAACCTCAAAATGCCCCTGGAGAAACAAGCAACGTAAAGAAAGGCGGAAAGCGCGGCGGTTACAACAAAAGAAATGGAAACATAAGGAGGGTAACATAGAAGCTATAAACGCAGCAACTATTAATACTGTCATCAATATGACGGAGCTAGAATTAAACACTGCAGAACTTCAATTATTGGCTTTGGGACTTTCTTTTTGTCCAAAAAGTAATTTTAAATATGTTCAATCTAGAATTGATATTTTTAAATGTATTAGAAAGTTGAAATTGGTCAAATTCCATAAATTGAAGAATGCAAATTCAAAAGCTTCATCTATTGATGGAGCTAATCAACCTAGTGCTGTGTTTCAGGTATCTGATGTTTCTGTGTTAAGAACAATGAATGAATTGGCTGATGTGAATGACACTATATCTCTTAGCACTCAGGATGATCTATTAGGTATGGGCATTACCACTACTAGAGCGGCCTCGACTCATTTCCGCCCAGCTTCTACTTTTATGCCTATTGTGGCTAGAGATGCAATTGATACTTTAGCGATTGTGTTGTAGGTGATTTAAAGAACCTTCATAAAACGTGTTGTCTAAAAATAAACATAGACAATACAAGGAACAACAATATTCACGCCTTATGGAAAAAATCTGCAGTGATAAAAACATCATTGTAAATAATGCTGATAAAGGCGGGAATATTGTTCTCTGGCCACGTGATGCATATATGAAGGAGGCTTTGAAACAACTCAGTGATGCTAGGTGTTATCGGTTGGTAGCCTTCCCCATTTTGCTTAAAGTCAAGGAACAGGTTCTGAAAGAACTTTCACAGTGGAAGAGGGAGAGTTTAATCAACAAGGATGTGAATGACACTATATCTCTTAGCACTCAGGATGATATATTAGGTATGGGCATTACCACTACTAGAGCGGCCTTGACTCATTTCCGCCCAGCTTCTACTTTTATGCCTATTGTGGCTAGAGATGCAATTGATACTTTAGCGATTGTGTTGTAGGTGATTTAAAGAACCTTCATAAAACGTGTTGTCTAAAAATAAACATAGACAATACAAGGAACAGCAATATTCACGCCTTATGGAAAAAATCTGCAGTGATAAAAACATCATTGTAAATAAAGCTGATAAAGGCGGGAATATTGTTCTTTGGCCATGTGATGCATATATGGAGGAGGCTTTGAAACAACTCAGTGATGCTAGGTGTTATTGGTTGGTAGCTTTCCCCATTTTGCTTAAAGTCAAGGAACAGGTTCTGAAAGAACTTTCACAGTGGAAGAGGGAGAGTTTAATCTACAAGGATGAATATAACTTTTTGAAAACTGAATTCCCTATCACTCCCACTCTTTACCTTTTGCCAAAAGTCCACAAACAAGTTACCCTGGTCCCGGGGCGCCCAATAATTTCTGCCCAAGGTAGTTTATTGGAGGATATGTCGAAATATGTCAATTTCTTTCTTCATGATTTTGTTAATAACCTTCCCTCGTTTATTAGGGACACAGGCCATTTCCTGGAAAAATTGAAAGAGGTCAAATGGGAGGATGGTTATCACTTTTTAGTGATGGACATCTGTTCTCTTTATACTAGTATAGACCACCAGGATGGTTTAAATGCAATTGGTCATTTCCTATCTGACAGAAATGTTTGTTTTAATGAACATAATAAAATGCTACTCCGTATGACAGAACTTTGTTTGACCAATAATTTCTTTATATTCAATAAGGAGTTATATCAACAGATGCGTGGTGTGGCGATGGGGTCGTGCTTCTCCCCTAGCTATGCGTGCTTGCCCGTTGGTTGGTGGGAGAAGCACGTCCTGGCGCAGACCCACACAGAAGAGGTCTCTGGTCATATCATCAGATGGTGGAGATTCATTGATGATGTGTGTGTCGTGTGGAAGGGCTCTAAAGAATCTGCATTTGAATTTGTTAACAAGATTAATGTGAATTAATTGAATCTTGAGTTTACTGCCCAGGTTAGCAACAAAAGAGTCACATTTTTAGATGTAGAAATGTTTGTGGAAGAAAACAATATTTGTACTAAATTGCATAGAAAAGCCACAGCTGGAAATTTTATACTCCATGCCAGTAGTGATCACCCTAGGCATCCTTATTAAAAGTATCCCTTATTTGGAGTTTTTACGAATGCAGAGAATCTGCACCCAAAAAGTGGATTTGGATATCTGTTTAACTGAGTCTATGGATAGGTTCCTTGGTAGGGGGTATGACCCTAAAGATTTGCAATCATCTTTGGCCAAAATAAAGAGGGGAACATCATTTGAAGATGTGGTGAACGTAGAAGAGACTATGGAGCTTCCAGTTTTAATACCTAAACCTGTGGTTAGACTCATTACTACGTTCAATAGTCAAGACAGGGCAATAAGGAAGATTGTGAGCAAACATTGGCCTATCCTTAAAACAGACATGACACTGGCCCCTGAATTGGCAGCAGAACCTACTATTACCTTCAGGAGAGCACCCTCGATGAGGGATGCTCTGGTAAGAACTATCCCTGAAGTAATTAACCCTGTGAACTGGCTAACTAATAAGAGAGGTGTTTTTAAGTGCATTTCATGCCGAGCATGTAAATTTGGGATAAATAAACAGACTTTTGTGGATCCTTTTTCTAATATGTCTAACAAAATTGTAGGCTATTATACATGCAAAATGGAGTTTGCAGTGTACATATTGGAATGCACATGTCAGCTCTCCTATGTCGGCAGTACAAAACTCCCAGTTTTCAATCGTATTCTGCAGCACTTACGGGTGATCGTAAATTCGGACCCTACTTATCCGGTCGCTCCACATTTTAAATTAGTGCATCAAAATAACCTTCAGGACTTGAGATATTTTGTTATTGATTCCGTTCCTAAATATAAAAGAGAAGGGAATCAGGAGAAAAAATCGCGCCAACTTGAAAGTCAAAATATTGTACGTTTGAATACCAAAATGCCGAATGGGCTCAACACAGGGGAGGATTTGGTAAATTTCCTCTAAATGGTATTTGATATGGTGCTAACTTTTCTGCTGTAAATAATATGAAATTAGAATGGATGTTTGAATAGGAGGTTTTAATGATTTTTATGTACATATATCAGTGATGAATTTTAGGTACTAGGTTAATGTATTTATTGCATTGGAATTGGTTTTATGAATTGTATTTAATGCTGTCGAATTTTATTGGTTTAACTGGGTTCCTAGTTTTACTAGTTTTTTCTGGCAGGGGTGTAGTTAATTCTCTAATTACAATGAAATCGTTGTGCCTGATGTCTTCTTCTATGATTGATGTATTCATGAATTATTATTCGCTTGTATTTTGACTCCTTCAACACTCAATATTGGTGTGATACTTTGTTCTGCAAAAAGAAAAAAAATCAGAAATTTCTAATACTTTTGTTGTGTAGGTTTTGTAACATCCTTTCTTCTGTTTTGTTTTAAATTGTTATTGTTTCGCATCCGTCAACATAGAATATATATTATTAAATCGCCAAAATGACTGCAGAAAAAAAGATATATAAATATATACTATAATCATTGCAGGCATATATGGTATTTTTGACACACATCCTTATTAAATAGTGAAGTATAGAATAATAATACTACTACTATAGTAATAGTGATCACATTGAAATAAATGCATAAAATGCTGAATTTACAGAAATAATATCACTACACTGTACAGGTTGTCTAAAAAGGCATAAAAAGGGCATTTAAAATATCATAATAGTATAAATACTCCATATTTAAAAATATTATCCAGACATGTCTTTTAAAACAATTCTTACAAAAAAATACAAGGTACCAAACATTATATAGAAACAGAGCTCAATAGAGGGCAATATAGAATTGCTGCATGAATGCAAATCGTACGGATAGCCACTTAACTTATGCAATACCTCTCGATAATGTAAGGGAATGGTGTGGTACCTAAAACATACTCACTAATATAGTCATAGGATGTGGTAGACTGCAGTTAAGGAAATTAAATAAATACTAGTGTCAGTCTATCAGAAAAGTGACCCCATTGGGCTGATCTATTTCTTGATCAATGCGTATTTATAAGTGTGCAAAAATTGCCATAAAGTGCAGAGTGCTAATATTGTGGAAAAATCCACTAGATCTAAAATGATTTCAAAGGAAATACCGTAGGCTAAAAAGTTATAAAAAATAATACATATATATATATAGAGAGAGAGACTGGCACTGAAGACGGCCAAACCGGCCAGAAACGCGTCTGCCTAACACTACAGCGTTTTATGGACTGCAAAGGACTGGGCTCTGTTTTGTACCGTTAAATCCTCTGTCTATCCCGGAGCATGTGTCCCGCTTGCTTTTTTCTGTGAAGGTGAGCATTGGTGGTGTATCTATGTCCGGTTCTGCTGAGACCGGTTGGGACACGCCCTCTCGTTCAGTAGCACCGCATACATCAGCAAAAAAACTTTGGTGTGAGTACAGAAAGTGCTATATGCGCCCCCCCCCCCCAAGCAAAGCTATTGCCACTGAGCTGTATTCTTTTGCAATGGGGAGAGAGGAGGCGGCATTGTGCTGCCTGATTAAGGGATAAGACAGAGGTCGGAACGGGATTACCTCACCTGGGTGCGCTATGGAGGCACATTGCTCACCGCCGAACATTAGGGACATCTCAGGATGTTTGGTACTCGCAATACTTATTGTGACACCACGATGAACTATGCTGACCATCATGCAGTTCACTCGGAGTTGGAAACAGTTAGCACACACCTGCAGTTGGGAGGAGGAGCTGTGGGACGGCTTCAAAGGGAGTGGTCTCCGCCTCATCCGTGAGATTTCCAGCAGCCTGCGAGACTGGCACTGAAGATGGCCAAACCGGCCAGAAACGCATCTGCCCAACACTACAGCGTTTCATGGACTGCAAAGGACTGAGCTCTGTTTTGTTCCATTAAATCCTCTGTCTATCCCGGAGCATGTGTCCCGCTTGCTTTTTTTCTGTGAAGGTGAGCATTGGTGGTATATATACATATATATATATATATATATATATATATATATATATATATATATATATATATATATATATATATATATATATATATATATATATATATATACATATATATATATATATATATCCGCGCTACCAAAATGGCGCTGACAGTTTTGGTAAAGGCACGCCATCACAATAGGGTCGGACAGACCGACCATGACAGCGCTTTAGTTCTGGTGGTACACTCGACCCACACAAAGGGATTAGGTGGAGCCGATATACGGCTGAAAAACATCTTTTTAATTAAATTGAATTCAGTTTGTTTTTTGGCATCATTACGCATTCAGCGTAAACCATGACAAGTATAAACTATTCCACTTAATTTGTGAATCGGAAAAGGTATTCCGAAGTTGGGGACACGTACGAAAATAAGTTAATGTGTTTCAAAAGGATTACTTTAACATAATGCAACCATGATGTAAAAATATTTCCAATATGGTGTGTTGATTTCAGTCCCTTGTGTGTTTTCATTAGAAATCACGTGGATGCGAGTGTTAAAACATGGCGCCACCTCACAATCTTTGAAACATTGAGGAAGGCGGAGCGCCGAAACGCGTCTGTTGCGAACAAAATAAAAACTACTTGGAGAAGTACCCCTGGAGTGCGTGGTTTCTATTGTGATAGAGGCGGAAACCTTGAGCGACATATATATATATATATATATATATATATATATATATATATATATATATATATATATATATATATATATATATATATATATATATATGTTATCGAAGCTTCCTGTCCGTCCGCTTCCCTTCCCTCTCGGCCGGGTGCTGCAGCAGCGGGTGTTGGTACCACGCGGGTCACACTCAGACCTAAGCTCACTGTACAAGAAGTACGCAGACAAGTCCAAAAAGTTTATTGGACAACACTCTTCAGACGAGTTACGGCAACCGCCTTTCTCAATTAGAGGCCGGCACCACCATCAGGCAGTGTTTAAATACATCCAATCATAAAAATAAAGAAAGGACATGATTCTTGCATTACAAAACCACCATTACTAAGTGGTGTAAATCCAGTTAAATTCACTGTCAACATTACGCCCTGGATGGGCAAACATAATCAGTAATGTAGAAAATATTTCAAATTCAGCAAAACAATTAAGCCCTGAATGGGCATTCACACAGAAATGTATTAGCATTTTTGTATATACAGCTTTCAATTTTAAAGAAAATCATAGATGGACTGCTAACTCCTCCCCAGCATTTAGGCCAGCTGGTTTTTTGGTTTGGTTCTCAATTATGTGACGAGATTCCAACCTTCGTAGCTGGAGCAACCTGTTCCCTCCCCTTATGTCCGCGTATATTTAACAAGGACCCCCTGTGTTCATAGAAATAGGATTCCTAGACCAGGGAAGGAGTAGGCATTTGATATTTAACAATCTAGGCAACCAGTGGAATAACAATCAAAAAAGTTTTAATAAGTGGAAGGGAAGTAAGCTACGAAATTATTTATTAAATTCAACATTTTATAATAAATTAAAAGAAGCAATATCACATTACAAATTTCATATATATATTAAAAAGTATAGTTTTGACAATCTAGGTATACACAGAATTGCATAAATCACATTATATACATCATATTACATATACAGACAAAGTTAAAAAACAAGGAGTGGCAGATTGGTACTCTACGCGCGTTTCAGCAACCAGCGCCTTCTTCTGGAGCAGCCACAAATTTTTTTTCTAAAATTGTTATATTGTTGTGAGAGAAGTATTCTGGTTTCTTAGTTTCTTTAATGAGCAATCATCATCATCTGGTTGCAGGAGATGATATCAGGATGTAGCTTGTATTGCAGCGTTTATTCAAGGTTAGTTAGAATTCTATTTTCAAAATGAATGGATCCCAAACCATAAAGCTGAATGGTAGAAAAGAGATTTTGAATTATTCCCGCCAACCGGAACCTTTAGATCTTGCAGGTCAAGGATATGTTTGATAGCTTGGTAGATAACAAAATCCTCCTGATGTGGGGATTTTAATGGAGGAGAGTCCCTCTAGTAGGGTTCTTTCACCTCCAGATAGGCTGATTTAAAATAACTCCCTGTCTGAATTAATTCAACAGGGCTCTCTATTTCCGGGGGTGGGACACTGGTTGCTGCGAGCGTGGCAAGTCAATATCGTCCAGTTCTATTATCATGTGGGTCTCCAGTTGCCTCAACATGCATTCTCTATTACCTCCCCATTTTAATTTGGAGATGGTATCAATCACAAAATACGTAAGGCAGTTAAGGTCATTTCCATGTGTTCTTCTGAAATGACGTGCCACTGGGTAGGTGGCATCGTTGTTCACAATTGCTCTCAAGTGCTGCAGGATTCCAGCATGTACTTGGAAGTTAGTACTGCCTAAGTAATTGAGGCAACAAGTGCATGTAGGGACGTAAACCGCATATTCAGTGCAGCAGGTGTAATGCCCTCTTATTTGTACTGGTGTAGGACTAAATGAAGTGCTATAGAGAGTTCTGTTGGCTCTGAATTTACAGGCGCTACATGAGGTACATTTGAAAAAGCCTTTCATAGGTTGTAACCATGTGCCTTTGACTTTGGATTCTAGGCTGCTTTTGACCAATTGGTGTCTCATGGAAACAGCCCACCTGAAAGTGATGGTAGGTGCGGTCGGGAGTCTGGGTGCCAACACCGCATCAGTTTTAAGTATTAGCCAGTTTTTGTTAACAATAGCCCGGAGCTGTTTATGTTGCCGATTAAATGTGGTAATGAGACAAGGTAGAATGTTATCCTCTCCCCCTATCTTATGTTCATTTTCCTCGGTTCTCGTGTGAGAACCCAAAAGGGACTCCCTAGTCTTTAAAGCAGCCTTATCTCTTGCTTGTTGATGGATAGCATCACTATATCCTCTTGCCTTAAATCTGGCCATTGCCTGCTGGGTACACTTAGTGTATTCCTCGTTGGTGCTGCATATTCTTTTCAGTCTAAGGGGTTCCCCACTTCCGATGAGGTGGCTGGGATGTGAGCTAGTGGCATGTAGGGTGGCATTCCCTGCTGTTAGTTTTCTGTACAGTGTAGACTCTAACTGATTACCTGATACGTAGATGTTAGTATCTAAGATTGACACCTGTTTTTGACTTATGTGTGCGATGGACCTAAGGTTAATGTTGTTATTGTTTAGTTCAGCTATAAATGCTTCTGCACTACATTGGTCACCCTTCCATACTAGAAACACATCCTCAATGTATCTTAGCCAATACAATACATGCTCCTCACATACTTTGGCCAAAGTACCCATGAGAACCTGCACCTCCCACCAGCCTACGTGCAAACACCCATATATATATGCAGCCTACTGAAGGTAATTAATAGACTGAGCAGAAACTAAACAGAACAACTCGACCTGACTAAAAGGAGGACATTGTTTGAGCATACACGGACTACAAGTCCCAGATAATGTTGGTGAAAGCATGCACTTAGCACACGCCCACCACGGGGCTTGTTTGAATAAAAAAACGGATATGTAAGTAAAGCTGTTTACGAGTGTGATGTTTGCCAGCCCATGAGGAAGGGGTTTTTACATCGAAACGCGTTGGGCGCATTAAATGAAATGTGATAGCTGGAAGACGTGCCAAAAATTGGGAAGCCCGGAGGGCAGAGGACTGTCGTGTGCCTTTCGCATGCTTTGGCATTTTGGTGAATCATATATATATATATATATATATATATATATATATATATATATATATATATATATATATATATATATATATATATATATATATATATATATAACCTACTGGCAGTCGCCAGTAGGTAGTTATAGTTAGGAACTAGTTAAAATTGGAAAATCGCAACATTCTATTCCCAATACCTTTGGCGCCGGTTGACAAATCTTCGCTAAATTTTCAGAACTCGTGGCCCGCTCCGGTCCGCTCCTCTCTTGAAAGTTTCGGTGATTCGACAAGCGGGGGCTGAGAAAAAAGGGGGGTCCCAAAATGTGTTTTCCCCATGAAATTTTCCATAGGAATTTTTAGCCGCGGCTGCAGCCCGATCTGCTGAACGAATTTACACCAAAGTTGGCAAAAAGGTAGCCCTAGGTTTAGAAAGAACTCTTTTTGTTAAATGGTGTAAATCCATTCAGTAGTTGATGAGAAAATGAAATTAAAACAAATAGTGATATCTATGGCCGCACAGGATCTGCGCACCCTCTCGATCATGAGCTTTATGCTAATTGGCTGTCAACACTCCAAACCAGGAAGTGTTGGCAGCCATCTTGTGCCTCGATAGAACCGAGGCACAAGAAAAGAGAAAAACAAATGCGTAAAACACAAAAAGGGGGCATGGTTTTTTAAATCGCGGGAAGCTCGGAGGATCCGCGGATCTGGCCACGGAAAAAAAAAAGAAGCCTGGACTCCCGCGCTTCGTTAATATTTAGCCCCCGGGTGGGCCAAATCCTGGGGGCAATCTTTTATTGTAATGGAGGGCCCAAAGGGGCCCCCCAGCCCCGGGGACTGCCACCCTTCGGGGCTTTTTAAACATATTTGCGGGGGGCTCACAGTCCCCCCAGCCCGAGGGACCGCCACCCCCTGGGCTTGTTTAAAAAGCCCCGGGGCTTTTGAATTGAATGGGTGAGGGTCTCAAAGGCCCCCCTGGGACCGTCACTCCCCGGGGCTTATCTAAAATATTTGCGGGGGCTGATGGCCCCCCGTCGCCCCGGGGAACGCCACCCCCGGGGGCTTGTTTTAAAAAAAAAAACTAACCTGTGTGGGGGGCTCGAGCGCCTCCACACGTCCCTGGGACCGCCACCTCCCCGGGGAACTAAGTATGGAAATTGGGGGGTCCGTTACAGTAGCCCACTAGGTACCTCCAGTAAGCGCCATGGAGCTGCGTTGCAGAGTGTTGTAAAAAGGGGCGTGGCCTCTGAACACCTCTCTGCAACGCAGCTCTCTGGCACCTACTGGAGGTACCTGGTGGGCTAGTTGACCCCCAGGGACCCTCAGGATTGAGGAGGAATTAATTCCCCAACTTAAAACAGGCCACAGGGGGTGTATGCTGACATGTCATCTCAGGATTGAGGAGGAATTAATTCCCCAACTTAAAACAGGCCACAGGGGGTGTTTGCCGACATGTCATCTCAGGCCCCGCCCCCTTCCTTCACCATTGTGCAAACGCGCCCCCTGGCGAGTTGTAAGTTGGGGAATTAATTCCCCTTCAATATTGAGGGTCCTTGAGGGCCAAAAAGCCCACCAGGTACCTCCAGTATGCGCCAAGAAGCTGTGGTGCAGAGAGGTGTTCAGAGGCCACGCCCCTTTTTACACCTCTATGCAACGTAGCTCTTTGGCGCTTACTGGAGGTACCTAGTGGGCTAGTTTAACCCTAGGGACCCTCAGGATTCAAGGGGACTGAATCTCCCAACTTAAAACTGCCACAAGGCGCTTTTACACAGTGGTGAAGGGAGTGGACGAGGCCTGAGGTGACATGTGCAAACACGCCCTGTGGTGCATTTTAAGTTTTGGAAATAATTCTCCTTCGTCCTGAGGGCCCCTGGGGGCCAACTAGCCCACCAGGTACTTCCAGTAAGCGCCATTGCACAGTGTTGCAGAGAGGTGGTCCAGGCCGTGCCCCTTTTTACACCTCTCTGCAACAGCGCTTACTGGAGGTACCTAGTGGGCTAGTTTGACCCAAGAGACTCTCAGGATTCAAGGGGACTTTATCCACCAATTTAAAACGGCCACAGGGCATCTTTGCACATATGTCTCCTCAGGCCCCCCTCCCTTCACCAGTGTGCAAACCGCCCTGTGGTGCATTTTAAGAGGTAGTTTTGATCCCCCTGCCCTGTTATGTACTAGGGTCTTACAGAGGAGGCCATGGTAATCACAGAGGTACCGCAACACATATTGTTCCCTAGTGTATGTAGGTGTTTTCACTGTATTCTAAGTGTCTTTTAACATAGCACTGGCTCTAGGACTGGTTAGTCAGACTCAGTTACCACCAGTACCGGTCTGAAAAAGTTGAGGGTACAGGGTCATTTTGCAACAAGTCTTCTTTCTGCTCCTATGTTTGTTCTTTCTGCCCGTTTTCCTTCTTCCTGCACTTTTCTTTGTCTTTGAGGACTTCTGTTGCTTTTTTCTGCATTTCTTTTTTTTCCGTGCATTTTTTCTTCTTTCTTCTCATGTCCTACGTCTGTAGGCATAATTAGAAACTAGCATTTAAAAAACCTTCGAAATTCACTTAAAAAACCATAGGTTTCAGTCACATTAAAGTTAGAAATTAGCATTTAAAAAACCTTTGAAATTCACTGAAAAAACAAAGGTTTCAGGCATGTATAGTTAGGAATTAGCATTTAGAAAAACCTTTAAAATTCACTTAAAAACCATAGGTTTCAGTCACATTAAAGTTAGAAATTAGCATTTAAAAAACCTTTGAAATTTACTGAAAAAAACATAGATTTCAGGCACGTATAGTTAGGAATTAGCATTTAAAAAACCTTAGAAATTCACTGAAAAAACAATAGGTTTCAGAGGCATTATAGTTAGCTGGACATTTCACTCTTACAAAAACCAATTCTCCCGTTATAGTTAGTTCAGCTAACTATAACTCGCGCGCCCACAATGCACTGCTGATGACGTCACATATTACATCACTTATGACATGGCCAGTGACATCACTCATGACATGACTGATGACATCTCAAATGACATCCCTCATGACATCACTGATGACATCATCCTTGTGATAGACTGGCAAACCTCCTCTCACCCTCATATAACCTTTGATACACACATTCAAAAATAGAAACTACAATTTTCAAAACAATCAACATACCAATACCAGTAACAACAACCTATTCAGTAATTCCAAGATCTACATACACATCCTCTCATTCACCAACAGTCCTATACAGTCACTCATACATGTACTCATTCATCATATGTACTCATACACCTATACATCCTGTTACACACCGCCACTCATCCATAGAGTTACTCACACACATAGTCACTCATGCTAATAAAGAATGAAACATCCATTTACTTGCATATACAGTTATACACACACCACCACACTTACTACTACAGAAACTTACACATACTTACTCTTTTAAACAATCACTTATAGAAACATATACTTATTCATACAGGAACTCTTCCAATCTCTCACTCTCACATATACTCACTTATCTACACCAATACTCACATATTTTTCTGGGTCTCCCTCAACTCCGAGCTCAAGGAGACGCGTTTCGACTTCGCAGAAGCCTTTGACAATCGATATATCGAATATATATATATATATAATATTTAGGAGATTTTGGGTCTGATTTTAAGTTTGGTGGATGGTACTCCATCTGGCATGATGGTAGAGGACATTACCTCTGCATCCTAATGTACTACCTTCTGTCAATGTTAGAGATTACCAAAAATCGCCCATCAGATTTAGGGGTGACCAAAGACCTAGGGGTTATCTTTGTATCTTGAAAGGAACTGACCTAAACAAACTCAGAAGTTGAGAATCTGGTTTAGCTGTGGAACCGGTTTCGTGTCTCGGCAGTAGGCTCAGCATCCTGTGATTCTGGGCAAATCACTTAATTTCTCCATGCTTAAAAATGAATGTGCCTGTTTGAAATTCAACTGGTGCGCATGTACAGTCCCCGGATACCTTTGATCGAGCTATAAAAAACTTCAAAAATTACACTCAGCAAAAAATGTGTACTCTTTCTTGGCCATTAAAAAGAAACAGCACAGTCTTCTCCAGCAAAATAAAGTAAATATACCATTGGCATTCAGGAAATAACAAGGTAATCTGCGTCTTTTTATACAATAGCAGAATAGAAAAAAACTTTTCATTTATTAAAGAAACCATGCATTCTTTTCATTAGTGAATTTAAACATGCAATGTATTTTGATTACAGAAAATCTAATGAGCATTATTTTAGTTAGCAATGGACGCTGTAAGCAGTTGTATTTACTAATGAAAAGGCACATCCTGTCATCTAAAGTGATAAAATTAGCAATTCCTTAAAGAGAATGAGACATTGTGCCTTGTGCTGCATTACAGCACATCTCTGTGCTCCAGTCTCAGGGACCCCCTCCCCGCCCCCGGAAATCCTGTAAAGTCCAGCACCTATGCTGCGTCACTGCCTTGGGTGCCATTCAGAGCCTACTGGGAAACTGATTTTTGCAGCAAGGGTGATCCCAGCAGGTAGGGTTTTTGCCAGAAGGCTGGCCAGGACCACAGCTAATGTTAAGAAGAAGCACCACCTAGTCAGACTTAGCAAAGGGTTGAAACAGGACCTCAGAATGTGGGACGAATTCTTGGCCAACTTCAACGGAACACTGATATGGAGATCCCCTGGGCGGGAAGTCCCGAACTGTGCCTGACGCATCAGACAGGGAAGGTTTTGGCTCAATAATGGGGAGTGAGTGGGGCACACAGAAAGGGCCCAACTCCTGGTGCAAAAGGAAGATCACAGCCAATGTCACGGTCTTGGAATTACTCCCCTTAGTGGAAGTTCTTCAGGCATGGCCCGAGACCTTGGCGGCAAAAAGGGTTTTGTTTTGGTCAGATAACATGGCTGTGGTGCAGGCCATAAATTTGCAAAATGCCCACTGGTACTCTGTCTGCTGAGGGAACTAGTGGAGGCCTGCCTACATAGCAATGTGGAGTTTCGGGCTCAGCATATTCAAGGGGTAAAGAACGTGGCAGCTGATGCTCTTATGTAGAAGACGTGAATAGTGCTCTGTACACACGTAAAACCTGTGTAAGTGACATCTAGTGTGTGGGAACTGTGCATCTTGACTTGACTGAAGGCACCTTGTCCTCTTCGCATTCGCAACGGTTATAAAATCCTTAAGCGTACGGTCATTTTTGCGGAAGGCTATGGCACTTTTCGCGTCAGTAGGCGTTTGACCTGCTTGTTCCATCTGTTGTTCGGTTACTTAACACGTTATCTCTAATTTAATTTGGACACGGTGATGGCTCATGCCACCCTTTTTGTAATTTCCTCGTTTTGTCCTGCTCTTCCACAAATCCGACAGGTCCACAACCCGGGTGCCAGGGACAGCAGCTGCTACTGTTGTCACCAAAGGCGCAACTAGAGCCAAATTTCGGGGGGGGGGGGGGCTGAGCCTTTAATCAGTAGGCAGAGTGGAGCTGCAGGGGTTCTTAGAAAGGGGTGAAACAACTGCAAGGCCTAATTAACATTCAAATGGTCTTTTACACACTTTTCGTGGCCGCTACGGCTCCAAACAGCAGCAGCAGAGGTCCAGGGCTACTAGACTGCAAAATAATTGCTTTTCAGCGTCAACAATGCATTCAAAGTATAATTCAAATGGCAAATATTTCCTGAAAGGGTATGTGTAGGAGCCAGCGTGGCAGGACCTTGCCCTTAACTTAACCCCTATCCTTCTAATAATCGTTGATCATTCACACATCATAAAAATATGCTGTTTTTCTGTGTGCGCACTTTCATTATCTCTTTTGGAAGAATCCGGATGTATTGGAATTCATAATTCTTGTTCAATATCTCCCCGGTGTGCAATATGTCGATATGCACCAGTTGTACGTTTATTTCTGTCATCAAGCCTCGTCGTTGTGCATGCATGTGGTTTCGTACCTTTACTCAAGCATAAAATGGTGCCGCCTCGCTCAAGTTTACCACCCTTCAACTCTACGATGGAGATCACTGAACATTGCTGCTCCTATTTCTGCCCCCTATGTTTTGCAAGATATGGCTTAAAGTGAACACAAGTAATGTCAATTCATTGTCTTAGTAGAAGTTGGGGCCCATGCCCCCAAATCTCAACCTATAAATGTATTTTAAGTGCCAAGTCTTTTAAGTTTTCAACTGTTGTGATGTATGCCACTATTAACCGACTATGTAGAATAATTTAATTGTGCATAAAATAATGTAAGGGTTTGTTGTGCACAGACGGATGAGAGGTTGAGCTATCTTAACTAACGTTTATGAACACAATCTGCAAAAACATTACCGAATACATTTAATTAAAGTACACAGTTGTACCAGCATAACTTTTGCTGGGTTTTCTTGGGCTAAACAGACTCAATTCTGCTCAAAGATCAGAGATTGTATTGGAAGCATACTTTCTGGGCACGCAGAGCAGACATTGCTTTTAACCCACTCTGCCTGCTTCCTTTTTGAACACGTTATTCCGAAATGTGAACACTCTGAACGTCCATGAGAACATGGAGGGCCATCCAGGTGGCGGACTTTAGCTAACCTTTCCTCTGCTGGCCATGATTGTCTGTGTTTGTTTGCTTGATGTCCCGAGGCCCTACTCTGTGCAGACTCTCATGTCACACATCATCACAGATACATTGTGCTTTGTGCCTGATTGTCACATTTTGTTGTGGTCATGCCTTTGTGGCAAACCACTATCGTCTAGGAGGAAAAACAGTAAAAGTAGTGCTAGCCCGAGTAGAGAGAGCACAGATTCTCCTCACAGAGCAGGCTGAGCAATCGTACTCGTCATTATGTTTTAAAATTTCATACTGTTAGCTCTGGGTTGTGGTGGAAAATAGTAAACTCAAAATAAAATAAAAATACCCCTATAGTCATACTGCCCACATAATGCACATACCGACTCCGACAGCAAAATGGTGCAGAAAGAAACAGGACAGCCATTAGAGAGACAAAATGTGATTTATTAGGAGAGGCATGCAGCTAGCTGTTAGAAATACAATAAAAACAATCACCGCCTCACTAATATTCTCAACAACCTATGCTCCCACCCTTAAGCACCCCTAAATTATGAACTCCCCCAAGCAAACAATCACAGATTCCACTACCATTCTGCTTCCTCTCCTACCACCCACCCTCCTTTGATATCTCACCAATAAAGTAAGTGGGTGGAGGCAGTGTGTAAGTGGGTGGAGCTTAGGTGAAGTGGGTGTGGCCTCCTATAAAAATTTGAGCACCTGGACTTAATTTTTTACAAATTAGGCACCGCAGTGGACTAAAATTTAAAGGAAATGGGCGAACTGTCTCTCGCAAGGAGGCGGTACAAGACCTGTGACTCCACTTTCTGTAAGGTGGCAGGTGCATGGGGCGGGGATACAGCAAAGTTGGAGCGCAAGGTGAAACATTTTGTTCAATGGGCCAGGGATCAGGGCAAGAGCCGCTCCTGTATCAAGGGACTCTTAGCAGCAGTGAGCCACCATGCCAAACTGAGAGGGCACCAGGACCCTGGAAGGGCGTTCCCCATAAGGGCAGCATTCAAAGGCTGGGCTAGAGAAGAGACGTGGGTACCAGACAACCAATCAATCAATCAATCAATCATGACACTTGTATAGCGCGCTACTCACCCGGGAGGGTCTCAAGGCGCTTGGGGGAGGGGTTCGCTACTGCTCAAACAGCCAGGTCTTCAGTTGCTTCCTGAAGGAGAGGTGGTCCTGGGTCAGCCGGAGGTGGATGGGGAGGGAGTTCCATGTCTTGGCCGCCAGGTAGGAGAAGGATCTGCCTCCAGCGGTGGCTCTTCGGATGCGTGGTACGGGGGCGAGGGCGAGGTTAGCAGACCGTAGCTGGCGGGTGGGTGTGTGGAAGGTCAGGCGGTCGTTGAGGTACTTGGGGCCCAGGTCGTGGAGAGACTTGTGTGCATGGGTGAGCAGCCTGAACGTGATCCTCTTGTTGACGGGGAGCCAGTGCAGGTCCCTCAGGTGGCCGGAGATGAAGTTGCGTCGGGGGATGTCCAGGATGAGAAGGGCGGAGGCGTTCTGGATGCGTTGGAGTCTTTTCTGTAGCTTGGCTGTGGTTCCCGCGTAGAGGGTGTTACCGTAGTCCAGACGGCTGGTGACGAGGGCCTGGGTGACCGTCTTCCTGGTTTCGGTCGGGATCCATCGGAAGATCTTGCGGAACATGCGGAGGGTGTGAAAGCATGAAGAGGAGACGGCGTTGACTTGTCTGGTCATCGAGAGGGAGGAGTCCAGGATGACTCCCAGGTTGCGTGCGTGGTCTGCTGGCTTGGGGGCGGTGCCCAGGGCTGGGGGCCACCAGGAGTCGTCCCAGGCGGAGGGTGATGGTCCCAGGATGAGGACTTCTGTCTTGTCTGAGTTCAGTTTCAGGTGGCTGTTCTTCATCCACTCGGCGACGTCTTTCATCCCTTCGTGGAGGCTGGTTCTGGCGGTGTCGGGTCTCTGGTGAGGGAGAGGATCAGCTGGGTGTCGTCGGCGTAGGAGATGATATTGAGGTTATGTTGGCGTGCGATGGTGGCGAGAGGTCTCATGTAGACGTTGAAGAGGGTGGGGCTGAGTGATGTTCCTTGCGGGACGCGGAAGATGAATTCAGTGGCCTCGGATCGAAACGGGGGTAGGCGGAATCTCTGTGTTCTTCCGGCGAGGAACGAGATGAACCACTTCAGTGCCTTCTCTTGGATGCCGGTGTTCCTGAGGCGTTGGACTAGGGTGCGGTGGCAGACAGTGTCGAACGCTGCGGAGAGGTCCAGGAGGATGAGTGCCGCTGTTTCCCCGTTGTCGAGCAGGGCTCGGATGTCGTTGGTGACTGCGATGAGGGCGGTCTGGGTGCTGTGGTTGGCTCTGAAACCGGACTGCGAAGGGTGAGGGATCCATTCGTCTCGAGGAAGGCGGCAAGTTGTCTGTTGGCGATCTTCTCTATGACTTTGGCAGGAAAAGGGAGGAGCGAGATGGGCGGTCGTTCTTGAGGTCGGTGGGGTCCGCTGTTGGTTTCTTCAGTAGGGCGCTGAGCTCGGCGTGCTACCAGCTCTCCGGGAAGGTGGCGGTGTTGAAGGAGGTGTTGATGACGTCTCGGAGTTGGGCTGCGATGGTGGAGTCGACCTTGTTGAAGACGTGGTGGGGGCATGGGTCAGTCGGGGATCCGGAGTGGATGGTGTTCATCGCGCGGGCTGTGTCTTCGGTGGTCACCGTGGTCCAGGTGCGGAGGGTGGCGTTGGTTCGACGGTTGGGAGCGTGGATGGTGCGCCAAAGCTGTTGTGGATGTCAGCAATCTTGCGGTGGAAGAATGAGGAGAGGGAGTCACAGAGATCTTGTGAAGGGGTGATGTTGGTGTTGCCGGTGCTGGGGTTGGAGAACTCCTTGACGATGCTGAAGAGTTCCTTGCTGTCGTGGGCGTTGTTGTCCAGTCGATCCTTTAGTGATTTCTTCTTGGTGGTGCGGATGAGCTGGTGGTGCTTGCGGGTTGCGTGTTTGAGGGCGGTCATGTTGTCAGTGGTCCGGTCGAGGAGCCAGGCTTTCTCGAGGGTGCGGCAGGTCTTCTTGGAGTCCTTGAGTTCGTCGGTGAACCAGGGGGCCTTCTTGCTTCTTGGTTTGCTGGGAGGGTTCTTCAGTGGTGCGAGGTCGTCGGCGCAGGCAGTCAGCCACTACGTGAAGTTGCGGGCTGCTTCGTTGGGGTCCGGTGTGCTGGCCGGTGGGTTTTGGCTGAGGGAGGTGGTGAGCTGGTCGGCGGTGATCTTGCTCCAGCTTCTGTGAGGGACCTGTTGCGGGTGGTGGTGGGTGGTGGTTTTTCTGAAACTGAAGTGGACGCAGCTGTGGTCGGTCCAGTGAAGTCCGGTGGAGTGGCTGAAGGCGATGTGCTTGCTGGATGAGAAGACGGGATCAAGTGTGTGGCCGGCGTAGTGAGTAGGGGTGTTGACCAGTTGCTTGAGTCCGAGGTTGTTGAGGTTGTCCAGCAGGGTGACGGTGTTGCGGTCCTTGCTGTTCTCCAGGTGGAAGTTCAGGTTCCCCCAGGAAGATGTAGTCGGCGGAGGGGAGGGCGTGTGGGCTGATGAAGTCCGTGATGTCTTCGCTGAAATGTGCACGTGGTCCTGGGGGTCTGTAGATGAGGGTGCCTCTGAGGGTCTTCTTTGGGTTGGTGTAAATCTGGAAGTGGAGGCGACGGGGAAGGTGTCGTCGGCGTCGGTCGTGATGCGGATGGTGTTCTTGTGGACGATGGCGATTCCTCCTCCGGTCTGGTTGACGCGGTCCCTCCTGATGATCTTGTATCCATCCGGGATGGCGATGGCGATGTCGGGGGCTGAGGAGGCTTTCATCCATGTTTCAGTGAGGAAGGCGATGTCTGGTGATGTTGTGTCGAGCAGGTTCCAGAGTTCGACGGCGTGTCTGTGGACAGAGCGGGTGTTGAGCAGGATGCACTTGAGGTCGCTGCTGGAGTTTGGCTTGGCGGGTGCGGTGCCTGTTCGGAGGCAGGTGAACTTGCAGGTTGTGCAGGTAAAGGGTCCGTGGAAAAGTTTCGGGGCGGCCTGGCAGCAGGTGTGCCTCCGGCCGGTATTGAGTGCGTTGAGGGCGGTGGCGTCGTAGGTTTGTCGGGTAGGCTTGCGTCGGTGGGGGCCAGGGGTCCTGGCGCTGGGCGCGGTCCAGTCGCGGAAGGGCACAGGCGGGCTTGCCTTTGGCGCGCCTTCGGCGCACAATCGGCGCGCCCGCTGCGCGTACGTGCGGTCGCCATTTATGGCAAAGTGGGAGGGAAGGAGGAGCAGCTGGGAGGCAAATAAAAACAAAGAGGAAACAAATAAGTTTACAAGCACACGCAAAGAATACAGGCTCAATGAGGCTGCGGGCAGCAGCGAGGCGAGGTGCACACACACAGCTGGTGGCTGTGCGGCGTGGGGGTGTCCTGGGAACAGGTCACACTCACCTGCGCCGCGCGGTAGCCATTTATGGCCAAGTGGGAGGGAGGGAAGAGCAGCTGGGAGGCGGGAGCGGGGAGAGCACAAAACTAAAAGGGGGCGTGACCGCTTGGACGGCAGCGGGAAGCGGGGAGCGGGGCAGGCAGGCACAGGGGAACTGAAGTACAAAAAAGAAGCTAAAACAGTAAGCAATGACAATAATGGAAGGCAAATAAAAACAAAGAGGAAACAAATAAGATTACAAGCACACACAAAGATTACAGGCTCAACGAGGCTGCGGGCAGCAGCGAGGCGAGGTGCACACACACACAGCTGGTGGCCGTGCGGCGCGGGGGTGTCCTGGGAAGGTTGCCAATTGAATTCCACATACTACAGGGAATTGTGTCACAGGGTTACAGATTACATCTTTGAGACCAGCATATTTGCTACAGCATTTAGCCTGGCATTTTTTGGGGCCTTCAGAGTCAGAGACTTGGTAGCCAGAAAAAAGAGGGATGGGTCAATGGATGCCATATGCAGAAAGGACATTGGGGTGCTAGGGGATGCCCTCAGAATAACAGTGAGAAGATCCAAGTGGGGCAGGGGAAACACATTGTGCTCCAGCCCCTGGGTGACAGGAATTACTGCCTGGTTGAGTTGATCAGAGACTACATCGCCCTCCGCCCCAACACAGGGTGCTACCTGTTATTACATGTGGCTCTCATGTCCCTCATGACATACCGATTTGAGCAAGTGATGAGGTGATGTTTAGAGTTGTCAGGAAACTCTGGGCCGGACAAATGGTACTCCTGCCATTCCTTTTGAATTGAAGCGGGCACCTCAGCCTTTAAAGCTGGATGCCCCCGATTGCATCTAGAAAGTGGGGCGGTTGGACTCTGAGTGTTATAAGCATTATATTTGCGCATGAGGTTTCAGAAGGGCACAAGGGTGGCGAACAGTGTAAATTAGTGTGGTTTGAGGAGGCATGTTATTAGCTTGCGGTGTGTGCATTAGTTCATTCTTTTCATCTAAATGTGGTTTTGTGGATGTAAATTGGGGATGCTCAGGATTCAGGCTAGTGTATTACATGTGCAACAATTAAATGGTGTGTGCAAATTTGCATTTCTGTATTTCGTCAGGGTTGCAGGTGTGGGTGATCGTCCACTTATTTATCGCTAGGGTGGCACAATCGGAAAAGACCAGGACCTAGAGGCACTGGTTCAACCACACACAGATAGCATGGTTAGGGGTTCCAAGGCATGCGTTGGCACAGCTTGCTCAATAAATTGCAGTGGAGACTAGCCGGGAGACCCCCTCCCAACATGTTAGTCATCCACCTTAGTGGAAACGACCTTGCGTTTATGGGACGCTGTGCGTTAATACATGCAATGAAAGCCACGGTGGGCGAGATTAGCAAATGCATGGAGCACTGCGATTATAGTGGTATGAGATAACCCAGCGGAGGGTCTAGCCAGGTCGGGGGAGGCCATCGAACATTCCCACAGAAAGGTAAACAGAGCCATGCGCAAGTTCACAGAACAGAGGGGTTTTGGCTTCATAAGACATGGACTGATAAATGCCAGCACCATGGGGTACTTTGAGGAATACAGGGTAGACCTATCAGAGCTTAGCATGGACATGTTCCTGTTGGACCTGGGCGAAGTCTTGGTAACAGCAGGATGTAAGTGAAGGAAGTTGCCTACCTTGGTGGGGGAGCCCTAGATGTGACAGCTGCCCCATCCAGAGTGATGATGGAGTTTCAGGGTGATCCGGAGGCTGATTGGTACATAGGCATTCCCTTTCTAAGAGCACAGCAGGGGTGGACTGGGCTCCACTGTAATTATTCAGGGGAAATACCTCAGGTAAATAGTAGCACCTATTGGGTTGGCCAAGGTGCAGTTTGGTGGGCAGGGCAGCTTAGGTCATTTACCGATGCCTACCCTTGAATCAGTAAGTTAACCCACCACATTGGTATACTTCTTGTCTGACATAAACCTGCAGCAAATTGTTTTCTAACAAACCTTGTGTGGAGTGATTATTTATTGCCGTGCATGCTAATAACTCATCATGTTTGATTAGAGTTACCGATATCGGCACTATGCAGTGGTCCGTGGCACACGCAGTGCGCCCACGTAAAGAGGGCAGCTACCTTAGTGCTGGGGTCCGGCACATCTCTGTGCAATAGTGTTCGGGACCCCCCCACGGGGAGTCCCCCAGAGTCCAGTGCCTATGCTGCATAACTTCTGGTGCACAAAGGGCTGGAGCCAGGCACTTATACCTTCCCCCGGCCATTGGCCATCCTCATTGTCCCTCCCGGTCATGCTGTCTCCTTCCCTACCGCATACCCTGTGTGCCGGCAGGAGGGCGTGGCAAGGTAAGAAATATGTTACTATGTTAATTTGTGTTGCAAGCGGAGTTACAGGCGGATCCACAGGCTGATTGGTACAAAGTGGTACCCTTTCTAGGAGAACAGCAGGGGTGCCATATTCGAAAACAAAGGAGCCTTTACGGCAGGACCCTGGATGAAAACGTTGGAGTCCCGCTAGTCCTTTGGGCAGTTGTACGCCTAAACAACCGGGGGCTTGCCTTGCAATGCTCCGCCCCTGAAAAGGTGTGAGTAAAGTCATGGACTGGGGGTCAGTGGCAATTAATGGGTGTAAATCCCCCAGGTAAATGGTGGCACCAATTGGGTTGGGCAAGGTACAATTTGGCTCATCAGGTATGCAAGGCAGCTTAGGTCGTTCACTGCTGCCTGCCCTTGGATCGTCCATAAGTTAACCCACCACGTTGGCATACTTCTTGTGTGAAATAAAGTTGCAAAAAACTGATTACCAACAAACTTTGTATGGAGTGATTATTTATGTAAGTGCATGCTAATAACTCATCATGTTTTGGGGAGGGTTGCCAATATTGGCATTATGCCCTGTACTGTTACTTCAGCTACAAAGAAATGCGTACATCACTGGGCAGAAACATAGAGGAATGTGCACAGTTTGGTCCCCATAATAGAGGGTGCTCCTTTGCTTTTAGTAACAGGCAAATGTCAAAATGAGTGTTTAGGATTGCATATAACCCAGTTCACCATTAGACAACTTTTGTTAACGGTCGGGCATTCAATCAACCCCTGCCACCTTCAACCTTATCTGTCCTCTCATATCAAAACTCCTTACTTAAAAACAAAAAAATAAATGAGATTGCCTGCAATGGGCTACATTGAAGAGGTGGCCCTTGGGTTGCATAGGAGGTGAAAGTAGCCCCTGTGCGCTATTGGGGCATAAGTACAACCCCTGTGTATCCCAGGATTGCTCTCACGCCTTCACCAACAAGATTATCAGCACTTAAAGAATCCCAGGAACAAGGAGCTGAGCAGGATTGCACATGTAAAAAAATATCTTTCACGAAGATTACCAGTTAAAATGCAGGAAGGTGTTAAAACAGATTTGTAGGTATGAAGGAAGTGAATTAACAGCAAAGATAAAATAATAAAAGAAGTTGTAATAAGCTGTTGAAAAACTGTAAATACTGTGAACACTACACTGGCAAAAAAAGCCAGCCACCAGAAAGAAACATCCTTGTGCATAGAGACCTGGGTTCTATTGTCTGCTTATTACTTGTTTACAGCACAGACAGACATTTTAAATGTTATGGCCATCACAGCTCAATTTATCAGGCATGCATGGGTCTAACCCTGTGATTAAGAAATGAGAAAAGCACAGTAGTAAAAGTACACTGGGAGAGCTAGGGCAGATAGATAGTCTCCAGTGAGATCGCGGCAAAAACTTTATAAAACAAGTTTAGGACAATATTGAACTTCATGGGGAACAGAAAGACCAGAAGCAACTCGATCTATGACAATTGTGATGCAAACAGGTAATATTTGAACAGGGTACTAATAGACATGTATGGCACTTGAAACCACAAAAAATCTAAGTGGGGCCAGCGTCACCAGACATACTGCTTCACCCAGAGCTCCATCACATAGATTACTTGTTTTCAAATCATCTAACTACTGGTACCACTCAACGAAAACCAGGAAGAAACTACAGTGGTAAAAATGCACTGAAAGATGTTTTTTGTGAAATATTGCAGGCCCGCAAGATTCCAGTCAAACCAGAGAAATGCATTGGAATGCAGGCTTGTAAACAGTAATGCTGAACTTGGTATGGTAAAAGAATACAGAAATGCTTTAGAGCAAGGCAAACTTGCGTCACAACCTGAAATCACCTCTGAGCAAAAGTGAAGCCAGTATGTAGACACCTAAATGCACACACATAGTTGTACCCATAAAAAGCGAATGGGTTTTCTCTCTGCTACCCAATGCTCGCGCAAAACACAAGACTACCTGACAATATCTGTTTCTAAATCACCAGTGATCATACTGGACATGGGATATCTTCGTTTAAGATCTGAAATCACACACCTCCAGGGTATACAACATTTCCAAGCAAGCCGCTGCCATCAATACTAAACTCAGACACAAGAAAGAGACAAAGAGATCCTTAAAAATGGCAGAGTGGTAAACAGATTTTGGAGATGGGGTGAAGAAGGACACTAGAATCTGTGGGACTGTGATCCCCAAATTGTTATTGAGAATCTCAATATCTATGATACTAGACAGTGGAGCGTCAATGTAATGCAGAGGAGTTTTCAATTAGATATGGAACAGCTAAGTGGGTTTCCAGCAACGAAACACTATAACAGGTCCAGTGACATGTGTTCCTTTAAATGTCAAGAGAGGTTGCCATAGTGTTGTACACTTTTCAGATGATAACATTATTCACTAATAAACCCCCCATTAACTTACATAGTCAACAGTTCTTCAACAATAGAGAACCCCAGGCATTTAGTTTCAAATTAGCTTTTTCAAAGGAAGGCTCATTTGTACAATGTTCAACTAACAAGCATGTGCAGAATAGCAACGTAATTGACTCTACTAAACACATTGATTGTCAGTGCTTAATTTGAGCTGGTGGCTTCTGGCAGGGCCACTGGCACTAATTTCTGGGGACTTTCCCTTATTTTTTCCTCATTTGATATTTCCCAAGAGGCCATTTTGTGTAGACAGCCAGTGTGCTTTTGCTATAGGCCTGTATGTGTTTGTTGTGGCCAGCCTCCTTGCTTGCTTGGTAGTGTTGGTTGAACCTGTGGTCGGCGGCCATATTTTTTAGCCAGCCAGCCTGCTTTTGCTATAGGTCTGCTTGTGTTCTTTTTGTGTCCACCCTCCTTGCTTGTTGTCGTTGTTTGACCATGTGGCTGGAAAACATTTTGTGCACCCAGCCAGTGTGTTTTTGCTATAGGCCTGCATGTGTTCTTTGTTGTGACCATGCCTCCCTGCTTCTTGTTGATGGTTGACCACATGGCCAGCGGCTATTTTGTCCAGCCACCCATTTTTTTCCAAAAGCCATTTTCTAGGGAGCCTTATAGGAGAGGCCTATGCCTTTTGTTTGTGTTCATTTCTTTTTTACTTTTTCCTGATATCAGTGCAATAATATGCTTGAGAATCATTGTACTATATGTATATTATAATTATGATATGAACAGTGTTAAATTATATGCATTTTGTTTGCATTTTTCACTTGCACCTCCTTGAATCTCGATGGGTCTATCTTATCCCCTTGTACACCAACAACTAGTTGTTTTTTGTTTTTTTGCTTGTTAAAAACATGTTAATTTTTAGATTTTTTAACATTTAAAAACATGATTTTTCAATGAAAAAATCTTTTCATTTGCCCACCATCCCTCCACCCCATACCTGCCATAGGCATGCAACCACACAACAGCATTAATTATTTAAGTATTATTCCATTTTCCCCTGGGCCATATGCCTGCCATAGGTGTACAGCACACACACCAGCATTCCTTTTTTAACATGCATTCCTTTTCTCTTGGGGCCCCCTTGCCTGCCATAGGTGCACACCAGAATTCATTTTTTATGGATTATTCCACTTCCTCCGGATGATTTTATCTGCCATAGGCACACACCGGCATTGATTTTTTAAGGATTATTCATTTTCCCCCTGGACCCCCTTTGTGTGCCATTGGCATACACCAGCATTCATTTGTTAAGGATTATTCTATTTTTCCCTGCTCCTCCCTAACTGCCAGAGATGTCTGCTTTAGATGCACATAAAGCAAACAGTTACATCTGTCTGTTATTATGAAATCTGGGCGGTAGACTTCCCTCCACCGGCGGAGATCACAGAGTTTTTGTCACTCTGCACTCCTCTTTGAGGGTGGAGTTTGACAAAAACTATGCCTACGCTGCGTGGTGGAGTTTACCAGCACCCACCACTAGTTTTTATACAGCTTTTGCTTTGTGGATTTGTGGGGATTATTAATAGCTTATCCCGTAGACAGACACAACATAATATTCCACTTCAGAGCAACAGAAGGTGTTGATCTGTGATTGATAAAAGCTCAATTCAGTAGTTCAACTTCTCACCCGGTATTTAACACAGGGCCAGAGATGAAAACACTGGAAAGGTGTCTGCAAAGAGTAGTCATAAAAAGTCATAACATTTAAATGTTTTTTTGCAGAACACCTGAATATATTATCAACAGGAAACTAAAATCAGCTTGTTAAATTGTTGTTTTTCCTGGGTTCGATCTTCTGTCGAGAAATACAGTGCTTCACTGTAGGCTATGGCTGCATGTAAAGAGGTCTGTGATTCCTAAAAGAAGAGTTGTAATCCAATCCTTTAGATGATAGAATAAACTGATCTAGTCTCCCGAAGACAGTAGGGGCCCGATTCACAGAACTAACTTAAGACAAAATCCTAAACTTACTACCATTTTGGTATTCACAGAAGGCCCTTGCTCATTTTGGTATTCACAGAAGGCATTTACTCATTTTGGTATTCACAGAAAGCACTTACTCATTGATGAGTAAGTGCCTTCTGTGAATATCAAAATGAATGAGTGCCTTCTGTGAATACCAAAATGGTAGTAAGTTTAGGATTTTGTCTTATTCACAGAAGGCTCTTATTCATTGATGAGTAAGTGCCTTCTGTGAATACCAAAATGAGTAAGTGTCTTCTGTGGAATACCAAGAAGAGTACATGGTAGTACGTTTAGGGTTTTGTCTTAAGTTAGTTCTCTGAATCGGGGCAGACTATTTTGCAAGCAAATGCACCTGGCTGTGTATCCACCCGTAAGGCCAGGTCCAGACTCCAGATGCCCGAGGCCGAAATCATGGCACCCTTTTGGGGGGGGGTGCTGGATGCAGGAGCGATTGGGTTGGACGGGTGGAGGGCAATGCTCCAGCTGTGGCAGAAGATGGCAGCGCAAAGTGAACACTGTGTGTCAAGCCTCAATCAAGACAACTATAACCATGCAGCACTCAGTCCCTCTTAGAGTGGTCTATGAGTGGGCAGAGTTAACCACACCCAGTGGCACCAACTGGCTACGCTTGCTGACTACGCAGCAGCAGCGGAGATGTAGCACCGTTAGGAAGCCAAATATTGATTAGTGAAATCTCATCTCATCTCCACCCCAGTCACTGTTCCGCTAAAATGGGGCCCAGAGCTTAGGCGTAAAAACAAGGGTAAGTCTTCAACCTTTGGTTAAAAGAACGTGGCAATTGGAGCCATGGTGTAATATTCTCCATTACTTTTCAATAATCAACAGTGTTTCCTCTAAAGATTGAGTTACCCGCTTGAAAGTCATGCGCTGGGTAAGATTTAGGGGTGGGTGTTGGCAAATGGAGAAACTCCTCCCGCTTGCGGAACTCCGTGGAATTCCAAGGAGTTTTATGCAACTCCGAGGAATTACGCATAGTGCAACTCTGCGAGCTCCGCTCCCCCTCACTCTTAATTATTATCCTGATTGGAAATGTAATATTATGTTATGGTGGTGTGGTTTGACTTTGGAATGCATACACAGTATTGTTGATTTTGATGATATGCAATGTTTGGGGCCTGATGGGAGATCATTTTTCCTGAAGGTATTTGGCCCTTCCGAACTAAGCGAGATTTACATGCTGGGTCCACTCTTTTTTCTGGTTCTCAATCTTCAGGGACCACTCCACTCAGTTTACTTAACAAACACAAATCTACACAAAAAAATACTCAAATATTATTTTTCTTCTTTTTCATCAACAGCAGTGCACTACAGGTCGATCTCTCTCATTTGGATTGGAACGGATTTGAACTGATTCGTTACTCAAAGTCAGGAAGATGGAAGGACTCAGATAGGGACTATCTCATCAATCAGCAGAAATACATTATGGACTTCAGGAAAACCAACTTGATGATGACTCTAAGAGTCTTACTCTGTGGACTAGAGAGAGATGCGTACATTTGGGAAATGCTGCTGCCCAGTGTGTGTGCTGGCTCAAATGTGAAACTAATCTATCATGTGGGCTCTGGTTGGGTGGGAGGGCTGTTGTTGTTTGAACTGTGGCGACAGATATGTGATGTCACATAATCATCACATGATGAGTGCACTCTGCTAAATGTCAGAGACCAAATCAGTCAGGTTAGTTAAACAAAAATCTTACACAAAAAATATTCACGTGATATTTCTCTTCTTGTTAATCAACAGCAGTGCGCTAAAGGTCAATCTCTCTCATTTAGGTCAGGACGCAGTTAGACTAATTCATTACTCGAAGTCAGGGTGATGAAAGGACTCATGGTGGTACTACTTCAACAGCCAGAAGAAGGAGGTTATTGACTTTAGGGAAACCAATATGATGAGGATTCTAAGAGGCCTACTCAGATCTGTGGACTGGAGAGAGGTGTGTTGATTGGGGAAATGCTGCTGCGGAGTGTGTGTGCTGGCTCAAATGTAAATCTCTTCCATTATGTGATTGTGGTCGGTGAGGGGGGCAGTTGTTCTAACTGGAGACAGACATGTGATGTCACAAAATTACATGATGCGCACACTTGGCTGAATGTTGTGATAACAATTGTGAGACAGATCAGCCCAATACATGCAGCCAGTACTTGTCCATGATAGGTTGGAATAATTACTCTCACTTCTCAGTCAGATTTGGTTAAAGCCACACCTCCTGACTATCTCTGTTTTACACTAAATAGGCCAAATAGGAAAGGGGGTGGCCTCGTAGTTATCTACCACAATTCAATAAGGGCATCTTTTAACCCACTTGCTAATACTGAATGTGAAGCGTTAGATTTTTGTTTCTATCTTTCACAGCACTTTACCTTTAGAGGCACCCTTATATACAGAACACCAGGCCCTAGAAGTCAGTTTCTAAGGCAAGTGGATAGCATGCTGGAAAATGCACTAAGCGCTAACTCACACACTATACTCGGACATTTTAACTTCCACTTGGAATTACTCTCTGATTTAGATACCTCAAACATGCGGGACTTGATGAGCAATGCTGATCTAAAGCAATGGGTGATTGGCACCATGCACCAGGCTGGTCATACACTGGACAGCATCAAATGACACACAACAGCTCTTTAAGGTATTCTCCCGGTAGTTTGGTGAGACCACAAGGCGGTGCTATTTGAGCTTACCGCTCTTGACCAACATACTCTGAACCCAGCATGAAAACAACTGGTGAGCAAAGACTGGAACAAAGTAAAAGCTGAGGAACTTCAGGAGCTATTAAATGTGACATCTCCTTCCTTCCCTACAGATGTGGATGAGGCTACTCTATCATATACTAATTGGTTAGAGGCAGCTGGTGATAAGCTTTCTCTTAAAAAACTCCTTCACCCCAATAGGGCACATCCATCCTCCCCTTGGTACTCCCAAGAACTGAGAGACCAAAAACTGGTCTGCAAGCACTTAGAAAGAAATTGGAGGAAGGAATACAGTGATAGGGATAAGAACGAATACAAACTCAGCTTAGCTCACTACAAACAGTTGCTTCAAAAAACTAAACAAGAGTTCTTCGTTAAACGAACTAACCTTGCAAAAAACTCCTGTTTAAAACTGTAACATCCTTGGCACACCCAGTTAAGTCAACTATCATGGCTAGTCAGAAACTATGCGACAAAATTGCTCAATTTTTCCTGGTTAACATTGAGTCAATCTTTTCAATGTTTATGAATGTAACAACCAAATCGATCTCTGCCCAGACCGATGTCTGTAAGTCAGGAAAGGGCTCTAAGGCACATTTTGATACATTTGCCCCAGTAACACTCATAGAAACTCTAAATCTCATTATGACAGACAAATCAGGTTCCCCCTACCACCCATGCCCAGTTTCTATACTGAAACTGGCATCGGAGCCTGTTGCACTGGCACTGACCTCCTTCATAAATACTATGTTTTCTGAAGGATACTTTCCTAAAGTCTGAAAAAGTGCCTTATTATTGCCTCTGCTCAAGGAATCTACTCTGGATCCTAAAGATCCAAATAACTGTAGACCGATCTCTAGGCTCCCTCTCCCTGCGAAAGTGGCAGAGAAATTCATGAACACACAACTTAGCATGATCCTGCTAGAATTGCAAGCGCTGGACCCTTCCCAGTATGACTTCAGAGGAGGGCACAGCACCGAGTCAGCCCTCATTAAGTCCACAGAAGGATCAGGAACATACTTGACAGAGGAGGCAAAGCTGTGATGATCATGTTAGATCTCTTGGCGGCCTTTGATATGGTCCATCACGTCTTACTGACGGACCGGCTGCAGGAGATTGGAATCCAGGGTACAGCCTGGAAACTACTTGAATCCTTTCTCTCTACTAGAATTCAAATGGTCTCACTTGGGGAATTCTCTTCCAAACCATTCTCCTTGCCGTGCGGAGTCCCCCAGGGTTCTTCTTTGAGCCTACACTTTTTAATGCTTATGTTTCATCGCTGGCTCCACTGATTGAATCATATGGCTTTAGTCTGACTTCCTACCCAGACGACACCCAAACTGTGGTATCACTTATTCCAGGGTCGGTGCTGGGAACAGCATCATGGCTCCATGACTCCATGTCAGACGGGGGAGGTTAGATGGCTAAAAATTGCCTTAAAATTGACTCCGGTAAAACGTAAGTTGTGTTGTTTGGCAATGACCCCAGTTTTTGGACTCCTGCCTGGTGGCCGGACACACTGGGTCCCCTTCCCATCCCCAATAAGGCAAAAAACCTGGGGTATGGATAGATAACAAACTCAGCTTTAAAGACCAGGTGAATGCAGTGGTTTCTCCTACCTCTTACATCCTTAGATCATGCAAAAAAATAATGCCACACCTGCCCAAAGACAGTATACAAACAGTTATCACTGCCCTATCCATGTTATGTTATGTTATGTTATGTTATACATTTATTTTTATAGCGCACGGCTACTCCAAAGGAGTGTCCCGGCGCTTTATCGAGGCAGCTCAGAATAAAAAACATAACACCATACCATGTCTAGGCTGGATTATTGTAATGGTCTCTACATCAGCCTGCAGGAGGGGCATATGAAGAAACTGCAACTCATACAGAATGAAGCAGCTAGACTGCTCATCGGTATACCAAAATATGCCTCTATCTCGCGTGAGATCACAAGGCTTCACTGGTTGCAGATAAGAAAAAGGGTTCAGTTTAAAGCCCTGTGTATGGTCTATGAAGCCCTCCAAGGAGCTGGCCTTGAGTTTTTCGAACAACAATTTCATTGTTATGTACCAAAAAGATCATTACGCTCAGCAGAGGCAAAACCATATATTGGTACCCAGAGTACGAAAAGCCGGATGGGGCAGAGGTTTTGTGGCCTACGCAACAAAGGCCTGGATTGGCCTTCCACTACATCTTAGATGCATGACAAATGTATTTACTTTTAGGAAGCTCTTAAAAACTTGGCTATTCCCTGCTTAAACTCCGTTGATAGTCTCTAAGTCTTTAGGCCTCTACAGGACTTCACAAAGCACCAGGACACCTTTGAGTAGCAGTCACGCTCTATTAATTGCAATAACATTAACATTAACCAAACATTAATTAATTAACATTAACCAAACATTAATTAATCGTACATGAGTTATAATTTGAAAAATTTCAGCAGCCTATGCTCTTGACCTGCATCCTAGTCTTCTTGGTAAACTCCTCATGAAGCTTATCTTCTGTCCTTCTCCTTGACTCTACAATATCGTTTCTGTTTTACAATCTACAGGTCTTAGTCTTCTCCAGCACAAAAGGTGAACGCTCTGTAACTCTCCTGCTTTCCTTACTGGACCAGTTCAGTCAGGCACCCAAGAGTGATGGACATTCTGAGAAGAATGCTGATGCACGGCCCAATTTGGCAATGCAGTATCATTTTTCGTTTAACAATCATTATTTTTAGAACTGTGTGGGTTCACTTTACCAAGCGTTAATTTGTATTTACTGTTTTTCAAATCTAAAAGACAGAACATTTAGATCTATATTAACTTGGGGCTGAAGAACATTTTGCAATGCATTTACCTGAACTTTAATTTCCTTCCACAACCAATTGAAGATTATGTGCTGCTAGTAGCTCTGATAAATTGTAATTAAGTGTTTGTATTCGTCACAATTTCCCCCAAATTCCCTTTCCCATCCAATCATCAAACGCCTATCATTCTTTCCCCCGGCTGAGTGATTTATTAAGGTGCAACTTAATTGACACCATAAATGGATCACACACTTTGTGGGGCAGATGTGGGGAAGGTGACACCAATTCATCTGAGAATCTTCTATTACTGATCAATATCCCACACCAGTCCCACTTACCCACCCATGCATAAAAGGTGTCCCAAATTGTAAATATTGCTCTGTACAAACACAGCTTTATATAGTGGCTAGTGGCAAAGTAGTAGCAGTACATCTCTGGTGCCCTAGGGCCACTTGAATTTTTGATGTGATTAGTCACAGGGCTACGTTTTCCCCACACATGCCTCACATAAAAGAAGCTCTGATTGGCTCCAGGGAATTAAGCCTGATTCTCTCTGCAGTCTGCAGCAGTAATGGTTTAATTTATTATCTTTTTTTAATTCCAATGACCCTGCTCTTCTCTGACGGCAGTTCAATTCTAACCTGACTCCAAACAGGCAGATGAATAATAATAATAATACATCACACAAGTCAGATATAAAACATGGATATCCTGTCTGCCGTAAGTAGACAGTGGGAAAAATGATGCACTGCAGTACAGTGAAAGGAACAGGAAAGCTTTTATTTGGCACATTTGTCACAGAGTATTCCATCGGCCTAATTCTAAATCAGGCTCTGAGTACCACTTTGATCCCTGGCCTCTTTCTCCACCATAAGTTATTTTCAACAAATACCTTTGGCAGTAAGGAAACTTACTTTACTGCAGGGTAAGTTAGAGGGATTAGGGTAGGTAGAGGTTTTGCTATAGAATATTGGGGTGTCACTGATCTGTGCTAAGCTTTGGCTTTGTCGGTTACTGTAGTTGATGATTGATGAAAGAGAAGAATTTGAACAAGCATAACCGTAAATCTGTTATGGTGGCCATGAAATATATATGCATAAATCAGTTGACCAGAAAATTGTGACACATGCCACGAAACGATTTTTAAATTTTGTGGTAGGCTGGTACAGATTTTAGGAAAGAATACTGGAGTAAATTACTTTTAGGAGGTGACTGAGTGGGCACTGATAAGCACACCCTGTTTTCGGTTTGTAATGCATTGAAAGGTAAACTTCGTAAATGCCACATTAACTGAGTCAGAGGCTCATTGCACAGCCAACACTGCAGGGAGGAAATTAAACATGCTACAGTTAGTCACGCCGTGGGTGGTGAAATGCCATGGGCAGAGACATAATGTATGATGATGGATGGGTGGGATATCTGCCTTGCTTAACATATAAGGTGAGTATACTTAATTTGTCACAAAACAAACAATGTGACTTACCACCAACCGTCGCTGCTGCCCCTGACTCTGACACTGGTTGTCCGTATAGCTAGAAAACAAATTACACATTTTAGTCACCAGATACACCTTCACGTATAATTATTTTTTTAAGAAAGTACAACCGCAATACATGACTTCAGTTCGGCTGGCAGTATCTTCTATCAAAACAATCACTTTTGGCAGTTTGTTGCTGTTTATTGACAATGCTGGACAAGCCAGGTAGTCAGACCCACCACAACATTTTGTAATGGAGGGGAAGAGTTAAAACTGAGTAATAGAAGCACAATGAAGAGGTGGAATAATGGTAAATAGAGGACATATGGTCTTGTTTGGCAAATCCAATAAGGGACATCATACTTACCTGCCATGCTGCACTGTCATGGAAACTGCTGGCGTACAAATGTATTATAGCACAGCATTGGGGTGTGTCCACCAGGCTACTCTCTTGTTTTAACTGTTTGATCGTGAGCAAGCAAAAGAGGAAACCCTTCGCATCAACCATGCATGGTGAATAATATAATAACTTGCTTAGGCCTGCAATCTTGATGTTAGAGCATCAAACATCTGTTCTCTTAATCTTACAGTACCTCAAGATATATAAGGGGAGATGAAAGCTTTCTAACAAATAAGAAGAAAGCTACAGACTAGTACAGACAGGAGGAAGCCAGCTACAGAAGCATGAAATATTGAAAAATAGGATAGTGCAGGGATAATAAGAATTACAAAAACATTAGATAGAGGATTTGAAATAAAAGTAGACGGTATAAAAAAAGTAACAGGGCAAAATTAAAATATTTCTGATAGTCGGGAGAGGTGAAAGTTAGGAAATGCAATGAATAATAACAGGACTTACTGGCGCCAGCAGAACCATCAGTTGCGGCGCTGATGGTGGTTCCACCTACCAGGGCACTGGTGGTGGCAGCCCCTCCTACGCCCACCTTGGAAGTTGCCCTCTTGCCCTTGGGTGCTGTCTAATATAAGAAATAAAGAAGATTGAAAAAAGAGATTAGTGGTACAGTTAATCTCCCTAAAAATATGTTGACAGGCAAACACAGCAGCATTGTACTTTTCTAAATCAGAGCGCCTATTGTACTAGTAGTATTAAGTTGACCTATTCCTAATTTCCTAGACATAAGACCTTTTCCTAATTTCTTAAACCTAAACTACTAATGAGTAGCAATGAATATTGTTTGCTTCTCAACCTCCTTTGATGGGCCTACTCAGTCTCCACTTTCAATGCATAGATTCATATTCATCACTGGGAGATTGGGACTGCATAAGCTACATAAGGAAAGGAAGAGAGAATGCTAACTGACTGATATTACTGACTGCCACTATCTTTAGTGACACGACAGAATGGTCTGCATGATTTCGTAAAATAATTAACCCAAGTGAGCACTGACAAGTATGATTAGGTAGTGTTGAACACCTGTATAGCACAAGCTGGATCATATAATATTCATGAATTCGTAAACTTAATTTACCTGTGTGAGCAGCATGCTATTTGAAAAAAAAAGTATTTTTAAAAACAAACAATAAATAATTACTCATCAAGACCTGCAACTTCGACACCCAGGTTGAGCAGGTCATGTTCAGGGTCAATGATATCTGCCCCGTTGTGTGTCAGCTGCTGCGCCGTTCCCTGCACCTCACTGTGCCAGCGCACACACTGGTGCACTCTCCCCTACAGGAGCTGACGCTCCCACAAGGCGTATCCACTCCCAGGCCTACTGCCAGCATGGGGGGGAGGGGCTGCTGCACAAAAAACAAGTTTAGGCACCTCCACCTCAGACAAAATAAGACAAGGCTGCACAGCATAGGGGCGCCAGTGACGGGGCAAGGTGTGCAACTTGTAGAGGCCAAACTGGCGCTGCTGCTTGCTCCGAGGTGCTCCGACATGGAATATGGATGATTGCAGGTAAGTAAACAATTAAATTAATAAAATGAATTTCGTAGCGCGCCCTGCATCGCAATTTGCAATGCAGGCCGCGTAACGAAATTTGTTTATTTAATTTAATTGTTTACTTACCTGCAATCATCCATATTTCGGTGTTTACCACCCCCCACCCTGCCCCTCCCCTGCCCCACCTGTCTGCCCCACGGAACTTCCTCCACGGGCCGCGGCTGTTCATGATATTTCTATTGATTCTTTCAACATGTTTCACTGCATTTGCAATTGTAGCAGTTTCCTCAAGACACTAGGGGCCAGATGTATCAAGATACACTTTTGCGATTCTCAAATAGCGATTTTTAAGGAATCTCTATTTGAGAATTGCAAAATGGTATTTATGTAGAAATTCGCAATTTTTTTGCGATTTCTTAAAATTCCTTAATTGCGATTAGCAAATTGCTAATCGCAATTAAGGAATAATCTCCCATTCAATTCTATGGGTCAGGAGGCCCATAGGAATGAATGTGAAATTATTTTCAATTTGCAATTCGCAATTTGTTAATCGCAAATTGAGAATAATTTCAAGGGTGCAAGGGTGTCCAAAGGACACCCTGTTACACCCCTGAAATAAGCATGGGTGCACATGTGGTGCACATACATGCCCTAAGGGCATGTATGTGCATCACATGGCACTTTAAAAAATGCAAAAATTGGCATTTTTGAAGAAATTCGCAAATTACGACCAACTTGAAGTTGGTGGTAATTTGCGATTCCTTAGGGACAATTAGCAATTTTTTTAGCATCATTCATTGCATTTAAGGAATCGCAAATTTTGCGATTCCTTAAATGCAATCGCAAAATGAGGAATCTCAAATTTGCGATTCCTTATTTTGCACTGAAATTTGCTACATACATACCATTTTGCTCAAATGAGTTCGCAAACCTCGAAATTCTGTGAATTTTGGCGTTTGCGAACCCATCTGAGCTTCATACATCTGGCCCTAGATCTAAAAGGACTAGGCATACTCACAGTCTTTGGTTTGCTGCCCACATAACAGAAGACAATATGAAATAACGTTTAACAATCTTCTTCATACCCCAATCAGGTATCTAAGATATAAAAACGCCTCTCTTGATGAGGAAACAGTAATCTGTGAAGTGGCGATGTCCGTGTGTACCAATATTACATTTTTTTTATTTTTTGTCTAAAAGCGATATAAATACCAGGGCCGGCTTTATTGTTGGTGGCACTTGATGTGACAGTCTTTGTTGGTGCCCCCAATAACATCCTTAGCCACAAATTCCCTAAATACTACTCTCTAAAGTTGACCATCATCTCTCTAAAGCTGCTCTCTCAAAATTAATTTCGTTTACAGTGCTACTTATCCCACTGTAGGGGGTCGGAGTGCTTTACATGACACACACTATAAAGAGACAATGAATCATACAGTGTGTAAACGCACAGGAAATCATTGACAATAAGGGTTGCTAAGCATGGCAGTCACATATCATCCATACCATGAAGCATTCTATGTTAAGAATGCTTGGTTTTAAGAAACACAAATTCTGGATTTAAAACGTAGTGCAGTGGTTGGTGTTGTCTGCTCTAATATGAATGTATTACTATTAAAAAGGGCACTTTTTAGCAAACTCATAATTATTAAAGATTGAGAAAAAAACAATAAGGTTCTAAACCTGTGCCATCTAGTATGCACGCAGCTATTTCATGCCGGTACATATCTCATTGTGTTATTTTAGAAGTATTGTGACATTTGAACTGTTAGTAGCAAAACAATTTCTGTGAGAAAAGCAGTATTCCACTGAGCTACCGACATAAGATGCAAACCTGACATCTAAACGTTACACAGGCACATTAGCCCTCTGTGCTACTTAAAGTCGAATCAAAACTCTGACTAGACAAAACACTGATCTCTCTAGCAAGTACATTAATCGCCAGAGTTATCTTGACACTGTTTAATTTCCCCCCGAAAATTGCCGGGAATACAAAGATCTCTGCAGCAAATGCCATTAACCCTGTAAGATATTTTAAAATGCAGCAATGCCCGAAATTGACACCCGATTTGGGGCACCGGTTATACCTCCCTTAAGCAGGCACTCATGAATTCTTTACGCCAGTTGGTATATTTAGCAGATTCAATCATGCTGCTGTTCTGATTTCCAAGGTCAACGTTATTCTCATCATTGATATAATGTTGTCAAAACCCCTCTGATATTAGTTTCCCAGTACAGCATGCAAGAGAGCAGAGGTAAAATGGCTCCCGACTTAGCATTCAGTATCACAAACATTTCACTAATCTAAGATGGCATTGTAGTTATGATTTCTGAGTACCAGGCACACATAAAAGCTTTCATTTGAACTACTATAAAGGAATGCCATTAAGAAGTACACTTTAATAGTGTCATTGCAACGTTTGAACTTAATGTATTAAGCAAGGTGACCTGAAAAATACTTTAAGGACTTACAGATTCATTCATACTTTTGTAACTTACCTCTATAAAGAACATTATGGGCTTCATTACGACTTTAGAGGTCCTCCAGCTGCGCCACCACTGCGCCTTTCGCTTAAGGACCGCCAAAGCCGTGGTGCACCTCCCTGATGGGTCAGGAGTTTAACACTGGTCAGATAAGCGGTGCTGCGGTGGATTCACTGCAGTGGGCAGTTAGGCTCATAGGAGAGCTTAATATGCAGCCCGCCGCCATGACAGTGCCTGCAGCATCTTCCTGCACAGCGTGGCATGCATAACACACCGGGCAGAAATAGAAGTGCAATTTCAGGGGAGCACATCATTTTCCCCCCTGAATGCTCTGCCCGGCCAGGTGCAGCACAGGGGCCCTATTAATTGCTTCATTGCCACCCTTTTCATGGTGGGCTCAACCCCATGAAATGGACAGTGGACAGGAAACTAGGAACATGCTCAGGAGTGCCCCAGCGGCACCGCCAGCATATTCCTGCTCCTGACCGCTGCATGACTGTCACGGGATACTGGATCCCCGGCGGACGCAGAGGTCCTGTGGCAGTCTAACCTCCCCATTCGTAATACTCAGACCTGCAGTGTGGTGGTGGATGGACCGCCACTACATAATAAAGCCCTATATCATGATCTGACTCGATTATAGGGCAATCAGGCAGTGCCCGATAGGTCTGACAAGTCAATGTGTGGGCAGTTTTTTGGCTGTTGTTGGCCTGTTGTCTGCTTGGTTGGTTTTTGTTGTTGATGTCCCCGATATTAAAGCAAGCATTGCATGCAGAAAGCGCATATCTATACAGTCTTCCATATTTTTCAAAACACTTATGCAGCATGTCTTTACAAGTTCACAACTGCCTCCATTTGAAAACATGGGACACTGTTTTATGTTTCTAATTCACCAATGGGGGCCACTTTTATTTTGGTGCATCAGCCTATTTTCTGTCTCAAGCTGTTATAAGTAAAGACAAAATAACAGTCCACTTCTGTTCTAATAACCCAGAGTCACTTCCACTCATTCATTGACTGCCTTTGGCCTTGTACAGCATTCCGCTGTCTTTTAGGTGGGTTTGCAGTATACAAATTGGGCACACATATATGCATACATATATCCCTTGATACAAAACGCCAAAGCATACATAGCATTTATATCAATTAACACCTGTATGCAGATTTTTAGATTTTAACGTGTGCACCGGTTGTTTTCGTCCTGTTTGCACATCATTACCCCTAGTACACATGGCGGTAATTGACCATTCACAAACGGACTAGAGCGCAAAGATTGCTCATCTTCTAAAGGGCTCAAATGGCATCTATTTTACCAGTATCACTCGGGTCTAAATGACACCACAGATCTAAATACAGTGGCAAATATATCAGCTGTTGCAGGACTTGAAGTATTGAGCGAGACATTGGAAAAACATGGTAAATAAACAGGTACAAGAACATCATGGAAAGCAACAGCTGCTTGACCCAAAACAATCTCGCTTCATGTGGTAACGCAGTTAAGTTCTAGTGTTCCGCTAGGCGGAACAGGAAAGGGAATCAGCGGAAACGGAAGGCGGCCATGTTGCATCATTGGCGCCGACCGTTCTAACGATGATGGTTGTGTCCCGGCGCTCCGCAATAAATATACTTATAACCCAATACCAAGTGGTCCAGAATATCAATTCATACCCTCCACAATGGTCCAGAATATCAATTCATACCCTCCACAATAGCGACGAGTGTTCAGGCGTGACGCCCAACCCACGCGCAGCGTGTCACGAGGTGGAACCTGGATCGACAGGGGCAGTATCGTCCAAATTAAAAACGGAGCGTGGCAGAGGACCGCGTCGAGCGCAGCACAGTGCGTCCATCAGGCACCAAGTCACATCTTCTGTACTGCGAGCGAAGGTAGGCCTGCAGGCGCCCAGCCACCGCTCACCACAGGGCCAAGCCCCAGTCACAGCCGGCTGGCTGCCACTTCACAGCGAGCATAGCGATAGTGCCCGAGCAGCGTGGGGCAGGCCAGGAGCTGGAGGGGACTCCGGCCTCGGTGAGGAGCTGCCGCTTTAAGCAAGCTGGCGGACCTAGCAGAAGGCAGAAGGGAGCAGTCCACTACTCACCCAGAAGGGGGGGCAGGCTCACAAGCAGGACGGGAAGACAAAGCACAGACACTGCCTGTTCCCGAGCGTGACCGGCAGGAAGGGGGTAGTGACAGCAGTGACAGCGACCTTGAGGCGAGGGACCAGGCCGGGCAAAACGCGCCAGGAAGCCCCCAAGGGAGAGCCATCCACACCCAGCCCGCCAGACGTAGAGCTGACAACATGGCGGTGCAGTCGTCGTCCCTCACACAGCTCGTGCCCTTCCTAACCAATTCAGGAGAACCTGAAAGGCTGTGGGAGGACTGGAAGAGATATTTCCTCAACTACCTCGACGCGTTAGCGGAGGAAGCAGGCGCACCATACTCCAGCAAAAGAAGGAAAAAGATCTTGTTACATAATCTGGGCCCGGAAGGGATTAGAGTCTACAACACCATAGTGAAAGTGGAAAGGGATGCCACGGACACTGATGTATTCAGCCACACCATTGCAGACCTAGATGCACACTTCAGGCCAGTCGTATGTGTTGCGATTGACCGCTACAACTTTTTCCAAAGGAAGCAAAAGAGTAATGAAACGGTAGATGAATACGTGGTAGCCCTGCAAAAACTTGCGCTCACGTGCAAGTTTGGAACTCTACACGACGACCTAATCAGGGACCAGATTATCATGCACACTTCAAGCACCCACGTCCAGGAGAAACTATGGGTGAACGGAGATGCCCCGCTCAAAGAAATTTGGGCTATGGTAAAGAAAGTTGAACTATCCAAACGCTGCGCCCGAGCTGCCAAAAAGGAAACAGGAGGTACACAGTTGGTGTGCCAGATAACGACGCAACCAAGAGGAGAGCGTCCCAGGCAAAGAGAACCACAGAAAAATCTGGAAGGCAGAAGGCAAAAGTCCACCAATCCAACAGATCAGAGAGGGAACAAGGGAGGACGTCAAAGCTGCTACAGATGCGGGAGTGCTACACATCTAGGAAACGACAAAGTGTGCCCCGCGTTCCGAGCAAAATGTTCATATTGTGGTATATTCGGTCACTATGAAAAAGTATGCCGCCATAAACCTAAGGGGGGCAACAGTCAAGTACGTTGACCGAGAGCAGCAGGACGAAGCCACTGAATCGGAGGAAACGGAAGATTTGGAGGAAATCCTGTACATAGATGTCCAGGTACTAGAGATGGATGGGTCAGGAACTGACAAGCCCCGATTGGACATGCACATCGGAGGAATACCATTGGAAATGATAGCGGACAGTGGAGCTCCCATCTCCATAATTCAAAGAAAGGTATGGGAAGACAAGTTCGTGTCAACACACGGAGAGAAGCTACACCCCATGGACTTGCGACCCGTCACATACACCGGACAGAAGATCCCGATGTTGGGGTACTGTCCCCTATCGTTTGAGTTCAGAGACCGCCAAGCCATGTGCAAACTATACATAGTGGAGAAAGGCCCCTCGGTGTTAAGCTGGAGAGACCAGGGTGCCTTAGGGATTCAACTCAATCCGGGAGGAATCGAGAAGACCCTACTCATGGATATGGAGAAAAGAGACGACGTTGAGTCGTGGAAACGGGCGTACCCAAGAGTGTTCAACGGCCAAATAGGGGAGCTGACGAGATACAAGCACCTTATCAAGCTGAAAGAAGGAGCGACTCCTGTAGTGCACAAAGTGAGGAACATCCCATTCAGGAGCAGGGAGGCGGTACAACAGGAGCTGGACAGACTCGAAAAGGAAGGGGTGATCAGAGCCATAGAGAGTGCAGAGTGGCTTTCTCCCTTGGTGGTGGCTCAAAAGCCGAACGGCAAGGTCCGGTTGTGTGTGGACCTGAGGGAACTAAACAAGAGTATACTCATCGACAAGTTTCCTCTACCACGCATAAACGAGATGTTATCCAAGACCAAGAACATCAAATGGTTTTCTACAGTAGACCTATCGTCGGCCTATCACCAAGTAAAGCTACACCCCTCGTGCACACATCTCACGTCGTTCATCACACCGTTTGGCTGTTATGAATTCGTAAGGATGCCGTTTGGCCTGGCTTCGGCGGCTGCAGTCTTCCAGAAGATGATGCACAAGTTGCTGAGAGGAGTTGACGATGTCCAATTCTTTCAAGATGATATCTTGGTGATGGGAAAGTCCATGCACGACCACAATGAAAAACTCCACAAGGTATTCAAAATCTTACAAGACAACGGGTTGACTGGGGAATGGTCGAAGTGCAGACTGGGAGTACAGTCAGTCACGTATCTGGGCCACGAAGTAAGTGAAGAGGGGATCAAGCCCAAAACCGCAAATATGAAGGAAATTCAGGATGCACCCACCCCGAGCAAGAAGGAAGATGTTCGGTCATTCTTGGGAATGGCCGAATACTACAGCAAGTTTGTACCCCGTTTTGCATCCAAGACGCATCACCTACGACAATTGCTCAAGGAGAGGAACAGATTCCTGTGGGGCAAGGAGGAACAGGCGGAGTTCGAATCACTGAAGAAAGAGATGAGTGCCACCATCCCTCTCAAGGGATTCGATCCCAGTGCGGAGTCAATCCTCACTACTGACGCCAGTGACCGAGGACTGGGGGCAGTTCTAATGCAGCGAACAGAGACTGGCGAGATACATACTGTCAGCTTCGCATCCAAGTCCCTAGCCCCCAATGAAGAGAAGTTTAGCGTGGTCGAGAAGGAGGTGCTGGCAGTGGTGTGGGCCATGGAGAGATTGCGCCAGTACCTGTGGGGGGCACGATTCTTAGTAAAAACGGACCACAAGCCCTAGGTCCGAGTGTTGACCTCGAGTGGCCACGCGCACGCCACGCCCAGGATTGCAAAAATGACTCTGCGTCTGTTGGACTTTTTGTATGATGTGGAACACATCCCAGGGCCACAGAACAAGGTGGCAGACTTTCTTAGCAGAGCAGCAGCTATGGAAGACGTGAGCGGCCAAGAAGAACAGAAGTGGGAAGGCTATGTTGTCGCCACGATCCAAGAAGCGGAAAGAGTGATAAGTATGCAAGAGTGGGAGGAAGCATACAAGGAGGATGTAGATCTAGAAGCCATCAAGGGATATGTCGTCCATGGATGGCCGGAGAAGAGACATCTAAAGGAGGAACTCCGGAGGTTCTGGGAAGTGAGAGAGGAACTGTCGTTGGCAGAGAATCCCATCTTCCTGTTGAGAGGGGACAAAGTGGTACCACCCCAAGGCATACTAGAACATCTAATGATCCTACTACACGAAGGGCACCAGGGCATCACCAAGACCAAGGCTCTGGCCAGGCAAGCTTACTGGTGGCCGGCCATCGATGTGCAAGTCGAACGACATGTGAGACAATGCGAGTCATGTGCCAAAGCAGACAAGTCGCAAAGCCTAATCAGACCTCCTCTGGGAAAATTCCCAATACCGGACGGACCCTGGGAGATGCTGTCAGTGGACATATTGGGACCAGTCCTAAATAAAGCAGGAACACAGAAATATGTGGTAGCCCTCATCGATAAGTTCTCCTAATGGCCGGAAATTGAAATAAGAGAAAATATGGACACGGAAGCAGTAGTGAACTTCCTGCAAACCACATTCATAAGAGAGGGAATCCCGAAGGTCATCATCAGTGACAATGGGCCTCAATTCACCTCGGCCAAGTGGACAGCCTTCACAGAAAGAAATGGAATAGAAGTGAAGCGCACGCCAATCCATCATCCCTCCGGAAATGGCCAAGTGGAGCGATTTAATCGCGTGATCATGGGCACCATCCAAGCTGCCATTAATGATGGTTTAGACTGGGAGAAAGAACTGGAAAAGATGATCTGGGCATACAGAATCACGCCGGGGAGCACAGGTTATAGCCCCTTTAAAGTTTTGAGAGGAAGAGAAGCATTTACCAAGGACAACATGGCATGAAGGAAGTTGGTGGTACAGAGCAAATGGTCTCCAGCGGTAGTAAAAAGAAACTTGGAGAGAGCACAAGAAGTGTACACGACTCATTTCAACAGAAGTCACAACGTGAAGGAAGCTGAACTGGAGAAGGGTGACTGGGTGAGAGTCAAGCTGGCGGTACTCAAGAAGAAAGGCGAGAGCAAGTTCTCACCTCCATTACAAGTACTAGAACCCTACGCCCGGTCGGCCTTGCTCAGTGATGGAAAGGTATGGTCACAGGATAGGATGGCCAAATGCAGCAAGATCATCAAGTGGGAAAGTGAAGTAGAAGTAGGAGCAGAGGATGTCGTGGAAGACGGAGAAGAGGAAAGTAGCGGAAGGAGAAATGAGGAAGTAGAAGAAGGTGTGCAGAAGGTGGAGGAGAGCGAAGGCGAAGCGAGTGAGAGAGAAAGGAAGAGGAGTAGCAACAAGGAAGAAGAGAACGAGAAAGTGATGAGCGAAGATGGCGAAAGAACAGGAGAGCAATGGGGAAGGAAGGAGCAGGTTAGCAGTGAGAGAATGGAGAGAGTAAAGACCCGAGCTGGCAGAGAAGTCAAGACACAGGAAAGATTTAAAGACTATAACATGGACTAGAAGTAAGACTTTTGTTGATTGTTATCACAGTGATTAAAGGGGGGAGATATGTGGTAACGCAGTTACGTTCTAGTGTTCCGCTAGGCGGAACAGGAAAGGGAATCAGCGGAAACGGAAGGCGGCCATGTTGCATCATTGGCGCCGACCGTTCCAACGCTGATGGTTGTGTCCCGGCACGCCGCAATAAAGATACTTATAACCCAATACCAAGTGGTCCAGAATATCAATTCATACCCTCCACACTTTAGACCTCGAAAAGAAACAGAAACGGATGTAATATGCACCCCAGATTACATCCAGTTTTCAGCAGTCGAAGGCCATTCCAGCTATGCTGACACTACTCCACGGTTTAGTGGCATTTGGTAAAGTAGACTACCAACTGTAGCAAAAATAACAGGAAGTAGAGGCAGAGAATTTTTTAACTGGTTTCACTCCTTCTAAAGAAACTAATGGCTTCACGACAGTCCAACTTGGAACTTTCCAGTCACCTGTAAAATGTGGGGAACCCCCGTGTTCTCACTTATCACAAGGACATTTCAACACTTACAACGACCCATTCTTGCTTTATGCAAGAAAGTAGCCTTTTCTATCAAGTATATGCAAGCAATGCCCAAATGATGCCTTCTCTGATTGACACCTCCAATCAGCTGGCTGACTAGTAGTTTCATGTACATTAAAACAAACATGAACAATTGGTTTTCCTTAATTAGGATAAGATGCAAGTGAAGTTGTTTGACACTGGGAATCAGGCCAGCTGAGAATGTATCTAGTCACTCATTTCTCCAACCTATTTTCAACCAACAGATCAGGCAGGCCTGCACAGTAAATAATCGTGGGGTTTACCCTGAAAATGTGCTGTTGAAGAAACCCCAGATTGAATCAGCCTCTCGAAACATTTAATCGTTCTCACTTCTGAGGATATTACATCTGCTCCGTGTCTTCCATCTGCTAGTAATATTAGTTGTCCTAGTAAAATCTAGAATGCATTAAGCTAATTTATGTTTGGGATTAACAAAACCATTCATCACAACATTCAGATTACTCAGCGTGCTGGAGTGGCACTCTGTGCACTGTTACAGAGAAGAGTGTGTATATCCCGCTAGGAGTGGTTGTTGCTGATTTCAGATGGATGATTGGATTATTGTCAAATGCTTATATCTTCTGTGCAAGGGCACTCACAATCTGACCAATTTTTTTTATTGATAAACTGTTACAGCTGTTCAATTTCAACAAAAGGGTTTATGCCTTACTACCTGATCACCATGGGGATCAGAAGGTTCTATAACTTTGTTTTTTAATAAGAACATTCTGCCCTCCTGAGGCGGAATGTTCTAACAGCTTTATAGCCTGATATAGCGAACTATAACAGCCATTAAAGGCCCGCTCCTTTGCTATAGGCCCTCACCTTGGACTCGGGTTGACAATGCGGATGCGAGTCTACTATGCCCATTATAGCCAGCTACGTGGGTTTATTATAAGGCTATATTATTGGGTCCTGAGTCAATTTTTGTTGGATCATGAAAGTGCAAGCAGTAAATAAGTATGCCTTTAAATTCTGGGGCAGATTTACAAGACCATTGCACCACTTTTGCGTCACTTTTCCTATGTAAACCTGACACTCTATTTTTATCTTGTCACATTTGCTGCACACCAATGACAGAGGTCTGACAAATTATTTCATATGTTTTTTAACATGGGAATAGGTGTTTACAATCTCCTCTCACTCTGCAGTCAGAGAAAGAAAAGTAAAGTAAATTACATGACAATCTTGCTGGGGTACAGAGAGTGTAAAAGGAAAGACTGTAGTAAATTATTTTTGTAATACAACAAAATGTAAATACTGGAAATGAACTGTACACATTCCGCACTTCAGAAAGCAAAAATAAAGCAAATTTTTTGTAATTCTGAAACGTGATAGAAACAAATAATAGGATCAAAACAAATCAAGGCACGTTTTCTTGGTGATGCGCAAATGAAAAATATTAACTGAAACCCGATTTCCACACATTAACATTTGTGTGCCATATAGTTTTTTTCAGTAATTTTGTATGTATGTGCAAATTTAGCGGCCATATCAATGGAAAATGTGCTGTCTAGTGCACTACCACACGACGTTTTAGTTACATTAAAAAATCTTCTGCTCATGCCCAATAATGCTAGGTGGTCGTAAATGTTTGTCATGCTGAAAAGTGTGTTGTTGTCCTAAAAAGTTTGGAAACCACTGCCTTAGGAAGTAACATTCTTTCGTTTCAATGTAGCTCTCAAAACACAACTTTTTCTGATTTAAGACTTCGGGAATAAGAAGTGTGTTTCAGACCTATGTTGTCACTATGCTGAAACAAGCATTTGCAATGCAATAGGTCTCGCATTAGGAAAGTTTGAGCTATTGGAATTGTAAATGACACATTTTTTAGTTAGGTTTTGTTTTTGAAAATAGCGAAATTAATAGCTTTGTCATTTACAATGCCAATAGTTATAATTTTTGCAAATGTGACACATATAGCACTTGTAATGCAATATGTGTTGTATTTACGTGACTTACATGTATTGATATTACAAATAACAATGGCTTTTAATTTTTTTTTTACATAATTAATACTTAAATAAAAGGTATTATAATGTATAATGGCAATAGCTTAAACTTTTGTAAATAACTTGTGAAGATTATGTTCTGTGTCTTTTATTGTTACAAAACTCCTAGAACAGAAGTGAAATATTAACATCTTTTTGTTACATTTGTAATAAAGCTTGAAACATTGAGAGAACATATTTGAACTAGTTGTTGAATGGTTGCACAGATTGATGTTGTGGTGGCGAATGAGTGATGCGGGGTGAGGATGTGAGAGGGTGTTTGAGGGTGAGAGGGGGTGTGAGGGTGAGTGAGGGTGAGTGAGGGAGAGTGAGGGTGGGTGAGGGTGGGTGAGGGTGGGTGTGGGTGAGGGTGGGTGAGGGTGGGTGTGGGTGAGGGTGGGTGAGGGTGAGAGGGGGTGAGAGGGGGTGAGGGTGTGTGTGTGTGTGAGGGTGAGTGTGAGGGTGAAGGGGTGTGTGGGGGTGTGTGGGGGTGTGTGGGGGTGAAGGGGTGTGTGAGGGTGAGGGGGGTTGTGAGGGTGAGGGGGTGTGTGAGGGTGAGGGGGTGTGTGAGGGTGAGTGAGGGAGGGTGAAGGGGGGTGAGTGAGGGTGTGTGGCCGAGGAGGTGTGAGGGTGTGTGAGGATGAGTGAGGCTTTGATTGTGTGAGGGTGAGTGTGTGATGGTGTGAGGGTGAGTGAGGGTTTGATGGTGTGAGGGTGAGTGTGTGATGGTGTGAGGGTGCGAGGATGTGAGAGGATGGGGTGATGTGAGGGTGTGTGAGGGTTGTGAGGGTGAGGGGGGTGTGAGGGTGAGTGAGGGTGTGAGGGTGAGTGAGGGTGTGAGGGTGACTAGGAGAAGCTGGCAGTGTAGTTCTCCGGTTCCACACCTAGTGGCACAACATCACTGAATAAAAGAGGAATGGCAGTCCACACAAGTCAATACATCGCATAATCGGCCATCGGAAAATGTGAGAATATTCGGACGCCGCTAACGAAGAAGGAAATCTTGCACTAACATCAAGATCCAGTGTGAGGGCCCCTGGAGCCGAACTGAAACCAAATTGGCACGCAGCCCTAACTGAGACACTGTGGGGTGCTACGGAGAATAGTAGCCCCTCGCAGTGCGCTATGGATCCTACACCCTACACACAATAAAGAGGGAAGACATTTTAACAAGCAGAGTGCATTGAAACAGCACTTAAAGTGCAGAAAGCATGTGAGATGCATTAATCTCTGGCAGAGAGCGCTAAGAATGACCCGTGACGGCCGCTGCGACTCAGACACACCGTGTAGCATCCAGCATCAATCACAATAGCAGGAGCTGCACTTAGAGCGTCACCTACCTTACAAGCCCACCCCCCCCCTCGTTTTTTCGTCCCACTTAATGCCCTGGGTGCAAAGGACGCACAGCTCTCACTGCAGTACATACACTATCATACAATCCTCGCACGGACTTTGCAGGAATCTAGCCGGATGTAGCTCGAGAAAGCGCCTAGACTCGAGGCTTGGGGTGACTGGCACACAGATCACTGTCGGTGAGTGGAACAGGGAGCTGGGCTTCAGGGCAGCAGAGGGCGTGTAGGGGCACCTCACTCAGCCATCAATGGGGGGGGGTAAACATCCTTATATTAAGCACTGCCTGGACCACAGGGGTAGAATGGGGTTTCTAAAAGACCCAGGATACGGGCGTCTTCAGGTAAATGATTGATGTTTGAAGTCTGGGGCTCACCAGCTGCTGCAGGAGGCCTCTCGTCTGCGAGGAGACAGCTCTTGTGCAAGCAAAGCGCCAAAGTCCAATGAAGAGCTGCATTTGAAACCAGACGCGCCCACGGAGTGGCTGCTAGGAGAGGAGCAGTGCCCGGGAACGGCCGCAGTGCCCAGAAACGATCACGTGACACGACACGTGGGAAAGGTCTTTCAGTGGAAGCAATTTTTAAATAGTCAAAGCAAGGTTGTTTCCAAAATTATTTCTTTCCTATAACATGCATTGGTAGAAGTTACTCTTTATAACAGTAGAATTCGTATGTTTTTCTCCTTTAAAATGTGTGTACATCACCAGACGAAAAACAAAAAATAGCAACCAGACTCAACTGCCGTTGAAATGTAAATGTTGCACTACAAAGGAATGAAATATCTTCCTGCTGAGTGTTTAACTTGTACACAACGCGAAGTCATGCACAACCCACTTCTTCCAGAGAATAAAAAACAAGTTCATATTATAGGGTGCCGCCGCGCTGCCCGCGGTGACCCGGAAGCTCTTGGCCGGCCGGCCAATCCACTCGCGGCCGACCGGAAGTCCCGCCTCCCGAGGTCCGCGAGCTGCCGGCACATGGAGCGCCGTGCCGTTCCGGGGTAGCCCGGGTCCCCAGGAGGGGGCCGGGGAGAAGGAGGAGTGTGGCGCCTGTTGCAGGGCTCCTCTGACCTGAGGGAGCCCCGATTTAGAAGAGGAGACGCGCCGCGCCGTGAGGAGCGGAGCGCGAGAGGAGCCCCGCCGGAAGAGCGCAGTCGGTGAGTGGGGCCCAGGGCTGATGTGAAGTGCGTGCGTGCCTGTGTGTATGCCTGTGGGGGAGGGGAGGGGAGGGAAGGGGGGGAGTGTGTGCGCACGTGTGTGCGTGAGGGAATGTGTGTGCGCATGCGTGACTGTGTGTGATTGAGAGAGAATGCGAGGCGGGGGATAGTGTGCCGTGTGCCTGTATGTGTGCCGTGTGCCTGCGTGTGCATGCGCGCGCCTGTGTGTGTGTGTGTGTGTGCGTGCGTGCATGCAGAGGGGTGGGGGCTGCCTGTGTCTGTGTGAGAGCAAGGGCTTTGCACCGCGCATCAGACGCGCGCTCCCGAGGTGAAATCTGACATTGTCAAAGCGCGCGTCGGATAGCTGTCCACATTCCTAAATACGGGCCACAATAGGTCTGAAGCAGACACCTTCAATGCTCACGCATTGAGGGTAGGTCTGCTCGACCTAAAAACATTTTACTGAGAGAGTAGCAAAATTAACAAAATAATATCATCAAATCCCAACATAATGGCTTGAGATTATTCATTAATTTTGCATACGTCGATTTCGTTTAGTAATTATTATTTTCTAACAAAATGTGTGTGTTTAATGTACATGACGATTGTGTCTCAAGGGTGTGGCCGGAAGCAGACTGCGTGTGGAGCTTCAGAAATCACAAGAAATACACGTGATTGATTACGTGGCGCTCATTTCTGCGTCTTTAAAATCTGGGGGCCTCATTTATGAGAAATGACGCATCGCTGCATGAAAGCAGCAATGCGTCAATTCTCAGTGCGCACTCCTTGCGACATACCTGATGCGTCATATTTACTGTATGACGCATCATGTCGCAAGGAGTTACAGATACGTCAGTATTTCTGACGTATCTGTATGGCGCACAAGTGACGCATTGCTGGAGTGTGTCACAAAAATGACGCAAGCCCAGCAATGTCCCTGCTGTGAGGCAGGCGTAAGATTTTGACCCATTTGAGTCCTACAAGTGGTGCAGTGAAATCTCGGAGATTTCACTGCGTCAATTCTATGACCCTTTCTTGCGTGGGAACACCCCCCCTACATACATTATACCTGGCGCAGGTATAATGTAGCACAGGGGTTTACAAAGTGACGCATCTACCTAGATGTGTCACTTTGTAAATGTGGCGCAACGAGGCGCATTTTTTACACTGCTGGTACGTCACAAAAAGTCACGCACCAGTGGTGCAAAAAGTGACGCAAGGGCTCATAAATGAGCCCCTGGATATTTTTACATTGAGTCAGTAGCCAGGTAAACCCTGCACTGATGCAAAATGAAGGGAATGCTCTTTTGCCACCTGTTGGATGCTTGCGTAAGAGGGAGTGGAGAAAACAGATTTCTACGGTACATTTTAGGTAAGCATATTTTATGTACCACAACAACAAAACAGATAAACGGTGAAGTGCAAAAAATATGATATTATGTGGTAATAAATAACTTTGCATGTGCAATTCAGTTATTTTAAAGACAAAAGCGAGAAGAGAGATAGTTTTGTGAAATAATCCTCGTGCAGTTCAATTTACGTACTTGAGTGAAAATGGAATGATAGACACAAACAGAGAGATGAGTACTTCACTGGGCTGAGCCAAGACATGCATGGCAAGGTCTCAAGCCAATGGCTGAAGACACCGGTGGTAAATGGCCGGTTCAAAGGAGGGGACCCAGCCCCAATTTATTCACATAGTAAGCAATACATGGGTTTGACAGCTGCACGAACAAACCCCATATCTGATCACTTGTCCATCACGGATCTCAAGCCAGTCTACACAGCTACAGTCATTAGTGCAGCAGGTGCAGTGATGCTGGGGACCAGAGGTGTGCGAGAGGCACTGCCCCCCAGTTACGACTATGTATGATTACCTCGCTAGAGGCTGGTGGAGGGGGTCTATTTTCCTTTCTGTAGGGTTCATCGCACCCTTGCAATGTTTCTGGACACCCACCTATTTTGGTGAATGTGAGTATAACCTTTATCCCTTCACAGATCTCCACTTCTGTTCTTTCTGTGTAACAAAGGAAAGCTATGAAGATGCTTCAGTTCCCTCGGGGTTTACACTAGCTGCCTATGCTTAAAAGGGGAGGGATGGGCGAGTGCATGTGCATTCAACCCTGCTTCTCACACCCGCCCCCACTTAGCCTCCTTGATTTAGGTATTTGTCTTGGCGTCTAGCACCCTCTGGATAGAATGAGAGCTTAATCCTGCCATCCTTCCTACCCATGAGTAATGCACCGGGTACGTGCTGGAGAGGTAGTCCTACCTATTCAGTCTTTGTTAAAAGCATTTCAGGAAGAGAAGGGTCGTTAATTCCTTTCACTCAGCTCTAAAAGAAGGGTTGCATGATGTGGCTGACACCTGTTTCACAGGTTTTATGTTGGTGTAACCCACGGCCAAGGACGAAGGTGGTGAGACAGGGGTCAGATGTCCCAGCAGCACATAAGACATGCGTTTCGCCGAGGGCCGTTAGAATGAAGTTAGGCTCATTATCTCATCATTTAATATGTATTGTATTGCATGTTGCACAAGTGCCCTCAGGCACCATGCAAACCACCTCTTTTGGACTCCAGTGGAATCTGTGGCAAATAAAACCTGATTTGGAGTTTGGCAGGCAGGGTTCTCACAAATGTGATGGAGTACCTTCTCGGTCCGCCAGCTCAAATAGGAGTTCTATTTAGAGTGGACGGTCTGGTGTATCAGCGTCATTATTTATATGTTTTGGAGTTTGTTTGAGACAAACAAAAATGTTTTTGGTGTGCAGCTAAGCTTTAAGTGCCCTGAAAGGTGCCACCGTGTCAGCAGTCCTTCTGAAAACCCAGAGGTCACTGCAGGATCCGGGATGATCTCATATTTTGGCTGATGGTAGTCCAAATCGGGCCGGCCAGTATGCTGAATGGGGTTTGTTGTAGTATTCCAAACTGGTCTATCTCCTACTTTAAAGACACAAACAATGTATGATAAATAACATGAACCTTGTGATCACTACTTTGATTTTCTTGCGGAGTGTCACAGGAATCACCACTATCCCCAACATGTTTAACAGGTTTGGCCTCTATCTGGAAGACTGGGACCTTTGATATCAGCGTCACCAATGTACAGAGGACATCCGGCTACATATGTAAATCTGGAAAAAACAATGATAATCTCCTACTTTGGGGAGAAAAGCCACCAAGGATCAAATGGAAATCTGCTCTGAATGAACATCCTTTAATCATGCAACAATATATCACAACAAATAGCAGACTACCTAGCATTCACTATTTACTCTTCCTGAGAGGACTATAAGGCAATTAAGGCCATAATTCTATCCAAAGGCTACAAAAATGTATATGAGTCATACTTATCCCATTTCTATGCAGCTACGGCCTAGTTAAAAACTATTCTACATGGTGAAAATATACTAATAAGAAGAGCCGTGCAAATTAACTATTTCAGGAGGCTCACACAAAACAAGAAGCAAGTCATTATCTATTCTAGAGATCCCAAAGTTTAATTAAGTGGTCAGAATTAGATCAAAAATTTGCAATATGAAAAGGCAGTTATGCTATTAATATCAAAGGTTCACATTGGTTGGCTGTATATTTATCCTTTGTTGGACGAAGCCCAGTCCCTATGCAGTTGACTTTCTCCAAATTCCATACCTGGGTTCATCTGTTTAATGCCCTTTATTGATAGGGGTATTACCTGACTGCAGTCAGCTGACATATGGGAAACCTCACTTGAAGTTACCAGCACTGAATGCAACAGAGGTGGGGAATTATCTTCCATTCACCCACTTGCCATACATGGAAACATTTATAGAGCTCTATGTGATAGCCCAGGTACTAGAGTGGGCATTTATATGAATTTTCCGAGACATTGCCAGATCAACTTTCGCACATAGTTGCGGCACATAAACTAGAATGCTACAGATTCTGCTTCCTACATTTAGCATAGCAGATGGCGAAGATGCCTGCCTCTCCTAGCGCTTGATACTATTGACTATAGCACAAGTTTCAAATGGGACCTTGTGGTAGGGCCCTGAGGTGGTTCTCTTTTTTCATTTAAATCTTTCAGTGGGTGAAGGTGGGGGATTCTGAATTAGATGTCCCTGTCTCATTCCCATTTGGAATGCCACATGCATTTTTCTTGGACTGCTATGTTGGTTGATCATATATGGTGCTGCTTGGACTGGGTATCTCTGTTCAGCAGTATGCTTAACCCGTTCCGTGCTCCCGTCGGGGCAGGTGCTGCGAACGACCGTTGGCCGTCGCAGCCCCGCGCGTTTCTTTGAACGTACCACACTGGCGCGGAACGTTCAAAGCAGCTAATGTGTTAAGATACTTTTTTGTGTCTTTGGTTGTTTTCTATCTATAACTTCAAGCACCTCATGCAATACATCCTGTTGAGAAATAAATGGCCCAGCACCACCTGAAAATGAACCTGGCAAAAACTGAGATCCTTGTCATCCATTACAAAGCTTTAAGCTGCAGGGTGAATTAAAAATTTGTGAACAAGTCGTGACAATAATTGTCAATTCTTTTAAGGACATGGAGGCAAGGATTATGCTTCTCATTTCTTTGCATTTATTACACAGCAGCCAATAAAAACACTTTTTTATTCATAAAACTACAAATCCAATGAGCACCAGGTGCCCCGTAATCAAAGAATACCCTATATAAGGTCTCAAAGGGGTAGTCATTTCCTCTTTCTTTGCGTGAGTCATTTGAAAAACTAGTAAGTCCAACGTCTTTGAGATAACCATTCAATCTCGAACACTGCCTTTAGCCAGACAATCAATTAGGGTAACCTAACATTCTGACATCCGACGGGACACTTCATTTTTTGGAGAGGAAAACTCTGTGGCTTGAGATCGGCGAATGACCGTCGCACTTCAAAGGAGGTAGAACACTCCAACGAACCATGGAAGAAGGCAGAATTCCTTACTAGCCATTCGTATCTGAAACAAAGAGAAAATCCAGTAATAACGGTCACTCTAGAACTTATCGTATACCTCAAATCATGTAACCAGGGTTTGAAATAAGTCAATAGTACGATCAAATAACATTGAAAGCAAACACTGTACTTCATGACATATAAATCAGTATAACAAAAAATCTTGGGTGGGATAATCCTCACCTCTGTGTTCTTAATAGAATTGAAGATTCTAGTCACAAGTTGTTCGCAAATTTTTAATTCTATGTCAGGACCAGAGGCTCCGATTATGCATGTTCAAAGCTTAACCACCACTACTGATGCCACATCCACAATTGGTTTATAATAAAAAGACTTAAAAGTGGACTCTGTCGACCAGTCACTTGACGTCATTATATCGGCAAGCGTTACTCCCAGAGCATGTGACTTAGAGGTCATTGCCCCTTGAACCGAGTGAGACCCGATACTTATAAACATCAATACCTGCCTTGCTTATGAGCTAACGCACCCAGCGAGCTAAATTGGCTGGGGTCACCGGGCGAAACGGTTTTTGTAAAGCAATAAACAGTTGACCTTGCATATTAGAACGAAACTCAGCTGCACTTACATCGTACGCCTCAACACATTGAACCACACATAATTTTGGATTATCCGGAAAACTAGGATATGAAACAGAGGTGTTATTACACTTGGTACGCCTGGAGATATTAAAAGTGACCCCTTCAGGAGGTTAACGGTGACCAGCCAAATCCAAAGCTTGAATATCAGACATTCTCTTGCAAGAGACCAAACATAACAACATGGCCAATTTGGCAGAGATCTGCTTGCGTGATAGATATTTGTTAGCAGGCCAGGGTTCTATAAACCGTAGAACAACTGCAACGTCCCATAGGAATGAGTACTTTGGACATGGAGGTTTGACCATTCGAATCACCCTAAGCAGTTTGCAGACCAAGGGATGTTCTCCCACGGGTTTGCCATCCAAATGAACATGTCCCGCCGATATCGCAGACCGAAAGGTATTAACTGTTCAGTACGTGAGACCCGATGAGGCCATGGAAGCCAGATAATTCATGACCATGGAGACATTTGCTGTAGTGGGATCGATATCCTGATGAGCACACCAGCTACACCATTTTTCCCATGCTGATGAATACCACTTGTGGGTATTATCGGACCATGCCTGTTTAATGAAGGCGGTTGCGTCTTCGAAAGGCCAGGGACCTCCCATCTATCCCAGAAACTCGCCATGCCACTAGAGGGAGTTGCCCTGCAACTACCAAGGGATGAGGTTGCTTGTGAGCGTCCAGCAACAGGTTCCATGTCTGTGGAAGTAACATTGGCACAGCACAAGACATCTCCAGTACAACTGGGAAAAAGCTTGTGCTCTTCACAACGGATTGACTGGAAGAAGCTCCGTTTGCTGACGCCTGGCTTGCGCCAGGACTCTGGGTATCATTACAAATGGCGGGAAGGCATAACAAAGGCTGGAGGCCAGATCTGCAGAAACGCTTCCGAGGGGATTGCCTCTGGGTCCGGACCCCAACTGAAAATTGTTGGGAGTTGTTTGTTTAGGTGAGATGTGAGCAAATCTAATTGACAAGGACCCCATGTTTGATTCAGGAAACAAAACATTCAAGGGTGAAGCCTCCAATCGCTGTAATCACGTAGGTACCGAGAGTGCCAATCTGCCTCCTCGTTGCTGCGCCCGAGGAGATATTCTGCCACGACTGAAATTTTGTGTTGTAGACAATAATGCCAAAAATCCTTGGTGATTTCCTCAAGAATCTGTGACCTCGTCCCGCCCAGCTTGTTCACGTATCAGACTGCTGATATGTTGTCCATCCATAAAAGAATATAGCAGTTTGTGTTCTGGGGGGAGAGACTGTGAATTGCAAAGGAGCCTATCAGCAGCTCCAGACAGTTGATGTGTAGGGAAAGCTCCTCCGGGGACCACCGACCCCCTGTTGAAATCGGACCTCAGCGGGCTCCTCAATCCCAGTGGCTGGCATCCGATTTGATCACTATCTCGGGACTCAATCCAAATATGGCTGTGCCGATCCATGACTCCATCTGGTCAAACCGCCATAACATCTCCCACCTCACTTCCTTGGAGAGTGAAATCAGTTCTGCATATCCAAGGCATTTGCAGAGATGCTGGATCTTCAAGCGCTGGAGTGCTCGATAATGCAGAGGTCCTGGAAATATAGCCTGGATTGATTAGGCTAACAGGCCCACTACTCAGGCCACCACCCTCAATAATACAATCTGCTTGTTCACAATCAATCTCAATTCTTTCTTTATTGCTCTGATCTTTTGCAAGGGAAGGAGAAGCTGGAGAGTTGACCTGAAAACCCAGGAACTCTATAGATTGCGTGGGGGACAGAATGAACTTCTGAGGATTTACCACAAAACTCAGGCTCTGAAGCAAATCGATTGCCCACTCTAGGTGCATGAGTACCATGCGAGGGCAACGGGCCATGATAATGATGTCATTTAGATAGACGATCAAGTGAACTCCCCGAGCTTGCAACGTCTCCATGACCGGGCGCAGGAGTTTCGTGAAGCACCAAGGTGCTAACGAATGTCCGAAGGGAAGGACCTTGTTCTCGTAGTAGACGCCCTGCCGGAGAAATTGAAGAAACCGCCAGTGTGGACCGTAGATGGGCTCTGAAAGATATGCATCTTTCAGGTCGAGATGGACCATCCAATCCCCTTCCAGTAGAAGGTCTCGTAACAAATGGATGCCCTCCATTTTGAAGTGTCGGTAAATGATCCACCCGTTGAACTCCTTCAGATTCAGGACCAATCTGGATCAGCGCCCGTTCTTCTGGACTAAGAAAACCGTGCTTATGAAACCTCGAGGGGGGCTGAGTGGCTACGATAGCCCCTTTCTCGAGAAGGGCAAGGATCTCGTCTGTAATAAAATCCTGCTCTTGATGGGTAAAATGTATGGGCGGAGGAAGGGAACCCTCGGCTGGAGTATTGTACAGTTCCAGTTTGTACCCCTGAACTGTCTCCATGACCAAGCATCTTGCAAGATCGTCTGTCAGACCTGCAGAAAAGAATGAATCCGACCCCCCAGAACAACCTCTGAACACAGAATGAGCCTCACCTGTATTTCTGGTGCCTTGATATTTTCCCTGATTGCCACTAAATCAGCCTTTTCTGAAATGGTTTCGACCTCTTTGAGAGGGATAGAAGGAGGTGTTGCCAGAGTTATGATCCTGGTAGCCTTTTCTTTGATGCTGTTGTCCATGTGGGGCTCCTTGATTGTACCCACGGCGGAACAACCACCCTTGATTTTTTCCGGCCCTGGCGAAAACCGTGCAAAAGGCGTGCTTGAGTGATTCCTGTGCCTTGTCCAGTCCACTGAATGTGGCCACAAACTTGGTCAGTTCCTTTAAAAATGTCTGACCGAAGAGGAGACCCGTGGCCACGGGCCCTGTCTCCAAGGAGGACATCCCTGCTAGCTTAGGATCCAACTTGAGGAGGATAGAGGCGAGCGCCTCTTCTCACTTGACATTGGAAAGTTGGCCTTGCCCAACTAGCATACTGCCCGCTGTACCCATTCGATTAGGTCATCAGGATTTACAGGAGATCCGGACTTGGCTTGAAATCCCATTTCAAGTATCTTGGTGTGCGGTCCTGATCGGTCCAATAATTTATCCTGACATGACTGCCAGGCGCGGTCTATTCCTTTCTTGGGGTCTTTTGCATATTTCTTCAAATATGCAATCATTGTAGGGTCCACCTCAGGGGTCTCTGCAACTCGCCCCGCTAAATCAGGCCTCAGGCACTCTAACCGCAGTTGGGCCCTGACGTCCTTAAAGGGGCAACAGAGGTGCGCTTGCACGTAATCCGCCACCTCCTGCGACGGGAGCCACGCGGTGGAATTAGGGTGGTCAGTGTCCGCCAGTTCAAACGGGAGCCTCATTGTCCTCCAAATCCGTGTCTGTTGAGGAGTATCCCTTCTCTCCCTGAATAGAGTCCACAAACTCCTTTGACAACGTATATGGGTGGTCGTCCATCAAAGCTCTGGATAGCTGAGCAAAATCCTCTGTGTGTGGGTTGGTACCTTTTTTGCTAGTAACTTGTGGACGAGTGCTTGGTGCAGGGATCCACCCCTGCTGGAGTGCGCATTTATTTAGGTGGTGCTTGAGGGGCGCAATTGCCCTGATAAGACCTTAATTCACAGTGTTGCACCACTGCATCAAGGACCTCAACGAAGTCCTGCTCCAATGAGCCAGATGGCTCCTTCTTCAGATAGTCATCTTCAAAGAAGAAATCGGCCATTGGGTGAAAATAAAGATAGTGTCCACTACTGTAAATCAATTTGAAGGAACCTCAAGCGTATGGAGGAGACACGGGGAAGAGGAGTAACCCCAGACAATCAAAAACAATGTTGTGGTGGAGGGAGGATTTGTCAAGGCCTCTCTAGGCAGAGCCTATGCATGATTGTCTGGCCCACTGCTAATATTAGGCGTTGGGCGTCACTGGGGACTGCAGACAGGTCCAATACAGTAAATATTGCTTGAAAATCTGAGGTTTTTCCCACTCTCACTAGACTCGCGCACAACCATAAACAAGGTGTACAAAATGGCTGCCGCGCATTCGTGGTGCTGGCGCCTGTCAGACAACACATGAGGTCTGCGCGCGATCGAGTGACGTGCGGTCCTCGTCCCCAACTCCCACTCCACCTGAAAACTCCAGAGTGTGCGAAACGCCCGGCAGGGGAGGCAAAAGCGCCTCCCGATCGTGTGAAAAGGAACACCAGTATCGGTCAATCAAACCTGCGAGCGCACTAAAGAAGCGCTCGTTCACCTCAACAAAATCAATGAAATAACAATGAAAACCCCGCCAAACAGGGCAATACACACAATATTATAGGCAATAGTTTAAGTAAGATGCATTAATTAAGGCACATTAATAATCAAATTTAAGGCTAAACCCATACACTACAGCACTAAGGAGTAGTAAGGGTAAGGCACTTAACTGGCTTCGGAGCAGCAAAGAAAGAGGAGTGACTACCTCTGTGAGACCATATATAGGGTAATCTCTATGGTTATGGGACACCTGGTTCTCATGGGATTTGTAGTTTTATGAATAAAAAAGTGTTTTTATTGGCTGCTGTGTGATAAATGCAAAGAAATGAGAAGCTTAATCTGAGCCTCCGGTCCTGACATAGAATTGTCCATAAGGGACATGAATCAGCGAGGTCTTGCACCTGTGGTAGAACCCTGTGTGGGGTTGTTGGCTTTGTTCCTAAACCAGGGCTGAAATTTGGTGTTCTGATAAATGTCTTTGTAAATTTAGTCAACTTTTGGTTGTTTCTCCGAAGGAAAATTATCTACTTTCTTCCAGCAGTGAATCTTAGCATAGTAGCAGGACAGGTAAGTGTGTTTTTATTTAGTTTTAAATTAATCTTTAACTGTTTTTGTGGAGGCGGGTGGTGGAGGAGAGTGTAGCCAAGTTTCACGGAGTTAACCCCAACTCCGTGGACCTCTGCGTAGTCTCACTATGCCAGCTCCGCCCGGTATTAGTCTTTATACCCTCACACTTCCAAATGAAAATTACAATGGCGCACTTGTTCATGGACAAACACGAAAATTTAAAACTATATGACCTTTCTGCTCTCTTAAATTGCCATAATTCCCTTTTGCATCCCCTTATCAAAATTCTTCCAAACTTAGACCAGTAGAGGATCTCTGTGTGATATTTCATTAATAAACCAAATAAGTCAGGATGAGTACATCACTATATCTAAAGGTCTAAGTAAAGTTCTTGTGGAATGATTGGAATGATACAACTTCCAAATAAAAAAACTTCTATGTGGTTGTCCACAAGCTAGGACATCTCCACAGTGCAAGGCAGTTCTTAGATAAGCCTGGCAGCATTGTGTTACCAGAGTCCAGTCAGGGGAGAACTGTAGCTTCCACTACTATGCTAAGATTCACTGTGGAAGAAAGTAGATAATCTTGAACTGTTTTTCAAGGAGGCGTGCTGGCTAACTCCGCTCCGCTGTGGAGTCAGAGTTTTTCCATATACTCCGCGTTCCCAGCGGAGCGCAGAGTGGGCAAATCTCTGCACACTCCATTAGCGGAGCAGAGTATATGCCCAGGGTTAATAAAGGCCCATATGCTTAGGTAATGAGAGGCTCATTTCATAGGACTGTTCCTTTATGCACTCTGTTTGTTGCAGTTTACAGAAGTGGACTTTTCCCAGCAAGACTGTTCCTTATAGATGACATGCTGAGTGCAGTCATCATTGAGGGGCTTATTTATGAGGGGACTGCACCGACATTGTATCACAAATTTTGATGTGATGGCAGCCCAGGCAGTACTCTTGTGGCCAAATGCATCAGTTTTAGTAGGTCTGTGTTGGAAAAAACATGCTCTACTCAGAGACTAAAATATTCAAGGTAGGCGTTCCCCACTACAACCAATTGTAAAACCCACATGGTGATTTTTCTGGTTTTGTAAATGTGTGATGCATCATCGTCAAGCATCGCTCTGAGCCTCAAATACATCAAAACACCTGCACATTGGCAACCCAGGCATAGGAAATTATGCATTGGCTGTGGTACATGAAGCCAAGCCACACAAAACTGTTTGGAAAGCTCAACAGAGCCATGGAGGTGCTTACTTTGCAGCTGGGTGTTGTGATGAGTAGACCCCCCACCCATCAATGTAGGCAGCGCAGGCCAAGGAAGAGCATTTTTCACCAGCCAACTTCCCTCATTGACTTGAGGAGGATGAGGTCATCACATACTACCGACTCAGGAAGGAGTCCATATAAGAATGGCTGAACCAGACAGTTCCAAGGCTCCAGCCACCAACTACCAGGCCCATTAACATCTCTTAAAAAGGCAAGTTGATGGCTGCCCTCCACATGCTAGCATCTGGGTCATTCCAGATCACACAGCCAAAGTGGCAGGAATATCACAGCCATCTTTTTCTGCCTTCCTACCCTCTGTTCTGGATGCCATAATCTGCCGAACATCCCAGTACCTCCTCTTCTCCAAGACACAACAAAGCAACTGGAGACCAAGCAAGGTTTCTATGCCATAGCTGGATTCCCACATGTGCTAGGTGCCATGGATGGCACACATGTGCAACTGGTACCCCATGCAGCAAAATTATACCTGTACAGGAACTTGAAGCACACCTATTCTATCAGCATCCAGGCCATAGTGGGCCATCAGGGGATCTCACAATAGAGCGCTCGCAGAATGGATGATATGGAAATGGCCTACTTGTTGGTACGCAAATCTGAAATACCTAACATAACTACTAGCAGTAAGAAATTTATGACAAAATAGCCATCTCTGTGTCTGTTGACGGAGATAGAGCGATATTTATGAGTGGTGTGGCTCATACATGGACCATGCATCATGGTACACGTGTAGTGCAAACCCCCAAGTCACACAAGATAAGACATGGAAAGCCACTTTGTATGCGTTTGAATGGCGTAAAGGCACAGAGTAATGCAGCACTGGGCAAAGTGCATTTTACCATCACTGTGTGCAAGGGAGGTGTTCCATGGACATTGTGGGGGTGTCGCCATTCATCTCCCATGGTTCATGAGGCATGTTTTGTATCCCACATCAGATAAACTTAGAAATGTGACCAATCAATTGGTCTCCCTAGGTGATGTGTAATAAGGAAAAACAACTGAAGTGATCCAAGTCACTCCCGCTTCCTATGTGTGCAGTATTCTGCGTCACACATACATTGCTGTATGTGTATGTGTCGGCTGAAATGTGAGGAATGCGCAATATGGACTAAATACTGTGCGCTACTGCCCTTTCTCACTGATGCAGTGCAGTGCAGACAGGTAGCTTGCGGCACTGCACAGTGCCACTCTCCCAAATATCTAGGCAAGCATGTCATGTGCAAATAGTGGGAACAATGCACTGCATTGTGTAGACAAAGATGTCCCACATTGCCATGCAAGTACTAATCTGTCAATGGCAGTAGCAACAGTACATCAGTGAGTAGCAATGTTTCATTTCACTCTGTGGATGGAAGGAACCCCATAAACTGCACTGGTTATCAATTAATCACCAATGAAACCATGTGGCATGACAGACAAGCCTACATAAGTACAAAGGCAACACAAGAGAAAAGTCTGAGATTTGTGTCTTCCTAATGGCGTAAATACCCTTGGTATTAGCCAACGGTCAACAAGGGCAGTGGTGTGAGATCAATTACTGTGGACATGAGCAGGTATGTCACACATGGCAGTATAATTCTATGTTGACCAAAATTACTGTGCCAACACAAGAAGAAGTATGTGGAAAGGCCATGTGTGGAATGCAATGTTAGTGTAGGCCCCAGACATGTGTAAATGTCAATACTGGATGCCATTGTGACACCAACAGTACAAAACACACATATGTCTCAGCAATACTGACAGTCTACGTACACAAATACATGTAGGGTGAAGGCTGCATTGATTGATGTAACCAATTTGATGGCTCACCTGTTTTGTGGACTAAGTAGCCCAGATGAAAAGCATACGAATCCAGCAATGTGAAACTCAAACACAATTCAGCCAAACACGTTCAACATCAGTCATCAACATAGAATAAAGTCCAAACCTGGACAAGGCACAACAGTGTACTTAGGTTAACAATCTCAATATACTTTAGCGACAGCAATGAGTAAAACATAAAGGCACAGAAGGACACAATCCCCTACAAGTTAGAGTCACACATACATGTGACAAACCAATGTATTGTGCCTACCTTTGGAGTAAGGCAGCTCCTTGTAAGAACATCAGTGTGTCCCACATAAAGATGGCCCACACTGAAAAACACATGTGTCAATCTAAGTGCACCTTGACAACTTTTCTGACTAAAACAATAGTTGAATGCTGACAAGAAACACCATAACAATTCATGTGACATGTTTAAACTGCATCAAGTGTATGCACCAAAATCACATGGTAAAGGAAATTAACTTTGAAATGTCTCTGCCAATAGCATGTTGGCCACAAACAAAATCTTTTGTTTAACATGAACATATGTATGTGTGAGTTAAAAATGTTGGCACTGTCACAACCTACGTAAACAAATACCTGATCAATAATTAGTCACTAAACATATGTAGTGAGTGCACATAACATCGAGTGATCAAGAACAACTCTGAATACCAATCACAGTAAGCAACTGGATAAACATAAAAGTCAGGATGTAGAAGTGTACAATGTTTCAGGCCTTGCTCATTCTGATCATTTGCTATTACACAGAGAACCTGAAGAGACACTTTGAAACCTATGCATAACTGTCTAAGTACCACAAAGTACATATTGTGAAATGACACATATTGTAAAATACCGTAAGAAATGTGTTTGAGTCATTCAGTACACAGAACACTAAGCATGGGCGAATTTTGAGAATTCGCGATCCGCGAATTTGCGGATTTGCGAATTCACGATCTGCAAAATTCGCGAATTTGTGCGAATTTGTGGATTTTTGTTTTTTGCGTGTTCGCAGGGTTTTTTGCGTGTTCGCAGGGTTTTTTGCGTGTTCGCGGGGATTTTTACGTCTTCGCGAGCCGCTTGCATAGCGAAGTTACCCATGCAGTCGTTTATGGGAGAGGGAAAGAGAGATAGATAGATAGATAGATAGATAGATAGATAGATAGATAGATAGATAGATAGAGAAAGAGAGGGAAAGAGAGAGGGAGAGAGAGAACGAGAGACAGAAAGAGAGGCCGGATCTCTGAAGGGCAAGATTCCTGAGTTGCCCCTACAGAACATACAGCTTTTTATTTTTAGCAAAATGCATATGAACATTGTGCTGTAAAGGTCTCTTTTAGTTTAACCCCTCCTGACAACTCAAAATTGGTGTATTTGCCATCCTCTCCCTTCTTCCTGTTTTTTATAACTGTAAGTGCTTCCTGATGAGGTTTAATTCCTTGGACAGGTGCCTCGTTGCCTACTTGTAACTATTCTCTGACCCTGCTTCAAGGGTCAGAGCAGGGTCAGAGAATAGTTGCAAGTAGGCAACGAGGCGCCAGGAAGCAATTACCAGCAGGTGTTCAAGTTGAAGTTAATTTGTTTGTAACCCTTTTAAAAAAAGGCTACAAAGAAATTAGGTTCAACTTCTGCACCTGCTGCTGTAACCCTTGCCTGGCTGAAAATTCGTCCCCGCTGATTCGCGGATTTTACCGCGATTTCGCGAGATTCGCGGATCGCGAAATTGCGGAAAATCCGCAAATTCGCCCCCGAAACGGATTTTACGCCCACCCTTACATAAAACACATGGACAGGAATGTAGATGTAACAGAGAGGAAAAGCATTGACAGTTGTAATTTCTGTTTAACTTTTAACTGACCAAAGATATGGTCTCTAGCCATGGGTCATGACCCCAATAGCATATCCCCACACTGAGCCATAACTGCACTACAACCATGCACTGGCCAAGACCTGCAACACCGTGGAGAGAACCTTTAGTGTACTGAAGTCACGGTTCAGATGCCTGGACATGTCGTTGGGGAGATTGTTATACTCGCCCCCTAAGGTCTGCAAAATCATCCTAGTATGTGCCATTCTCCACAACATCTGTGTCTGGACAAATGTCCCATGGAATGTGTACTATGATGATAAGGACCCAATGGAGGAGTATAAAGATGAGGATGGAGGAGAGATCCAAAATCCTGGGAGTTGGTAACATACCCACATTGTGCAGAATTTCTTCTCTTAATGTACATGTACTTTGATGGACAGAAGGTCCGAAAGTAATAGGAAGGTCCTACACGGAAATACATTTTCTAATCCATTATTGGTGTTGGTGTTTGTCACAGTCCCAGTAAACATTAACTCACCTACATCTTTTCAAATAGAAGTAGGCCTGGAATTGTAATAATCATGCCATCAGACCTGTTGAGCAACATGGGGCCATGCGTCTTGCCTACCAGTTGCACATATACAGAAATGCAATGTGAAGCTGTATGCTGCATTAATGGTACAGGCCAGGCATGCCACATTTGTTATTCCAAATTGATCATTACTCTCCCCTTGCACTTGAGCAGTGCAGAGCTGTACAGCTAGCAGTATTGATGTGTTGTGCAGCAGCACAGTGTACAACAGATGGCTCTCAGTGAAGTTGGGAACACAAACCACCAATTATCATACTAAAAAATAACCTCACGTTGTTGTGTGTCTCAATAATGTGTTAACATGCAGAATGACAGTATTGTGCTGTTAGTAATGTTGTGGCAGATACCATCATAGAAAATGAGTGACATTTGTCATGGACAAAGGCCTAGTGTCATGCGAACATGTCAAGAATGCATGCATGCATGTGTGGCTTACCACAAAACACAGCACATGTGAAGTATTTCCTGTCTACATAGGGACATATACCACAACATGCTTTAGTATATAAAGGACACATTTGCCATGCACTGCTCAGCAACGTAATGAGGAACAAAGGCCTGCAAAAATACAATATGAGCAGATGACATTGTACAGTGTGTAAATAGCCAGAGCATTATGACATTGGGTAGGTTATATGCCAACTTCTGAACAACTAAAGAATACTGAGATGCCAAGAGTGTGATTTCAGTTGAATAAAAAGGCAGACAAAACTGTATATGCACACACACAAACTCATTGCACAGAGTCAGATGGAGTAATTGTGATGTGAGCTTCTCTTTGCATTACTCAATCGATCACATCCTTGACGCATGCTTCAGGCATGTCATGATGGGTACATCTGAAGTTCAGCATCCAGCCTTCTCAGGCCTGCACATGAATTAGATGTGTGCAATGATCTGGGCATATTGCATATGTGTGTTTCAGCTGTTGTGCACTTATAAAACACTGGGATATCATAGTTTTTTGATAAAAATGTAAAAATTTGTGAAAGCAATATTAGCAATGCTATGTCCTCTTTCATGTCTCCTAGGTGGACATCTTCCATTCTCAATGGGAGAGGTGGAATTCTTCAAGGACCCCAATGCTACCAGTAAGTGTAATTAGTACATGTATGTACCATTATGATGGCTCTGTGTGATCTATGTGGAAAAGTTCTATTGTGATGTGTGGTAGGAGATAACTGCGCAACGTTTCTTAGAGTGGCACATCTATAGTTATGTTGCTTTAGTCACAGGGAGCATCATCTGGTACACACTCTGCATGTGTTCCACACAGGCACATTAACTGATACAACAGATGGCACAAACCATAAGATCGGAAGTAAAAGAATGTCATAGCACAGTGAATTATGTTTTGCTAAGCAAGTTTGTGCAGGGATCAGTTTAAAATGTCCCAATTTGTGCAGAAAGCTTGGCCAGATGATGTGCATTATTTCTACATAGGCATTGTTACCCAGAATGGACAGGATAAGTATCATGGAATCAGATTCACATACAGAGTGATTCTGCAACATATGTTCCACCAAAATGCTGTGTCACGGGGTTAGGCATGCTGCACGTTTTAGGGATCTCCAGATAACATGTTTGTAGAAAACAGATCTGTCCCTGTAGCAGTATGTCAAAATTGTAGCAGAAATATGTCAACATGAATGTCAGTGGCACCTGGGTTGGCATCACTATGTAAACACATTTGAATATGGTAGTTACAGCATATGTTTTTTGTTATTGACCTGCATCTTCGTAAGCAATGGTTTGGGCCATAACTGACAACAAATGGCATGCCTACATGTGTGCTTGGTGATGTGTTTGTTAATCATAGGATGAACAGTTAGATCTTCGATATGTTAGCCTATCATGAGGTACGTCTGTTGTGATCTAACCTCAGGGGTACTTGAGCTTCCCTCATAGTTATAGAGCAAGGGTCCATGTATCATATACACATGCATTTTTTGGCCAGATGAGTAGTCTGACAAGCAAACACACACAACTGAGATGCTTTGTTCATTTAATTATGTATAGCTCCAAATGCACTCTTGGGATGATGTGTGTCCATGAGTATGTTTAAGTATGCCTCCTCAAGTCTGAAGCATGAGATAATGATTACATTTCTGTACTATTGCCTGTGGGTAAATGTTATCAATGTCCCCTGATCATGGTCTACAGGAGGTACATGACAACCCCCTATCCATTTATTGACTATCTGATACAGAGTGAGGGAAGACAGCAACTTGTGCAGCCTTGTGATAGTCCAGGTGGGCTATGCAAAGCCAAGCAACACTGTCTGTACTGAATCACCTTATTCACTTACACTTAAGTTGATCAACGATCAGCACATTTGCAGGACACAACTCGGACTTCATTGCCACCTACCCCACTCCTCTTACAAGTCCTCCCACCAGTGATATTAGGGGTGAGGAATTTACCTCCCAGCAGCGCAAGCCGCTCAAGCCACATTGGTCAGCAGACGCGCCAGGAGGCGCATTAAAGGAGGCCAGGGCTCCTGCAGCGCGGGAGCTCTTTAGTATTTGCCTGCCAGTATGCCCATCACTGCCTGGAGCCGTACTTCATTGCCGCCTACGCCACTCCTGCTATAAGTCCTCCCACCGGTGATACGAAGGGTGAGGACTATACCTCCCAGCAGCGCGAGCAGCGCGCACACCACACTCGTCAGCAGACTCGCCAGGAGGCGCGTTGAAGGTGGCCAGGGCTCCCAGCCAAGGGCGAGCTCATCTGAGTCCATCAAAGGCTGGAAGAGGCCGGGCTCGGCCACATTATTAACACTATAAAAAGGACTGGAAGATTGTAACTCACTGAAGGTATTGTGTGAACACTTAAAATCTTGAATTAATAGAGCCAGTTAAAATGAGTAAACGTAAATCTGATGTAGGGGTAGTGGGTACATTAGATGCCTTCTTGTGGAGAGCAGAGTCTGCACTAATACACAAGATAGAGCACACAGAGCATAGGTTGTCGTTGCAACCACAATACTCCCAGATTTCCAATGTACAGGAAGGGCCTTACAATCAGCAGGATGGTGTTGAAGTTACACTTTCCCAAAGCAATCAGTCGCAGGCTATATGAGTGGATTTTGAAATAAATATGTCCACAGAGATGCAAAGAAGGGTAATGGGCCAAATGTTACTACTAGGGGCCAATAGGCAAAAATATGCCAAGGTAATAGCTATGAACCACCGCCCAAAAAAAGGAAGGGCCGGGGTACAATGAAAAACAAGCAACAGTCACCAAAGGTAGCTAGGAGAAAAGTTAATGCCACTGAAAATGTGTGTAGGCAGGGACATAGTGTAGCGACAGTGACTAAAGTAAATGGGATCTTTTCAGGGCACGAAAAGGAGGAGGAACAATGGAAAAGGTTAGAGTCATTGGTTGTAGCCGTGTTGGGTTCTTTATCCCATAAATTATCCCAAATTGAAGACAGACTTGCTAAGCTGGAGGAGTCTATCATTAACATCTCCATGGCCCAGTTGAATGCACGCTCAGAAAGGGGTACTGGTACACTATCTATGAGTGAAAATAGGAATGAGAGTGGGGCTCCTATAATTAATATGGAATTTAATAATGGTCATTGTCCTACTACATCGGACAACAGAGCTATAGACCCAGTTAGGGTTAATCCCCCACAGCAAAGAGTAACATCTCCCATGTCATCCCGACCAGGACATCAGCAAAGATTAACAGCTTCCAAATCTGTAACTGGGCCTTCTACTGCCAATGGGAGGCAAACATTGGGTGAAGGATTGGGACCTGCTACAACACAGATCGCTCAGAGAATTTGTGAGGGGGCTGTTACCAACCCAAGTTTTAATTTTCATCTACCCCCAGAAGTAACTCCCTATGTAGTTGTCCTGGCAAATGTTCCACTTTTATTACCCAATGTCTTGGAACACTGGTCAACTTTGCAGAATAAATGCTTACATTTAGTGACCTCGAGGACTGGGATTAAAGACAGGCTCTTTTCAGAGCTTAAAATGTTCTGGAGAGTGGGGTTGGGTCGGCAATTCCTCCAAGTCCCTACCTGGTGATTTTGTGGTCCTAACCTTTAAGTCGCCAAGCCTTGTGCAATTAATCCTGGAGAGGGCCGGAAATAGTTACATTACGGGGCAGGAGATAAACATCCTCCCGCTGGGATATTTTTATCAACCCCCCCCCAGAGATCTTGGTCAATCGAGAGAGGGGAGGAATATTTCCAGAGACTGCGCAGCGTAGAGATGTTCTTCCACCTAGAGATGTGTGGCAAGCGAGGGGGAGCAAATATTCCTAGGGATTAGGCAGTATAGCGATGTGATAACATGTAGCAATCGCTATGAAATTTTTAACTTACTTGAAGGTGTAGATTGACTGGGCAATTGTGTGACTTATCCAGCTGACACTCTCCCGAAACTCGAGGTTGAGGGAAGGATGGCGGTGGTGGTAGTAATATATCTCCAGGTGAGATTCAGGAGGTCTTTCAACTCTGATCTCTTATTGAGGCACTCACTAATGTAGGTGGTTTAACATACACCACAGAAGCGTCAACTATCCCACCTGGTAGGAGGGACGAAGCCATTTATAACTTTGTGTTCAAAGTTAAGTAATTCTATCTGGCGTGATTTTATAGAAGCTTATGACGTACTATGCCTCGAGGAAACATGGATTAAAGAGGTAATTCACATTAATGGGTACAAGACATTCCACACTTCAGCAGTTGAGGGATTGAGAAGAAGGGCAAAGGGAGGGCTTTCTACCTACATTTCAAATATGCTGAATGTGAAAAAGATGGACACGTACCTGGAGGTGATCTACTACCAGCTAATTGTAATTGACCTGGATAGAAGGCAACATATCTTAATGGCAAATTTTTGTAATAATATTCCCTCTGAAAAAGTGTGACTGGTAGTAACAAAATTGATAAATGAATTGAAAAATGTAAGCAGTAAAAGTTCTAAAGATCCAATGGTCATTGTGGGAGGAGATTTTAATTGCCCGTTATGTCCAAATATGGAGGGAAAACAGTGTGGTTTTATTTATGAAGAGGGGACTGGCTATACTCATTTTTTTCACTTGGCCCTGGGAGACTTGTTTAGTGAAATGGTTTATAGTCTTGACTTAGGTTTTGTGAACTAATCATGCGATCGCTGTGCTCCTATGGACTACACCTTCAATGGAAGAGGTCTATGTATTTTTTTCAAATAGCCACCCTTCTAGACTTCGCTCTATCACTGTTTTTTTTTTAATTTTTTACATTTTTATTTTAAGGTAGAGATCACGAATACAAAATACAGCATATAACTTATCATCACGCTGTTGTGGAGTTATATTATACTAAATATTCTTTTCAAGAGGAAAAACAAAAAAGAGACAGTAAGAATTAAAGAAGAAAGAAAAAGAGAAAGGCATGTACATAAACCAAGTCTAGCCGTTAATCGACAGCAAAACAGACTTTCAATAAATCAGATGTTTTGTATCTTATAAAGTAGAACAGGTACTGCAGCATTTCAAAACAGTCCACTGGGGAAAATAATTGTGAATGTTAAGCGAGATACAAAGAATGTCAGGATTGATCAGTCTTCTGCCTGCATATATGCACGGACCGGTCCCCATATTTGCTGCCCCAGTGCCTTTTTCCACTTTCCCTTAATAGCATACAGATTATATTCCATGTTATAAGTAAAGAAAAATCGATTTCGCCATGCTTCAAATCAGGGGAGGTCAGTTTGTAGCCAACAAGAGGCAATGCAGAGTCATAAAACCGCAGTTTCCACAAATATCAAATAGCCAGTGTTATCGGTGGACTCAGCTCGTGCACCCCCCGTGTCTATACTCAACAAAATCTGCATTAATGACAGCTGGAAAGGAGTGCTCAGAATCTCGGATAGGAACTTATTTACATGTCCAAACAACTCCCCTAATTTTACACACGTGTCAAAGATATGCATTACATCTGCCTGATGGGCACCGCATCTGAAACATTTTCCTTCTGGATCTCCACCTCACTTTGAAATTTTGTCTGGAGTACGATACAGATAAAACAAAGTTTTATAATGTTGCGTTACAAGGTTAGCAGACATAAGTATTTGTCCGGCTAGTTCAATTGACCTCTCAAGCGGAATTGCTTGACTTCCTAACCTGCTCTCCCATTTGCTCACTTGTGCATCTAAGTCGTTAGCCATAGCCTCTATCATTAAATTATAGAGTACTCCAATCCGAGCACCTTTCTTATTAGCCTCAATAAGAGGGTTAAGTACCATGCTTATATTAGTTTTCATTAGGTACTCACAGATTTGCAAGTATTTAAAAAAATGTGTGGTTGGGAGTTGATATTGCTCCTTTAACTAACTAAATGACTTTAAGCCGTCCCCTGTATACAAATCCCCAACTGTGATTAAGCCTTTTGTTCGCCAACTCACCACTGTCCTATCCCAGCATACACTGGGATGGAGAATCGGGGCGGTCAATGGAGTATATAAGGAGGTCTTTTCAATTTTGTAGTAATTTTTTATTGCCTTCCAGACTTTAAAGGCAGCGGCCAGCACCTTAAATCTAGTGCGTTTATAATAGTTCCAATCCGTATTAAGAAAAAGACGATTCCTGGCTTCCGAACCCATTAACAGGTCATATATTGATGGCTGCAATGCTCGCTTCTTAGGTCCTACCCCTGTAAGCAAGATATTCATACGAGAGAGCATGCAGGCATAGTAATATAAAAGAAAGTCAGGTACCGACCAACCTCCAACAGCCCTTGGCAATACCATGTATTTTTTTTGCGCGCCGCTCCTTTCCCCGGGCCCATAAAAATTTCATACAGATCGCCTGGAGTTGTGTGATATATACCAGGGGGATCTCTAATGGCATTCATCGATAGAAGTACAGAATCTTTGGTAATACCATCATTTTTAAAGTGTTGCACCTGCCTACAAGCGTTAAGTGAAGGCATTCAAATTGATCCAGTTGTTTACGGATCCCACTAAGTAGTTTCTACCAATTAGATTCTACCGTATATGCAGGCGAGGCATTGATCTGCACCCCTAGATATGTAACCTCTGTTAGAACCCGGGTATCTGAAAAACACTTAATGTTTACACATAATATCTGGGTCTTAGCCATATTTAATTTATACCCGGATACTGAGTCATATAACACTGCCAGATGTTCGATCTCAGGCATTGCCATAGCCAGCCTTGGAGAGAGCACGGCTACGTCATCGGCATACGCTAGTGTACAATACTGTTGTTGTTGTATCCTGACTGGAGATATCCGAGGGCTCTGCTCCATCATTTTTAAGAACGGATCCATGTAAAGGGCGAATAACAACGCGGAACAAATGCATCCTTGCCTTGTCCCCCTTTGTATTGAGACTATTGCGGATTGCAGCCCCATTACAAAGATCCGCGTGCTCGGTTGTTGGTATAGTGTCTGTATTGATTTTATGTATTTTGGTCCGAAACCTCGAGCCTGCATCAGGTCCCATAAGAAGGCCCACAACACTTGGTTGAAAGCCTTCTCGGAATCCAACAATATAAGGCTCAGCAGGACTCCCAAGCCGTTTGCATGGTCTATTAAGGAAGTCACCCGGTTGACATGGTCGGTTGTACCGCGTTTGGGAATGAACCCGTGCTGATATACAGAGACCAAGGAAGATATCACATCTGAAAGCCTTGTCGCCAATATTTTCGAATACGTTTTCCCGTCGGTATTCAACAGCGAGATAGGCTGGTATGAGGATGGTTGATCTGCCGGTTTCCCCGTCTTTCTAAAGACCACTATGCTGGCTTCATGCCACGTTTTAGGGTACTTTCCTATCTGCGCGGATCTAAATGTGGCGAGCATATCATGCTTCAAGACTTGAAAAAATGTTTTGTAAATCTCTAATGGAAGCTTGTCTGGTCCAGCTGCCTTGCCTGCTGGAAGTGCATTAATTGCTGTTTTAAGTTCAGACATCACTGTTGGAATCTCTAATTTAGCTACTATCTCACTGTCCAGATTTTGCGCAGAGAATTGTCCTAGTAGATCTGCGGCTTTACTACTATCATAATCTTCTCTGGCATATAACCGAGTATAGAATTGTCTAAAGGCTTCTACGATTTCCATCTCGCTTTCTACTGTTTGCCCAGCTGCGTTTTTTCTACATTTAATCCGTTGCGCAACTTCCCTAGTTCTCATTCTCTGGGCCAGGCACCTGCCACTTGCCTCCCCGTACTCATATAAGAACTGACGCTTAGTGGCATAAGTTTTTGCTGCCTCCTTACTCCAGTGGTAATATACTTTAGCCTTACATCGGGCTACTTCTGCTGCTGAGTCCTGAATGTCTCTACTCAAGCTTATATCCTGGACCAACCGCTCTTTGACCTTTCCTAACTCATTGTATAACTCCTGCAGTTTGGCACGTGAGTGTTTTTCCGCATATAACCCAAAGCTAAGAATCTCCCCTCTGAAAGCCGCCTTAAACGTATCCCAGACTATCTCCCCCTCAGCACTCCCCCTATTATAGTTAAAAAACTCTGCAATCCATTCACTCATATACTCTTGAAACTTTGTATCTAACAGTAGCTTGCGATCAAACGTAAATTCCCGGGGGTTTCTAGGGCAACAGATTGTCTGGATGGAGAGGACTACAGGGCCGTGATCAGACGTGGCACGAGGATATACTTGCATTTTTGCACCGTGAAGTAAACTTTGAGGCACTAAAAAATAGTCCAAGCGAACCATTTTCTGGTGAGGTGCCTAAAAGAAAGAATAACCCGGGCTACCACTCCGAAGATGAGACCAGGCATCAATCAGTCCATGTGAGGTAAGGAGCGCCTGCAATGATCAAAATACTTTAGGTTTCCTGCCTACATACAAATATTCATCATTGCCTAAAGAATCTGGTTGGAGATTGATATTTAGATCCCCACAAACTATTACTGGGGTAGGCCAGGTTGATAGTTCTGCAGTAAGAAGCTCTAGGACAGCTGACTCATCAAAGTTAGATCCGTAAATGGAACACAGCGTGCATTTGAAGGTGTCAATGGTGTATTCTGTAATTACCCATCTACCACCACTGTCCTCCAAGACTCGCCCGGAACCTATAACATGCTTTTTGGCTAATATAGCAACACCACGGGTCGTGGTAGTTTGCTTAGTACATACTAAAACATTATAGCCAAGTTCCATCAAAACCTTCTGCTTAGCCCATGGTATATGCATCTCTTGGAGAAATATAATGTCACAATGCAACCACTGCAACTCCCTAGCCACCCGTTGTCTTTTATTTATAGCATTAAGACCCCTGATATTCAATGTACCTAATCTCAGCATTCTAACCGCCATTTCATGATCTAACAAAAAAATAACCGACATGCCCTTCCTCCGCTGCCCTGCCCACCACACATACACAATAAACAGAACAAAATGCACTTGTGATCTCCTTTTAAATGTAACCCCTCCCTCCCAGGTTGACCCCAACCGGGCCCCCCCCTCCCCTCCACCCTTCCCTCCCCATCCACCCACCCCTCCCCATCCACCCACTACCGGGCATAAGGACATAGTCCTTGGTGATGCGAGTGTGCAGTGTCCACCCCCACAGTGAGCCCGCCAGGGCGTCACCCTTTCAAAACTTTTTCCCACTATCATTTGCCAGGACAGTAACAGAGAAAGAACAACAGAGCAGATTATCTCTAACCAAGATTATCAATTAACCAGGGCTACGTGAAGGTACCAAAAAAAAACATCTCTATGACATCTCTGTAGCGTTTAACATTTATGTCTTTTAATCAAAAACCCAAAACAGCATATTTCTGATTATAAATGTCCCATTAATCTGCTCAGAAACCGCCATAAAGTTATATAGCAGACTTAATTTATACTGCTAATGCAGGCTGAAGTTGACGGGGTTCTTTACTGAACCGAATTCACACCCTGTGAGTTAATTTACAAAGGTCTAGCTTTCCAACTCAGTTGGAAAGCTGACTCATCAAAGTTAGAACGAATTCTGAAAACCTCCCCTCTGCCGAACATCCTAGATAAGGACTTTGAGCTTGGCAACACTGCCGAGGAGAGCTACAATCTCGAGTTCATTGGATAAACTGGCACCCCTTCGGAAGGCACGGGGTAGGGTGAACCGAGCTAGCCCTTGGTACACGAGCGAACTTCGCCAGCTCAAACTCGACTGTAAACGTGCAGAAAGGGCGTGGAGGAAACAATACCTAGATTCGGAGAAAATTGTGTTCCGGTCTGCTATACATAACTACAAGGCTCAGATCAAGTTGGCTAAAGCGTCCTATCTTGAATCCACCTTGAATCATGCCCCCAACAAGACACAGGCCCTTTTTAAAATTGTCAGAGATCTTGCCCATCCCAGGTGTGTGGCCAGTTCTGTCCCCTCATCGCAGGCTCTCTGCGATTCTATTGCTGAGGCCTTTGAGGAGAAAATCCGCAGAATCTTGGAGGGTCTGCAGGATCCAGTCAATTCTCCTAATGGATCGGGAGCTCCGGAGGCGATGGCCAGTCGACCCCTGCAGGGGATTCCTTACCCCTGTTTAGAAGCTCCGGCCTCACCTTCCAGTCGACCCCGACCAGAGGATCAGGCTCACAACTTGGGAGCTCCGGCAACTGAGGCCGGTCGACCCCTGTTGGGTAGCTTTTCCCTTCTCTCCGTGGATCAGGCACTCAGTCTGGGAGCTCCGGCGATGGAGGCCAGTCGACCCCAGCTGAGTAGCCTCTCCTTGCTCTTCCCGGACCAGGCCCTCAGTTTGGGAACTCCGGCGAGTGAGGCCAGTCGACCCCAGCTGAGCAGCTCTCCCCCGCCCCCCTTGGTCCGGGCCCTCAGTCTGGGAGCTCCGGCGACTATGGCCAGTCGACCCCAGCTGAGTAGCTCCTCTCTGCCTCCTGCGGACCAGTCTCTCAGTCTGGGAGCTCCGGCAAGTGAGGCCAGTCGACCCCAGCTGAGTAGCTCTTCTCTGCCTCTTGCGGACCAGTCTCTCAGTCTGGGAGCTCCGGCAAGTGAGGCCAGTCGACCCCAGCTGAGTAGCTCTCCCTCGCCCCCCTTGGTTCGGGCCCTCAGTCTGGGAGCTCCGGCGACTAAGGCCAGTCGACCCCAGCTGAGTAGCTCCTCTCTGCCTCCTGCGGACCAGGTTCTCAGTCTGGGAGCTCCGGCTAGTGAGGCCAGTCGACCCCAGCTGAGCAGCTTCCTCCCGTCTTCCTTGGTCCGGGTCCGGGCCCTCAGTCCGGGAGCTCCGGCGTTTGTGGCCAGTCGACCCCGGCTGAGTAGTCTTCCCTTGCCCCCCCTGGACCAGGCACTCAGCTTGGGAGCTCCGGCAACTGAGGCCAGTCGACCCCTACTGAGCAGCTTTCCCCTGCCATCTTTGGAGGAGTTTAGCAGTCTGGCCCTTACGATCTCATCCGGTTCGCCTCTTGACCCTCTTCCGCCAAAACTCTGGAGGCTGTTTCAGGAGGAACTTTTCCAGCCTTTACATTCCATCTGCTGCCAGTCATTTGAAACAGGGATTGTACCGGGTTGTTGGAAGAAGGCAGTGGTATCTCCGCTTTTAAAAAAACCTACGCTGGACCCTGCCTGTCTTTCCAACTACCGGCCAATCTCTCTGCTTCCTTTTCCAGTGAAAATCATGGAAAAGTTGGTTACCCGCACTCTATCCGACTTCTTGGAAGGAAACACCTGGCTGGATGAGACGCAATTTGGCTTCCGCCCAGCTCATGGGACGGAATCCGCGTTAGGGACCGTGCTTGACAATCTGCGGACGCGAGTCGACAGTGGTCGGGCAGCCTTCTTGGTGCTGCTCGACATGTCGGCCGCGTTCGACACGGTCAGCCATCCAACCTTGATAGCGAGGCTGGAAGAGTGTGGAGTTGAAGACAAGGCTAGGGACTGGCTAATTTCCTACTTGGATAATCGTCAACAACGTGTGTCGCTCCCTCCCTTCAGTTCAGAGGAGCGGAGAGTGGGACAAGGAGTACCGCAGGGCTCAGCCATCAGCCCTATACTCTTTAACATTTACCTCCGCCCACTAGTCCAGCTTATTAAATCTTTTGGGATCTCTGCATTTAACTATGCAGATGATACCCAGCTGGTCTTTTCTCTGGAGGGACAGGGTGCGGTCCCATTGGAGACTTTTCACCGATGTATGCAGGCCACAGCGGATTGGCTCCGTTTGAACTCGTTACAGTTCAACGGTACGAAAACCGAGGTTCTGCACTGTTCCGGTGACCGAATCCCCAGGGACCTCCCAGACGATTTCTGGCCCCCGTCCTTCTCTGAGTCGGTGTCAGTCGCACACTCGGCGCGTAATCTGGGGGTCACTTTTGGGCCTAATTTACAGCTGGATCTGCACGTAAACAAGACCACGTCCACGTGCATGATGCTTATCCGGATGCTGCGTAAGGTTCTACCTCTCCTCCCTGAGCAAGCCAGATCCGAAGTAGTGCGGAGCACTATCTTAAGTCGACTCGACTACTGCAACGCACTACTATTGGATGCCCCTGTAACACTACTGGGCAAGCTCCAAAGGGTACAGAACCTGGCTGCCAAACTCGCTCTGTCCCGCCCCTACTACAGCTCGTCTACAGCAGCATTAAAGGATCTCCATTGGCTGCCGATTCATCTCCGGGTCCGCTACAAAGCCGCATGTATAGTGTTCAGAGCTATCCACGGCTTGGGACCTATCCCGCTGCGGAGAATGTTTGCTTGGTATCTTCCAGCCCGAGCCTTACGCTCCTCGTCATCCAAGCTGTTAGTGGTCCCGCGCTTCCAGAGAGTGAGGATGGGTGGCCGTTCGTTCAGAGTAGCGGCGGCCAAACTCTGGAACTCTCTGCCACTATCTCTTAGGAGCCTTGAGGCTCTTCCAGCCTTTAGAAAGGCGTTGAAAACCCACCTCTTCCCGAGGATAGGCTAGTTGCTGAAGCTGTTGTTAGATCAGGGTTCAAAGCGCCAGGATGCCCTTTGTGGTGACAGGCTGCGCTCTATAAGTATACCACAATACAATTAAGGTACTCAAGTGCTAGTGTCTATTGTCTTCAGGTACGCTTGTGCCTGAGATTCATCTGTGAAGTATTTAGATTGCCCCTTATAAATCACCTTGAGCTTTGCTGGATTTAGAAGGAATACTTGTGCTCCTTTAGCTTGAAATGACGAGATCAGCTGTCTAAATTGCCATGTTAGTGTGACAGTTGAGGGACAAAAGTCCGGGCGAACGAAGAATTCGCACACACAACCAGTGCGGCACTTTTCCGGGCGGGCTAAATCATATAATGCTTCCCTCAATATGAAGTTATTTAGGGAAATCAATATCGCACGTGGCAGTGCTTTAGATCCCGCTGCTGAGTTTGAGGCTCCCTGAGATTTGCGCTGAGTAAATGGGTACCGATGTGCCCTAATAATCTCATTCTCCCATTGCCAGTCACTTAGCTCTGGAAAGGTTTCTGTAAAAGTCTGAATAATGAATTTACGCACATCTTTCCCCTCTCTTGTTTCAGGTATGCCTAAAACTCGTAGGTTATTGCACCTTGCGCGGTTTTCTAAATCTGTCAGCTTCAATTCCACGTCAGCTCTAGTCGCCTGTAAAGTCTCCATAGCCACTTGTTGTTTTGACAGTGAGTCTTCGGCACTGGAGATACGTTCCTCCATTTCTGTAACTCGCGTGGTGAGCTCATTGAAAGATTTAACCATTCGGCGCATGGTGTTTTGAAGTTTCCGGACTTCTCCCTGAGTGCGATTACTTTCGGCTTTGGTCTCTGCTCTATGTGCCATTATACTCTTGTTGATTATGTCCAGAGTAGCCCCACTTGCATCCTCTTCCATTAGCCCTTGATTCAGGCCTTGAACTTGTACTTGCTTTTGCTGTTCGCTGTCCTCACCTTCCCAGGTGGGCTGCGCAAGAGAGGTCATTGCTTGTGTTCAGCCCTCTACCTCAGAATTCCGTCTTACGGTATCTTGGTAGTCGACCAAGCCTTTAGCCTGTGTGGGTGACTGCACTGTGTCGTCCACATCCTCGTCCTCCCCTGTAAGTGCCTCCTCTTCTCACCTGGCAAGCTACTACATTTGTCATCAGAAACAGCTGAAAGATCTGACATAGAATAAAACTTGCCCTCTGAGATTGCAGATTCTGTATCATCTACATCTTCATTTACCACCCGTTGCTCTTTATTTATTTCATCCCCTGCATTGATATAACACTCAGGGGAAGCCGAGCCGTCCATATTGTCAAAATTACCTGCATTACCATTTAATGCTATCACAGTAGCAGATTTTGCGTGGACCATAGTGCTTTTCTTCAAGAAAATTGCATGCACCACAGGCGTTTTAGAGCCTTTTCCAGTTCCCTTCACATTTGTATTGATGTTTGCTTTAGGCTCACCTTGGATAGGCTTGTTGGGCGCTGCGGGTACAGCAGATCCTGTTGCAGCTCCGATGCTGTTTCCTGATAAGCCAGGCATGGAGTCAGGGGGGTTCAGGGCTTCAACAGTACTTTTACCATTCACAATCCCAGCGCCGGCAGCGCTAGCGTTGGTGCCGTTTTTTTCCAGCCTCTGCCTTTCGGAGCCATACTCGACCGACTAGAAATCCTGGTAGCAGTCAAAAATATCTGGCAACAATGTCCGGCAACAAAATATCAGAAAGTATCCAGGGAGGGTCCGGTAAAAGTCCAGGGTGAAGTGCAGTTTTAATCTTCAAACACGGCAATTGCACACGCTGTCGCTCACACAGACTGCGAGCCGCAAGCAGTGCTGCCTTTGAGCTCAGCCTGTTGGACTCCGCAACGACCGCCGACCTGAAGGGATGAAAGGCGGGAGAGCCCACCCCAAGCTCCGAAGCACGCCGCCCAAACCCAGCGGGGAAACAAACACCGGGACGTGACCCACACCGCCGTGCTGCTATGCTTCACAGAGGGAGTTGGATTTCAAAGGATCAGAAAAGACCCGTTCGGCTCTAGCAGCTCCAGCGGCACTCCGACGGTGTTCAGCCTGCATACAGAGGGAGAGTTGATCAGTTCCCTGGCATCTTCACTGTGCGGGTGAGGAGCGCACACTCACACGCCATCCACGCGGCCGCCATCTTGCCCGTCCTCCCTTCCTCCGCTCTTTCACTGTTGATGATGATTCAAGTGACCACTTTCCATTATTTTTTTCTATATCATTAGCGATAGATAAATCTACTAGGCATGATAAGTTTGACCAGGCCTTAGCAAGCATTGCATTGGACAAAACAAATGGCCTTGCGTAGGTCACTGGTGGATCCTCTCTTGATCACATTAAAGGTGCTTGGGAATTGTAAATTGGCTTTTGAGATTTGCCTAAGGGATTCAGCTTCCCCGGTTAATATCTTGACCTCATTTCAACTTATCTCCCATGATATGAAGGAGGCATTATTTGTTCGGAGTATTAAAAAAAATGAAAACTCAGGGATGTTTGATTCACACTGCACTCAAGCCTATACCAAGCTAAAAAAGGTATTAAACGAGACCCCTAGAAATCTAAATGGTGTGAGACAGGCAAGAGCTGATTATAGAGTAGCACTTAAGAAAATAAAAATCTCTCTGTGAATGATGCCTGGAAACCCCTGCTTAAGGCTGCAACATTTGGTGACAGCTCGGCGTTTTGGAAAGCTGTTAAAGTACCCTTCTTGAGCCAAGGAGGTGGCCGGACAATGGCAATTGCTATAAGTGAGGACCTCTGGGTTGATCACTTCACAAAGGTATATGATTCTGTGGATAATTTTGAAATTGTCCATGAGAAAATCTCTGTGGAGACTTTCCCCCAATATTGTAATCTCCAGTTTACAATGGACGAAGTTAATTGGGTAATCTCAGCAAGCCTGGATAGCAAAGCAGCCGGTCCAGATAGGGTGCTGGTTGACTTGTGTAAGAAAAATCTGTCTTTATGGGGCCCACTTATTACTGAAGCAATTAACGCCAGTTGATTTGCTCCCTTTTTGAAAACTTGGGCTGAGTCCACTATTGTACCAATTTTTAAAAAAAGGGAATCGTTAGGACCCTGGGTTCTATAGTAACCCTGGGCGGAGAACTACGCTCCGTTCACGGAGTTTGCGAATTTTCCGCAACTTTGCACTTCGCGGAGAGCGTGAAGCTGTCGACTACTTCGCAATCTACAGCGTAGCGTAGTAGTTTTTCTTCTTCGCGCGCTCAATAGCATACTCGCGTGCGCGGTAATGACTTACCATGGTTCTGCGTTCACTTTCTCGCTTTTCTCTACTGGTCGCGTTCGCTACGATGTTTGGAATCCGGCCGCACAATCCCATGCGACTTTGAGAACGCGATTACGTCATTCACACGCGCAAACATGTCATGGGACGTGCGATCCTCCTTTCAGCGCCATGTTGGTAAGATCACGTTTCCGAACACGCAGAAACTGCAATCTGGCACAGAATATCTCTCGAGCATGTCAACATTTTCTCAAAAATGTTCATTTAACCCCTCAGATTGTGATTTGGCTGTATTTGTTTGGGCTAGGAGTCCTCTTTTTGTTTCTACTCTTTTTTTCAAGAGAAATGAAGTGCCCCTGAGTCTCCAACTTCCTGTTCCTGTCCACCAGGCTCCTCCCAGTGCTTTGTCCATGTGGTGTTCACTTTCATTTGGAATTGGAGCTGGAAGGATCACTCTTTGTGTTTGTCTGCTGCATCATAGCATTTAATTGGATTTATTGAGGAATTTTGGATTTGAACTTTTCTTTCACAAGTAAGTTCGAGAATTGAGAATTGGTGTACTGTAAATGTTTTTTTTTTTTTTTAACTACAGTTTTCTGTGCTTCTCAATCTTTCTTAAAAATTATTATTGAGGGAGGCCTGTACTGTTTTGGTAAATTTGCACAGTGCTACAACGCGACCTTACAGTTATTGTCTTCTTCGCGCGCTCAATGTGCGTGCTCGGGCACGCGATCACGACGTTTTGTACAGTTCGCACCGCCGAACATGCCGAATTTGCACTCTCGCGAGCAATATCTCTCTAGTTGCCTAAAACGTTCCCGAAAATGTAGATGCTGTTCATTTTGCTAAAAGAAACTCCTCAGGTTGTCATTTGCTTGTAGTTTTTGGAGCATGGACCACTTACTGTTTCTGTCCTCTATGTACCTTGTTGTTTGAGGGTGGCCTGACCATGTGGCCGGCTTGGCGGCCATTTTGTCAAGCCAAGCATTGTCCTTTTGCCATAGGAATGTATTGTCTGTCTTCTCTTTCTTTTCATGTTTTTGGGGGAGGCACTGGCCAGGCCATGTGGGGGCGGCCATTTTGTGTGACCTTCCATCCTGGTTTAGTTTTTTTGCCGCAGGCCTACAAAGTTGTGTGATTTTTTTCTGCCAGTAGGCCTAGAGTCCCAGAGATAGTCAGCGGGGATACTTGATATAGCGGTTTCCATTTTGTCTGTTGAATTTAACATCATTTAGGGCATGGGTGGCAATGCATTGAGTTTTCAAATGTGGTGTTTGGGGTGTAGTTAACTGTTTGGGGGAAAACTCCAAATGCCTTTGTTGTTTGTGTTGTTGTGTAACTTTCAAACCTTGTAGCCATGGGGATTCTCTTTTTTGCATTAAGCTGTGATGTAGGCATCCTCCTTTTTCTGGCCATATAGGGAGGGATATAGGCCTCCTTGAGTTTATTTTTTTTTGGCCTTTACCCATGTACCTGTGATGAGAGTGCCCATGTGGAGCTGTGGTGGTAGTAGTAGTGTGCTGTTTTGTTTTTGACAAATTGGTCTGTGTCTTGCCATTGTTCCTGTTGGCTTACTACTGTTCACATCCCCATTGCTATCTGCTGCAGGTCACTGATGCTGCATCCATCCAAAATGATGCACAAATTAAGGATAAACCAGTTCCGCTTCCACTACATTTGCATTTTAATTCTTTGCTATTCTTACTCTTACTGGATGTACTAATACTTCTAGTAGTAATTAAAGCTAAAAAAAATCCATATTCGACTGATGTTGTTCTGCCTTCTTTGCTTGTAGGTGCACAAAAGACTGAAGAGGAGGTGTCTGTCATCATTCATCGCCTGTTCTACTGCCAGACAGACGTCCTTCCGTACTACGTCACGTGTGGTGCGAGTGACTAACCTGACCACACATCATTCTCAGCAACTTGTGCAACTGAGTACTGCTGCTGACATCTGAAGAAGATGGGCCCAAAGAAAGCAGGTACCAGGTCCTCCAAGACCAAGAAAGTTGCTGAGAAGAAGGAAGAACAGAAGAAGGAAGTGACACTTAAGTCTGGTGTTGACCCGAAAACCTTTTTGGGGGAAAAAAAGTACGCCTGCAGCAGCAGTGACCGGGGTCCAAGCTGGGGCCAGCACCTCCGCATCAGTGGGCCCAAGCCACCACCCCAGGCCCAAGCAGATGAGTGGGGAAGAGGTAGCCAGCCTAATGGTGGAAAGAAGTGATACTGAGCCTGACCTGAACTTATCTTTATCTCAAAGTAGTACACATTCTATGCAAGAGGGAACACAGCAGAAAAGTGGTGAACAACAACCAGCGCCGCAATAGTAGATGTTCAACTAAAACAACTACCACAACCACCGCCTGCAATAGTTATTCAAGAACCACCACCAGCAATAGTAGTTGTTGTTCCTCCCGAAGTCGGGCAGTTCAGGAAATTGAGCCTGATGCAGAGCAAGAAGAGGCAGCACCTCATGCAGGAGATCTATTGTTTTCCAAATCCCCACCAAGGAAAAGGAGGGTTAGTCCATCGAGTTCTTCGCCAAGCATCCCTTCTGATGATCTTGACCTCAATTGGGAGCCAGAACAATCTGAGCATGAGAGGGAGAGACATCCCAAGAAGACCAGGCTAGGGAAAAGGAAGGTTCCAGGAAGCCTACCACTTATGGAGTGCGATGTTCAGCAGCCGGATAATGATGATGGTGATGATGAGTCAGACCCAGTCATCACAAGCATTACTCCTAGCCCTGAGGACATGGAGACCAACATTTTAACCCTATCAAGAATGGCTGCGACTAGGGATGTAGTAGCACACATACCACCAACACAGGCCACACCAAAACTACCTCCAGCTTCCATTTTTACATTTGCACAAAGCCGGCAGCGTCCTACATCCAGCACAAGTTCCACCTCAGCAGAAGTAGGTAGTGGTACTACTGCGCAGCCACATAGTGAAGTTCACCACACAACCTCCAGTTCATCCGGCATTGGAAGTGGCACCTCTAGCAGGAGACAAAAGTTAAGCTCCCCAGTGTGGGACTTCTTTACAGTTAGCGCAAATGAGGAGAACATTGCTATATGCTCCATTTGTCATTCCTCTGTTAGTCGTGGTAAGCCTGGTACAAACTATGGTAACGGAGGCCAAATGACCCATATGAAAAAACACCACGCAATCAAGTGGGAGGACCACCTACGTATCATAAAAGCAGGAACCATTAATGTTGGTGGGAAAGCAGTAGAAGGTCCACGGATCGGACAGGAAGAAAAGGGAGACATTCTATCTGGTAGTGGTACACTAAGTACCCCTGTCCCACTCCCCACCACTGCAGTGGTAGAACCCATTTCCTCCACATCAGCAACATCCCTGTGGCACCAGAGTAAGAGTAGTAACCCGGAGACACCAAGGAGTACGGGTGCAAAGTCTGCGACACGAAGTACTGCATCGGACATATCTGAAAGAAATACCAAGCAGCGTACCATTGTTAGCATGTTTAGGCAGGAGGAAAAGTATGAGCGCAACTACCCAATAGCACGTTTGTAAAATGCTAAGCTTGCTAAAATGTTAGCTCTGGACCTTCTCCCTTTCTCTTTTGTTGAAGGGATGGGTTTCCTGGAATTTGTGACAACCCTCTGCCCAAAATGGAATGTTCCCAGCCGCTACTATTTTGCTGTTCCAGCACTACACCATGACGTGCTGGAATTGCTTGGAAAAGCCTTGCAGCAGAGTATCCACCTGACAACAGACATGTGGAGCAGTTGCCAAGCCACAGATTACATGTGCATCACTGCACACTGGATCTCTTTTTCAGGTGTTAGAGACAAGATATCTACAGGCATTGACACTACTGAGATTTTTAATGATACTCGCAAACATGCTACTGTAGAAATCGCATACTGCTGCAAACATTTTGGATGAGTTCAACAGCAAGGTCTTTGAATGGCTGCGACCAAGAGGCCTCAATATTGGTTTTGTTGCCACCGACAATGGCAGTAATGTAGTTAAGGCCATGGAAGATGGTCGCTATTTCAGGGTCCCGTGTTTTGCACACTGCATTAACATTGTGGTTCAAGACTTTCTGAAAAATTAAAGCAAAGTCAGCAACTTACTGACCATTTGCAGAAGAATCTGCACGCATTTCAATCATTCTTTTAAAGCCCGGAAGCAGCTACGGGTCATTCAACGTGAGTGTAACATGCCAGTCAAAGCACTCATCCAGGAGGTACCAACACATTGGAACTCTACGTATTACATGCTCAAACGGCTGTTTGAGCAGTGTATACCACTTAATGCTTATGTCATGACAAGAAGATCAGGGGATCCTACTGTTAAAGCCATGACCATTGAGATGTGGCAATGGGACCTCATTAAATGCCTGACTGAGATGCTACTTCTTTTTGAGGTCTTCACACGTGCAGTCAGCAGGGAGGACTGTACTATGAGCCAAGCAATCCCATTGTTGTACATGCTTGAGCAAGAGCTGAAGGAGGTGTCTGAAATATACGAAGGTGTGGAAGGAAAACGTGAAGCATGTAATTTTGCGAAGTCCTTAGCCGGCCGCTTATCTGAGAATACAAGGATTCAAAATAAGATTTTGTCACATCAACATTACATTACTGCCACAATTTTGGATCCACGTTACAAATTATTTGTGAACAGTAATGCAGTAATTCCTTTTTCAGAAGGGGATGTTTCCAAGTACAAAACTGTAATAGCCAAGGAAGCCACTGATTTAGAAAACGAACGGCTCTCAATTAGAGGCCTGCCAGTGCCAGCCCAGGACAGTGCAAGTACACTGAGCATCCTACAGACTCAAGTTCTTCTTCACAGCATGCGA